>NC_138037.1:5941420-6651420 GCF_964106645.2 Podarcis pityusensis | reverse complement strand
TAGGAATTCTTCGTTTTGTATGGGAACTCAGTAAAACACTAACAGCAGGGATATCACACAGAAGACCCATCTGCCGTTTCAGCCACTCTGTGCCTGCAGCAATATCCACACCCTCCCAAAATAATTTGTAAGTCACCTTTGGACAAGTAAGTGGTGCCCAAGCAAGACAGAGAGGATGAGTACCAAGAACTACCACTTCATGCCCAACATGAGATTCTCTCCTATTCCATTTCATTTAGCAGAATTTGGAGTGCAGGATATGCAATTTTTTTTCAACATAGGCAGCCAAGGTGAAAGGATAAAGTCATGTGTGGGGGTTGGCCTTTGGTCAGTGGAAAAGGCAGCCCCAAACGTAAAGCAGTAAGGTATAAAAGGAGAGAAGGCAAACCTTTTGCAGCTGTCGCAATGACTTTGAAGGTGAGCTTTTGACCAGCGGCCTCACAAGTGTACTCGCCAGCATCCTCTTTCTCCACCTGTTGCACAATCAGCTTCCGGGTCTTCCCTTCAGCTTCTACCTTGAATTTCTTGCTGGAGGTGATCTGCTTTCCCTCCTTGAACCACTTCACTTCTGTCTTGGTCTGGGCCACCTCGCAGGTGATGGAGGCGTTCTCTGAAACAGCAGCCTTGATCTCCTTCTGGACCTTCTCCTTGTTGACAAATGCGTCCTCAACTTCTGCAACTGTGTCGAGGGGAGGGAGAAAAGAGGACAAGGACTGTAACTCCAAACTCCCAATTTACAGCACATCAAGGTTTCCCCATTAACTTATAATCACTTTTAATATACCCCATAAAAGGCAAGTTCTCCTCCAACACTAGTCTCCTGTGGATTAACACACAAAATTCATGTTGCAGCCCAACACAGCAGTCGGATCTATAAACTCTGTTTGTAGGCAACAGTCCCCTTTTCAAATCATGGATACAGAGTCTGCTTAAGGACTTGTTCACTATATATATATAAAAGTTCCCTACCAGGACAGACCTTGCTTGTGTGCTCAAGACATCGATTCTATAAAACATATTTTGCTGCACTGTGCAAAATATGAGCAAGCCAGGGCTGAACTGATATTACCCTTGCTGGTACCTTCCCCGTGAAAATCAGAGGCTCACTATGTCAGGTTCCTATTGGAAGACCGGACAAATGCTAGAACATTAGCAGTGGCAAAGTTTTTATCGGTGGTTGCAAGAACCAATGATCCCTATCTTTAAGTCTGAACAAAATGCTTGTTTAACCTGGAGGTAGGCTGTATGAACTGTGCATTGCTTTGTAACGATTTGTTGGGTCTCTGGATTGATTGATTGATTGATTGATATATAAAAAAAGCTTCTAAAATGATGCCCAATAGGGCAGTCAGTTGGGCTGACATTCCAGTGGCTGCTACATTATACCTCAACATTACCTGCTCTCCATTTCCATTCAAATTAGGCAGCAGACCATCAAGGAATGTGGGGTGTGCAAATTTTCATGGTTGGTAGCCCAGGAGATAAGAGTGTGTGCTGGGGGGTGTGGACTTTGGTGAGCAGAAAAGGCAGTCCCAAATATAGTTAGTACCATATAAAGGAAAACATCCAAACCTTTTGCAGCTTCTGCAATGACTTTGAAGGTGAGTTTTTGGCCAGCAGCCTCACAGGTGTAATCACCGACATCCTCTTTTTCTACCTGCTGCACGATCAGTCGCCGGGTCTTTCCTTCAGCTTCTATCTTGAATTTCTTGCTGGAGATTATCTGCTTCCCATTCTTGAGCCACCTCACTTCTGTGTTTTCCTGGGACACCTCGCAGAGAAGAGATGCACTCTCTAAAAAGGTAACCTTGATCTCTTTCTGTACCTTCTCCTTGTTGGCAAACACGGGCACAGGCTCTACAGTGGGGAAAATAAAACACATGCCAAAGCACAGCAGTTAATTACTGATTTCTTTTTTTCTTTTTTTTTTTTGAAGTATGTGTAATGTTTCTCGTATTTTTTCCATGTAACATTTTTACAAATCAGTTTCATTTGTTGAGACATTGGGGTGGGGGGGGAGATGGGGGTGGGGGTGGGGGGGTGGCAATGTTTCTATTTTGCTTAATGTATGTGGGGTTTGGTGTCAGTGTTGCTCGTGCAGGTTCTCTGCTGTTCATTTGTGTTTCTTTGATGGTGAGAGAGGTTGGGGTTGGCCTAGGATGTGGTTGGCTGTGATGATCTTTGTTTTCGTGTGTGAGTGGGGTGGGTGGGTGTTTTGGATCAGGTTAGACATATTGATTTGTATGCTGTTGGTGGATTATTGTCATTGTCTTGTTGGGCTGTGTATGTGATAAAGGGGAGCCATACCGGGGTAAAGGCGTCTTCTTCTGTTTGTCCCCATGTCAGTTTCAGTTTATTGGTTAATTTTTCTAGTAGGGCTGTTTCCCATACTATTTGGTACCATTGGTCCATGCTTATTAATTATTGACTTCTAACACACACACACACACACACACACACACACACAACTTAAGAACTTAAAACTCAATATAACCTACACAGAATAAAGTACAAAAATTAAACAGTAAACCAACTTCAGCTACACAAACACATGGCTGGGAAACACATTACAGAAAAAGGCAACCAGCTAAAAGATAATACTGTAGGGGTGCTTGCCTAAAATCCAAAGAGAGGGAATTTCAAGAATTGGTGCAGCAGTGCTAGACGCCCTGCTCTTGGTGGTCATGGAGCAGACCTCAGGAATGTACGGCCAATAGTCCCTCTGCCAAAGACGGCAGTGACAAGGAAGCAAATTACAGAGCAAGGTGCTTTGCTTTGGCCCTGTCCACCACTGACATGCAGCCCTGGAAAGGTTGCCTTATATCCTGTTTCCTGCTATGGCCAGCCAGGTGCGTGTGCATTGTGTTAAGTTGTGGGTGAACATATCAGACGACACAGCAATTCTTCAAACAGCTCTTGTTTATTCACAGGCCAGAACAGAACTGAACTGAAGGGTTCAGCCAGCCTGCTTATATAGGGCTCCACTACAACGCAACTGAAACAACTTTCTGTAACTATCCAATCACTGAACGTCACTTTCAATCCCTTATTTGCATATGTGGACCTGAGTGAAAACTATCTACAGTATCCCCCTGCTGGCCCAGGGTGAGAACTTCAGTACATAACACATTGTATTCCAGAGGGAGGGGGTGAAATATCTCTTGCAACAAGTTTCCTTGCTATCAGTCCTATATTTACAATGTAGACCGTAAAGTGTAGGTGAAATATGGCCTAGCTGCTTCGATGCAACTGAAATAAAAAAAATTAAGGTCTTTTATATATATATATATATATATATATATATATATATATATATATATAAAAAATAAATGTTCATAACTGCATATATAAACCACATGTCTGAAACCCCACAGAAAAAGTCCTGAAAAACCATTTTGTCCCTCCCAAATTGACCTCAAATATTTCTCTGCAAGGTCAAAGGAAAATGGAAAAGCCTCCCCGTTGTCTTTTTGTTCACAAATCCTGTCTTAAGGGTATGTCTGTGTATGAATAGGGTGAGCCTGTGTCAGGAACTAATTATTTATCATTACAAAAGACTGGCCAGGCTCCCCAGGTAATCCAATCAAGTGATCATTAACAGGTAACCTGCCAGACAGGAGATAAACAACGCACTCAGATTTCTGTTGTAGACCGACCTTTCTGTGATGTATGTATGATGTTTCTAGTGGTGGTCTTGGACTCCAGGGCAGGCAATTTAAAATGTCAGTGGTACCTAAGTACTTAATTTGTTCTGGAGGTCCGTTCTTAACCTGAAACTGTTCTTGACCTGAAGCACCACTTTAGCTAATGGGGCCTCCTGCTGCCGCCATGCCACCGTAGCACAATTTCTGTTCTCATCCTGAAGCAAAGTTCTTAACCCGAGGTACTATTTCTGGGTTAGCGGAGTCTGTAACATGAAATGTATGTAACCTGAAGCATATGTAAACTGAGGTACCACTGTATAAGGGCGGGAACACCTTTGTTCTGGGTCCTCCTCCTTCTCCTGCGTGTGAGGGGAGCACCCTGTTGCAACAGTTCAATAAAGATCAAACTTACAAGCTGCTTTGCTTCTCAATATTCTCTGGTTGGCCTCTGTTATTTTCTCCAACCGATGGAGAACCTACAAAGGACTTTATAAGGGCTCTTGTGTCCCCCATAAGGGAAGACGGGCAGATTTTTGTTTATTTACACAACACAGCTCCCTTGAAAACATAGCTATTGACATGCCACTCCTAGATCTTCTGCCGTCGGATTCCCTATACCTGAACATATCCATCTGCTTTCAGTCCTGAACAACCAGCAACCTTACTGTGAGCACTAGAATAACAAAAGTGCCAGTTCAACTACCAGAAATATATTGTCAGCAAGATTTTTGTGAAGGAAGGATGACTACATTGCTATGTCATGGCGAAAAGGAAGCAATCAGATTCCCCTGCTCACCTTCGACCTCAACGTGGAATGTTAACTTGTCGTCCTTTGTTTCACAGGTGTAAATCCCTTCATCTTCTTTCAGTGCATTGTGGACAATGAGCTTTCTGTTAACTCCCTGAGAGGTAAATGTCACTCTCTGGTCCAGCCTGATAGGTTTTTTACCCTTCTTCCATATGACGGGCTCGTTCTCTGATGAGACCTCGCACACCAGCTCAAACTTCTCTGAGAGCTTGACCTTGATTCCGGGGGTTGATTCATTGACAAACTTTGCCACTTCGTCTAGAAAAGTAAGTTGAGGTGCAAAACAGAGTTGGCAGCAAAGGGCGCAAATGGATTGAGTATACAACTGAAACAACATTTTGCATGAACTGGGAAATCAGGTGATTTTTCCCCCCAAATCTGAAGCAGAGTGAGGTTTAATTTCATTTTTTTAAAAAGGGGGGAAAGGTTGGACTGTGAAATTTGCATTCTAGACAAATTCAAACTTTGAAGATTTACACAACGCTGACATTGTAATAAAGGCATTAGAGCTTTCATGGGATGCGGGGAGAACATGTGGAATGAACTCAAAGAAATTCCACAGCAGCAGCAATGTAAAGGGGAGAAAGAGACTTGCCAGGAGACATTTTGCTGCTGAAGACATTTTAACGCCTGAGGCAAAAGTCAAGGTGGTGTCCCCTCCCATTCCATGCATAGAAGTTGACCAGTCAGGCAAATACATAATCTTATTATTCAATGGTTTGAAAAGGGCTAAGAGAACAAGTAATAATAATAATAATTTATTATTTATACCCCGCCCATCTGGCTGGGTTTCCCCAGCCACTCTGGGCGGCTTCCAAGTCTTCACTGATGAGTTCTATATATACAAACATTGGCTTGTTTAAATATTTTGTTGTTATTCTATAATATTTAAAGATCATCATCATTATTATTATTATTATTATTATTATACTTCTCTTCATCCAAGCATCACAAAGTGATTTACAATATAAAAACACAAAAAATGCATACCATAGTAACAAACAAAAACAATAACCCTCCCCTGCCACACACACAGTTTTTGTAGTTGTCGTTACTCAGATTATACTTTATATCCCTCCCCTCCCCCCATGTTTAATTTTACGGAGTATTTTGAATTGATATATAATTGTGATGGATTAATTCTGAGTAAAACTTAGTTGACTACCACCTCCTGTTTGTAGACCACTGTAGGCGGCCTAAGGCTGAAAGGCATTTGGTTTATTGGATAATCAAAGGCCAATGGTCATATTTGTGATACAGTTTTATAAAACATTTTATACAGTGTTTTGGAATTTGGATGTTCAGATTCCAATATTGTTTGCAGCTATTTATTCAGTCAGGCACTTGTACTGAGGCCTTTTTGGTGGCTACATCCTGATTATAAATAAATATTTTTTTATTTATACCCCGCCCTTCCTGGTTCAGAAAACCGGGCTCAGGGCAGCTAACAACAAATTTTAAACAATTGATACAACAAAAAACAGCATAAAATACAGTATAAAACGTGAATAACAATAAATTCAGAATTAAAAAATCAATTTGGGGGGAAAGCCATCCAATAAACGTTATATGATCACCAGGGCTAGCTGGCTAAATTAGTCCTATGTGGGCGAGCGAGGAGGCCAGGGGAGAATTAGCTGTGGGATCCCAGAGTGGGTAATCTTCATAAAAATGGGAGTGAGGGAAGGAAGGGGAATAAAATATCAGGCTAAGTTCAGACTGAAAGCCAGGCGGAATAGCTCTGTCTTACAGGCCCTGCGGAAGGTGGTTAAACCCTGCAGGGCCCTGGTCTCATGGGACAGAGCATTCCACCAGGTCGGAGCCATCACTGAGAAGGCCCTGGCCCTGGTGGAGGATAATCTGACTTCCTTAGGGCCTGGGACCTCTAAACTATGATTATTCATGGACCTTAAGGTCCTCTGCGGGGCAGACCAGGAGAGGTGGTTCCGTAGATACGAGGGTCCTAAGCCACAAAGGAATGGAATGGAATGGCCTCCCCAGTGAGGCTTGCCTGGTGCCTACATTAAGATCTTTTTGGTCCCAAGTGATGACCCCTTTATTCTTCCAGATGTACTAGCGAGAACAACTGAGCCTCCACTTTCTCACACATCTGGGTGGTTAAGGCAGAGTTTGCAAGCTTTGAAACACAGCTCTTTGCTTCTGGATTTCTGGCCCCTCTCTCCCCAGCAAATAAAAAATCCTAAGAAATATGCATATAAAAATACCTTTCAAACTTATCTTGGCAGTGCTTTCAAGATTATTGGCGACAAATTTCACCTCTGCTTCTTTGAAAACACTTGTGACCCTTTTGACAGTGAGGCTGTGCGACGTTTTGGTTCTGGTAATGATGTACTTATCGCTGTTCTGCACGATGTTGCCATTAACATACCACGAGCCGGAACAGGTATTAGTGAGGTCAACAGTGAAGATTGCATCCCTGCCTGGCGCTACTTCTACATTTCTCAGATGGCTTTTCACAGCCAGGACTGGTTCTATAGAACAGAAGAAGAAAATGCAGTTGAAATGACCAACTATTAGACAACGAAGGTAATGCAACTCAGAAAACACGTCATCCTTAGGTAGACTGCTGCTGTATTGAGATTACAGTATTTTTTGCTCTATAAGACTCACTTTTTCCCTCCTAAAAAGTAAGACTCACTTTTTCCCTCCTAAAGAGTAAGGGGAAGCTGCTTTCACTGTGCAGTGATCCCTCTTGCTGTTCTGGCTTCTGAGATTCAGAATATTTTTTTTCTTGTTTTCCTCCTCCAAAAACTAGGTGTGTGTGATGGCCTGGGAATCTGATTCAGAGGCTGAACCGGAGGAATCCCGGCCTGCACAGGAGTCCCCGCCTCCAGGGCCGGCTGAGCTGGGGCAGGGCCTTGCATCTGAAGCGCCTGCACCTGTGCCAGATCCTCAGGAGCAGGCACCAGGTGAATCCACTCTGGCTCCGGAGGTGATTGAGGACACATTGCCTACAGGTGCGCCTCTCCCAGCCCTGTCAGGGGAAGGTGAGTCTCCCCCTGGGTCCAGTAACCCTCCAGCCTCTCCTGAGCTGCAGAGGCTCAGGGCAGAGAGGCAGAGGGAACTGGGTTCTCCCAGGAGGAGTGCTCGCCTTAAGGCCAGAAGAGGCGGGTCACCTGGGGGCCGGGACTGCCCCTGGCCTCAGAGAAGATAAAGGCCAGTCAGCCCGGTCCCAGGTTGCGGGAGCAACATCGTTGAAGACCTGTTTCGGCCAGCACCCAGACCTGTTCTTCCAGAGTTCCCATCCTTGCCCGGCTCCTCGCTTTGGACCCCGCTTCACCCTTGGAGGACAGTCTACAGACCCTCGACCCAGGCCCCTGACCACGCCTCACGGTAACCTCCCCCGGGACCAGCACAGTGTGTTTTGTGGTCTGGTGCATCTTATAGAGCGAAAAATATGGTACATTTGTGAGATAACCAGTCTCATATAATCAACATGCTTAAGTATGCATGAAGAGGTTAATTCCATAGAGTAAGCTGTCCTGCCAGGCTTCGCTAGGTCACTCCCCCTCACCTTGGAAGGAAGGTAATCAATTCTATTGTTGTACATCAGTCTACATGAGAAGCTCATCTAGAGTTCCTGCAAAAATAATTTAGGAACTTTCACCACTGTAACTAAGCCAAGTATTACTGCCTGTGTTTTCTGACTGATGTATGAAAAAGCACATGAACCTGACCTTTGAAGAGTTTGTAAGTAAACCATTTTTTAACTTACCAAATGTGTGGTCTTTTTCTATGCTGGGGAAGAGGGGAACTTTGGGAGGAACTTAGAAGGGCATATTTTAAAGATCTGCCAGCCTGTGTTTCCGTGCTTTGCTGCATATTTTTGGTTTTAAATCTCTGCTGGGGTTCTCTCCCTTAACTCTACAGGGTAAGGAATTCCCCCTTCACGGGCTTCAGGGCCAACATAACACTGGATGACCAGAGAAATTATTATTGGCTCACATTTTTGGAGATGAGAACTGTCTTGCAAAAATAGGAGAAATGCAAACTCTAAAGAATAATTACATTTCAATCCACCTATTAGCCCAGGAGGTGAGAAGCAGGATTCACAAAAATTAAATTCCTCCATCATTCCTACCCTCCACAATACTCTCAATCTAACTTGTTCTTCCTCAGTGGCTCTTAGCCTAACCAACTTCTCAGAGATCCTGCGAGACCAGCCTGAGGAGGTTAATCCTAACTCATATCAGAACCTTACTAAATCATACCAAGAACCTTGAATAAGTTACTGCTGAATATTAGGTTCACCTCTGAATAGTCTGTGGGATGTGAAACACAAGGGCAGTCAAGTACAACATCCTAGAGTGAACATGTTTACACATGGGGAGGAATGTTTGTCCAGCCGGCAGGTAAACTTCCTGTGTCCTTCTGGGCTGGGACAGACTTCCTCTGCATATGACTAGAGGTGGGCGTGGCCTCACCTGTGCAGGTAACGACAAAAACACAGGGCAGGGCAGCCATCTCTCTCTCTTTGACTACATGCATCGAAGAAGCAACATCTGCTTAGCCAAAGATGCTCTCTTGGCCTCCAGCCAAGAGAGGACAAAGGGACTGTCTCCTTATCGGATAGTTTCCAGGTGTATGTTACTTTTCTAAGCTAAGTCTGCCTTCTGGGATCCGATTGTGAACAGAATGATGTGTGAGTAAACTCTTTTTATACTTTTATAGAAGACTGTGTCATGTCTTATCTTTTATGAGGGAATAAGGGGAAAATACCAGAACAGTTATTATAGAGGCTTTAGCGAGCCTGAGCAAACGCATCCGCTGTGAGTTTAAAAAGGGGGGTGTTACTCTGCTAAATTGTGAACTTGTTTACAGAAGTTGGAAAGGCTATAATCAAACAATATATCCTCTCCTGCATCCCTGAACATTCCCACATAGTCAACCCAACACAGCAATCACTTTTGATGCTCTAAAGCTCACATCCAGGCTCACTACCTTCCAATGGCTTCTTCATTTCATGAGATGTAGCAGGTCTACGCGCCCAACCTCAAGGACTGCAAACACCTCCTCTTTTCATACTCACCAAGGTGCAGGGTTCCTGGGAAGTCAAGGTAGCCGCTCTGGCCATAGTTGTTGACCGCAGACACACGGAATTGGTAGTCAGCCTCTTCAGCAAGGTTGTTCACAGTGAACTCGGTTTCAGGAACGGGGGATTCATGGCATCTCAGCCAAGTGAATCCAGTCAGTTTCTTACGCTCCACTACATATCCATCAATAGGGATGGGGCGATCCATCTTAGGCGGGGACCAGGATAGCATCACTGAGGTTTCTGTTTTATTTTTCACCACTGGGTCAACTGGTGGATGCGATGGAGGCTTCTTTGGAGCTGGGTAGTATGAAAAAAGAGGAAAAAATAAGTTGATCTGTTTGAAAAGCCAGGATTTATTTATTTATTTATTTATTTATTTATTTATTTATTTGTACCCCGCCCATCTGGCTGGGTTTCCCCAGCCACTCTGTGTGGCTTCCAACAAAGATTAAAAATACATTAAAATGTCACACATTAAAAACTTCCCTGAACAGGGCTGCCTTCAGATGTCTTCTAAATGTCAGGTAGTTGTTTATCTCTTTGACATCTGATGGGAGGGCGTTCCACTGAGAAGGCCCTCTGCCTGGTTCCCTGTAACCTCACTTCTTGCAGTGAGGGAACCACCAGAAGGCCCTCGGCTCTGGATCTCAGTGTCCGGGCAGAACCATGGGGGTGGAGACTCTCCTTCAGGTATACAGGGCCTAGGCCATTTAGGGCTTTAAAGGTCAACACCAACACTTTGAATTGTGCTCGGAAACGTACTGGGAGCCAATGCAGATCGTTCAAGACCAGATCATTTAGGGATACACACATATCAATGCCAGAGGCAACACGCTAAAAGTCATGTTGTGCCAGACATCAGTCCTTGTCTCCAGCTACCAAAAAATTCCACAGCCTTCTTCACCCTTGCTTCAGGGAGGACAAACCCTACAATACATTGCAGCTATTTTAATACACCCAGCTTTAAGTTTGCTTCCTTTTAGCCTAAGAGCTCATCCAGACTTCCACTTTTCCAGCCGCTTCCCCCCCCAGGAAACCTGATCTTTACTGCTGAATCAGTTTTGGGCTCCCTGCTCTCAGCAGGGTGCCTGAAATGTGCAAGATCGCAGCAATCATTTCTGGGCTCTGCGAGATCGCACAGGTCATGAGGAACAGGCCTGGGGAAACACGTGTCCTGGTTTCCCGAGTCAACACATTGGAGGGTATGCCTGTCACAAGCGTCTCTCTGCTGCCATCCCTGTTGTTTAATATGGTGATTGCAAACTTCGGCACAGTTCGCCTTTCGGCAAGGAAGGTCCTTCTTGCAGATGCTGACAAAAAGCCAAATTACACTAAGCTCATTGTGTTCCACTGTGATTGACACAGCCATGTTAGCACATGGGATCCGCAACCAAATGCCAGAGGCACGGCTGGTGAGTGGGGCAGTGGCTCCAAAAATGGGTCCAAGTTTTCTACCTAAATGCAGGGCCGGATTTAGGTTTGATGAGGTCCTAAGCTACTGAAGGTAATGGGCCCCTTTGTATGTCCAGGTGTCCTTTGTCAACAACAAATTGTTACTGTTTTTTGTGTTGAATAGATGGTAATTTATGGACCTAATAGGTATCTAAAGCCATTTGCGCATGCAGAATGTAGGCACCCTAAATACATAGAAATGAGCAAAGCAGTGATATTTTAGGGAGCAGCCTAGCAGGCGGGGCCCCTGACTTACATCATAGGAGCCTACACAACACAAAACACTGTTGCTGTATGTAGGGTTTATTTTATTTCTTTTTTATCTTATATTTTGGAAATGTGCAGCCAGTTGTTTTTTCCTTTAATTTTTTTGGGGGGCCCCCAAGAGAGTGGGGCCCGAAACTATAGCTTGTTTAGCTTATACAGTCATACCTCATGTTGAGTCCACTTCAGGTTGCGTTTTTTCGGGTTGTGGACTGCCGAAACCTGGAAGTACCGGAACGGGTTACTTTTGGGTTTTGGCAGTCGCGCATGTGCAGAAGCGCTAAATTGCGCTTTGCACATGCGCAGAAGCACTGAATCGCAACCCGCACGTGCACAGGCGTGGTTTACGAACGCTGCGGGTTGCAAACGTGCATCCCGCGCAGATCACGTTTGCAACCCAAGCGTCCACTGTACGTAAATCCAGCACTGCCTAAATGTGACCAGCATGTTAACATGGAACCACCAGGATTTTCCATGAAGCAAACAAGGCGCTTTTCTAATAGAGCCATCAGACTTCGTAAGACACAGAATAAAAATAGGGAACCTTGGCCTGATACACCCTCCTTCCTTAGCGATCTACATAAATATATATGTGTCACAAGATATACTGTCATCCCCCCTGAAGTTTAACGGGAAGGCCAAAGCTGCAAAGTGCCGGCCTGTTTAGCATCCAGCTCAGGTTCAGTAGGTTGGCTACATACTGAAATCAGATATTAGGTACTGACCCTTGACTCATTAAGCTTAGTAACATTTAGTCAGATCCCCACCTCCTCTGAAAGAGCCTTCTCAGGTGCAAGATCGTTTTGTTCAGCATGAGAGGGAAGCAACATGCAACTGTCGGGTCACTAGGGTCTCAACAGCTTCTGGGTTTGCTTAGGAATCGCAGCAATTTGCATTTTTTCAAAATCCTCATTAAAATTCAGCAACAAATTTCTCATAGGAAATATTTGGATGCAGTTTTCACTAATATGCATGTTTTGAAAGCAATTTTCCGTACTGCATTTTTATATATTCTTTTCACAAATATATTAAACAGATGGACTGGTGGAGAAGTGCTCCACCCTGCTGCTTCAAACAGCTGCCTGAAACTTTTATTCTTCAGGAGATCGGCTTGTGTTCCAGTCCTCCACAAGAGGGCCAGCTTCGTCCCTTGAGAAGCCCTGGAACCTAAGACTTAAAGCTAAAGCTAAAGGTAAAGGGACCCCTGACCATTAGGTCCAGTCGTGGCAGACTCTGGGGTTGCAATGCTCATCTCGCTTTATTGGCCGAGGGAGCCGGTGTACAGCTTCCGGGTCATGTGGACAGCAGGACTAAGCCACTTCTGGCGAACCAGAGCAGTGCATGGAAACGCCGTTGACCTTCCCGCTGGAGTGGTACCTATTTATCTACTTGCACTTTGCCGTGCTTTCGAACTGCTAGGTTGGCAGGAGCAGGGACCGAGCAACAGGAGCTCACCCCGTCGCGGGGATTCGAACCGCCGACCTTCTGATCGGCAAGTTCTAGGCTCTGTGGTTTAACCCACAGCGCCACCCGCATCCCACTTTCCTCATCCTAGTGCTGGCCTATACCATAAGCTGCAGAGCAACCATATCCTGTGGGTTTCACATAGAGGAAGAGAAAACAGCTCACCGGACACAGTAAACTGGGTGGACGTTCTGCACTCGTCAGCCACAAACACAATCTCTGCTGAGTCCTCCATTTTACAATCTCGGATTATCAAGCTGTACTCTTTGCCGGATGAAGTGATGGCAATTCTGCTGTTGGGCTTCAGTTCTTCCTTGTTCTTTAGCCACCGGAATTTCTGGCACTTGTTTTCCAGCTCCACGCAGAATATCGCTGTGTCATTTATGCTGACTGCAGTCTTCCTTGGCAGTTTCTTGATAATATTCCCTTTGGTGGGGTGGAGATTTTTAAAGAAATTATTTTTAATAATAATAATAAAAAAATTAGCGGAACATTTAAATACGAGGACCTAAAAGATATAACATTGCTTAAATCACTTTTTCTAATTCGTAGAGATTTAAAACCCTGTGCACATAAATTACAAAGGTGAATCCTACATAACTATTTGTATTATTACTAGTGAAGTGACAGGGGGAGATTTTGTTAGCACATAGGGAAATCAGAAAAATGTAGTGAATTGACCACATTGATATGAGGATTTGCAATTTAAAATATATGGAAAATGTGAACTGTGTATCCTATGTAGTTTATGTCAAGAACGCTAATACTGTACATACACACACACACACACACACACACGTCTATAGCTTTCACAAACACAGACTAAGTTCACGGTATCAGGTACTACTTCAAAGGTGGTTTGGAAAGCCTGGCCTTATTTCCAGTAATGGGTGAGATTCACCTGCCTCTGTAATGACTGAGCTTTCTTTAAAAGTTCTTAAACTTTCTACACATCTACTCAGAAGCAAGTCCTACTGATTTCAATGGGGCTTACTCACCAGGTAAGTGGCTATAGGATTGGCTTAGGCTTGATTTGCGCTCAAATCACCCACTTGTAAAGCTAGCCCCATTGCGTGGCGAGTTCCCTCCTCCCTCCAGTGGAAATAAAGACACATGACACAGACATTTAAGGTTAGTGGGCTAAATATGGCCACAACTTCATTGGTTACAAGTGATGAGCAGTATTGGCTTAGGCATTGGTCCTGGAGCAGCTGGAAGCGGCAAAGAGGGAGATCCCCGGCCGTGCCTGCGTTAAATGGACCATAAAGAAGGCTGATTGCCAAAGAATGGATGCTTTTGAATTATGGTGTTGGAGGAGACTCTTGAGAGTCCCACGGACTGCAAGAAGATCAAACGTATCCATTCTTAAGGAAATCAGCCCTGAGTGCTCACTGGAAGGACAGATCCTGAAGCTGAGGCTCCAATACTTTGGCCACCTCATGAGAAGAGAAGACTCCCTGGCAAAGACCCTGATGTTGGGAAAGATGGAGGGCACAAGGAGAAGGGGATGACGGAGGACGAGATGGTTGGACAGTGTTCTCGAAGCTACCAGCATGAGTTTGACCAAACTGCGGGAGGCAGTGGACGACAGGAGTGCCTGGCGTGCTCTGGTCCATGGGGTCACGAAGAGTCGGACACAACTAAATGACTAAACAACAACAACAACAATGCCTCTTGCTTGTCAGGGTGCAGGACATGGAGGGACATCTCTCTGTGTGTGTAGAAAATAACCTACTGTACAAGAGTTAAATTTACATGTGTCCCTCTGCACACTTTTGGCTCTGGCCTCACCCACCACTGGTATGTGGCCCCTGGAAGGCTGCCTAGATCAGAATGCAGCCCTTGAGGCAGAAAAGTTCCCCCACCTTTCTTTAGAGGAAGGGAGAGATGAAAATGAAATAAATTAACGAAGGTGTGTATTGCGGTTGTCTCTCACTCCAGAACCGAGCAAACTCTCTGTAAGCAACAGCTGGAAGAAGGAGCTGTTCCGTTCTTGCCATACAGGCCAGTGCATGAAGCAGCCAGCCAACTCCACGTCTGTTACAGCGGAGAGAGGTAGCAGCTGCTTGCGAAAGTGGCCATGTTGTTCTTGTTTGCGAAGAAGTTTCTGGGGGTAGAAATGCAACGACCATCCTATCAGTTGCTTGCTAAGGCAAGCTGGGTGCGATACAGAAACTACGCAGGCAACTGTACACTGGATTATCCCTCTGGTCTTAATATACTCAGCAAATAGTGCAATCAATATCAAGGCTAGCATTACAAAAAATTGCTTTAGAAGACCCTGCCTGACCTTTGGCTGGAGCAAACAAGCCACTGGCATTAACTTGGGGCTTGCAGGACAGATTGTGCATTTCTGTCCAACGTTCCCCTGCCTCCCTTCATCCCTCCATTTCCTCAGCTGCATCTTGCACCCAGGGTAGCCAACTTGTGGCCCTTCAGTTGTTGCTTGGCTCCAACTTCCATTGGCCCCGGTCAATATACCCAACAGTCAGAGATGGTGGGAATTGCAACCAAGCAACATCTAGAAAGCCACAAGTTCTCCATCCCTGATCTAAGATGTGGCATTCCCTACTTGTATGCACAAGATGGAAGGACGTCTCTGTTTAGAAGAGCCTACATCTCATGAAAGAGGGGGGTGCCCCTCCTAAGATCACGGGTGGCGAATCTGTAACCCTCTAGGTGCTGCTGGATTCCAGCTCCTACTGGCCCCCATGGGAACAGCCAACGGTCTGAGATGATGGGGGCTGTAAAGCAAAAACATCTGGAGTGCCATAAACTAAACACCCCATCCTACAGATTCAGGAGGTACAAAATGCAGCTTTAAGAAGGAGCAGCAGGTATCCTGGGAGGCTTCGCAACTAGACTAGGCCCCACTCCTTTATACACTCTCATCAACACTCCCTGTGCCATGCTCTAAAGATCATTTGAGAAAAGGCAGAGCAACAACGCACAGATGTTTGTTAGTCTCCACCTGCAGTCATAGCTAGGGACGTCTGGGAATTTCAAGGGGCATGGAAGTGGAAGCTGCCTGTGTTTCCACCTGGCCAATATGTCAAAATTCCGTTTGTTTGTTTGTTTGTTTGCTTGCTTGCTTGCTTGCTTGCTTGCTTGCTTGCTTGCTTGTTTGCAGTGGGTTAACAGTTGTGAAATGTTGGAAGAACTCCAAATATCTATCGTTAGAAGCATGGTGTAACAAAGTATTGGCAATTAATTACAGTATTTTTTGCTCTATAAGACTCACTTTTTCCCTCCTAAAAAGTAAGGGGAAATGTGTGTGCATCTTATGGAGCGAATGCAGGCTGCACAGCTATCACAGAAGCCAGAACAGCAAGAGGGATTGCTGTTTTCACTGCGCAGCGATCCCTCTTGCTGTTCTGGCTTCTGAGACTCAGAATTTTTTTTTTCTTGTTTTCCTCCTCCAAAAACTAGGTGCGTCTTATAGTCTGGTGCGTCTTATAGAGCGAAAAATACGGTATATCAGCAGAAAAACTAGTCAAATCCAGGCACAAATACAAAAGAGTCTCAAGGGCCATTTAGAGCTGCATTTGGCTCCCATACTGGAGCACTCTCCACCCATTGTCTGCAGAAGCCAAACCAAGAGCTTACCAGGCCAACCACTGCTGCCCTCCTAGGTAAAGGTAAAGGGACCCCTGACCATTAGGTCCGGTCGCAGACGACTCTAGGGTTGCAGCGCTCATCTCGCTTTATTGGCCGAGGGAGCCGGCGTACAGCTTCCGGGTCATGTGGCCAGCATGACTAAGCCGCTTCTGGAGAACCAGAACAGCGAATGGAAATGCCGTTTACCTTCCTGCTGGAGTGGTACCTATTTATCTACTTGCACTTTGATGTGCTTTCGAACGGCTAGGTTGGCAGGAGCAGGGACCGAGCAACGAGAACTCACCCCGTTGTGGGGATTCAAACCACTGACCTTCTGATCGGCAAGTCCTAGGCTCTGTGGTTTAACCCACAGTGCCACCCGCGTCCCTCCTAGTGCTCCACAAATGACCAGCTTTGTACCTCAGGAACTGGCTTTTACTGGTCCTGCTCAGCTGCTCGTGCAACAGTGTGACATAGAAGAGCCATAAATCCCTTCCTACGCCCACACAGCATCCACTTCGTATTCTCTCTCCAAGTGCAAGGCCTGGAAACATTTGGCTAGCCACTCCCAGCATGTAGGATGGTGGAAGTTTTCACATTTCAAAGAGGAGGAGGAGGAGGAGGAGGAGGAGGAGGAGGCACGGCAAGCACTTGATGTGATAACATGGATTCTTGAGGGTGTGAAAGGAGAGATAGTGGAGCAACACACAGCTAGTTTTGCCACTGCAGCACTGTGGGTTCATAATATCACAGAACCATAGAAATGTGAGGGCTGGAAGGGATCCCAAGGGTCATCTAGTCCAACCCCCTGCAATGCAGGAATTTCAACACATGGCTCCCCATCCAATTTGAAACCATACTGGAGCCTGCTTAACTTTGCAAATGAGCTAGCAGCTTTATTGGTGCACCACTAGCTTCTTGTCACTGCAGTTTTCCATTTTTGTCAAACCCAGTCTACCATCTAAAAGCTCATTCAGACATGGGCATTCATCACTTGATAGCTCTTGATGGCTCTTATCTGAGTGTGTGTGAATAGATTTCTCTGTAAAGTGTTGTGTCTGTGGGGATCGTAAAGGGAAAGGGAAAGGGAAAGGGACCCCTGACCATTAGGTCCAGTCGCAGACGACTCTGGGGTTGTGCGCTCATCTCGTTCCATAGGCCGAGGGAGCTGGCGTTTGTCCACAGACAGTTTTTCTGGGTCCTGTGGCCAGCATGACTAAGCCACTTCTGAAAAACCAGAGCAGCACACGGAAATGCCATTTACCTTCCCGCCGGAGCGGAACCTATTTATCTACTTGCACTTTGACGTGCTTTCGAACTGCTAGGTTGGCAGGAGCAGGGACCGAGCAACGGGAGCTCACCCAGTCGTGGGGATTCAAACCAGCGACCTTCAGATCGGCAAGCCCTAAGCTCAGTGGTTTAGACCACAGCGCCACCCACGTTGTAGGGGATATCAAATGTGATTGCAAACACTAGACCAGTTAAGGCAATGCACGATAGCAGAAACCAATATTCACTCTTAAAATGAAGGGTCTGTTAGATAAATCATGCGAAACAAATTTGAATAAATTATCAGCAGCAAAGCAAATATGAAAGGCAGGATGCCACAAGATAATAGTTTGGAATAGCATGGGGGTTATTCTTTAGATTCTGGAATTAGACATACTGAAATAAGACAGAATAATAATATCTGAGCTGAACGCATTATGCTCATTCAGAGAGTGCAAGAGTGCTCAGAGCTATCTTAAAATTGGGGAATATAAATTGAAGACTAAAAAAGGGCAGGGTATAAATTTAAACAAATCATGAATGAGTGCTACCAGATTCACAACTTGCATTAGAACAGGCATCCCCAGCCTTCGGCCCTCCAGATGTTTTGGACTACAATTCCCATCATCCCTGACCATTGGTCCTGTTAGCTAGGGATCATGGGAGTTGTAGGCCAAAACATCTGGAGGGCTGCAGGTTGGGGATGCCTGCATTAGAAGCACCCTAAGGAAAAAAGCATTTCATGTGCTTCATTTTCACTTACCTTGGACACTTAATTCTGCAATGGTTCTGCTTCCCTCTTTCATTTCGCATATATAGACAGCATCATCGTCCATGGTAACGTTCTGGACTGTAAGCTTCCGACACGTGCCTTCTTCCTCAATGTTGTACTTTTGGCTCTGCTGGAGTTTTGTCTCCTCTTTGAACCAGGTGGTTTCTGTGCTGGGAACGGGCACCTCACACTGGAAGGAAGCAGATTCCTTCTCCCGAACTTCCAGGTCTCTAAGTTTCATCTTGAAAGGTATTCTCGGTTCTTGGGAGCAAGGAAAAGAAGCAATAAGTATGGGAACACAAGAGCATAACAGAGCCAGGTAAGGATTGCTCTAAATACACTATGATGAAATAGTTAACAACAGGAGACCTTGGGCCCAGGAGCTGAATGTGGCCCTCCAAGCCTCTCTATGTGGCCCTTCGGATGCTCCCAAGGCCACATGCTCTCTCCTGCCACGTTCCTCCAAGCCCCGCTTTGTGTCCTCTTTGAATGTTTTTGCCTGCCTGAACTGCGTCCCTGAACACTGATAATGCATTTTGCTTGGGACTTTTTACCATGTGTGGTGGGACTGCAGTAAAATCAAAATGTTTTGGGAAATGATATGAAAATGTTCCATTTAACATTTGTGGAAAAGCCTGAAGCTTTCTTATTAGGGATAGTGGGAAAAGACCTGCCAAAGAAACTAAAAAATATCTTTATGTATGCGACAATGGCGGCAAGAGCACAAGGATGGAAGAATGAGGAAATCCCGATGAAAGTACTGTGGCAAGAAAAACTGATGGATTATGCGGAATTGGCAAAACTGACACACAAACTATGGGATAAGGATAACTGTCACTTCAAAGACAAAAGGGAACCTTTTATGAAATATTTGAAGAAGCAACAAAATGAACTGGAATCTTTGGCAGGTTTTGAATAACCATTCACAAACTGTTTATTGTAATATATAGATAGACAACTTGAGGATCTTTACAATTTTATAACATGCAGATAGAAATATGTCTTGAGAAACCAGAGAAAGGACCTGAGGGAAGTCCAGGGGTGGGGTGGAAGGTTGGGTTTTTTTGTTTGGTGGGAAGTAGAGGGGGGAAATAATAATAATGTGGATGCTGTATTTTTGATAAAACCATTGTGTTGAAATTTCCAGTTAAAAAATTATTTTAAAAAATGCATTTTGCTTGCCGAGATGGAGTAAGGAGTGGTGAGATTGTGTGCAGATATCAGCCTATTGCAGAAAGGTAAGATTTGTATTTCTTTCGCCATTCGTTTTTGCTTCTTGCCAGTGAGATGTGGCCCCTGCAGAAGCTTGTTCAGAAGGGAGTGTGGCCCTCAGGTTGAAACCTCACCCCTGATTTATAACATACAGCCTGATTCTGTAAACTGATGCAGTGCTTTTGTAGAACTGTTATGCCAATGTACAGCAAGCTGGTAAAGGTAAAGGACCAGTCACTCTATAGGCCGAGGGAGCCGACGTTTGTCCGCAGACAGCTTCCAGGTCATGCGGCCAGCATGACTAAGCCACTTCTGGCGAACCAGAGCAGCGCACGGAAACGCTGTTTACCTTCCCGCCGGAGTGGTACATATTTATCTACTTGCACTTTGACGTGCTTTCAAACTGCTAGGTTGGCAGGAGCAGGGACCGAGCAACGGGAGCTCACCCCATCGTGGGGATTCGAACCGCCGAGCTTCTGATCGGCAAGCCCTAGGCTCTGTGATTTAGACCACAGTGCCACTTGCATCCCTAACAAACTAGTACTGAACCACAACAAACATGGCTAAGGCAGCCTCCTCACCAACACTATTTTCATTTCATTATTGTTACATAGATATCCCCAGTTTCCTGTGGGGAGTTGATGGTTCTCCCCTCCCTCCCTTTCCGTGTTATCCTAACAACTACCTTATGAGGTCAGTTAGGCTGAGTATTGGTGACTAGCCCAAGGTCACCCAGTGAGCATCATGGCCAAGTGGAGATTTAGACCACATCCTAATCCAGCACTTCTACCACTGTGTTACACTGCTTCCCAGTTATCACCAGCTCCTCCTGCTCCTCTTTATCCATATCATTGCTACCACCTGCTTGTTTGCCAGGCAGAGAGCCAATGAGCAAGAAGGCAAAGGCATCTTCCACTCCTCACCATCACCTTCTTCTTTGGCAATCCCTCGTAGCCAAGTAATAATAATAATAATAATAATAATAATATATTATTTATACCCCCCCCATCTGGCTGGGTTTCCCCAGCCACTCTGGGCGGCTTCCAACTGAATATTAAAAACAGTACAGCATCAGACATTAAAAACTTCCCTAAAGAGGGCTGCCTTCAGTTGTCTTTTAAAAGTAAAATAGTTGTTTATTGCTTTGACATCTCCTGGGAGGGCGTTCCACAGGGCAGGCGTCACTACCGAGAAGACCCTCTGCCTGGTTCCCTGTAACCTTACTTCTCGCAATGAGGGAACCGCCAGAAGGCCCTCGGCGCTGGATCTCAGTGTCCGGGCTGAACAATGGGGGTGGAGATGCTTCTTCAGGTATACAGGACCGAGGCCGTTTAGGGCTTTAAAGGTCAGCACCAACACATTGAATTGTGCTCGGAAACGTACTGGGAGCCAATGCAGATCTCTCAGAACCGGTGTTATGTGGTCCCGGCGGCCACTCCCAGTCACCAGTCTAGCTGCCGCATTCTGGATTAATTGCAGTTTCCGGATCACCTTCAAAGGTAGCCCCACGTAGAGCGCGTTGCTGTAGTCCAAGTGGGAGATAACTAGAGCATGCACCACTCTGGCAAGACAGTCCGCGGGCAGGTAGGGTCTCAGCCTGCGTACCAGGTGGAGCTGATAGACAGCCGCCCTCAACACAGAATTAACCTGTGCCTCCATGGACAGCTGTGAGTCCAAAATGACTCCCAGGCTGCACACCTGGTCCTTCAGGGGCACAGTTACCCCATTCAGGACCAGGGAATCCCCCACACCCGCCCGCCCCCTGTCCCCCAAAAACAGTACTTCTGTCTTGTCAGGATTCAACCTCAATCTGTTAGCCGCCATCCATCCTCCAAAGCCTCCAGGCACTCACACAGGACCTTCACCGCCTTCACTGGTTCTGATTTAAAGGAGAGGTAGAGCTGGGTGTCATCTGCATACTGATGAACACCCAGCCCAAACCCCCTAATGATCTCTCCCAGCAACTTCATATAGATATTAAAAAGCATGGGGGAGAGGACGGAACCCTGAGGCACCCCACAAGTGAGAGCCCAGGGGTCTGAACACTCATCCTCCACCACCACTTTCTGGACATGGCCCAGGAGAAAGGAGCGGAACCACCGTATAACAGTGCCCCCAGCTCCCAGCCCCTCTAGACGGTCCAGAAGGATGTTATGGTCGATGGTGTCAAAGGCCGCTGAGAGATCCAGCAGAACTAGGAAACAGCTCTCACCTTTGTCCCTAGCCCGCCGGAGATCATCAACCAGCGCGACCAAGGCAGTTTCAGTCCCATGGTGAGGCCTGAATCCCGATTGGAAGGGATCCAAATGGTCCGCATCCTCCAGGCGTGCTTGGAGTTGTTTGGCAACCACCCGCTCAATCACCTTGCCCAAGAATGGTAAATTTGAGACTGGGCGATAGTTGGCCAAATTGGCTGGGTCTAAAGATGTTTTTTTAAGAAGCGGTTTAATGACCGCCTCTTTCAGCGGGTCTGGGAAGGCTCCCTCACAGAGGGAAGCATTCACCACCCCGCAGAGCCCATCGCCCAGCCCTTCCCGGCTCACTTTTATCAGCCAGGATGGGCAAGGATCAATGAGACAGGTGGTCGGTTTCACTTGTCTAAGCAGCCTGTCCACATCCTCGGAGGTAACAGATTGGAATTGATCCCATGTAACAGGACTAGACAGAACTCTAGCACTCTCCCGCCCTGGCCCTGCTCCCACGGAGGAGTCTACCTCCTTCTGAATCTGAGCGACTTTATCTGCAAAAAAACTTTGCAAAAGCATTGCAGGAGATCTTGGGGTCCCTACCAGGCCCCGGTGGTGCAGGTGGTTCTGATAGATTGCGAACCACCTGCAAAAGTCTCCTGCTGCTGTTTTCTGCAGATGCAATGGAGGCGGCGAAGAAGGCCCTCTTCGTCGTCGCCATTGCCACTTGGTAGGCTCGACGTTGAGCTCTAGCCCATGTCCGGTCTGATTCAGAATGAGTTTTCCGCCACCGGCGCTCTAGCTGTCTCAACGATTGTTTCATTGCCCTCAGCTCCGGGGAAAACCACGGGGCTGTCCGGGCTCCATGCAATCGGAGAGGGTGCTTTGGAGCCAGACAATCAATAGCCCTGGTTAACTCCGCATTCCAGCGGGCCACCAGGGAATCAGCTGAAAGGCCATCAACTTGGGATAAAACATCCCCTACCACTCTCTGGAAGCCAATTGGATCCATTAAGTGGTGGGGGCGGACCATCCGAATCGGTCCCACCACCCTGCAGAGGGGAAGGGTCGCGGAGAAGTCCAGTTGCACCAGGAAGTGATCTGACCATGGCACTTCTTTTGTTTCGCTTTTAGTTAATGTCAGATCACCAACATTCGTAGAGGTAAACACCAAGTCTAAGGCATGTCCGCAGCTATGAGTTGGGCCAAACTTATTCAGGGACAGCCCCATGGAGGCCATGCTTTCCACGAAGTCCCGAGAGGCCCCTTGTAAGGTCGTGTCAGCATGGATGTTAAAATCCCCTAGGACGACCAAGCTAGGTGTCTCCAGGAGCATATCCGCCACGACCTGAAGCAGCTCGGGCAGGGAATCCTTGGTGCAGTGGGGAGGTCGGTACACCAATAGGAATCCTGTACTGCCCCTATTGCCCAACTTCCAGAACATGCACTCAGAGAACTGGGTCTTCCCAATAGGATGCCTGGTGCAGACTAATGACTTCCTAAAAATCACTGCAACCCCCCCTCCCCGCCCACATGACCTGGGTTGCTGTGCGTAAGAGAAACCTGGTGGGCAAGCAGCGGCAAGGACAGGCCATCTGCTTCATTCATCCAGGTCTCTGTCACACATGCCAGGTCAAATCCTCCATCCACGATCAGGTTGTGGATGGCAGTGGTTTTATTCATCATTGACCTGGCATTGCACAGCAACACTTTCAGGTCATGTGGGTTTCCCTTGCTGATTCCAGTATCCTTCCGGACAGGACCAGACCTGGAGGCAGGGATAGTCCTCAAACAACGACTAAACCTGCCTCCTCAGTCCTCAAACAACGACTAAACCTCCTCGGTAATGACATGGTCTGGTCTTAGCGTAAGATTGTCTTCCATAAACACAGTTTTAAAATTGAGTCTGTAAGTGACTGTGGAGGCCAATTCTGGATCCACACGTCCTTCCACAGTGGGGACATTGGTTTCCAGGCGGGAGTTGGTCATGGTGTGGATTTGCCAAGTGTGCCTTCCTCTTAGCACGTTTCTCCCTTGTGTCCTGAGTTCGAGTGTCTTCAAAGCCCATGATACCTTTGGTAAAGGCTGTTCTCCAACTGGAGCGCTTGCAGGCCAATGTTTCCCAGTTGTCGGTGTTTATACTACATTTTTAAAGATTTGCCTTAAGACAGTCTCTAAACCTCTTTTGTTGACCACCAGCATTATGCTTTCCATTTTTAAGTTCAGAATAGAGTAGTTGCTTTGGAAGATGATCATCAGGCATCCGCACAACATGACCAGTCCAACGAAGTTGATGTTGAAGAATCATTGCTTCAACACTGGTGATCTTTGCTTCATCCAGTACACTTATATTAGTTTGCCTACCTTCCCAAATGATGTGTAAGATTTTTCAGAGACACTGTTGATGGAAACTTTCGAGGAGTTGGAGATGGCGTTTATAAGTGGTCCATGTTTCACAAGCATATAGTAAGGTTGGTAGTGCAATAGCTTTGTAAACAAGCATTTTGGTTTCCCTGTGAATGTCCCGGTCCACAAACATTCTGCACTTCAGTCGGAAGAAAGCCGCACTCGCAGAACTCAGGCGATGCTGGATTTCAGCATCAGTGTTGACCCTTGTGGAAAAATAACTGCCTAGATAGGAGAAGTGATCAACATTTTTCAACGTTACACCATTGAGTTGGATTTGTGGCACTGCAGAGGGGTTATATTGTACTTGTTGGTGCAGCACTTTGATTTTTTGGATGTTGAGCAACAAGCCAAGCTTTTCGTAAGCTTCTGTGAAGATATTTAGGATAGTTTGGAGGTCATCCTCTGAGCACGCACACACTACGTTGTCATGGTGGATGAACAAGCAAACTCATACAGACTGCAAACTCATAAAGATAATCAACTGAGGCTGCATCTGCACTACGCATTTAAAGCATTATGGTACCACTTTAAACAGTCATGGTTTCCCCCAAGAATCCTGAGAACTGGGGTTTGTTAAAGGTCCTGAGGGTTGTTAGAAGACTCCTGTTACCCTCACAGAACTACAATTCCCATAGTTCTCTAGGAAGCAGGATAGACTGGTAAACCATTCTGGAAAGTGTAGGTATCGTGTGTATGCAGCCTCAGTGTCAACTTGCAGTTCCACTTCTTTGGGGTTTATTCTCTCTTCCTCCCACCCCCCGATTTCTTCCTCCTGAATGTTTAAAGGTCAGAAGTGAGTTGTGCCACTCCTGATGCCCTCCAAGAGGGTTGGTAGTGGGCGTGAAGGTTATAAATCATTGCCAACTCTGTGACAAGAACACCTGTTTGGAACAGCACACAGTACTGCCAGCATGACAAATGACATTCCTTTGTTCTTCCCTCTGTTTGGAATACTTTGAGTATTCAAACAGTCGGTTACTTCAGAGATGAATGCGCTGCATTCTAAATCAAGGCTTGGTCTACACATCCCCAAAAGATCATGTGGTACCATCATCCTGGAACAGGACTTGAAACTTCTTGGCAGATCGCATCCCTGAATGCTTTCCTACAGAAAATGCCCTTGCATGTGGAAAAATATCTTCTCCTGACTCATTAGTGGTGCCAGAGGGAGGTGGAAGGGTCAAGCACCCTCCCAACCAGGAGCTCTCTTCCCCTTCACATCACTGGATTCCTGTCACTAAAGTATACATTGGTACCTCGGGTTATGTTTTTAATTCGTTCTGGAGGTCCATTCTTAACCTGAAACTGTTCTTAACCTGAAGCACCACTTTAGCTAATGGGGCCTCCTGCTGCTGCCGTGCCGCTGCAGCATGATTTCAGTTCTCATCCCAAAGCAAAGTTCTTAACCCGAGGTACTATTTCTGAGTTAGCAGAGTCTGTAACCTGAAGCGTACGTATGTAACCTGAAGCGTATGTACCACTATATATATATTATTATGGTTTGGAATTTTGATGGCACCCCAGTTGTGGGGCTGTAAGCAAGAAAGACCTTTCACCTAAGGCCGGCCTGCAAGATGGAAGGTTAACTGATGATTCACTGGAGACGTCTTGGCCGAGAGCTGTGGGTGGCAGTACATGCTGTTCTCTGACTTCCTCTGCTAGGTCTGCTTCATCGTACATAGGTTGTCAATTGGCGACTCATACTCTGAACCTATTCCAGTGGCTGTTAATGTGATGCACATAGGGCCACGGGTGGCGCTGTGGTCTAAACCACTGAGACTCTGGGCTTGCCAGTCAGAAGGTCGACAGTTCGAATCCGAGCAAAGGGGTGAGCTTCCGTTGCTCTGTCCAAGCTTCTGCCAACCAAACAGTTCTAAAGCATACCAGTGCAAGTAGATAAATAGATGCCGCTGTGGCAGGAAGGTAAACGGCATTTCAGTGCGCTCTGGCACTCGTCACGGTGTCCCGTTGCACCAGTAACATTTTAGTCATGCTGGCCACATGACCCGGAAAGCTGTCTGTGGACAAACGCCGGCTCCCTCGGCCTGAAGCTAGATGAGTGCCATACCCCATAGTCGCCTTTGACTGGACTTAACCATCCAGGGGTCCTTTACCTTTACCTTTACCTAATGTGGTGCCCATTGTCACAGTTGTGGTCTGTGATATCCTACAATAAACAGGAATGCTAGCAGCATGACAATAAGGACCACATAGCCAGTTGACTCCTCTGTGAGAGTTATGGCCCAAGACAATGGTTTCCTCTGTATAACCCAGTTTGCAAATTTGTGACAGCAGATAGAATACTCCTGGAGTGTCTCTTCATAGTTTTTGCTCCTGCACTCCTTTAAGGTGGTTCTGCAGCAGGGTTCCACAGTTCCCTTTGGCAGTCCATTAGTTGGGCCCAAGGATACTGGTTTGCAGAATGATAGTGGTGCTGGAAAGTTGCCCGTTAACCTCCCATATGTAATCCAACTAGCACATGACGATGACAGCTCCTCCTTTGTAAATCTCTTTGACTGTGATGTCAAAACTGTTTCTGGAGGTAGGTGGCATTATGGTCTGTGTGGTTAAGATTATAAAAGCAAGCAGTGCTGTTTGTTGACAATGATCTCGGCACAAGGACAGAAGCACTCTAGGCAAAAGTCCAATCTTGTACAGCAACCACCAGGAGGGTTCCATGCAGAATTTATCTCTTGGAAGCACTGTGAGGAATGCTATTGAGTGTTGTTGCACTCTTTAGTTGGGTGGTGGGTCATAAACTAAGTTTTGGATGATAAACGATAGGGAAAATCTTCCAGGTTGCCAAAACCCACATCATATTTGTGGAATTCTGGTGGATCAAATAGAGAACTGAGTTCTTGCCAGGTTTATGGTGCTTTATAAACTGGGCAAAGCACTGGTGGAATTGAGGAGATGAAAGGTATCATGTTTCCCCCAACAGCAGACTTGGGTGGTGTGAGGATAGTTTTAATTATGGAAAGGCGGCATACAGATAAAATGGCGGTGCTAGTGATGATCAAATCACTCCATTTGAACAAATCAATTGTTCCTTCAATCTCTTTTCATTTAACTTAGTAAAGGTAAAGGGACTGCTGACCATTAGGTCCAGTCCTGACCGACTCTGGGGTTGCAGCGCTCATCTCGCTTTATTGGCCGAGG
This sequence comes from Podarcis pityusensis, assembly GCF_964106645.2. Classification (NCBI taxonomy): domain Eukaryota; kingdom Metazoa; phylum Chordata; class Lepidosauria; order Squamata; family Lacertidae; genus Podarcis; species Podarcis pityusensis. Next base: position 6,624,128 of record NC_138037.1, on the reverse strand, counting down.
GAGCCAGCGTACAGCTTCCGGGTCATGTGGCCAGCATGACTAAGCCGCTTCTGGCGAACCAGAGCAGCGCACGGAAACGCCGTTTACCTTCCCGCCGGAGCGGTACCTATTTATCTACTTGCACTTTGACGTGATTTTGAACTGCTAGGTTGGCAGGAGCAGGGACCAAGCAACAGGAGCTCACCCTGTCGCGGGGATTCAAACCGCCGACCTTCTGATCAGCAAGTCCTAGGCTCTGTGGTTTAACCCACAGCACCACCCACGTCCCCATTCATTTAACTTACAGTCCACCTATTTCCAAAGTAGCTGAGCGTTTGATTTAAAGGAATGGCATCAAAACATTACATGTTTTAAAACTACTTTGGCGTCTGTAAGCTATTGGAACACATTTTCAGCATTTGAAACTGGCAGGAATCACTCCCACCTTCCCCATTTTTCCAGTTTATCATAGCCTCACAACCTGTGCCAGGCGTCAGCAAACTTTTTCAGCAAGGGGCCGGTCCACTGTCCCTCAGACCTTGTGGGGGGCCAGACTATATTGGGGGGGGGGATGAACAAAATCCTATGCCTCACAAATAACCCAGAGATGCATTTTAAATAAAAGGTCACATTCTACTCATGTAAAAACACGCTGATTCCTGGACCGTCCACAGGCCGGATTTAGAAGGCAATTGGGCCGGATCCGGCCCCCAGGCCTTAGTTTGCCTACCCATGACCTATGCAAACACTTTTTCCAGATTTCTAAGCTGTGCAATGTGAGACCAGGTTACATGGCCACTGTTTTTGACTTGAGCTTCACATTCTCATCTTTGCTAAAATAACCACGCTGGTTACGCCAGTCCTGTCAGCCCTTTAGTGCACTTTCTCACAGCTGCTGAGATCTATCCTAAATGAAAGGCAGGATATTTTATTTCTCTCTCACCCGAAGGGAAACTTCATTGCCAGCGGAAACACCCCAACCTTTCCTACGGCCAACTTCTGCCATTAACACCCCTATTTCTGCTGAGGCTTTTGAAAGTTACCTTCAGATGTGGGGAAATATTTAAGGTCGGCGACAGCGCTGAAGGGACCTGCCGCAATCGCTTGTAGACCTATACTTGTGTGTTGTGGGTTAGTGGTTTTCATTAAACTATCATGCTTTTTGGGGTACTACAATATTTTAAAGGGGTTCCTAGGATATACAGTAGCTCAGGGCTCATCCAGGCTTCCTTTTGTGCCACATTCCTAGGCACAGGTTTGGGATTTAAAGCCCTGTGTCTGAGTGTGGTTTGTTCTGTTTTTGTCTCAGTCCTTTTCCCGAGAGAACTTGCATTTTATTGCTGAATCACAGCAAACGGCAGTTGAGTTTTCTGCAGATTGCCATTTGCTCCAATTCAGCAGTAAAATGTGGTTTTCCCAGAGAGAGCACCGGGACCAAAAAACCCCCACATGTTTGGATATGGGGCTTTAAATCCAGGACCTGTGCGTGGAAATCACGGTACTACAGGAAATCTTGATGAGCCTTATGTGGCAAAGTATCTGCATCACATGCAAAGGTCCCAGATTCAGTCCTCTGCCGATAGGTCCAGTATACCTGAAGAAGCATCTCCACCTCCATCGTTCAGCCCGGACACTGAGATCCAGCACCGAGGACCTTCTGGCGGTTCCCTCACTGCGAGAAGCCAAGTTACAGGGAACCAGGCAGAGGGCCTTCTCGGTGGTGGCGCCCGCCCTGTGGAACGCCCTCCCACCAGATGTCAAAGAGAAAAACAACTACCTGACATTTAGAAGACATCTGAAGGCAGCCCTGTTTAGGGAAGCTTTTAAAGTTTAATAGACTATTGTATTTTAATCTTTTGTTGGAAGCTACCCAGAGTGGCTGGGGAAACCCAGCCAGATGGGTGGGGTATAAATAAATTGTTGTTGTTGTTGTTGTTGTTGTTGTTGTTGTTGTTGTTGTTGTTGTTGTGCTGGGAATCTCCCCTGTCTGAAACCCTGGAGAGGTGCTGCCAGTCAGTGTAGACAATACTAAGCTAGATGTGCTGATGCTCTGACGCAATATAAGACAGCTTTTGATGTTCCCAGGTGTTCCTTTATGTGGAGTGACGCAAACGGTCCTTGCAGTTCAGTCCTCTGACTGGCAGCACCCCTCCAAAGTCAACAGTCTTCCCCATCCTGGCTACCCAAGACTCTTCAACTGCAAATGGAAAGTGCTTGACAATAAGGTACAAAACATGCACACGGCCCCTAGGCTAATTTGCCACCGGCATCCTTGCTAAAATTCAGCTCTCTGGATCTCTTAGGAGCAAACTACACATGACATTGTGCAGACTTTTTTTAAAAAAAGTGTGTCCTTAAACTGGAAAGTTTTACTTCTAAGAAAAAAGAAGCTGCGGGGCTCTGATCTGAAACATGCTCCAAATCCAGTGTGATGGCCTGGGATTCGAACTCGGATGCTGAACCTGAAGAATCCCAGCCTGCACAGGATTCCCCACCTCCAGAACCAGCTGAGCCGGGGCTGGGGCTTGAGCCTGAAGGGTCCTCACCTGTGCCGGATCCTCAGGTGCAGGCACCAGCTGAGTCTGCTCTGGCTCCTGAGGTGATGGAGGACCCATTGCCTGCAGGTGCTCCACTCTCAGCCCCGTCAGGGGAATCTGAGGTTGCCTCTGGGTCCGGTAACCCTCCAGCCTCTCCTGAGCTGCAGAGGCTCAGGGCAGAGAGGCGGAGGGAACTAAGTTCCTGCAGGAGGAGTGCTCGCCTCCAGGCCAGGAGAGGCGAGTCACCTATGCCTCGGGGCAGATAAAAGCCAGCCAGCCCAGTCCCAAGTTGCGGGAGCAACATTGTTGGTAGCCAGTTCCTGCCTGAACCCTGTCCTGCTTTCCTGCCGGAGCTCCTGACCTCACCCGACTCCCTGCCCTGCACCCAGCTTTTACAGACTGCCTCCATATTGCACCTTTGACCTCGGACTGGACTCGGACCTCGCCACTCGGTTAACCCACGAGACCAGCACACCCAGACTGGGTCCCTCAAGCAGTTCCTGTTGAAAATTCACAGCCATGCATTTGAAACACTTGATTTCCACCGCCCAAAAAATCCTGGGGACCGTAGGTTGTTAAGGGAATTATAGCTCTGTGAGGGATAAAAACTATAGTTCCCATTATCCTTTTGGGTGCATGTTGTGGATGTGACCACAGCACACACTGTCCTTGTCAGAGGACCCTGGAGGATCTAGATGTGTTTTCTGAGGTGAAGCATAAGACAGTTGAGGCCTCTTGTACTGCTTTTCAGCTCAGGCTGAGTGCACTCAGCGAGGGGACGGCTTCAAGTGCTTTGAGCTCTTTGAGGCTGTGTTTGTGCCTGGGGACACCTGTTGCCATGGAAGGCGAGGGAGGCCCTGCGGCTCGTGGCTCACAGGCTGCCAAACAGCTGCCAGACCATTGCAGCCCTTCTGTCACTGCCTGCCCAATACCTGATGGACATGGACAGGCTGGATTTAAGTATCGGGCATTTGCTTGCCAGCTCTCAAGAGAAGCAAACCCACCGCGACTGTATGCCTTGATCCTTCAGCACCCTAATGCTTTAATCTATGCAGATGAGCAGTAAAACCACTTCACTGCTGGAACGTCCCATTGATAGATGTACTGTGTCTGAAGGCCTTATTAAGCCATGCCCGCTCTCAATTCTAAGGTGGCTTTAGAAGGCAATGGAGTTAAGACCTGCCAAGGAAGCTGGAAAATATCTTCATGTACGCGACAACGGCAGCAAGAGTCTTAATAGCACAAAGATGGAAGAATGAGGAAATCCCGACTAAAGAACTATGGCAAGAGAAAATGATGGAGTACGCAGAATTGGCAAAACTGACACATAAACTACAGGACAAGGATAACTGTGACTTTAAAGATGAATGGGAACCTTTTACAAAGTACTTAAAGAAACAACAAAGTGAACTGGACTCCTTGGCAGGTTTTAAATAAACACTCTCAAACTTTTTACTGACAATAACCAGTCAGATAAATTAAGGATCTATACAGTTCTGACCATAAAGAAAGCTGGACCATAAAGAAGGCTGATCGCCAAAGAATGGATGCTTTTGAATTATGGTGCTGGAGGAGACTCTTGAGAGTCCCATGGACTGTAAGAAGATCAAACCTCTCCATTCTTAGGGAAACCAGCCCTGAGTGCTCACTGGAAGGACAGATCCTGAAGCTGAGGCTCCAATACTTTGGCCACCTCATGAGAAGAGAAGACTACCTGAAAAAGACCCTGATGTTGGGAAAGATGGAGGGCACAAGGCGAAGGGGACGACAGAGGACGAGATGGTTGGACAGTGTTCTTGAAGCTACCAGCATGAGTTTGACCAAACTGCAGGAGGCAGTGGAAGACAGGAGTGCCTGGAGTGCTCTGCTTTAGGGGGACACGAAGAGTCGGACACGACTAAACAACAAACAACAACACAGTTCTGTAACATGCAGAGAATAGCATTTGTAGAGAAACCAGAGATTGGAGCTGAGGAAAGTCGGGGGGTTACTTTATGGGGGGGATTCAAGGATGATATGTTTTAAGATAATATGTTTTGTTTAAATTCTTAATAAAAAAATTTTTTAAAAAAAGAAGGCAATGGACTTGCTCATCAGAATCTCAGGCTGGAGGAGGCCAGGAATCAATCTTGTTCCACCACTATGAGGCAGGACTGTTCATTCACCAGACCAACCTCTTCCACCACCCCAACCCAATCAACCTGCACAGTCTAGAAACTGAAAACACATACTCTTTGAGAAGGGATGCAACTCAGTGATAGATCATCTGCCTTGCATGCAGAAGGTCCCAGCTTCAATCGCCAGCATCTCCAGGTAGGACCAGGGAAGATTCCCCTGCCCAAAACCCTAGAGAGTCACTGCCAGTCAGTGTAGACAATACTGAGCTAAGGGGACAAGTGGCCTGACTCGGTATTAAGTAGCTTCCTATACTTGTGCTATGAGACGCGGGTGGCGCTGTGGGTTAAACCACAGAGTCTAGGACTAGCCGATCAGAAGGTCAGCAGTTCAAATCCCGCGACAGGGTGAGCTCCCGTTGCTCGGTCCCTGCTCCTGCCAACCTAGCAGTTCGAAAGTACGTCAAAGTGCAAGTAGATACATAGGTACCACTCCAGCAGAAAGGTAAATGGCGTTTCCGTGCGCTGGTCTGGTTCGCCAGAAGCGGCTTAGTCATGCTGGCCACGTGACCCGGAAGCTGTACGCCGGCTCCCTCAGCCAGTAAAGCGAGATGAGCACCGCAACCCCAGAGTCGGCCACGACTGGACCTAATGGTCAGGGGTCCCTTTACTTTTACCTTTATACTTGTGCTACAGAAAGTGCTAAAGAACAAATAGCTCCAGGTGGCTCTGGAAAGAAAGCCAACTATGAACTGAAAGGTAAGGCAAAAATCCCAGGTTTGGGACCAGTCTGACTTCGGAAGCAAACCAAGTGGTTGCTGTGGTGAAGAAGGACCCGTGAGAAAGCATGTGACCCTAGAACAGGCTTCCTCAACCTTAGCCCTCCAGATGTTTTGAGACTACAAATCCCATCATCCCTGACCACTGGTCCTGCTAACTAGGGATCATGGGAGTTGTAGGCCAAAAACATCTGGAGGGCCGAGGTTGAGGAAGCCTGGGCTAGAACCTTCTGCAACATTACCAGGGATTCTGGGGTGAAAATTTGGGGTTGCTTGGGGCAGCCAAATGTACCATAACTTAGTATCAGAGCAGAAGTTTGACATACAGAGGATCCCACGTTCTCTGGCATCTCCAGTTAAAATTTTGATGGGAAAGAATCTCTGCTGAGATCCTGGAAGGGTCCTAACAGACAGTGCGGACAAAAGTGAACTACATGAACAAATAGTGCCTTGGCAAATCTAAGAACATAAGAAGAGCCAAGCTCACAAGCAGGACCCTTGCACAAGAGCAACTCTCCTCTCCTGCAGTTTCCAGCAACTGGTATTTGATAGCATTCCTGCCTAAATCTGGCAGTGAATCAGGCTTGCTCCATACTGCAGCAATAAAAAGGTAAAGGGGACCCCTGACCATTAGGTCCAGTCGTGGCCGACTCTGGGGTTGTGGCACTCATCTTGCTTTACTGGCCAAGGGAGCCGGCGTACAGCTTCCAGGTCATGTGGCCAGCATAACTAAGCTGCTTCTGGCGAACCAGAGCAGCGCACGGAAATGCCATTTACCTTCCCGCCAGAGCGGTACCTATTTATCTACTTGCACTTTGACGTGCTTTCGAACTGCTAGGTTGGCAGGAGCAGGGACCGAGCGACGGGAGCTCACCCCAATTTACCCCAAATGGAACTGGGACAAGAGAGGATGGCGTCTGCCAGCAGCGAAATGACTTTTGGATGGATTCGGCATAAACACCAGCATGTGAGGAGATACTGCAACAACAGCGGAGCGTCATACATATAAAATCCACACAGAAACACATCATTGCTTATTTCAACTCGCTTGTGGAAACAACTCAGAGGCCATGAAAGAAGGAAGGTTAACAACAGGAAGATTTAAAGTAACTATTGGAAAGACTATTCAAGGCAGCAGAGATATGAGATGATCGGAGACCGCCCCCCCCCCCGAACTTGAAGCATGGGAAGTCCCAACAAAAAAATTATAATTTAGGCAGAATATTTGGACTATTTGATATGTACTTGCATAATTTGGAACATTCAATGTGATTTGATTGGATTGTTAAAATGGGAAACTTAATAAAAATGATTTAAAAACAAAAAACAACAAATGGAACTGGGACATGCCATTAGCCCAAACCATTGTGAAACACAGCCACTCACCTTTGACCGTGACCAGCACAGAGCTGTAGGTTTGCCCTGCCAGGTTGGAAGCCGTACATGTGTAGAGGCCGTTGTCAACCTGTTTGCAGAAGAGGATCTTCAGCACAAAATTCTCCTGCTCATCCTCGTAGATGATGTGCCTCCGCCCTTCGAGGATGACTTCGCCATCCTTCTTCCAAACAATCTCTGGCTTGGGTTCTCCCGTCACGTAGCAGCTCATCTTGGCATGTTTCCCCTCTGTGACGGTGAAAGTACGTGTCGTCACCCCGTAGTAAGAACCACCATCGCCCCGGAAGCTCTTTGCCGTCAAACTGGCGGCCCTCTCATAGTCAAGGGAGAGGCTCAGGCCGAGTTTCGACCGCCCTTCCATGGAGGTGTATGCCGAGGAGATTAGAGAGTCGGCAGTGGTTAGGTCTGTCTTTCTGATTTCTTCTCGCCTTTTTTGCAAGTGTGAGAGCAGAGGGGAGGTCTTGCTGCTGTCTGTGTCTATAGCGTGCCTTGTACCACCTGGGCTGTAAGAATCTGGCGTGTCCACCACCAACGCAGCTGCTGCGCTGGTGGCCCCAAGAGGGTTCTCTGCACGGCAAGTGTACGTCCCGCTGTCCACCAACCGAGTGCTTTGGATCTTGAGTGCATTTTTCTCCCCCTGGGTCTCAATCTGGATGCGGTTGGACTCTGACCGACCGCCCAGGTGCCTCCCGTCTTTCTCCCAGTTCACCGAAAGGGGTGGGCTACCCTGGACAATGCATTTGAACATGGCGTCTTCTCCCATGATGACTCGGATAGAAGTGGGCTTCTGGATGAAATAAGGTGCCGATTCTGTCACAGTGGTCTGCTCCCCAACTTTGATGCTAACTGCGGCAAAAGCTTCCCCAATCGAGTTCTTGGCCCTGCAGATATATTGACCGCTGTCGTCCAGACTCAAGTCATAAATGGTTAAACGATATAGGTCGCCATCTTCCACCATTTTAAATCTTCCCCCTGTCTGGATAGGAAGTTTATCCTTCTCCCAGCTGACCAGCGGGATGGGATTTCCAATGATCTGGCAACTGAGTGTGGCATCTTTCCCCATGGATACCACAAAGGCCTTAGGCCTGGTCAGGAACCTAGGGACTCCGCTGTAAGAGCTGAAATCCATCTTGATGGCCTGGAAAGAAAAAAAGGGGGGGAAAGCAACTGTAAGAGCAATGCCAGGTTGTTGTTTTTTAACCCACCATAGCATTAAAGTGTCTGACAGCAGCCACAAAAAGCCTGAATTTCTGGACAGTAATGTTTCCAGCTTTAAAGAACGCAGCGTCTGAGCTTCAGCTTGGTCTTTCATTACAGAGAATCCTCACCTGATTGCTTCAGGCAGTTAAGCCTGAACACATTCAAAGCCTATCTGACAAGAATCTGAGCGGAATTACAAAACTTCATTCATTTGCTGAGGATATACATATACATATACATATACCTATACATATACCGTATTTTTCACTCTATAAGACGCACCACACCACAAGACGCACCTAGTTTTTGGAGGAGAAAAACAAGGAAAAAAATATTCTGAATCTCAGAAGCCAGAACAGCAGTGAAAGCAGCAATCCCTCTTGCTGTTCTGGCTTCTGGGATAGCTGCGCAGCCTGCATTTGCTCCATAAGACGCACACACATTTCCCCTTACTTTTTAGGAGGGAAAAAGTGAGTCTTATAGAGCAAAAAATATGGTACATTGGGACGTGGGTGGAGTTGTGGGTTAAGCCACAGAGCCTAGGACAACTATCAGAAGGTCAGCGGTTCGAATCGCCGTGACGGGGTGAGCTCCCATTGCTCAGTCCCTGCTCCTGCCAACCTAGCATATCTACAAGCACGTCAAAGTGCAAGTAGATAAATAGGTACCACTCTGGCGGAAAGGTAAACGGTGTTTCCATGTGCTGCTCTGGTTCGCCAGAAGCAGCTTAGTCATGCTGGCCACATGACCCGGAAGCTGTACGCCGGCTCCCTTGGCCAATAAAGCGAGATGAGGGCCGCAACCCCAGAGTCAGTCACGACTGGACCTAATGGTCAGGGGTCCCTTTACCTATACCTTTACCTATACATATACATTTGGATGCTAAAACATTTACCCTCTCCAAGCTAATGACCATTTCACCACAATTTGAAATAGGTAACATTCATCAATCTTGTATAAGGTATACCTGAAGGATCATTTCCACCCCCAGTGTTCAGCTCCAAGGGCTTTCTGGCGGTTCCCTCACTGTGAGAAGTGAAGTTACAGTGAACTTGGCAGAGGGCCTCCTCAGCACCCACCCTGTGGGGAATGCCTTCCCATCAGATGTCAAAGAGATAAACAATTATATGACTTTCCAAAGACATCTGAAGAAAACTCTATAGGGAAGTTTTTAATGATGTTTCATGATGTTTTTTATATTCTGTTAGAAGCTGCCCAGAGTGGCTGGGGTAACCTAGGCAGATGGGCAAGGTATAAGTAAATAAATAATAATAATAATAATCAGCAAGTGGGGGCATGCTCTGGATTTCTTTTTGGGTAAATCAGTTTTTAAATAACTTTTTGTTAATACAGTTGGAAATTGACCACTGAAATGAAAACTGCAGGATAAGACTTTGCAAGGCCAGCATATGTTATGACCAGTCCTGTTATGACCAGTCCAGAGGCTGCCCAGACAAGATTGGCTCAAGTGTTGCCTACAGACCATCGGCTGGCGATCTCTTAAAGCAGGGTAGGCAATGGGGTGTCCTCCAACTAATCCAGAATGCGACAGCTAGACTGGTGACTGGGGACGGCCGCCGAGACCACATAACACCGGTCTTGAAAGACCTACATTGGCTCCCAGTACATTTCCGAGCACAATTCAAAGTGTTGGTGCTGACCTTTAAAGCCCTTCTGGTGGTTCCCTCATTGCGAGAAGCAAAGCTACAGGGAACCAGGCAGAGGGCCTTCTTGGTAGTGGCGCCCGCCTTGTGGAACGCCCTCCCATCAGATGTCAAAGAGATAAACAACTACCTGACATTCAGAAGACATCTGAAAGCAGCCCTGTTTAGGAAAGCTTTTAATGTTTAATAGGTTATTGTATTTTAGTGTTCTGTTGGGAGAACAGACATATGTATGACATATTAGTGTATTTTTGGTCTTTGTGGAAGCCACCCAGAGTGGCTGGGGAAACCCAGCCAGATGGGCGGGGTACAAATAATAAATTATTATTATATTATTATTATTCCAAGTGCTGTGAACTATAACTCATCCCTGACCACTGGCCATGCTGACAGGGGCTAGAAATGGGAGAGAATTTTGGTTCAGTTCACTTTCTAATAGAAACATCCCAAATTCATACTTCTTGAAACTTCTTGAACCAAAACGCAGCTCTTCTTTGGAATTCACATTTCTGAATTTTGTAGTGCACTTCTCCAACCAAATGATGTATACAGCAATGTGGGAGAGTGCCTGTTTGTGAAAATAACATACAAAAATGCATTACACTAGGGAAAACTGCATACAAAAATGTGTCTATATTAGGCAAAATTTGAACTAAAATGTTGGTGAATATTCATGAGGAATTCTAAAAAAATTGAAATTGATGCAGAAATGAACTTAAGAATAGAAAAATTAGAAACTGAGAAACTGCCAAAATCTGCCCATCCCTAGCTGAGGCTGATGGGAGTTATAGTTCAAAACATGTGGTGGGCACCACAATGCTTCATATATTCAGCTCTTTGTATTTTCCCAACCAAGTCCACTAAAAGTTGCAGTATAATACCTCATCCCCACACTGGAAAACCACAAGCACAAGCACAAGCACAAGCACAAGCACCACGTGTATGCACATCTCTCAAGAAGACTGAGACAAGTCATCATACCACCAAAAATAGACTATAAAGCAAGTACATACCCCAAAAGTCTGACTAACCCTCCCAAATTAGGAGTTTGCACCAGTTGATTAATTCAGTGGAAAACTGATATCATTGGGTCCAAATATGTGTCTTTGATGATGCTACTGAAAATCCATTCATCATTTCTACCCATTTATTATCAGTCCATGAATCACAATGTGAAACGATGCCTTTATTTAGACTATCTGGTGCTGGAGATACAAAACCCAACTACTAGCTTTTGTATCACCGAAAGATGGTTAAATTCTTAGCAACTGAAAAACATAAGAGAACCCCTAATGGATCAGGCCATAAGTCCATTTAGTTCAGTATGGTGTTTCCCACAGTGGCCAAAATCTCACAAGCAAGACATGAGAACCATGGTCCTCTCTTTTGGGTCCTAGGACCCTCATACCTACGGGTACCTACCCTTGTAACTCCTGATTTGTCCCATGGAGGACCTTACATTCTTCAAACAAAAACACCTTGGAGGTCCCAGGCCACAGAGAGGTTAGGCTGGCCTCAACCAGAGCCAGGGCTTTTTTGGCTGTGGCCCCAATCTGGTGGAACGCTCTGTCACAAGAGACCAGGGCCCTGCGGGACTTGACATCTTTCTGCAGGGTCTGCAAGACAGAGCTGTTCCACCAGGCCTTTGGTCAGGGCACAGTCTGACTCCCTCCTTTGGTAATCCTCATAGAACTCTAGCCCAATGGTTCATTTTGTGGTCTGATGCTCTTTCATGTTGTTTGAAATTGTCCACTAGGGTCAAAAGGAGCCCATTTGTTATCGCTAACAAAAATTTTATATTGTGGATGGTTGCCATTAATTTGATTTTGGACTGATTTTAGAACGAATTGATTTTAGAATGCTGTGTTAGTTTTATTGTTGTTAGCCGCTCTGAGCCCGGCTTCGGCTGGGGAGGGCGGGATATAAATAAAAATTATTATTATTATTATTATTATTATTATTATTATTATTATTGTTGTTGTTGTTGTTATTATTTCTGGTATCCCCCAGCAACTGGTGCTCAGAGGCATACTTTTCCTGAAGCTGGAGTTTGAATATAGCCATCATATATTAGTTACCATGCCATGTTCAAGATTCTTGTATTAATTTGCATGTTCCTTAACAGCTGAGGTCTAGGACACCCCCATATCTGGATGGTTATCAGCAGCTCCTAGTGATGATTTATTTATTTTAAAATATTTTAAAATAAGTAAATCAGCACTAGAAGCCCCTGAGAGTACCTGGATTAGAAAAGCCAACTAAGGGCTCACCCTTTTGTTGCCATGTTTCTAGGAACAGGTCTGGACTTTAAAACACCATGTTCAAGCGTGGTTTTGTCATTGCAGCTGTTTATTTGTGTGTCTGTTTTGCCCTGGTGCTATAGTAGGGAAAAGCTGGATTTTTCTTGGATTGGGGTTTCCACCGACTGCTGTTTGCTCCTTTTCAGCAGCAAAACACAGTAGGGCAAAACAAACAAACAAACGCCTTGAAGACAGAGCTTTAAAGTGCATTCCTGGGCCTGGAAAGAACCACTGCCTGATTTGGGATGGTCCAGGCAGTTCCCCAGGTCATCGAGCTGAAGGGGTACAAAATTGAGAAGATCCATAACTGAGAAGATCCCTTTTGGGGTGGCTAATTTTGGCCTCGCACAGGGCGCCGTATTACAAAATATTACCAAAGCCCACCCCTGAAAGCACAGCACAAAAGGAAGAGTGGATGTGGTCTGAGTCGGCGGTCAGCACTGTGTGTTGTAGCAGCGTATTTCATAAACGAATTATGTGCATCTTGAAGATTTCACTTTTGTCTCACCTGAAATTCCTGGCAAGTCAGTTTCACTAGTATCATGAAGCAGAAATTCTTACCCTTCTTTATCTCCACACCTTGCATGATATTATAAACCTGTATCCCTTCCCCTTTGTCACCATTTTTCTCAACTAAAAATCCCCAAATAAATTTTAATGTGAAAAGTCCTCCCAGATTTATATTATATTATTATATTATTATATTATTATATTATTATATTATTATATTATTATATTATTATATTATTATAATATTATATTATATTATATTATATTATATTATATTATATTATTATTTTAATTTTCCACCCCACCACCCCTCCACACACAGAGGGAGCTCATTTTGTGTCCATGGTTCTTCCCCTCCCCATTTTTATCCTCACAACCACCCTGAGAGGCCGGTTAGGCAGAGAGGCAGTAGTGGCAGGCCCAAGACACCTTCATGGCTGAGTGGTGAATTCGAACCATGGCCTCCCAAGGCTGTAGCCCCACACAGTAACTCTTACCTCACACTGGCATGGGGCAACTGTGTGGAAATTTCCCCCCTCACGTCACAGGGCTTGTTTGTATCTTGTGTAATTCAAAAAGCAGTACAGTGGTACCCTGGTTTACAACCATAATCCATTCCGGAGGTCCGCTTGTAAACCAAAACAGGTTGTAACCCAAGGATAGCTGTCAACTTTTCCCTTTTTTTAAGGGAAATTCCCTTATTCTGAATAGGATTCCTTGCAAGAAAAGGGAAAAGTTGACAGCTATGAACCCAATACGCGCTTTTGCCAATGGGGCCTCCAAAAAAATTTTGTTCGTAATCCCCCCCCAAAAAAGAAAGGGTTGTAATCCCCAAAAAGGTTGCAAACTGGGAAACGCACTTCCGGGTTTGACATGTTTGTAATCCAAAACGTATGCAAACCAAGACGTATGCAAACCAAGGTACCACTGTCCCTTCTCTAACCATGGCCCCCCACCACACCCCACACAAATTTGAGGCCCAGAAAAGCTTCCATTGAAGAGGGCAGCTGCCTTCTTCTGAGATTGGGGGGGGGGGCTGGGTGAGAGAAAGTTACCTCAGAAATTGGTTTTCAAAAACTACAAACTGATCCTAGCACCTGGAATCAATAAGCTAATTTCACGTTTAGCATCTGAAAGCACTGGATAATGCCTTTTCAAAGGGCCAGGTTGTTAGGGGCGACTCCAGAAAACGTTGTTCAAAATGCCTGCCCTCAGAAGGTTGACAGTTGCCTAGAGTATATACAGGTGAAACTCGCAAAATTAGAATACTGTGGAAAAGTTCCTTTATTTCACTAATTCAACTTCAAAGGTGAAACTAATATATGAGATAGACTCGTGACATGCAAAGCGAGATATGTCAAGCCTTTATTTGTTATCATTGCGATAATCATGGCGTACATGAAAACCCCAAATTAACAATCTCAGAAAATTAGAATATTCAAGGAAATCAGCAAAACAAAGATTGCAAATCGAGCAAGATTGGACCTATGAGGAGTAGAAGCATATCTCACTTTGCATGACATGAGTCGATCGAAAATATTAGTTTCATCTTTTAAGTTGAATTACTGAAATAAATGAACTTTTCCACGATATTCTAATTTTTCGAGTTTCACCTGTATATATCAATTTTTCACAGATAAAATACAATTCATCAAACATTTTCTAGTATACAGCTGCCTATAGTTCCACTTCTGACGCAAAGATAAAACATGGAGGAAATATGTAGTAGAGGTCACTTGCTGCCATTAGTGGTTTAGTGTTGCCAGCACAAAAACCAGAACTTCTGGGAAGATTTGAGTCAGCATCCTTCTCTCATAAATTCAGGCCCTACGTGAGGGTCATGTGGTTTTATTCGGAGTTGCTGGATTGCAGCCCAGTTTGCACAGTAAACCACAGTTAAAACAAACTATGCTTTATTGTGAATCCACAGTGTCAACGTAAGAATTGTTGTTGTTGTTTAGTCGTTTAGTCGTGTCCGACTCTTCGTGACTCCATGGACCAGAGCACGCCAGGCACTTCTGTCTTCCACTGTCTCCCGCAGTCTGGTCAAACTCATGTTGGTAGCTTCGAGAACACTTTCCAACCATCTCGTCCTCTGTCGTCCCCTTCTCCTTGTGCCCTCCATCTTTCCCAACATCAGGGTCTTTTCCAGGGAGTCTTCTCTTCTCATGAGGTGGCCAAAGTATTGGAGCCTCAGCTTCACGATCTGTCCTTCCAGTGAGCACTCAGGGCTGATTTCCTTCTGAATGGATAGGTTTGATCTTCTTGCAGTCCATGGGACTCTCAAGAGTCTCCTCCAGCACCAGAATTCAAAAGCATCCATTCTTCGGCGATCAGCCTTCTTTATGGTCCAGCTCTCACTTCCATACATCACTACTGGGAAAACCATAGCTTTAACTATACGGACCTTTGTCGGCAAGGTGATGTCTCTGCTTTTTAAGATGCTGTCTAGGTTTGCCATCGCCTTTCTCCCAAGGAGCAGGCGTCTTTTAATTTTGTGACTGCTGTCACCATCTGCAGTGATCATGGAGCCCAAAACGTAAGAATACAGTGTTGCAAAAATCAATGTTTGAGGCTGAAGGAAAACTCCATGTGGCAATGAGAAAACAAAGGGTGTTTATTGCTAGCAATAATGGCTCAGTGGGATCCCTCTCCAAAAGCTGAGCAAAACCCCAAAAGGGTGGGTCCTCCTTTATATACATAGCTGTTATCTATTAAAGCAATACATATGCATAAACTTCCTCCAATCTAAAGTTACAACACAATACTAATTATACCCGCCAGAAGCTCGGCTCTGCCCTCGCCGGTCCTGGAAGGATCCTTTAAAAAAGTCCCATATGCTCAGAGACTTTGCGCCTGTTCATTGGGGGAGATAGGAAGCCCAGAGCACTTGTTCTTTAGATGTCCCTTTTATGAAGAGGCACATAGTGAGACCATTGATTCCCTGCTGGTGAGGTTCGCTGTCCTCCCGGAAAAGCAAAAATTTGACCTTTTCCTGTTAGGCAAAGATCATAAGACGACCCGGATGGTCACCAGATTCTGTGTACAGATCTGTAGGCACAGACCATCCCCCGACCTAAACTAGTTCATTAAGAAAATCCCCAAACTCGGTTCCATGGGTGACTCTGGGTCATCTCTCTGCGGTAGCTTATCTTAAAGTTTTAAGTGTCTATACGCTTATCGCACTTATACATTTTAAATTTATTGTTGTACATTGTTTCAAATGTTTGTTTTCCTTCTGGGAGTGGACCCCCAAATGTGTTTTATAAGCTGGTCTCTGACCGTAATATATCTATTTATCATCTATCTATCTATCTATCTATCTATCTATCTATCTATCTATCTACCTACCTACTAATTATACCATGTATGGTCTTTCCTTCATTACCTATTCATTGAGCAAGCGAACAAAGAACTCTCTCTAAGCCGCACCTTGCTGCACGTGTTCTCTTTGCATTCCTTTCTACCTGAGAGGGTTGGGACATTTGAGCAGAGCTCATCTCCTTTTCAAATGTAGACACTTAGGAATGTGTTTACAACCTTGGGAGTAAAGATGCTCCTAGCAGAAGATTAGGCGTTACAAAAAAACAATAGGCACAAGGTCTCTAGCCTGGCTAGTTAGCTGAGCTTATAGGTCTCTATGCGCATCAATAGATTTTGCTTTATTAATCTGTAAAGCGCTTTGAGGTTTTTTGCAATCAAGCAGTGAATAATTTTATGAAATAGGCCCGCACCCTGTTTTCACAGTGGCCAACAAGATGCCCATGAGAAACCTTCAAGCAGGTCCTGGGTGCAACAGCACTTTCCTCACTTGTGATTTTGCACAACTTGCATACCAATTCCAACAGTGGAGATAGAACATAACTATTGTGTCTAGAAGCAAAATGGCTACAGCTGGGAATAGCCATCACTATCTCTTGTAAGAGCGAATACCACAGATTAACTGTCTTCTGCAGTGGAAATAACTAAATTAATGGTTCTTATTAGCCTGAGTAGTGCTGAGTTAAAAACAAAAGAGGAATGCAAATGGGTAAAATTGATGGTAATTGCAGCCAGATAGGTTATAGCGAGTAATCAAGAAAATGCAGAAGAGCTAGGGGTGAACCAATGGAGGGGAAACTGAATAATATTATAATTTTAGAATACCTAACTGTGAAGATACACAGAATGAAAGGGTTTAAGGTCAGTGAGAAAGAGGAGGATTGCTTTGAGAAGATATTGAACTATTTGAGTAGGTTTGAACAATCTGAGGTAATTAAAATGTTAAAAGTTAAATAAACCTTGTGGAAGGAGGAGTGTTAAGGTATATAGAAGTGTACATATGGTTGATTTGAATATGTTATTATTGAATATTATTGAATATGTGTATTATTGAATATTGTATACCCAATGTATCAGCCACCTGGGGGGTTTCACAGCCTGACTCCCTCCCTCGGCAATCTTCGCGGAGCTCTGGCCCAATGGTTGCCAGTGGCCTGAATTAATTAATTTTATAATGAATGATTTTAGAGTGTTGTTTATGCTATACTTTTATACTGTTTTATTGTTGTTAGCCACCCTGAGCCCGGCTTTGGCTGGGGAGGGCGGGATATAAATAAAAATTATTATTATTAATTATTATTATTATTATTATTATTATTATTATTATTATTGTGTTTTGGTGGTTGGTAAAAAAGAATTAAAAACAAAACAAAACACAAAACTGTCTTCTGCATGAAGAAGTCCTTTTTTGTTACAATATTATCTACATTTCCACAAAATACACAATTTTATCCACTTCTATCATGTCGCCCCCTTATTTGCCTTTTCTCTAAACTAAGAAAAACCAAGGAATGCTGTAACCTTTCCTCGTTGCAGAGTCGCTCCAACCTCTTGATGATTTGGGTTTGCTGTTTTCTGAACCCTTGCCAACTCTATAATGTCCTTTTTTGAGGGTGAGGTGGACAGAACTGTGCACAATATTCCAAGCGTACACCATCAATTTGTATGATGACATAATGATATTGGCAGTTTTGTGTTTCGTAATTATCTCTCCCATGGAATTTGCATTTCTCATAGCTGCTGCACACTAGACCGACACCTTCATAAAACTATTCATTACAACCCCAAGGTCTCATTCCTGGTCGGTCACCAACAGTTCAGACCCGCATAAGTGTATATGTGAGATTTATTATTTTTTTTAAATTGCCCCAGTGTGAATCATTTTACACTTGGTTGCACTGAATGGCATTTGCCATTTTACTGCCCATTCACCCAATCTGGAGAGATATTTTGGATGCTCCTTGGAATTCCTAGTTACTTCAACTACCCTGAACAATTTTTTAATCAGCAAACTTGGCTACCTCTCTGCTCACCCCTAGCCATAGAGCATCTACACAGAAGCAGGAAAACGTGGGTCCCAATTCTAATCTTTGGGGGACTCCCATTTTCTACATCCTTCTGTGTACACTGCTGAAAACGTCTTGCTCTACTCCTCCCTAGTTCCTGATGCCGCCATGTTGCTGGGAAACAAATCAATTTTGTTGACCAAAACCACAAACAGTAACCATGGTTTGTTCTTGGCTTACAGCTCATAGATTGTTTGGAGGACGCAAACCATGAGCGAAGGTTCAGGTATCACAGTAAACTGGGAAATAAGCTGATTTCCCAGCCAGAATGGAAGGGTTGGGGAGACGATTAGCACACTGCATGCTCACGTTAAACCCTAGTTTGCTTTTAACCATGGTTTAACATTATGTGTGAAGTAGGTTGTGGGTAAGTGGAACTGGAAAGCTCCTGGTTTCGTTTCATTGAGAATAGCATCTGTTCATTTCCCCTCCTATTTCAGGTTCTCCAAATGTTAGAAACCTGTTCCCTTTTTAAAATGAAAGCTGGGAAATCTGGAATTTATGGTTCATTCTTCAGACACGGGTGGCACCCTGTAGACACCCACCCATGTGCTTAACCCTAAGAAAACCTGGAATGCACCACTAATGGGGCAAAAGAGAAGGAAAACTCCAGGTGGCTGAAAATAGAGGCCCGACACATTTTGGAATTATCCATCTTTAAGAGTGTGCTTTAAGCAGAAACTCCAACCAAGTGCACAAACCCATTAATTTATTAATTTTCCATTTCAAGGACCTCCTGACTGTGTCACCCACCAGGAAGAAAAGTCAAGTGCAGGGGGGGAAGGCCTAGAAGGAAGGGTTAAGGCACTGTTGGCCAAACTTGGCACTCCAGCTGTTTTTGGGACTACAATTCCCATCATCCCTGACCACTGGTCCTGTTAGCTAGGGATGATGGGAGTTGTAGTCCAAAACAGCCGGAGAGCCAAGTTTGGCCAACACTGGGTTATGGGCTCCATGCCACTGCCTGTCCTTTATAATGATTTCCCCTCTCCACCTCTTTATTGCTGTTAACCAGAAGACATATTTGCTGTCAGCACATAGAGTTCTACACCACCCTTAATCAATATGGGGACACCCGATTCTGGCAAGTTTTGACCTTGTGCCCCAAAGTTAGGCCGCTTGCTCATGCCATCCATGCCAGACCTCATACCAAGAGCCTAGAGTTGAGTTGAGTCAGCCATTTCTGCCCCAGATTGCTCATCAGCAGGCACAGATGCTACCGCCTGATCAGTTTTCTACTTCCTCTAATCCTTATATAAAACACTGTCAGCTCTTCTCCTCTCTTGAGCAAACAGCGCTACTTCTCTGATGTTACAACGCCCTACCCTTCAGAAACACACTACTGGCCTCTCTGTGACACTTACTTCTTTCTGCCTGCAAACCTCCTTGGGTCGTTTTCTTGGCCGTCTTCCTATGTCGTGAAGGCTGAAATTTCAATTCAGTGGAGCAGGGTCAAGATATTAACTTATTTGCATGAAATTTCAGATATCGCTATATACAGTGGTACCTCGGGTTAAGTACTTAATTCGTTCCAGAGGTCTGTTCTTAACCTGAAACTGTTCTTAACCTGAGGTACCACTTTAGCTAATGGGGCCTCCCACTGCCGCCGCACTGCAGGAACACGATTTCTGTTCTCATCCTGAAGCAAAGTTCTTAACCCGAGGTACTATTTCTGGGTTAGCGGAATCTGTAACCTGAAGCGTATGTAACCTGAAGCGTAGGTATCACTGTAATCCCTAGTGTAGTAAGTTAAGTCCTTTGGAGCAGGCATTTTCAAAAAAAAGTTTTTTTTATCAACCGCCCTATTAGGCAATAATCTCTCCCCCCCCCCCCCCCAGTGTGTCTCCCAACAAAAGTAAGACAATGAATAAATCTTGGTTTCAGTGCAATCCTATGGCATTTACACTGTGCATACACCATTCATTTAAAGCTCACTCCCCCCAACCCAATAAACCTGAGACCTGTAGTTTGTTAAGGGTGCTCAGGACTGCAGCCCCGAGAAGGGTAAACTTCCCAAGGTTCTTTGGAGGGGTGCTTTAAATGTATAGTTGTGCGAACAGCCTTATTTCCCAGAAAGTGGGCTTAGGCGTGCAGCTTTAGCAAAAGTCGCATTCCCTATACCTCCCTGTGTGTCCCACTGAAAAAAATGCACACCTTCTATATGGATCTGCATTCTGCATAAATGCAAAAAGCAGGCATCGCTTGCCATCACAGACACTCCATCTCACTGAGCTACTGCTCTTAAAATAGACTCAGCTGTCATTCCCCATCTTTTTTCAGAAGCCCATCTGTAGAAATGCAAGCTGAGAACATGGGAGGAGGCTCTGGCCAGGCCAAATACTAGCAGAAGAAGAGTGGCGAGGTCAGACAATTAACCCAACACAAAACTTTTTTGTGAGTCTTAGTACTTAGGATGAAAACAAGAATGGTGGAGGGAGGTAACCCTCAACATCACTCCAACACAGCACGTCCACTCCAAAAGAATTATCTCCCTCTCTTGGGCAGACACCACAACCTACACAGGTTACAAAATCAAAATCAAAAGTTAAATACCCTGTTCCTTCAATCCTCCTACCCATCTTTTTCCAGTGCTGGTGAAACCACAGCCACAAGTCATACTAAGCCTAGAGGATAACTCTAATGTCTTGACCTTCATCTGTACTGCTAGCCTCAGTGCTACAGAAAACCACAAATAACATAGGCACAAGACACAAACAGAAAGAGAACTGGTTCCTGGCAAGCTTTTCTGGCCACCCAGATTCAAACTGAAATTCAGGTCCTTACCTGGGAGTCCCGTTAAACCTGGAAGTAGTAAGCCACTTTCATCGGGAGAGCAGATCTTTACTGAGTTTGCACAAAGCGGGTGAAGCAGGTGCAAGCGGGCATGGGGAGACCAACAGAATTTGGGTCGTACCCCCCCCCTACCCAGCGTGAGAATAAAACAGAAACCCCAGTGAGGTAGGGGACGTGTTAAAGGTGATCCCCTAGTCCCACAGCAGAAGCTCCAGCGCTTAGAGTTTAGCCTGTGAGCAGCCCCTCCCTTGGGCTGCCGTCCTCCAGTCAAGTTGGATTGCTGACGTTCCTGCTCCTCTCCCCGCCCTGCCTCCGATTTCCAAAATAGCCTTGGGTGTCATTTACCAGGGAGATTAAATTTCATGCGGTGGAGAGACGAAAGGGCATCGCTTTAGGAAACCCACTGGGGGCAGACCAAAAAGCCCATCTCCAGAGAGCTTGCGTGCAGATAAACCCTGTCCATGGGGCTGGACCTAGTGCTGTTTCTCAAGTGCTTTCCCCGGAGCCAAGTGACAGGTGTCAAACTGGGAAATGACGAGGGAGTGTTACAAGCTTGCTGGCAAAAGTTGATCAGGCTTCTTGCCTACGTCAACTTCAGAAGGGGAAGAAAGATGGGAGGCTGGGGGTGTCGTTCCAAGGGGCATTTCTGCTCCTGGATGTAAATTAAAAATATTATTGACTGAACCTTATTTTTGGCCTCCTATAGGCTGTAAGGGACATGGGTGGCGCTGTGGGTTAAACCACAGAGCCTAGGACTTGCCGATCGGAAGGTCAGTGGTTCGAATCCCCGCGATGGGGTGAGCTCCCATTGCTCAGTCCCTGCTCCTGCCAACCTAGCAGTTCGAAAGCACGTCAAAGTGCAAGTAGATAAATAGGTACCGCTCTGGCGGGAAGTTAAACGGTGTTTCCGTGCGCTGCTCCGGTTTGCCAAAAGCGGCTTAGTCATGCTGGCCACATGACCCGGAAGCTGTACGCCATCACCCTCGGCCAATAAAGTGAGATGAGCGCTGCAACCCCAGAGTCGATCACGACTGGACCTAATGGTCAGGGGACCCTTTACCTATAGGCTGTAACATTTTAGGGACAGGTGATGAACAGGCCTACTCCCAAAATTACTCAGTCCCAGGGTCAGACCATAAAGAAGGCTGATCGCAGAAGGATTGATGCTTTTGAATTATGGTGCTGGAGGAGACTCTTGAGAGTCCCATGCAAGAAGATCAAACCTATCCATTCTGAAGAAAATCAGCCCTGAGTGCTCACTGGAAGGACAGATCGTGAAGCTGAGGCTCCAATACTCCAGCAGACTCCCTGGAAAAGACCCTGATGTTGGGAAAGATGGAGGGCACAAGGAGAAGGGGACGACAGAGTACGAGACGGTTGGACAGTGTTCTCAAAGCTACCAACATGAGTTTGCCCAAACTCCGGGAGGCAGTGGAAGACAGGAGTGCCTGGTGTGCTCTGGTCCATGGGGTCACGAAGAGTCGGACATGACTAAATGACTAAACAACAACAACAAGGGTCAGACCTTCAAGCCTATCCCCTGCAATTTAGCAGGAAATAAATAAATAAATAAGTTATTCATTCCCCACCCATCTGATTGGGTTGCCCCAGCCACTCTGGCGGCTTCCAACTTCTATAAAAACACAGGAAAACATTAAACCTTAAAAAGCTTCCCTATACAGGGCTGGCTTCAGATGTTTCCTAAATGTTTCGTACATAATGACTCTGACGTGTGGGCGCCACTACCGAAAAGTCCCTCTGCCTTCTAGGATTTCTGGTAAACCTTCCCCAGGCAGTCACTTCTGACCATGAGGACTAGTCTGGTAAACCACGGTTAGTATGTATGGCCCTTCAGAAGGGGACCTGGGGAAATTTTGGCCCCTTGTCCTCCACCTCCAGCCATTACTACAATTCCCCAAGGATTGCCATTGGGTGAATCAAACCTGGGATCCCTTATGGTGCAAAACATCACTTAATGGCCAAATTACGACTCAAGAGCTTCGATCAACAACCCATCATTTATCATGTTCCAATAAAACTAGAAGTGTACCAGATATTTCACCCTGGATCTCTCCTTCCCTTCTCCTTCCATTAATTAGAAGAGAAATTGCATTCAAGAAATATTAAAGAGGAAACTTCTGTAAAATTTTCATGAGGGCTGCAGAGTTTTACTGTGTTTTACATTTGAGGGGTGACCAGGGGGTGTTCATGACTGTCTTTCATTCTATAAATCGGGGAGCCCCAACTTTTTTAGGATTGAAGTTGTTGAGCTTTTTTAAGGATTTTACCACAGGACATTTACTGCCATGGGGGCCAGATTAAATCGACCAGCGGGCCGGATTAGACCCCCAAAATGGACTTCGGACATGCCTGCTATAAATCATCCCTCTAATCACCACAATGGGACACGGGTGGTGCTGTGGTCTAAACCACTGAGCCTAGGGCATGCCGATCGGAAGGTCGGCAGTTCGAATCCCCGGGACAGGGTGAGCTCCCATTGTTTGGTCTCAGCTCCCACCAACCTAGCAGTCTGAAAGCACGTCAAGTACAAGTAGATAAATAGGTACCGCTCCGGCGGGAAGGCAAACAGCATTTCTGTGTGCTGCTCTGGTTCACCAGAAGCGGCTTTGTCATGCTGGCCCCATGACCCGGAAACTGTCTGCGGACAAACACTGGCTCCCTCGGCCAGTAAAGCGAGATGAGCGCCACAACCCCAGAGTCGTCCACGACTAGACCTAATGGTCAGGGGTACCTTTACCTATAATCACAACAATACAAAGACAACACGTAGGCTAATAATTATTAGAAAATATATAATAGAATAATGCTATCATTCAAATTATAGGAGTAAGCCAATCAAAGTTCTTATATACAATATAACAGAGTGGGAGCGAGGACCGTCAAGCCGTGTGCTCAAAACAGATGTCTAAGGACAGTCTCACAATAGTCTTCCAAATGTTTCAACAGAAGACATCCCAAAAGTTTCAAAAGTAAAGTTTCTCAGTCGTTTTTCAAAAGTTTCAATGGAAGACGTTTCAAAAGCCTCAAAAGTACAGTGTCTCCAGAATGATGCCACTGTTTTTGGTTCATAAATCATCCCTCTGGCAGTCTGCACTCTGCAGCCTTCCTGAGTGCTCTCCTTTCCTGGAACCCTGATGACATCCTAAGCTAGGATTCGTGAAGCCCTTTTGCCTTTGAAGAAATGGACATGGAAAGGTTAAAAACATGGAAAGCTTTTAAAAACAGAATCATGGCAGCTGGTGTTCCAGCAACATCTGGGTGCATTCTACCAAAATGAAGACAACGGGGTGGGGGGTGAGCAGGTGTTCTGATCTGACCTCTTTGGAGGAAGGATAGATAGGAAGGATAGATAAAAATGAAATAATTACGTGTCTGACCACATTGGCTAAAATAAAATAAAAAATCCCTTAAAGCACAGCAAGGATATCAAAGGGTTTTCAGCATCAGGGGACAGGGTTTCTGTGAGTAAACATCCCTCTCATTTTGGCCAACGTGCTGACAATCCATTGGGCAATAAGAGTGCACGCTGTACTTATTTAGTGTGCAGGGAGAAATGTACACTCAGGACCCTTAGTTTAATCTTTCAGAAAAACCCCCGCCCCCGCTTTTACTAGCAAAAACCACAAATATTTATTTATTCATTGCCTTGACATACTGCTTTTCCGCCAAGGCAGCTTACAGGTTGTAGTTTTTTAGATACTAAAACGAATAAATTATATGTAAAGTTGGCCCTAAGGGACGCGGGTGGCACTGTGGGTTAAACCACAGAGCCTAGGACTTGCCAATCGGAAGGTCGGCAGTTCGAATCCCTGCAACAGGGTGAGCTCCCGTTGTTCGGTCCCAGCTCCTGCCAACCTAGCAGTTTGAAAGCACACCAGTGCAAGTAGATAAATAGGTACCACTCCGACGGGAAGGTAAACGGCATTTCCGTGCACTGCTCTGGTTCGCCAGAAGCGTCTTAGTCATGCTGTACGCTGGCTCCCTTGGCCAGTAAAGCGAGATGAGCGCTGCAACCCCAGAGTCGGTCACAACTGGACCTAATGGTCAGGGGTCCCTTTACCTTTACCTTTAAAGTTGGCCCTGGAAGTAGGGTGTTGCCTCTGCCTGCTTCCTTCCTTGATCTGTCTTTCATCCATGACGTCATGATGCTCCCCGCTCAACAAAGCCCAACAAAAAGGCAATCATTCAGCAAAAAGCAGAACTAATTGAGGGGGAATTGCTTGCGCAGATATAATCTGATGTTTTATGCCATACCTGCTGTGCGCTGTTGCTGTGAAGGCCTAGGAATCCAGCTGGGAGAAACTTGCATGCTACTTTGTGATGCTTCTCTTGGTCCTAATAAAGCTATTGTTTTGCTGTTCTCTTATGGGATTTTCCTGCACAGAACCAGTTCTGTTACATGAATAGCAGGCAGAACAGAGCACGTTCAAAGCTCTTGACTCCATCACAAACATGCTTCTCCTTCCATGCTGTCAATCACTGGAGCAACCACCTGTCTTCTTCACACGCATATATAGGGAGCCCAAAAGCTTTAGTGGAAGCAAGTCGGCGGGGTTTTGGATACTTTGACCTTCGCTTTCCAGCTAGGCCTTCTGACACTCTTCTCTATTGCAAGGGAGAAAGAGATATGCCAAACAACCAAGCTGCTTTATTGCACTAATGAAACGCAGTAGCTTAAGCATACTACTTCCACATTTTCAAAATAATCACTTGCTGAAACAAAGGGAAGGAAATCCAGGTGCGACACAGCCTGTGTTGTTGCTCAAAGTGCCAGTGGTCCAAGCTCTTAGAAGATACTGGGACACACACTGTTACAGAATTAGGGCTCGTCTCTGTTGGATCGAAGAAAGGTCCATCTCTCTGCGTTTCTTGTTTCCAACAGTTTGCTGCCAGATAGAAGTTTCTGGGATGTTCACAGAAGGACACTGTTAAGTTGTGGGTGAACATATCAGACGACACAGCGATTCTCCAAACAGCTCTTGTTTATTCACAGGTCAGAACAGAACTGAACTGAAGGGTTCAGCCAGCCTGCTTATATAGGGCTCCACTACAACGTAACTGTAACAACTTTCTGTAAGTATCCAATCACTGAACGTCACTTTCAATCCCTTATTTGCATATGTGGACCTGAACTATCTACACCCTGGCCCAGGGTGAGAACTTCAGTACATAACAGGCACGAAGGAGAAAAGCCCTTGCCCACGGGATCAGTGGCGGAGGAAGCTGCTGGGGCACCCGGAAAGGCAAATATGATGCGCACCCAGGGGTGGGGCGATCTGCCCACAGAGGCGGGGCGATCCTCCCAGGGTGCCATCAGTGGCACACCGATCTTCCCGGGGGTGCCAGCACCGCTCGCCGATTGTGCAAATACGCCCAGGGCGTGGCGCTTGCCGCCGGGGATGCAAGCGCCACCCACCCGGGGTGCGTGTGCAAACACTGCTTGCTGGGAGGTGTATCCCTGACAGCCAGCGCCATGCCCTGGGCATATTTGCATAATCAGCAGGCAGCACTGGCACCTCCAGGAGGATCAGTGCGCCAGAGCCTGATTGGGGTGCAAACGCTGCCCACTGGGGGGGGGCATCCCCGATGGCCAGCGCTGCACGCCGATCAGCGGGCGGATTTTTGCTACGATCACGAAAATCCACCTGCTGGAGGTGCGAGTGCCACCACGCCGACCCACCCGAGGGAATTTTGTCACACACACCCCAAGCATAGCACCCAGGGTGGACTGCTGGGAAGTTTTTGCCTCTGCACATGAGTCTGAGAATGTACAGTTCACATTGAGTTCATGAAACATCACACCCTGACCTGTTCTTAATGCATTGTTGACCACATCTACGGACTGCGATTGTTATGTTCTTTCAAGTCATGCAATATCAATCACTAGTAACCATGTGTTCCCTTTCCCAACCCTTATGATTAATGCCCTTGCATTGTATTTGTTTTAACCAATCAGCAACAAGCACATATGTGGTAATGCTGTAATATTCAATAAAAGAGACTCGCCGAGACCTGCTCGGTAGATGCCTCCCGTATGACACCTTGCCATTCGTCTGTCGCTTATTTCAACCCAACAGTGGACTGCTTCCCCCGCCCCCTTCATCTGCCAGTGCACGGGACGTCTCACCAGCAACAGGAATGTACTTCTTTTTATGCCTTCTGCATCTTCCAACTTTCAGCTTCATGTCTGCAGTTCCAGGAGTACAATGCCCCCGAACATGTCAAGGTCAGCTGAATTGCCCCTTTGCATGTCACATACTACCTGTACAGAAGCCACCAGTATGAGTTTGACCAAACCGCAGGAGGCAGTGGAAGACAGGAGTGCCTGGCGTGCTCTGGTCCAGGGGGTCACGAAGAGTCAGACATGACTAAACGACTAAACAACAACAACAGAATAGAAGACTCTTGGAGACTCTTGGAGAAGACATGGAGACTCTTGAGAGTCCTGTGGACTGCAAGAATATCAAACCTATCCATTCTGAAGGAAATCAGCCCTGAGTGCTCACTGGAAGGACAGATCCTGAAGCTGAGGCTCCAAGACTTTGGCCACCTCATGAGAAGAGAAGACTCCCAGGAAAAGACCCTGATGCTGGGAAAGATGGATGGCACAAGGAGAAGGGGACGACAGAGGACGAGATGGTTGGACAGTGTTCTTGAAGCTACCAACGTGAGTTTGACCAAACTGCGGGAGGCAGTGGAAGACAGGAGTGCCTGGCGTGCTCTGGTCCAGGGGGTCACGAAGAGTCAGACACAACTAAATGACTAAACAACAGCAACAACAGAAGACTGGAAGAGAATACATTCAATTGTCTTTCAGTGTTTGCCTTCCCCCATCCCTCATTGAGTTTGTACAGCATGTGTACCTCCGGAGGCTTCCAGCGCCAACTGGAGCAGCAGGCAAGGAGAAGAATTCTTTCGTCGTTGCGCTGGTAACCTCTGTGTTAGATTATTGCAATGCGTTATACGTAGGACTGCCTCTGCAGATGGTTTGGAAACTCCAACTGGTGCAGAATTCAGCAGCCGGCAAGACGCTTTGAGCATATTACATTGATCCGGGTCCAACTCCACTGTCTGTCAATTAGTTTCTGGGACCAATTCAAAATGCTAGTTTTGACCTATAAAGCCCTAAATGGCCCAGGACCACAATACTTCAAGGACCACTTTTCCCCATATGAACCGACCTGAACCCTGTAATCATAAACTGAGGCCCTTCTTTGTGTGCCCTTCCATGAGAAACATGATGACAGGCCTTTCCTGCAGTGGCTCCCCATCTGTGGAACGTTCTCTCTGTGGAGGCTCGCCTGACACCTTCATTACATATCTTTAGGCGCCAGGACAAAACAGTTCTCTTCAACATTTGGCTGATGAACATTCTACGGATTTAAAAACGTGTTTGTGGGAACAGGGTTGTTTTTGCTGTATTCTGTATTCTCATTTTTTTATGTTTCTGTTGTGAACCGAACTGGGATGAAGGGCAGTATGCAAAATTGATTGATTGATTGATTGATTGATTGATTATTATGGGTCTGGTACGCAAACCTTCCTGCTGTAAAGGACTAGCCTTGTCAAACACCTGCAATGACTTCATAAAGGCCAAGGCAATATGCCAGGTTTCTGCTGCTTAGCCCAGGATGAATGCATAGCTGGAAGCCAAACATTTAAACGCTGCTGCCTTCCAGACTTGCTGCCTCCAGCGGTATAGAACACAGAGGTCATGTTTCCAAAAGCTGGCAAAACGAAGTTCTGCTTTATTCCACTGAGTGGGCATGGGAACTTATGTTGCCTCTAAAGGCAGGTAAGCAAGTCGTATTGGAAGCCACAGAGATGATGATGATGATGATGATGATGATGATGATGATGATAATAATAATAATAATAATAATAATAATTTGTTTATTATTTATATCCCACTCATCTGGCTGGGTTTCCCCAGCCACTCTGGGCATCTTCCAACAAAAGATTAAAATACAGTAATTCATCAAATATTAAAAACTTCCCTAAACAGGGCTGCCTTCAGATGTCTTCTAAAAGCCAGGTAGTTGTTTATTTCTTTGACATCTGGTGGGAGGGCGTTCCACAGGGCCGGCACCACTACTGAGAAGGCCCTCTGCCTGGTTCCCTGTAACTTTTTTTCTCGCAATGAGGGAACCACCAGAAGGCCCTCGGCACTGGACCTCACTGAACGATGAGGGTGGAAACGCTCCTTCAGGTATACTGGGCCAAGGCCATTTAGGGCTTTGAATTGTGCTCGGAAATGTCCTGGGAGCCAGTGACAATCTTTTAGGACCAGTGTTGTATGGTCCTGGCAGCTGCTCCCAGTCACTGGTCTAGCTGCCGCATTCTGGATTAGTTGTAGTTACCGGGTCACCTTCAAAAGTAGCCCCACGTAGACCATGTTGCAGTAGTCCAAGCGAGAGATAACCAGAGCATTCACCACTCTTGCGAGACAGTCCACGGGCAGGTAGGTCTTAGCCTGAGATCCATAAAACCCCACATGAAGCATTGTGGACACCCTCCCAAACACTATAAAGCAAGAGTATTTTTGCAGGTCTCACTTAAGAACGTAAGACAAGCCCTGCTGGGATGCACTTATGAATCCCAGGAATATTGTCTCTGACACAAGTAGCTAGAACATAGCCATTAGAGATTCATAGAGTCCTCTAGTCCAACCCCCTGCAATGCAGGGATTTCAGCAAAAGCATCAATGACTAGCAGCTATTGGTAGCCTCACCTTCCATGCTGTCCAATCCTCTTCTAATGCCATCCAAGTTGGTGGCCATCATTGCACCCTGTGGGGTAAAATTCTCTTGTAAACGTTGTTATGATAGAGCAGCAGATACAACCATTCACAAAACCAGATTGGGAAATATTAAACAATTTTCAGGCTGTGAAGGCGGGGGTCAGATGGACCCCACTGTGCTGGGCCCGGGGGTTAACCCGAGCCACGCGGTCCAGGTCCGGTCCCGAATCCAAGGATTCCATAAAGAGTCTGTCCGACAGGGCCAAGGCAGTAAACCAGGCTAGGTCAGGCACAGGGTCTCAGGCAGGTTCCAGCAAACAGCAATGTTGCTCCCACAACCTGGGGCAGGGTCCAACAGCCTTTTATATTTGCCGGGGTAACGGCCAGTCCTGATCCCCCGGTGACTCACCTCCCTGTCTTGCCCAAAGACCAGAACTCCTCTTGCGAGTACAGTGGTGCCTCGCAAGACGAAATTAATTCGTTCTGCGAGTTTTTTCGTCTTGCAAATTTTTCGCCTTGCGAAGCACGGTTTCCCATAGGAATGCACTGAAAATCAATTAATGCGTTCCTATGGTCAAAAAAAGTCCAAACAAAGCCAAATTTGGTACAAAAAGAGTTTATTAAGTGCTCTTTAAAGTCACACATACTGTAAAGAGCATTTCAAAAATTGAAGGAACAATAATTTAAGTTTCTAAACATGACAGAAAAGCATTTAAAAATCACCAAAGTGTACTGTACATACATTTTCTAAGACATTTTTTTTAACAACAGCAGAGTGCCCCAATGGTCACAAAAAATCATAAAAATGCAGAAAAAAAACACACAAGCTTCCAGATTCTTGCAAACCCCTCCCCAACACCAAGTCCTTGAATTCCAAACACCCCAACCCAAAATCCAAAAACCCCCCAAAAAGTTTTAAAAGTTTAACTTACCAAATGGCTGCAAAAGAAGTTTTGGAAAAGCTTCAAAAATCACCAAAGTCTTCAAAAACCTCAAAAAAGGCTACCACACCGCGTGCTATGAGTTGCTCCTCGAAGTCAAGTCGCAACTGCACCTCTTCAAGCAATGCACCCTGGGTATTAACGGTTTTAAGAAAAAGGAAACAAACTTGCAAGACGTTTTTATCTTGCGAAGCAAGCCCATAGGGAAATTCGTCTTGCGAAGCAACTAAAAAAATGAAAAACTCTTTCATCTTGCGAGTTTTTCGTCTTGCGAGGCACCACTGTACTTAGGTCTCTCCTTCTCTCAGACCCTAGTCTCTGCAGCTCTGGAGACGTCGGTGGGTTACTAGACCCAGAGGCCGCCTCAGCCTCCCCTGACCAAACCGGTAGTGGAGCAGGTGTAAGTGATTGCCCAGCTGAGGCCAACGAGGTCATCCCCGCATCTGGAGCCAGGGAAGGCTTAGGCCCCTGACTCGGCCCAGCTGGTGTTTGTTGCAGGGGAACCTGTGCAGACTGGGACTCTTCAGGATCAGGCACTAGGCTTGGTTCAGATGCCTGCTGAGGCAGAGGATCCGGTGCGGACTGAGACTCCTCTGGGTCCGGGTCCGAGCCCAAGCACAAGCCCGAGTCCCAGGCCATTACACCCACAAATCCACTGATTTCCCCCCTCAAGTAGAGATGGTGGGTCAAGAATCCCTCAAAGAGTTTTTTAGGGGGCACTGCGAGATGGGGAGGGATAAACAAAATATTGTCTCCTTACTGAAGATTGGATGCCTCCTACTGGATCAAAAGTCCACGTGTTTGCATAAGGCACCAGTTGTATATGACAAGTAGTGGGAAATAGAACAGGTTGTAGATTCTCTTAATCTGGGTAAACCTCTATTGAGAATTAAGGTAGGATGCCCTTGTTCTCCCATCACATCTGGAGGGGACTCCTTAGATAAAGTTGTCTGGGGTTTGTGACTAGGTCTCCCACTTTCCAGAAGATGGTTTCACACTGCTTCTTCAGAAGGAACAGCTACTTCTATGGAAAAAATGACTTAATCAAGCGTATGATTAGAATTACTATGCAGATTCTGTTCTCTCCAACACTGTTACTTGGTTTCAATTGGCCAAATGGGGAAGGAAGCAACTTTTGATCATTTCTCTTCTTTGCAGTCCTCAAAGCCCCCTAAATCTTTTCCAGAAGACTGTGGCAGATTTAGAGGTGATGCAAGAAGAGTGGGAATGCTCAAAAATCTCTTCCCTCCCTCTTCTGCTGGCAAAAGGCTTACCATCAGCAAAGCAGTTAGATGCAACCGTACAGCTGCAGTCCAAAGGCACTTAACATTAAACCTATCTCACTGAAGAATAGGACTTGCTTCCAAGCACACATATGTAGGATATTAAGGGCTTCTTCCCACTTTGATTTCCCTTATTTCTTCCTCATGGGTCATTTCTCTTCACTGATTTCTTGAAATCACACAACCAGAGTCATTTAAATATTAAATACTTTAATTGTTTAAGTGTTAGCCAGCACACATAAGCACTGAGTGAAAATTACAAAAAAAGAAAATAGTATATCTTATATGGGAACCAGCAGCAGATAATGAAACGTAGATAGAACTGAATACTTGTAGCAATCAAGCTCATACCAAGTTAACATTATATATAAAAACAATGCTAGAACAAATCACTCACCATGATTTTTATAGGATTCACCAAAACTCTTAACAAACCTTTTTCAAGACATCACAACTTTTTGTGCCTTTCTACAAGCATACCATTTTCTTAATATAATGGACAAGTGAACAAATGTTAAGTGACTTCACACAAGTGATGATTTAGCCATAGCTACATGGCATCCCATTTCACTTAAAGTAATACCACAGGTCAGTGTAGAACAATCATCATCATCACCATCGTCACCATCATCCAGAAAGTTACAAGAGAGGTAGAAGTGAGATTTTTGCAGGTTTCAGACCCACAATTGTTTCCAGATACAATGAATCAGCACCTGAACTGACCAGCGGTAAAGTATCTTACAGCAACTGACCTCTCTGTCAACATGTTTCAGTTCAAACTAGCCAATCGATCAAATCACAATAGTTTTTTCAATTATGTAAGCAACGTGTACACATTTTTACCATTCAACAAGATTGGCTGAAGTTGCACAAGGTATTAAACAGCATAGTAAAATAGTATGTCTTCACATTATCTATAATAAAAACAAATTTAAGCTTCTCTTCCAAAATGCACTGGAAATGGTCTCATCTGAAAGAAAAGGCTCATGTTTCTGCACACCACAGACATTCTGTACTCACTTGTTTTGAGCTGACCTCCTTCCCAGTATACAGCCATCTCTTTTTCTTATCAATTTTGCCAACAAGTACAATAATTTATAGTTTATTTAGCAAAGCAGGCAAGATATATTACTAATTGTTGCAGTTTTGTTAAATGTTTCTCACCAACCAGCTAAAGCTGTCCTATTTAGCTAAACCTGAATAAGTAACTTAACACTTTTTTTCCACTCAAAACTGTAGTATTGCTATTAAGTTTAACAAAAAAAACCCACCCACATTTTTCTTTTAAAAAATGAAACCTAGAACAAAAAAAAATGACTTTTAAAATTACTTACAAGATGCTACGAAATTCTGTTGTAAAAGCACTTACAAGTACAACTATTCATTTTCGTAATTTTATATAAATGTTTACCAAAAGTTTAAGTGTGCTGGTGATTAAGACCCATAAAACCATGCAGGGTACAATTTCAAGCTGGGCTTCCAGACAGGCGAGTAAAAACACACACACACACACACAATTCTCAAAAACTTGTAAATTTGCAGGCTGACTAGGTGTCTACAGTAGAATATTTAGGCTTAAATGAAAGCAGTCTGTTTTCCTCATTCTAAAGGTGCATTATTATTTTTTTACAGATAATCCTGTTTCTAGCATTTATTGGTGCAAAACATTAAAGGAAAACCAAACACAATCAAACATAAAAATAGGTAACTAAAACAATCGTCAACAAGAACCATTAAAACCAAAATAATGTTGTCTAATAGGCCGCAAGTTTTGTCCACTGTAGATATTATTATAGCCAAAGTTCAGAGAAAAATGCAAAGTATTCCATATGTTCGGCAGAGCTTTGTTCAAAGCAGCAGCCCCGTGACAGCCCCGTGGGAGACTGTGAATTTTTAAACTAGTTCACAACAAGGCGTTGAGAGTGTTGCTCCAAAGAGGAGGAACGAAAAGCACAAGTGCTTCTGGGTACATGCAAAGCAACCTTTGCCTGGTGAATTCTGTAGCTTTAGGTAACAGAAGATCAGGGTGTGTGTTTTTAAAAAGGGGAAATGGATCTAGATATTGGTCAGTGGTCTTCTGTTTACAGAATTGAACACTTTCCTGCTATAAAGGATCTGCAGAGTTGGGCGATCCTTTGGAGCAGCTAGGGTGGGAGCAGAGGGGATGGAAGGAAATCACCTTCCCGCTGTTGAATTTCAATTTGCAGAAGGGCTCCTCTGGAGCCAAGCCATTAATGCACTACTCACTTTGTATCTCATCCTAAGGCTAAATGTTGCAACATTCTAGTAGCATTTTGTCTACAAATAAACAAGCCCTACATAAACAAAATGCCAAATAATAAAGCAAACTAGATTCACATTTAGCTTTATGGTCATCTGGTTACTATAAGGTTCCTCCAGTCTTTGCTACTCTTCTCAGTTTCCAACATCCCAGCATAAGAAAACAATAGAACTCATCTTCACAAAAAAGTTTGCAACACACACACATGCACACACTTTCAGACAAATCTCTTAGACGCATTTTAGATTAGGAACCTCTAAATTTTGCATATCTAAGCTGCATAATAATTTAACACACCTGATATCAGAGTGCTCACAGGGCAAGTTCAGCAGGAGCTGTTAGCTGGGACATCACAGTGTGCTTTATTTGGAGCATTGGCACATATTGACATGAGTCAGAGGGGGAAAGAACAGCATTGGTTCTGAGCATGCCTTATCTTCCAGCTTAACGTATATAGGCGAAGTTCGGGATTAAAAGCAATGCAACTGTTCTGTATCTCCATTCTCCATGTGAAGAGCCCATGTATTGATTCTACAAGTGCATGCCCTATGTGGCATTAGTACCATGTGACCATCAGCCAGCTGAACTTAATACTGCTAGAAAAACATCCTGCACAAATCAACGCAAGTGCAATAGAACTCCCCCCCCCCCCCCAGTTCCAAAGCAGAAAACTGAAATTCACTTCACATGCATTAAATTTAATTTTATCTTTTGGGGGGCATATGTTTAGCTGTTTTCTACTAAAAAAAAAAAGCCAGCACAAAAGAAAATTAAATGAGAATGGATGCCTTCATAGGCAATATAACTAAAACAGGCACGTTTTATATATTCTAAAGCTAGGGAAACCAATGCTGGAAACTGATTATGAAACATTCATACTGTAAACTACAGCTATCAAATGCAGCTTATTATAATCCCTTTAAATATATTGCTTGGTTGCAACAAAAAGAGTACACAGTTATATTTTATCTTTTAAGACTTTGAAAGGCACATTACTTATAACCACCAATTATAACCACAGTTTTAAACAGTTTTCACAAATTAATAACTCGGAGTGTCTAATACACCCATTACTACAAAGCAGTCCTGGAGAAGTACCATGATTTGGTCAACAGAAAAAAAGTAAAGACTACCAAACCACTGTTTCTAAACACAGTAAGATTGGTAAGAGTTAAATATGATCAACTCCTCACACTGTAGACTAATTCTAATCCACAAAGCATATATGACCTCATGACATTTAGTGCAAAATGCACAAAGCATAATTTCTCAGCATTAACCAATACAAAGGCTGAAAATACCAAATGAAGGAAATGGCACTCTGATTATTATGCCTTTCAATGATTCCTTTGTTTTTTAAAATGAAGAGGGAGAGAATGAGGTATCTGCAAGTTCCTGCTGCACACACCTTACAGTACTTTTACTCATTATTACATTTACTCTAAACATTCACAAAGCCAGGCTCCTATTTGCTTTACTGCTCCTTTTGTGCCAGCATTTGGTGGGAGGGAGACTGGGTGAAGGTCGTGCTACGCATTGTCACCACAGCTATAGGTGGCTGCCTAGTGCTGCCTGTCTCTGCTCCCTTCTCAGCTAATCAGGAAATGGCTGGGAGGGGGCAGAGTTTGACCTAGACAGGCCAGAGGTAGAACTTCTTCATTACCTGTACACAATAGGGCTCAAAGCTGGGCCTGGGGTATGGGGAGAGAGATTAAGTACATTTATGACAAATCCATTAATTATGCTTCCGGGAGCAGTATCCAATTTAACAACTTAGTAAGCAAGTAAAATCCGTTCCAAGCATTCAAACTTGGTTTCTTCTACCAGGATCCCTCACATTTCCAAAATGGTTCTTTGAACTGAGACAACTGTTCTCCAGAATTTGCCACGGACGTATAAAACACACACACACATTACTTGTTTATCAGTACACAGAGGTATTCTCACTTTTTACAAGATTGTTAAAACATTAATACTCCTAAGTGATAAGAACCCAAACATTAACGGCCCAATCCAGAGATTCCTGTCACACACTGAAGCTCAGGAACATACACACCACTTCCTATATGGACTAGGGTCTCCTCTCGCCCAATTTGTCAGGGACCAATTTATGTGTGTGCACCCCTTACCCCATTATTTGTATGAAGCTGTCCCCAACATTACAGTGAAACTTTTGGACTGGTGCCTCATCTGTTCCAGTTCTTGCCTTATACATTCACAATGGCCATATAATATATTTGATTGTCCAAGACACAGTATGAAGCCTAATAATGATGGTGATTAAACATACAAAATTTCCTCATGCTAAAAATAAACCAGCCAGCTTTGGTAACCTAGTACAGATTAGTTTTATATAGCTATTCCTACAAACATCCCATCTCTACAAACATTATATAATGTGTATATTTATAGGTTATATATACACACACACACATACAGACCCTGAGCAAACATAAGCCTGATTATTAGGTCTTGCAATAGATCAAAACATATATTAAAATAAAATAAAAATAATATATTAACCATTAAAATAAATACTCAAATCATTAATAGCCATATGTTCATTAAGTGCATAACAAGTTAAATAGTAGTTTTAAGCCACTAAGGCATCAATATATTCCATTTCTAAATCTAAACAATTTAATCTCACTGGCTAATGCTCACTATAATGCAATACTTAATGCTACACATTTATAACTCCTTTTGATTTTCTTTCAGAATCAACAGATTCTGTTGTTCTACCACACTTATGGAAGCTGAAGTTTTGATTAGAGCAGCTTGACACCTGTTGCTAATACACCTTCCAACACTCCTTTCAGATTAATGCAACTAACGTGAGCTGCTGATTTAATGTAACTACTGTGAGCCAGACCATTGACAATTTCTTCCTCAGCTCCTGACAATACCACAATAAATGTGCATTATTAATTATCAGTGTGAAACAAACAGTATTCAGTAATGACTTTGGCACTTAAAATATTAGCATTACAAAACCAAGGAATGAAGTGGCACTATGTGTTTGATTGGTATCACAATTAGCTCCGCCACTTACTAGTTTCCTAGTTAATGGCTTGAGTTACAGCTTTGGATTGGTGGCCAAGAATATGAACTACTATTGCTTGTCTCCACTTAAGTTGACCCTTTCTATTTTACACCCTAGACATATACCACCAATATTAAGACTGCTGCAATACTACTACAGAAATGCATGTTATCTAGGCTTGAATCTCAGCAGTGGAAACGCGGCACAGATCCACTAGACTTGCTGGCAGCCTGGCGTATTTTCTACACTGCTGCAATATCTGCTTGGAAGCTTTCACTGTATGACCTGTTGAGGCAGGTTCTCTCTCTTGTTTTCTTTGTCTTCATGCTCCACGATGTCCTTCACTTGCAAGCTGCCAATGTCAGGACAGAGCTCTTGTAAGGCCCTTTCCACTTCTTCTTTTTTTGCTGGCGTGTTCACTGAAGTTTTCGACAGGGTCATCTGAAGAGCACACCATAAAGCTGTACGTGTTTTTCGTGTGAAGAAAGCCAAATCTTTAATGGCAACCGCCAGAGCAAGGACATCTGTAACAAAACCAGCATAGCATCATTTACAATTTCAAGAGGGATGTTTCTCCCCAATACTGTACTACAGAGTCTGCTAACGTTTTCAAAGAACCAGCCTTCGGATGTGAATATTTTATTTATTTTTATTTCATAAAATTTATATTGCTTGATGGTAAAAAAACCAACAAACCTCAAAGTGGTTTACAAAAAGATAAAACAAGAAAATCAAGAAAGAATTGCAACAGTACTTTAAACATATGAAAGTTAAAATGCTAAAACAGATTAAAATTACCCCAATTTCCTACGCATCTGGGTAGGCTTGTCTAAATAAGAATGTATTTAGCTGACAAGAGTGCGGTGAAGTATTTCACTGCCAAAAGTATGCATTAAGGACTTTCCAAATCCATATAACATCATTAAATAGATGCACAAACAGTCAGTTAGTGATATTTTCATGCATTTAGGGCATAGGACTTAAGGCGCATGTTTCTGCAGGAGACTGTGTTGTAAGAAACACTACAAATGAACATTTCAAGATTCTGCTGCAGGGCTGAGGAAACCTTTCATCCTGGCAGCTGAATCTAAACTATGCTGCAAAAAAATGATCCTGGCCAATCCAAGCAGGGATTGGCTTCAATTGGAAGCTCCTGCATGGAAACAACCTCAGTGAGGTTTGAATTTGGCATCAAATTTAAAAAGCAGTGAATTACAAGCCCCACTTGCCAATGAACAATCAGGGGTTGCAGCCTTGCCTTTAGCTGCCTCATACCTGAGCGGGGCTTTGGGAAAAACAGTTGCAGGCCAAATTAGACCCCCTTTCAGGTTTAATTAGGCCTTTGGGCCAGAAGTTCCCCTCTGCTTTACTTTTGCATTCAGCATCAACACTTACACCAGAAGGATTGAGACCTCAGTTACTGAGTCTTCCTTGAATATTTAATGCTTGGACATAAAATAACACTGAAGTTTTACAATTCTATAACAGAATGAACCACCCGTTTTCTACTTGCTATTTGAACACACCTGTCACAAGTTTTGACTCAGGATCTCTTGTAAACAAAAACAAAATGCCTCTCTGGAGCAACCTCCTTTTCTCATGCATCCTGATAATTTTAAGAAGAGCAAAGAACTATGGGATAATAAATATGACATGTCTAATCACAATATTGGCATTTACATGTCATAAAGCAAAGAGCTATGCGGTAATCTGTGTCTCAGTTCTAGAAAGACCTTCTTCAGGATTTTTGTTGACTGAGAAGAAGACTCTGATGAAACTCCAGATATGAGTGCTGTACTAAAATATATTACAAATACAAAACATAAATCCAGACTCTTTGCACCCAACCAACTAAACCTGATAGTAAGCATGCAGCAGCCTCTCAAATTGGAAAGTTGCCACTTCAGCAACTTTCCTTGTCCTCTATCATGATGTTACATGTTTTCTCTTTGGCCAACCACCACAAGCAAGAAGAGGCAGAATGTTGCAACATTATGAGACGAAACAAATTATATTAGAAAAGAAGGAACTGCAACAAAATGTATTCCTGCTTGCAGCGAGTTGGACTTAGATGACCCTTGGGGTCCCTTCCAACTCTACAATCCTATGATCCTACCACTAACCCTAAAAAGGAATTATCCTAGATCATGGGTAGGCAACCTAAGGCCCGGGGGCCGGATCTGGCCCAATTGCCTTCTAAATCCGGCCCGCGGACAGTCCGGGAATCAGCGTGTTTTTACATGAATAGAATGTGTCCTTTTATTTAAAATGCATCTCTGGGTTATTTGTGGGGCAAAGGAATTCGTTTGTGTGTTTTTTCCAAAATATAGCCTGGCCCCCCACAAGGTCTGAGGGACAGTGGACCGGCCCCCTGCTGAAAAAGTTTGCTGGCCCCTGTCCTAGATCTAACCACCTGGCACAGGGCTTTGAGGCCTCTTGTAGGAGGCAGTGGGATGGGTGGGGAAATGTCCACTCTAACATAACAGGAACATAGAAAGTCTTATACAGAGCCAGGCCACTGTTGCAGCTTAGTACTGTCTACTCTGACGGGCAGCAGCTCTCAAGGGTTTCAGACAGATGACATTTCCAGTCATACCTGGAGATGCTGAGGACTGATCTTGGGATCTTCCGCATGCAAAACAACGGCTCCACCAGTGAACTATGACTCTGCCCCCTAATGCCTGCTGTAACCATGTGATCATTACATAAAACAGAGTAGGCTTTTCACTTCAGAATGCAGATTTAACCTAAACCTGTATTAAGATTTTGCTCTCTGAATGGTAACATTAATACAAAAGTCCGTTTTGCAGGTGCCACAAAGCAATTACTTGCCTTTTTCATTGTTGTAACGAGATACTCCTTGCCTCTGATGATTAGCAGCGTTAACAATCTCATCCTTGCGTCTTGCTCGGGTAGCACAGATGGCTTCCAAATGACATCTCAAAGTGGCAGATATGTTACCATGGACAGGATTCCCACAAAGCCGTTCCATTTTCCCAACTAAAGTGTGTACCTAAAAAAGAAAAATACTTCATTAGGGTTTTTAATACTTAAAAACAATCAGCTGGCCAAAATCACGTGACAACAGCTAGGCACTTCACGCTGAATGTGAGAACACAGCTAATCTAAATTTAGTAGAAAATATTTTGGAGGAGAAGCAGTTAAAAGAAATTCAGCCATGAATAGAAGCGACACTCCTCATTGCAGCATGAGAAACATAAAACTATGTTAGGAAATTACTGACAGGCAGGCAGGGAAAGCAGAGGAAGCAAGGAAAACAGTGAAGTGGCCCTTCAGGGTTCAGCATCCAGCCATCCTCATTTGTATTGTACATTCATTTATATTTCTATCCTACCTTGCCTAAGCTTGAAGGAACACACAAGACACAAAACAGCCACTTTAAACCAGAACCCCAACAGTTCCCAAACTCCTATTTAAGATGAGTCTTTCCAACCCCTTCTAAAGGCCATCACAGTTTTTCTTCCTCTGGAAGGCTGCTGCCCACCTCAGACTGGGCTAACATAATTTCTCAAAAACGTGACAAAGCAAAGCATCAACCAGATCTTGGGTGAATGTGCTTACTCTCGCCTGCTCTCGGAATTGGTCCACAATCAGACGATCCACTCGGGAAGGCTTGTCAGGAAGCCGGGAGAAGGGAGCGTTATTTGAGCTGGATACCTGCTTCCCTGGGAAGTTTCTGGCCAGATCTGCCTCTGCCTGAAGAGAAAGCAATAGAATTAATGGAATATGTTCCTCTCTATTGCTCTTTCCCATCCTCTCCACCCGTTTGTAGCTGGCAAGAGAAAAAGTAAAAATGCTCCCCAGTTTCCTACCGTCAACCCACAAAAGCCTACAGACAAAAAACACTCAGGCAGTGAACAACAGGCACTATGCAGTTGAATCATTCTTGGCAATTTCAGTCTTGCCCCAGTCCTCCTGGAAACTGAGGATAACGAAGAAGCCATGCAGATTATGTTATCCAAACTTGGAGAAAGATTTGTCAGGCTAGATATAGTCCCCAGTCTTAAGTTTTCCTACCTCTCCACAATGTTACCAGTAATGCTATTAACATAAAAGCTAATGTCACTATTAACTTCCCCTAGGTTTCACCTTGCTAGAGATTACATTACCTTTTTCCGTTCCCTCTCTAGTGCTCTCCACTGTTCATAACAATCTTCTAGATGACTATGAAGCTCATTTGCAGCTCCACTGCGATGCTTTGGAGGTCTATAGTGGTTAAGAGGTGGTGGAAAGGCAAAGTATTGTGCAGGCAAATCTCCACAGAAGAGTTCGTTAAAGAAAGGACTCAAATAGGGTAGGTCCTCATAGTGAAGGAGGTCAGCAAGTTCAGACAACGGAAATGGCAATGGAGAAAATGCAACATTAGCTGGT
This sequence comes from Podarcis pityusensis, assembly GCF_964106645.2. NCBI lineage: Eukaryota > Metazoa > Chordata > Lepidosauria > Squamata > Lacertidae > Podarcis > Podarcis pityusensis. The sequence goes on along the minus strand of NC_138037.1, from coordinate 6,582,769 downwards.
GATGAAAACGTGGGAGGATTAAATGGAGGAAAATTAGGCATATGTTTATAACCAGGTACTAATGGGAAGAGAGGCAGGAAAGAAGGATTGATGAAATCAGACAAATTGCTGCCGTTCTGTTCTTCTGCTCTTCTCAATATATCAGGCTGCGTTTGATTTGGGCTTGCATAGCCTGGGTGTGGAATCCAATTATTTTTATGTCTTCTCTCATTCTGCCTAGTTCTCTCATCAGTACTGAACTGGCTTTGCTTTTTATGAAAACTATAGTGTTTCACAGACTCATTTACAGAATGCTTTTGTGACAGCCACCTGGAGGAAGCGTTCGTGGGTACTTCACCACAGTATCCCTCTCTAGTAGCTAAGGAATCCTTCTGGGTGTGTCCAATAGGGTTAGGTTGCTTCCTATTTTCATTGAAGTTTGAAAACCCTGAGCTGTTAGGAATGTTAGCAGATATATGTTTCCCATCTTTTCTTGAGTTCAACACTGGGGACACCTGCGAATAAGAAGGCTGGGCTATAGATTGACTGGTGGAAGATCCACCAGACTGAGTTAAACACCTTGAAGACAACTGAGAACTCATTTGCTTTTGCTTCCCATAAGTTGCAAACGATGTAGCCACCGGATTTAGTATCTTACTATCCAGCCATGTATATCCATTGTAAGATGAATTCATATTCTGTAGTGCTGGCTTAAGAGGCAAGTGATTACAGGATGCTTTCTGATGATGTAAGGACATTTTACATTCAGTATTGCCAAAGTTCCCCTCTGTAGTGATGCAACTGTGATTATTTTGTGGGTGGTTTTCCTGCAATTTTGCATTCCTTCCTTCTGGAAAGCTATTCTCTTTATTAAGTGGACTGAGAAGGTATGGAGATGAGCAACTAAACTGTTGAGAGTCATAAGCAGCTGGGAAACCTGTATATCTTATATTCTGCTGGATCACTGGATCCCATATTCCATCAGCGGGAGAATTAGACAATTGAGTGAAATATTTGCTTGATCCTTCTGTGTCATTTTTCCCAAGCATGCCTCTTGCATGGTCAGCTTTCTGGAGTTCTTTAGGAGTATTCGTACTATCTTTTATTCTAGTATGAGATGAGAAAGTGCTAAAATCAGTATGGCTCTTCCCATTTCCACTGTTTAACTGATTTTTGTTATAACTGGGTACATTCTGATATGCAAGTCCACCTTGGTGATTGATTCCATTACTCTTAAAAGCCTTGTTTTCTGAATCAGCATTCTTCAAAATCTCATCAGGTGACCAACTACAAGGATCAGAAGTCACAAGCCAGGATCCTATAACATGGAGATCTTCAAGTTCTTTCTTTAGTAATTCTACAGATGACTTTTGCAAGTTTTCTTCATAAATATTTTGAGTACCAACAAAGTTTGTAGGATCTTCATTTTCCAAGCATTTTGTAGGAAAAAGCCCTGAGAAGTTTTCAGTTTTTTCAAAGTCTGATGACCACACAGGTGGAAATAATCTTGATAGAGAATTCCTGTAACAAACCAACAATTTAGTGCTAAAGACATTTTGTTTCTACAACATAACAGATGAAGCTGCTTTATACATTCAAATCAATGAACCACGTGCCACTGTATTATCTACATTTAACAGGCAAGAGGTATTTTCCAGCCCACTGGTTGAGATCCCTTTTCAACTGGAAATGTCAGAGACTGAACCCCATTTGCCTCCTCTAACAACCTTTGTTTTCATAAATTCAGAAAAACATGTCATTTATGCTGAAAACATTAAAATTAATCTACTAAACATTAATCTACTCTTTTGCTGAGCTGAATGTCATCTTATGAATTTTATTATGGTGAAAGAGCAGAACAGCTTGACCTATATAGAAGATCTGGGGAATGAGGTGAAGCAATCTTAGCCTGATATAGAATTGTAGAGTTGGAAGAGATCCAAAGGGTCATCTAGTCCAACCCCCTGCAATGCAGGAATCCCAACTAAAGCATCCATGACAGATAGCCACCCAACCTCTGCTTAAAACCTCCAAGGAAGGAGAGTCCACAACCTCCATAGGGAGACCATTCCACTGTCAAACAGCTCTTACTGTCAGAAAGTTCTTGCTGATGTTTAGTCGGATTCTGCTTTCTTGTAACTTGAAGCCTTTGGTTTGAGTCCTACCCTCCAGAGTATATATGCTTAGATTACCTAGGAGACCTTTCCTGCCAATTAAGGCTAACTGCAGAACCAGGAGAAGATTATTATTTTTTTGTAATCATGGCTGGACAGGGAAGGGTTAAATCTCCACTCCCCACAAGCTAGATTGATTAAAATTACCCTCTGTGTCTTATATTACATTTTTAAAACCCTGTTGTGTGTAGTTGCTAAGCACTAACTCTGACCCTTAGAAGCAGACCAAATAGGCTGATTTTACAGGAATGTTATTTGTTATTCTACAGGGTATTAATTGTTTTATTAGGAATAGCAGGCCATAGAGTGCTGCCCTATGTGATCAGTGAAATTATTCTTTTTTTTCTTTTTTGAGCTCTGAAGGAATCTCACTCCTAGTTCTGAAGTTGTTGGCATTTTAAGTGCCATCTGCTGGTGGAGATAGGTATTTATTTACCAGTTTAGATTGCTACAGCAAAAGAAATAACCATTTAAACAAGTCCAACCTGCTTCTTTTCCTACAATTGTCTAGACCGAATAAGGCTTCGGCTGCCATCCTTGAGTGCTATTGAATTCAATCTGATATTCTGAAGGACTCCTCTAGACAACCTGTTTAGCAAGGCCAAGAGGGGGGTCTTATCATATGGGCAGCCCAGGACCTCCATACACACTGCCCAGGCTTGTGTCCAGGGGAGGTCTCTTCAGACAGATGGGTGCCAACCTCCTGATCTGCTCACACCCAACTTACAGAGAATTTAGACTACATCTGGGCTTCACTGAGCATTTGTTCTGATTTGTCTGTGAGGCTATATGACAAAGAGCATTCATCCTGATTGCTTGCAAGGTGTTTACATGTCTTCCCATTAACCATCTATTAATCTACTTTTCAAACCAGTTTCCCATCACCTTATAAACAGCAAAAGTCTGGCCTTTTCAAAGTGGATTGGTTGAGCTACGTCAACAGAGCCTTTAATTCATTTTGTTTGTGCAAACTTAGGGCTTGTTCACACTTCTGCTTGTCCAGCCACTTTCCCCTAGGAAAACCCGTTGCTGATCGTTAAACCAAAACGTACGTCCATTGTTTTTCCTTTAGCTTGATGTTTCTTCTGATTCAGTGGTAAACTGCAGGTTTTCCCAGGGAAAGTGTCAGGGAAATGAAAAAAATGCTCTGAAAGCACAGGACAAATGAAAAACCTCTTGGATCCACAGAACAAGCAGAAGTGTGGACAAGCCCTTAAAGTTTTGATATGCCCTTGAATTCCCTCCGCTAAAGACTTAAATGTGCTTAGGATCAAAAGTTAGCAAAGGTAAGGAGAGAACAGTTTTCGTGAAGCTTATAGGCAACCTTAAAATAGATATTTATATAAATAGTCATCAGCTTACCAGCCTGTAACAGGTTCTTGCTTGTTTGGCTCCTCTAGGATGCTTGTCACTAAGCCAAACATATCAGGGCCATTGCCAGAATAAGATAAATTTACCTGTGTTCTGAAAAGAGAGATATTTGAGTATCACCTGTACCAAGAATCTAAGAAGAATGAGCCTTCTAAATGAAGTACCTTTAGTTTAGGGTTTTTTTCAGAGCAAGATTTTCATGTTACTGAACAGTTCCATAAGCCACCTCAGCCTTGGTGGAGGCAACATAAAATAAATAAGGTAAGCAGAATAAATAATTAATAAAAGCATTTGGGAAACTGAGAAGCAATATTTACTGAAATTAATAAGCATCTCAGATATGAAAAAGCTCAAGTATTACCCCGCTTGACCTTATCAAGAAGATCAGAGAGCCACTAATGCATGGGAAATAAGAAACACTGTGTGTAGCAGTGAGGTAATAGGATGAGATTTGAGAATGTAACTAAAACAGGACAAGATAACTGTCTTCCATTGTATCTTCCCACCACTTTTAAAGCAGGAGAGAACATGACCAAATAAAGAATCTTGTTCTGTTTTTAATCTTATGCATACTAATCCCAGCATAATCACACTCCCAAATGACATGAACGAAGAAAGGGTATGTGCAGAAAGTCTGAGCCAAACAAGCCATAGAGTAATCTTGATTTTAAAAAATGCAAAAAAATGGAAAGAAGCAAAAGAAAACCAGACCAAAATCAGCAAATTAGAGCTTGCAATCATTTCATAAGCAAACAAGCCGAAGTAAGACATCGTGAAGTAAATTCAGCACCAGTTTGACAGCAGAGCTTTGGAGCAAGAGACAAAATACAGATATTACAGAAAATATCAGTAAATGAAAAAAGACAGAAAAGGAAGCAACAGTGAGCATTGTGCACAGTGTACTATGAAAACTTGCAACCTGGTAAAATTAAAATGAACCCTCTTCTTAACCTGGCTTCTCTCCAACTTATTACTTCATTAGGCAAAAAGCCAATATAGCTCCTGCTAATTGCTTTAATATGGCATTTTAACAATGTCACCAAGCAATATTAAAACTGGGATACAAACATCAAGCAAGGAGACTTGATTCATCCGAACAGCACATGGAAATAGGTACCTTCACTGTATCACTTATATCAAAATATTGCTCACAGCAAACTTGTGAGACATGCAACTACTGCAAAAAGGGGAGAAGTCTAAATATAAGGGATTAAATGGAGAGGATATGTTTCCTAAGTCACTCTATTTACTGCATTAAGCTGTATCGTCATGCACTGTCCGAACTACAACTGCAACAAAGTAGGCCATACATTACAGGAGAAAGAAGTTTTATTCTGTAACAGTATCTTCACCGCAAACAATTAAGTAGTGTTAAGGAAGAGTACTATATAAACCTTTGCTGAAAGGTGTACCCAGTAGCATAGGAAGGCAGGGGAAGTGTGGGGGTGTACCCAGAGTTCATCCATACTTCTTGTCCCACTCCTTTCCCTTTAGAAGCTCAATTGGAGCAAACAGCAATTTGAGATTTTCCTGGGAAAGGAGCAGGGCAAGGGGAAACTGCTCAGATCAGTGCTTTCTAGGCACAGGACAAGCACAAGTGCGAACCAGCCCTCTATCAATCCATTTGTAGATTTCTAGAAAGAACCACAAGGTGGCAATCACTTCATACCTTTTTTTGGTGCAGCCATGTAATGGGGCAATAACATTGGCATCATCTCCACATGTTGACCAGCTACTGTAAAACTGGGGAGACTCCACAGTGGACGGTGTGTTAGTTATTCCTCCAAACAAAGGAGAGAAGAGCTGTGTGTCCATTTCTTGCTTAGTGCGGTTTACCTGAGTTGAAATTCAAGAGGGAGACATTTTAAGGGGAAATAGCTTTTTACAGGCCAAATAACCAGACAAGCTCACTTTGTTGCCTTCCCTTTTGATATTAGAAAATGAAACAAAAGAAAGTTATTCTTGTCATTAGAAGAGTTTGGATTTGATATCCCGCTTTATCACTACCCGAAGGAGTCTCAAAGCAGCTAACATTCTCCTTTCCCTTCCTCCCCCACAATAAACACTCTGTGAGGTGAGTGGGACTGAGATACTTCAAAGAAGTGTGACTGGCCCAAGGTCACCCAGCAGCCGCATGTGGAGGAGTGGAGGCACGAACCCGGTTCACCAGATTACGAGACTACCGCTCTTAACCACTACACCACACTGGCTCCTCCACATTACTGTTTTACAATAACGAAGCATGGTGAAAAGGTACAAGTACTAGCAGTTATGACATGCAATGCCTTGCTTTAGAAGTGTACTCACAGATCAACACTCACACCACATTTTGGTAAAGCATGCATGTTCCTACAGAGCTATTAACTGCACATATGGGAGTCTTCTGAGCAACAGCAGAAAGAAAGTAATAGAGCACAAATGAGACCCAGAGGAAGACTATATTCACCAGTGGGCACAGGGAGGATGTCAGGTCAACACAGCCCTCCCTCCCAAGACAAAATTTAAGATTAGTACTGCATTCTCTACAAAGCTACCATTGTTCAAGAGAGTGTGACTTAAATGCTTAAAAAGGGGGAACATGTAATGCTGTCCCTACCCTGTCTTACCCTATTGTCAGAGAATACAGAGTACTCTGTGCAAACTACAATAAATAAGCAGTTGGTAAACAGGACTGCATTTATGCTTCATGTAAAACATTCAGCAGAGTTAAGATGTTGAATTTCATGAAATGAAGCAAAGTAAAATGTACTTGATTTTTGCCTAGAAGGACTTCTTACTGTTCAGGGAGAGCCTGCAAAATGCATTTGGGCACCAGAAGAGAACCTCTAGGCTGCAGGCCTAATTAGGTTTCCCCAATGTGGTTTTCAAAAAAAACCACTCTCACCTGTTGATTACCTGATACCAGGCACTAGACTGGTGAATCTGTGGTACTAAACTGCAATAGAATTAGGAGCACACTTTAAGTTCACTCCCAAGTCTTCCGTTTTCTGCTGCCCCTGCCTCCAAGACAGAAAAAGGTGGCAAACTCATAAAACCAATGGATTCAAGCTGAAGGAAATAATCAGAAAAGCACTTGGTGCATTCCCGATTCATCATTTTCAGTTGCTGCGAGTGAAACCAAGTCATCAGACACCCATCCTATGACACCAAGTGAATAACAGGTGGGTGGTCCTGCTCACTTGTCAAGCTGGAATGCAGAGTGAGCCAGTTCCAGACTTGACCCACCAGCTGGATCCAACCCCACACCCCTGAGTTAGAGTGAAAATAAAAATATACCCTAAGAATTAACAAATAGGGCCTGCAACTAAAAGTTGCAGCCTACCCCATTTTCCTAAAGAAGGATGTTCCTTTTCAGAATTCCAGATGTCCAAGAACAGTAGCCTTGTAGTTAGGTCTGAGGGTGCTGGAGGGGCAAGGCATTTCCTCTGCTACACTAAGTAATTTTAGGGGGCTCAGGTTTAGCTGCCAGCACTATACTTGAGGAGTTTCCTTGCTTGGCTTCCTCTTTAGTCAGCCTACTGCATTTCACTGCAGGCTCCTTCAGGATCCGACATGGAAACAAAGCAGACGGGTGGAGAAAGGGACATAATGGCCTGTGCCTCTTCCACCAACCTGTTTACTTGCCTGCATGAATTCCTTGTGGCCGACAATGACCAGGCAACTAAATAAGCACAAGGCTGATTTGCAAGCCTATATACGTTTATACCTAGCAAGTCATCTGAGCATGTCTATACTACCACACTCTTCCGGGATAGTCCTGCTTCATTTCCAAACTGCTACACACATACACACAACACACCCTGCATTTGCCAGGAGGGCGAATGATTCCTAATAAAATTCTATTTGCTGTGGACTCACCTGTGGCTCATAATGACTGAATGTGGTGCTTTGCTTAACCATATCCTCATTTTCAGTGTGCGGATTCTTGTTTCTAAAATGAGTAGCATTTCCAAACAGACAGAGGTTTGAAGTCTTAACCACAGGTCTCACCTGTTCAAAAATAATCCAGCATTACAGTTAATAGTAGCTTGCAAAACATTTAATAAAGCTAAACATAATTAAAAGTGAAGTGGCATTCTCCCCAATATTTTGATGAAAAAAATCTGCAAAAGTTGAACAAAAAAATGAGAAAACATTCAATATACTATTGTCCTCCTTTCTAAGGCTCAGTTGCTTTCCAACCCAGTAAGAAACATTCCTTGACAGGTACAAATACTTGCTGCTAAATGTGCACCTTGAATTCCAAAACAATCTGTGAAATGCTGTACTAAAGTCTGCAGACTAGCAGATTAAAGACTAAATTACGTGTGATGCCTGGCTGTGTGGAGCTTGTCCCAGCCTTTTTACTTTTTACACACACACACACACAATGCGGTTGCATAGGCTACAAATCAAAGTGCAGGGCCAGCATGTCTTATACCCCTTCCCTTTGTGGTCTTTTGGGGACTAAAACCGAATCCCTCCATTTCCCTTTTGCCCCGCAAGAGAATCAATATGGCTACCTTCATTTTCCCAATACAGTACAGCAACACAGTGCAGCTGAAGTGGTGCTGAAAAGTTCTGCATCGTAACTTTGTACCTTGCCAATGGTAAGTCATCTATTTCTTCTTCCTTTCTTCAAATTTATATCACTTATCTACTTCAATTAAACTCTCTTCTTTTATTATATTGTTAGCTTCATATTTATATATTTTCCTGGTGGCAATGCCTCTACAGTGGTATCTCGGGTTACATACGCTTCAGGTTACATACTCCGCTAACCCAGAAATAGTGCTTCAGGTTAAGAACTTTGCTTCAGGATGAGAACAGAAATCATGCTGCGGCGGCGGCGCAGCAGGAGGAGGCCCCATTAGCTAAAGTGGTGCTTCAGGTTAAGAACAGTTTCAGGTTAAGTACGGGCCTCCAGAACGAATTAAGTACTTAACCCGAGGTACCACTGTACTTGCATTGTTCACTGACACCTACCTACCCACCCACCGACCTCTTAAACTTCACCAAGTCCTGTTCCCCTTACAGCTCACCCCCTGCCCCCTCCTATCACAGCTCACCAAACCACCACTCCCTCTATTTACACTGAAGTAGCTTGCCTGACTTGCCACTTCTTTCCTCTTCACCCTCTGCTGCTGAAGGTTTCTTTTATTCTTTCTTTTTTTGAGGGAGTGAGCTATCATTGAGCTGCAGTTCCCAATGTCAGCTGTCTATGGCTAAGGGAACTGCAGTGTGACAATATCCTTACGCAAATCTCGGAATATATTGTTCCACACCACCCCAATCTCCAAGCGATTCCAGGGGTTCCAGGCTCCTACCCAAGGTTTGGTTTACTTGGAATGAGGAACAGCAGACTGTGGTGTCTTTAGGCTGTATGGCTTGCAACCTGAGTCTACGATGCAGGGGCTCACAGCATTAACATCCCAGGAGGCCTTGCTTCTCCCATAGTCACAGTCTTGGAATCAAGCAGACATCAAACACGACTCTCATTTTCTGGCTTCTGCCAGTAGCCTGCTTCTAGCCCAGCTCTCACACACTCAACTCTGGCTCTTGTCCTTCTACCCTCCAGGTCAAAAAGGGGGACCCTCTGACACAAAACTTTGTTAATGTATTTTTAATCTTTTGTTAGAAGCCGCCCAGAGTGGCTGGGGAAACCCAGCCAGATGGGCGGGGTAGAAATGATAAATTATTATTATTATTACTTTGTTATTCTAAGGACCATACTTAGGTGGTAACTAGATGTTGCTATTATCTATATGGGAGCACCATCTCTTTGACCAGGAAGCCTCTTGACATGGCCTAAAAGGGCTTGTATCTGCTGCTGAGTAAGAGAGACAGATTGGGGATGCACAGGCCAGGTTTTAAAACTTATATTACTTTCCTGTATTAGCAAACTGCAACCTTTCTCTCCACACTCCACTGAGGCAGACAGAAAATTTTCTGCTTCCAAATATGAGTTTTATGGATGGATATAATGGTAGTCAAATTGGGCAGTTTTGAAATCATACAGGAACCATGGGCGCCTATATAATAAATATAAATGCAAAATTATTTGGGCATGTTAAAATTAGTATGTTTACAGTTTTCAGTGTTTTAATTTTCCCTCTTGGAATTTCTTAGAACATATGTTGTTAAGTTATCATGGCCTTAAAATATCTACAAGCATTCCTTTAAAAATAATTTCAAATAAAGCTTTGAATTCGTTTGAGTATTTTGGGAAGTTGAAGCAACATTCATGCTGCAATCCTATACACACATACCTGAGAGTAAGGTCCATTGAACTCAACAGTTCTTACTTCCGAGTAGACATGTCTAGGATTGTGCCATAAGTGCAGTTTATTTGAGCAGGGAGCAAAATCAAAATTTCAGTTCAAATACTTGCAGCTACTTGGGAAAAAAATAGAAATTATAAGACATATAAAACTGACATAGTGTATATTTTTAATTTTATAAAAAATAGTCAAACATGCTAATTTAGAGCCAAATCTATTTAGGGCATTGCAAACTTTTCACATTAAAAGTTTTCCAGAAAATCCACATCACTTCCCCACTCAAAAGTGGTTTCAAGTATCTGGTTAACATACCCCTTGACATTTAATCTCTCATGTCTTCAGCATTTTGAGTAAAGAAACTCAAAAACTCCCTGTTTAGAGACATGACAACACCACCACCTTTCTAACCGTACAGCAAATTCAGCTTATTTAAATGCAACTTTGCAGAAGTTACTTTTTACATTTTACACCTTCCCTCCCCAAATTCAAAGTGTAGGAAGGGGTAGAAATTAAATTCCCCACCCCACTTAAATGTCCAAACAAACCTGCACAGGGTTTATATTACAGTAGTTGCTTCTTGCATATACACCTTTTCATGAACACAAACCCGAGACAGAAAGTCAGGCACAGGCTTTACATACATTCAGCTCTGGTGCAAAATACAATCTAACAGCTATACTGTGTTACATCGCACCTTGTCCAACTGCCCTCAGTGCTGCTATGTGACGCTTAGACATGACAGCTTAGACATGACAACTCCGTTACTACTCAGATACAGAAACTGTTGCCAGGCTATTGTGTTTCTTCTCCACCCACTGGAGAAGCAGGATAAACAAAGCGAGGAGAATGCAGGGTTGGGTCTAAACACTGACACAGATTCAGAAGAAAAACTAACAGCATTGTCAAGTACTGTACTCATATGCTCTAAGAACCACATTTAATCTGCACACAACCAACCCACAGGAAGCCTGATGGTACTATAAAGCCACAATGCATTTTCCAAACATAAATTCCTATTTGGACTGATCTGAAGTGATATGCCTCCCCACAAAGATTTCAGAATACCAAAGGCTCTGTCTGCCTTTGCAAAAACAAGAGAAACTCCGAGCTTACCTTTTTGGCCTTCTTCCTTTACAGCCAGCCTCAGCTGTGACTGATGTCACTGGAATACCAGTATGTGAAAGTATTATGGGAATTGTAGTTTTCAGACTATTGTGAAATAGCTATAAAGTACAAGGCTCTATTACTGCAGTAACTCCCCAGAAACCTGCAAGAGCTATTGTACATACAGAATGAACTTGGAAGGGACATAAATTAACTATTCTGTTCTCTATGTCTGGCTAGAATGTAGTTTCTATGTGAAAAGAGCTCTTTTCTGTTTTCTATCCTTTTAACATTCATAAGAAACAATACAGTACAGTACAATACTGAGCTAGTACCTAGAGGAACCAATGGTATGATGGTGTAAGGCAGTTTCCTACATTCTTAGGAATCTGAAAGACTTGAAAGTGACTTGTGGCAGCTGGCCCAAAAGTCAAAATTACTGAAGTACCATGTCTGTCCTATTAGAAGTAGACTCAAATTGCTGCACCCATGCTAGTCCCATAAAAAAACCAAAATCAAAAGTAACAGTTGTATAATACCTTTATTGAGATAATAAAACAAGTAGGTTTTTAAATTTCTCTCTAGCCCACAGGTCCCATGTAATGCAGAGGTGAAAGTGAACAACAAATGTGGTTGCTGATGCACTGTATTACCGAAGGAGATTAATTTTAGGTGGTAGAATTAGATATAAAATCAAGAGAAGCTGAATTTGGGTAGTGTCATCTAGTGGCTAGAAGGTACTAAACCAGTTCTTTATTTCACTTTGTGTTTTCTGCCTCATGGGTTACCCGAGTGTCCCAGCTAGAACTAGAGACACAATCCAGTTAACTGTTGACTGTCACATTTTCAAAGGGAGAGCAGCTATGCTTCTGTCCTATAATCTTATACACCAAGCGTTCTCCAGCCCAGCTAAATCTGCATTAGCAGTTCCCTCATTCCATCTTATTATTAAACTACATTCTGGGATTTTTTTCCCCATCTGGCAAACAGCAGCTTTTATTCCTTTTTAACGTCTCATTCATAACTCAAACGAAGAGTTTTAACGAACACAAAGCTCGCTTACTTTTGCTTTCTTCATACAGCCCCAATGAAGACACTCCCCTACTTTTCCTTTCTTTTCTTGGAGGAGAGAAGGCAGTAATACAAAGCCACCCTTTGGAATGACAGGTACGCCGTGTGAGAGATTAGCAATCCACAAATCACTGGAAGGCCATGGCTCATTTAAACGCAAATCCACCTGCTCAAAGACTGTAGTTTGAAACACAGGCCAATTTATTCACTGTGCCAGATTTATATTTTTATCAGGCTGGCGGCAAGATGCTTTGCTGTGCATCGCTAGTAAGGTAAAGGTAAAGGTAAAGGGACCCCTGACCATTAGGTCCAGTTGTGGCCGACTCTGGGGTTGCGGCGCTCATCTCGCTTTACTGGCCGAGGGAGCCGGCGTTTGTCCGCAGACAGCTTCTGGGTCATGTGGCCAGCATGACTAAGCCGCTTCTGGCGAACCAGAGCAGCGCACGGAAATGCCATTTACCTTCCCGCCGGAGCGGTACCTATTTATCTACTTGCACTTTTTTGGGTGCTTTCGAACTGCTAGGTTGGCAGCAGCAGGGACCGAGCAACGGGAGCTCACCCTGTCGCGGGGATTCAAACCGCCGACCTTCTGATCAGCAAGTCCTAGGCTCTGTGGTTTAACCCACAGCGCCACCCGCGTCCTGTGTATCGCTAGTAGACAATGTTAAATGAGATTGTTGGTGGGCCACGTACACCACCCTGGAGCTCCTTGGAGAGGTGGTATAAAAATGTAAGAAGCAAATGAATCAATGAATAAAGAAATAGATATATGAGGGGAGTAGCAAAGGATATGTGATTACCAAGGCTGGCCCAAGGCAGCCCCTGAGTCGAACCACTAAAACAGGCATAGGCAACCTTCGGCCCTCCAGATGTTTTGAGACTACAATTCCCATCATCCCTGACCGCTGGTCCTGTAAGCTAGGGATCATGTGAGCTGTAGGCCAAAACACCTGGAGGCCGCAGTTCTCAACCTGCAGGTCCCCAGAAGTTGTTGGACTACAACTCCCATCATCCCTGACCACTGGTCATGCTGGATAGGAATGATGGGAGTTGTAGTCCAACAACATCTGGGGACCCACAGGTTGAGAATCACTGTCTGGAGGGCCGAAGTTTGCCTAGGCCCGCAGCGAAACGACACCCCCACCCACCCGCCAGGGAAGGAGGAGGGAGTGAAGAGCGACACCAGGACCCGCTGCCCCTGTGGATTCTGCCGCCTGAGGCGCTCGCCTCACCTTCGCCTCACGGGTGGGCCTGCCCTGACTTCCACCCTCCCGCCCCACGTCCCCCCCTAGACCCTGTCACGGGCGCAAATAGGGTCGCCGCTCTTCCCCTTCCCCGCCGCGCCTCCCGCAGGGCCTCACCTCTGGCCGCCGGATCCCTCCTGAGAGGGGAACAGCCAGAGCACGGGCGCCGTCCGCCACCATCTCCTCCTCCTCCTCCTCCTTTTCCTTCCCGCCTCAGCAACAGGGGCGGGCGCTGGTTGGTTGGACGGAGGAAGTGGGCGGGGCCTGCCGCCAAATTCTTCTCTTTCGCCGCAGCCGCTGGCTCCCGCAAATAGATGGTGAGGGGGCGGGGCCGCGCGCGTGCGTGCGTGCGTGCGTCTCTAGCACAACTCCGCCCACTTTGACACCCCTCCGGGAACAGGCCAGGCGGCAGGTGTTTGTGCGCGCGCGCGCGCTCCGCCCCGCGAAATGCGAACGTTCGAAGCGCCTTTTTCGAACGGCTTGCGCGCGCGCCGCTGCCCCCGCCCGCGGCACGCGATTGAAAAGTCGTTAACGGCCGTTAGGCTAAAGCTGATAGGGTTGGGAGAAACCATTTTGGTCGCGGGGGGGGGGAGGGAAACGGGAATGTAGAGGGGGAAGAGAGATCATTTTATAAGTTTATACGCATCAATAACAGTCCTTCCTTTCCGTTTTTTTCGTTCCCACAAGCTTTTTGGGAACTGCTTTTAATGAGGGGGCTGGTGCCCTAGTGTCTTTTTATTGCAGTTATCCAAATGGTTTTAATAGATTTTATATATGTATATAGCCTTATTTCTATCAATGTTCAATTGTTTTGAATGATGGGTTTTTTAATTTTAAAAAAAAAATGTTTTAGCGGTTCTTATTTATATATATGCCCTCTTGAGTCCTGCCCAGGGATGAGGGAGCGAGGTATAAATAAATAATAATAATTCTCTTATTTTACTCTTATTATTTTATAATAATTCTTTTATTTTATACCTGCCCTTTCTATTTCAAATTGAAACCAAATCAAAATGAAAAAGAAATAAACAGAAGAAATAGGGAAACTACCAGGGTTGTTGTCATTTTGTGGGATGTTAAGATGGAGAAAGGGATGGCGAGGAAGAAAACTTCCAAAAGTAGCAATTGGGTGGAAACTGAAGTATCACGAGGCTTGTTTGCATGTGATACTCTTAAGTCAAAACACTCATTGAAGGATTTTTTGGGGGGTGGGGCAGAGCAGAGATATTAATGAAAAATTAAAGAATTCAACTTGTAAGACATTTGTACACATATAAATATATCAATTATATAATCATTGGTGTTCACAGAGCTTGCAGACTCCCTCACGAACCATAATCCCCAGATTCCTTTTCTTTTTTAAAAAAAGTTAAACTTTCTAGCATTTGTAATAACTCAAGTTGTTTAGTGTGGCAGCGCCGACACTTTGGAACTCCCTGCCTATTGAGATCAAGCAGGTTGCCTTCACTGTGCTTTTTTCAGAACCTGCTAAAAACATTCTTGTATAGAGGAGGCCCATTGACAAATTGCAGCACCGGGTGGAAAGACCGGGCAAAGTTGTTGCAGTATGCACAGCTGTAATCTTCCTCAAAAAAAAAGAGGCAGGGTGGCCAAAAGCAGGAAGAGAAGGAAGAGCAACTGAAGAGGGAACGCCATTCGCAGTACATGGGACAGGAAGCCACGGGTCTTGGGAGCAGCTGGGCTGGCACCACCCCTGTCTTGCCCTCTAATATCAATGCCACTTTGTCTCCAAGGTGTTCCTTCCACCAGCCTTGTTTTCAGACGTGCAAGGTTTCTCCGGTTGCTGAGGACAGCCTCCTGTGTCCAGTTTGTCCACATCCTGCAGAAATGCACTTGTGTCTGGCTTTCCAGACACAGATCCAGCGTCAAGGGCCTTCTGGCGGTTCCCTCATTGCGAGAAGTGAGGTTACAGGGAACCAGACAGAGGGCCTTCTCGGTAGTGGCGCCCGCCCTGTGGAATGCCCTCCCTTTAGATGTGAAGGAAATAAGACATCTGAAGGTAGCCATGTTTAGGGAAGTTTTTAATATTGAATGCTGTATTGTTTTTAACACTCGATTGGGAGTCGCCCAGAGTGGCTGGGGAAATAAATATATTATTATTATTATTATTATTATTCCGTGTGAGACCTTTAAATCACTTGAGACTCTTTCCAGAAGCTGCTTCAGTTTCTTCCCAATAACGTGGACCTTCTCGTGAGCTTCAACATAATCTCCTCCGCCTGATTTGACCAGCAAGTGAGTGGAAATCTCCTGCAGAGTGTTGACTTGCGGCTGCCGTTCCAGAAGCTCTTTCCCCAGTTGCATTAATTGTCTTCGGCCAATGTGGAGAGGACCATTTGTCATTCTGCTCTCCACCCCAGTCAAATAGAAAGGCTCTCCATGGACCCACCACACGCGTGTCAGGTTACAGGGGAGTCTGTAACCTGAAGTGTCTGTAACCCGAGGAGCTTGTAACCCGAGGTACCACTTTACAGCTAATATGTGAATCACAAAGATCCAGCTCATAGCAGGAACATAAATTGCTACCTGGTGCAAATGGCTACACGTAACACAGGTTCCCAACATGCGTACTAACACAATGTAACAGATCACAGTGAGAAGCCACACCGAATCAGCAAAATTGCCAGTGCTTATTGCGCATGTGTAGTAAACTTAAAATGAGGTAATGATGTACATGATTGGTGAAAATTGGAACCCTTTGTTTGAAACTTTATAAAAACCATTGCCTGAGCCACTGGGCGTGGTTGCAGTTCTGCGGAATGATTCGACTGTAACCTATTGCTTTGCAATAAACGTTGGACTCAACTCAAGCTTCTAGGTTGGCTTAAACTCAGGAGATAAGTCATTTTTGGCTTACAACACTGGCACAAACTTTCATGGCCTCTTGCTCACAAAAAGCTCATGCCACAATAAGCATATTTCTTTCTTAAAGGTGCAAGAATATTTTTTTTTGCTACACCATATGAGCTGCCCTTATAGTTTTCCTGAGAGGGCAGATTTTCTGACTTCCAGGACTGTTGGAAGCAAAGCAAACTGCCGCTTCTACACCTACTATTTGATGAAGCTGTTTCAAGTAAAATATGGATCGAGTGCTGTTATTTTAACTGCTCTGAGTAGGTTGGCAGAGATACAGTAAATAAACACAAAGCTGGCAGTGTAGTGATTGAAAGCCACCGGTCTACATAGCTCAAGTGCAGGCTAAACATAAAAGCTGAATTACAAAATACCAGACAGCATTAATTGACATGTAGAGCATTTAATCAAAGAATTGTAGAGTTAGAAATGATATTTAGTCTGACCCCCTACTACAGGAATTTTGGGACTCTTGACAGTCAAGTATGTGACTCAACTATTTTCACTGCCAATTACATTTTATAGCAATAGTTCACAGCAGAATGGAAGTGCTTTTTGCACAGATGTTCCTGTCAGTTTGTTAAGACTGGGCCCTTTTAAAGAGCAACTTTATTCCTACAGACATACACTGCATAATTCTGCTTAAAAACCCAAGTCGTATTTCCAAAAGCGCTGGCTCAGATGCACACTCCTTGAACAGTGTAACCCAGTTCCCATGCTTTGATCAGCCTCATCCATCAGCTGGTGGCGAAGGGGAAATTCTATGCCAGCAATGCTCCAATTCAAGCTGCCATTATTTTCTCAGGTTAACAAATATGATAACATCATGTGGATTGAACATGCAATGGCCATTGTTAAGATGCCATAGTGAAAGGAGATAGGATGGCTAAATAGTCACGGATGTAGCTAAGAAAGTTTCATTGGCAGAGACCAAGAAAGGGGCTTGGCAGGCAAGTCGCACCAGCCCTATCTATTGCAGAACATGCACCATCTATTGAATGAGAATTATGAATAGATTCCTTTAAAAAGTGACCTACAACTTGTAGGCCAGCCTGAGGCTTAAAATTAGAATCTAGGTATTTGGGTATTTATGCCATATTGAACCCATCTACTCACATACCTTGTTTTACACATGCTTGTTTTAAGCAGGAGCCAAAAGCTACCAGATAAGCAAGGGCAAGGGTTTTTAGGTAGCTGCAGCAACTATCAAATGCTAGCTGCTACAGTCACCTGGAGGCTTCTCGGCACTTGACGTCACATTCATTGGCTCCTGTGATATCTGGTGAACACACTCTTTCCCAGTACCCCAGAAGTTTCCATAGTTGCATGCACCTCTATGGAACAACACACCACCACCTAACTTGTGCATGAAAGGTATTGCACAAGCATTAAAAGTTGTGGAAGTGTCTATCTTAAATTGTCTCTATCTTAAATTGAATTTTTTTCTAAAGTGGTTTAAATCCTTTCCCCCTCCTAACTAACCACAAAGGCAAATTATGCAATAGGACTCTGATTCAACATCTTTGAACTTCTTATTTGAAAAGCAAATCCACAATTTTGGTAGGGTTTTATGAGCTGCAACTAGAGTTCTGTAAATTTAAACCTCAAGCAACATTTGTTTCCTCTGATTAACAGCAGCAACGGGCTGCGGAGAATAAACCAGCAGTCAATAAATTTTAACTTAAAAGTATTTGCAACCCTAGTAATAAACAGAAACATGTTTGTAGAAGAAAATTACACAGCACTTCACTGTTGGGATTTTCACGGTGGCAACAGTTATTCTCTTTACTATTATTCTGTATGTCATAGATTAATATAATTCCTTATGTCATAGATTGTTACATTTTTTATATTGATAAATTATAATAAATACTTTTATCACACCCCAAAAGCTGCTGTGCAGTTCTGTAAAAACACTGGGTTGTATCCAACATTAGTTATGCTTATAGCATACCCACTGAGATTAATGGACCCAAGTGAATCATGTCCATTCACTTCAAACAGGTCTACTCCAAGTTTGATGATTGGAAACAATCCAGTGTTGCCCAAAGTAGTAATGGCACCATTCAGAAATCTCTCCGTAGCTACAGCACACTTCTCATCACTCTAATTAAATAATAAATCACTATTAATCATACTGCACACATGTTTTTTTCTCCATCAGCGACTTCCCCATCTCAGACCTCTTCCAACTGCAGCAAGAGCAGCTGCTGCAAGAGAGAGAAACCCAAAAAGCTGTTCAATCATTTCTTTTTCTTTTGACTAGGAAGTTGTGACTGTTCTGAGGGTGAATCACCACCAAGGCCAGGGATTCTCAGCTTGCTTGGAGCTGGAGCAAGGCACGGCTTTGAAATACACTCTCTACGTGCAAATTTGTACGCTGGCTGTTGCAACTGGAAGCCAGCACAAGTAGACAGAAGCTTCCGTAAATGTGGTACTACTTTAAGAGGCTAACATGTGAATCAAGGTTTTAGCAACATTCCTTGTTTATCCGTTTGCTTTGTAACATGAAAAACCTTTACAGAAACTTTTTTCTTTTTGGTAAAAGTGGCCTGGGGTTTTAAGAACTCAGTTCCACTTTCACGTGTTGTACTGAACCTTTCTGGAATGAAGGCATGGATAAAAGTGAAGGCTGTTTGGCTAATTTAGAAAAAAAATATATAGTCCTAATAGGAAACCTAATACAGTGGTGCCCCGCAAGACGAATGCCTCGCAAGACGAAAAACTCGCTAGACGAAAGGGTTTTTCGGTTTTGCGTTGCTTCGCTAGACGAATTTCCCTATGGGCTTGCTTCGCAAGACGAAAACGTCTTCCGCTTTTTTTTTAAAGCCGCTTGAAGAGGCGCAGTTGCGAGAGACCGTGCTTCGCATGACGAAAAACATCGCAAGACGAAAAGACTCGCGGAACGAATTATTTTCGTCTTGCGAGGCACCACTGTAGAGCCAATGCAAACATACTTTAGTCTTCCCTGCTGACCAATGTAAAAAATGAGTGTAACTAGCCAGGACCTCCTCCCTGACAAGCCACACTGAAATGAATTATGTTGTGTAAGATGAGTTGATCCATCATGAAAAGGAAACACTGTAATTCTGGATGAACTGTATGTAAGCTCTTTGGGCATCTTCAAGACACAAAGCAGAGGATCCTCAGCGCAAAGCTCCTCTACTTATTGGCAGGCTTGGGCCACCATTTTGGGATGGAGGCAGTGACTCTCACGTGCGAATCTCCTGATATTTTTAGATGCAGCGGCTCGTTTATGTTAGCCAACCGAAGTAATGCCATTCCAAGTTCATCTACTCCGGCACGGTACTTTCCAGCCGGCTTTCCTGATTCCAATACAATTTCAGCTCCCTCAGGGATGCTCTCGGAAGACATGGGAGTTGAAAGCTGTATGGGCAAGAGGCGTTTACGGATGACACCCATATGATGGGTCCTAGCTGTTAACTCCTGGCCGATGTAACAGCCTTTGGTAAAACTGATGCCATTCATGTAAGTCAAGTTGGATTCCAAAGGGAGGGCTATTCCAGAAGGGAGGTCTTTAATTCCTTCTGGCACACCTGGAAAAGGGAGAAAATAAAGAGGTAAGTGTTGAACAACACTCATACCTTGAGTAGGAGTTTGACTGGCACTTGGTGCTGCTACTGGTGAGTAGCTAAGTGGTTTATGGGGTAAAACATTATGATCCAATTCCCAAAGATGCTAAGTCAGTGGGAAGAGCACCTTCATTCTGGCACCTGCACTGATTCTCAACTGGTTCTACACACAACAGATTTATAACAATGTTTGCCCTTAGGTTTCTATCACTTCCTCTGCCAGTCACTGCAAGTATGATCATATTGTGGGCTGGATACTGTTTACCAATGAGTACTGAACGGCAGTATTTTCAATTACAACCTGTTGTCATCTCTTGATGGCCCATCTGCTTTGAGTGCTTCAGCCTTTCCAAATGTGGAATGTTTATTGGAAGCTTGTAAAGTAGAAAATCAGCAACTTAGGGAAGACTGGGACAGGGAATTAGAATGAACTACACAATAGTGAGAGAAAACGAATACAGGTTTTTATTAAAAGAAGAACATATACCTTCCTAACTTCAGAACTGCTTGTTCATGAGAATGTTACCGAACTCCCTTCAGGCCTTTCCAACAATTTCTCTGTTTGCCAGAAAAGCAGATCTTTTCTGGGACATAGAATCATAGAGCTGGAAGGGACTCAAAGGGTCCTCTAGTCCGGGCATCCCCAAACTTGGCCCTCCAGATGTTTTGGGACTACAACTCCCATCATCCCTAGCTAACAGGACCAGAGGTCAGGGATGATAGGAATTGTAGTCCGAAAACATCTGCAGGGCTGTTTGGGGATGCCTGCTCTAGTCCAACCCCCTGCAATGCAGGAATCTCAGCTAAAGCATCCATGGCTTCACTGAATGTGATCCTCCTTCGTGGCGAAGATACTTCTGTGTGAACCAGTACAGAGGGACACCATGCCCTCCAGAATAACAGCTGCAGAAACAGCTAAATTGTCTTTTGTTCACATTTATGCCGTGATAGTGATTATTTCCAAAATAAAGTGTTTGTTTGGAAAGTACCTGCTGTCATGAATGAAGCTGTGTTTCCTTTGAATCCACAGACTCACAATTCATTTTAAAAATTATGTTTTGGAGAACTGGCGATTATGGAAATTGTGCACACCGTGCACAAATAACAGCAGATCACCACCAAGGAGGTTCGCACAATTTACATTAAATTCTGTATTGGCCAGGGGAAGAACAAATCAGATCCAAATTTAGCAAGCTGTCACCACTACCCCACACTCAAGCGTCAGTCTCAATGTCAGCTTAATTGTTTACAAACATTCCATTCACAAGGTGGATAGCCGATAAATGTCACTTTAAATAATGTTCAGGAAAGTTGAGTCCTTAGGTTTTGTTTCATCCTATAGGCATGTTGCCATTCCCACCAACAAACTATTTTTACAACTTAGTGGGGGAAAACCACAGCCCGGTGGTTATATTATGTCGCAATTTATAAAACAAAACTTAAAATCAGATCTGGTATGGTTCTCACTATGCCCATTACAGGGTTGGCAATGTGGGGAAAGCCTTTCATAATATATATCAGCCTTCCCCAACATGGTGCCCTCCTAATGTTTTCGACTACAGCTCCCATCATGTAACTTATTGTTTGTAGGTTGCTTTGAGATTCACTTGAATGGGAAATGGCATCAGTATCTGAACTGATGTTTTGAAGGTGTTATTATTGCTTTATTATATGCTTGCTGCCCTGGACTCCTTCGGGAGAAGGGGCAAGATATAAACTTAATGAATACAATAATAAATACCATAATCATTCAATTGATAAGTGTTAATTCCGCAAACGTTCATGTGTTTAGTTATCATTGTGCAATGCCTACATAAAGCAAAACTTCTGCTTCCAGAACAGCTGTTCAAAGATTGGGGCAGTTTTACCTTGTTTATACCTGTGCCTATGATAATCCTTAACGTTCCCAATCTGGCATCCAGGAACAACCTCCAGTGGTTCTGTGCCTTTGCTGGTTATCAGCCTCCAACCCATAACACCCACTCTGGGGTCAGGCGTTGCAACCACTGCTTTGCCGGCACACTGTTGGAGTTTACAGGCCCCCTCCTGAGACAGTTCCTTTGGAATGACAGCCCACAAGGAGAGGTCAAGGCAGGGGGTGATGTTTACTTTCCTCCGTATTTTATACAGTTTCAAATGCTTTTGAAGGGACTCCAAGACCCCGGCATCACACTCCAACAGGATGTGGGGCTCTTCTTGCTGGCTTTCGTGAATTCTGAAAAAGATCCAAGATCAGGAGAAAATAAGAGTCGTTAATAGGCAGCCTTGATCCCAGTTCTGTCCCTTTCCTTTCTGTCTGCAAAGAACCTCAAACTTTTTAAAGCTCCTCTTCCTTATATTGTGCCGGATTGTTTCCAGTGGCAGAAAACAAAGCAAATTAAGGCTGCACCCTATACAGTGGTACCTCAGGTTACATACGCTTCAGGTTACATACGCTTCAGGTTACAGACTCCGCTAACCCAGAAATAGTGCTTCAGGTTAAGAACTTTGCTTCAGGATGAGAACAGAAATCGTGCTCCGGCAGCGCGGCAGCAGCAGGAGGCCCCATTAGCTAAAGTGGTGCTTCAGGTTAAGAACAGTTTCAGGTTAAGTACGGACCTCCGGAACGAATTAAGTACTTAACCTGAGGTACCACTGTAGATGCTTACTAAGTACCTCTGAGTATATTTGGGTGGAATTCACCAACTTGGATGGTTTTAAAAGAAGATTAGACAAACTCATAGAGGAGAGAGCTCTTAATGGCTACTAGGCATGAGTCTCTTTGGTTCTTGAGAGGTCTCTGCCAAAATTCATGTTCTACACAGGCTGGTCACAACAGGCAAAACCCTGACACCCATGTAAAGAGTCCTTTTTTGTTTTGCAATCCCTTATTTTACACCACTCTAACTGGAGGAAGTGCGTATGACTGAGGATACGATGCCTGAGGGGGTCCCCAAATCCTGGAGCCAGCTTTGCCTTTAAGAAAACTGGCACAGGACTCCAGCCGCAATGTCTTGCATGCTGACTTTGGAGCAAGACCCAGAGCATTCAGTGGAACTTCCAAGAAAGCGCATGTAGACACTGACTGTTAAAAGTGCCTTCCTTTGCTTTTGGCACCCTGCGTATATGTTGCAATAACCCTATACTTAAAGTGTTATTTGTTCTATTGTTACTTCATGTACAGTGGTACCTCAGGTTACATACGCTTCAAGTTACATACCCTGCTAACCCAGAAATAGTGCTTAAGGTTAAGAACTTTGCTTCAGGTTGAGAACAGAAATCGTGCTCCGGCAGCGCGGCAGCAGCGGGAGGCCCCATTAGCTAAAGTGGTGCTTCAGGTTAAGAACAGTTTCAGGTTAAGTACGGACCTCCGGAACGAATTAAGTACTTAACCCGAGGTACCACTGTACTGCATTCATCATGAGTAGTCACAATGAACCGGTAGATCCTATCTGCTGCAGCCTTCATCCGCCTTCACAGCAGTTGTAACAAACCACTTGTTATCATCTGCCTGTTCTGCTCTTGGATCATTCTCAAGGCAAATCTTAAAAAATGTAGTATAAACACCGACAACTGGGAAACACTGGTCTGTGAGCGCTCCAGTTGGAGAACAGCCTTTACCAAAGGTGTCATGAGCTTTGAAGACACTTGAACTCAGGACGCAAGGGAGAAACGTGCTAAGAGGAAGGCACACTTTGCAAATCCACACCTGGGAACCAATGTCCCCACTGTGGAAGGACGTGTGGGTCCAGAATTCGCCTCCACAGTCACTTATGGACTCATTGTTAAAACCGTGTTTATGGAAGACAATCTTACTCGGCTACGAGGGATCGTCAAAGAAGAAGCAGCATTCATCAGCCTTTGCAAGAACTGTTCCTGACTAAAAATGACAAATATCTGCACTGCTGAAGGCATTTTTTTCATCCTGTATAAAATAACACTATACCATTGTTGTTATTTATTTTATGCATCTTATATATATATATACTGTAAACCGAACCTGTCATCTTCGGATTAAGAGCCGTATATAAATTTAAAACTATTATAATAAAAAAATGAAAATTTAAAACAACAATACAAATTTTTATAATAATTAAAATAATAATATACAGCAGCAATTATTATGCCTATGGGGGACTAGAAAATCGCGTCAGACACGACTAAACGACCAAACACCAACAACTTTGCATTCACTAATGCGCCCATGCAGCTGCAAAGCAGGGAACCTCTCTGTACAGAGTGACGTCATACCGACCTGTACAGAATGACGTCATAGAGGCACCTCCCCTGGACGTTGAGGGCATGCGCGTAGATGGCGCGAGGCGCGTCCGCAGCCCCGCCCTCCGCCGCCGCCAAACGCGTCACGTCATTGGTCAGCAAGCCCTGGAGGAAGGTCACCGCCTCCGGGCCTTGGAAACGGAGCAAGGCGCGGCTCAGCGGAAAGCAGCCGGCGGTCGCTTCCTCGCCTCGCCCGCAGCTCAGCCTCCTTCCTTCGCTGCCGAAGCGCAGCCTGCGAGGGAGGCCCCTCCGCAGCGCTGCGCTCGCCCTCACCAGCATGGCGACCTGAGGAAAAGTGCCGAGGGTAGAGGCCCCGGCCTCCCTACCGCCATATTGTGTGTGGCGGAGAGTTGAGGGCGGGAAGCGAGGCCGAGTGCGCAGGCGCACAGGCCTCCTTTGCTGCCTTGGGCGCACCCTCTTGGCCGTTCCTTGTTACTGCAGCGTGGAGTGTAGCACCGAGAGGGGGCGGGGCTGTCGCTTCAAACCCCGCCTCCGATTGGCCCAGGCGCTGCTGCTGCTGCTACATTCTGCTGCACGTGCTCCATTTGTAGGCAAGCTAGAGCCCGGGGCCAGATCCGGCCCAATCGCCTTCAGAATCCGGCCCGCGGACGGTGCGGGAATCAGCATGTTTTTATATGAGTGGAATGTGCCCTTTTATTTAAAATGCATCTCTGGGTTATTTGTGGGGCCTGCCTGGTGTTTTGACATGAGTAGAATGTGTGCTTTTATTTAAAATGCACCTCTGGGTTATTTGTGGCTCATAGGAATTTGTTCATTTCCACCCGCCCCAAAAGAAAATATAGTCCGGCCGCCCACAAGGTCTGAGGGACAGTGGACTGAAAAAGTTTGCTGACCCCGTCCTAAGGTCTCTCTGCAGCTCCAGGGAAGCAAACCTTCCCCGCTGAGTGAGATGGCGTTACTCCCAAGTAAGCATGCATAGGACTGCAAGCGGATTGGACGCAACCATTTGGGGAATGTGTTCCTGTACCTGTATGCTGACTGATTCAGTCCACACCCTATGCAACCTGCTGGTCTATCTCCACAGGGAATCAATGAAGTGCTATACTCAGACCTTTTATTCTCTATTCCTACAGTGATGGGTCCAAATTACACAGCATATTGATATTTGAGTTATTATTACTTGGACAGTCCTACTGAAAGCTGCCCTGAGCTATGCTTGATTCTCTTAATAGAACGCAAAGGCTCACCAAAGAAGAACGTGTATTGCATTTTCATTTAAGATTGCTAGCCTGCATATAGGGACTGGACGCAGGTGGCACTGTGGGTTAAACCACAGAGCCTAGGACTTGCCGATCAGAAGGTCGGCGGTTCGAATCCCCGCGACGGGGTGAGCTCCTGTTGCTCGGTCCCAGTTCCTGCCAACCTAGCAGTCTGAAAGCACGTCAAAGTGCAAGTAGATAAATAGGTACCACTCTGGCAGAAAGGTGAACGGCGTTTCCGTGTGCTGCTCCGGTTCGCCAGAAGCGGCTTAGTCATGCTGGCCACATGACCTGGAAGCTGTACGCCGGCTCCCTTGGCCAATAAAGCGAGATGAGTGCCACAACCCCAGAGTTGGCCACGACTGGACCTAATGGGCAGGGGTCCCTTTACCTTTACCTATATAGGGACTGTCTTGTTTTGACTGTATTTAAGTTACTCAGGCAGCCTTTTTGACTGAAGACCAAGGTACAAATGCTCCATTGAGCCTCTGTGTGTGTGTGTACGCAAATGTGCATGGGGTTGATGCCAAACTGGGTCTTTGACTCGGATAAAATAAAGCCTAGTTTTGCCCCTGCTTAGTATCATCAGCATTGATTGGCAGCAGCTCCTCTGTGTGTCAGGCAGGGGACATTCCCAGCTGGACATGCCATGGATTGAACCTGTAACCTTCTGCATGCCAAGCAATTGTTCCGCACCCATATTTGAGCAGTTGTTTAAACATCCCAGCATGTTCCAGATTCATTCCGGACCGCTTCGAACATAGGCCATATGCAGAGCCAGACTATTGCTCCATCTAGTTCATTGTTTGTCGGCTGAATGGCAGTGGCTCTCCAGGATTCCAGACAAGGGGACATTCCCAGCCCTTACCTGGAGATACTGAGATTTGAACCTGGGACATTATGCATCCAAATCAGATGCTCTGGCCCTGAGCCACAACCTTTCCTTCTTCCACCTCTGTAGGAGGAAAGAGCTTGGATTTTGGACTCTTCCAGGGACCAGATGGCTGCCATTCATAGCCTCTTAGCCTAACCTACCTCACACGGTTGTTGTTAGGATGAAATGGGGAGGTTGAGAACCATGTACACCAGTGCTTGAGCTTATTAGAAGAAAAAGGTGGCATATTTGTTGTTTAGTCTTGTCCTACTCTTTGTGACCCCATGGACCAGAGCACGCCAGGCACTCCTGTCTTCCACTGCCTCCCGCAGTTTGGGCAAACTCATGCTGGTAGCTTCGAGAACACTGTCCAACCATCTCATCCTCTGTCCTCCCCTTCTCCTTGTGCCCTCCATCTTTCCCAACATCAGGGTCTTTTCCAGGGAGTCTTCTCTTCTCATGAGGTGGCCAAAGTATTGGAGCCTCAGCTTCAGGATCTGTCCTTCCAGTGAGCACTCAGGGCTGATTTCCTTCAGAATGGCGAGGTTTGATCTTCTTGCAGTCCATGGGACTCTCAAGAGTCTCCTCCAGCACCATAATTCAAAAGCATCAATTCTTTGGCGATCAGCCTTCTTCATGGTCCAGCTCTCACTTCCATACATCACTACTGAGAAAACCATAGCTTTAACTATACGGACCTTGTATATAAATTCAATCAATCAATCAATCAATCAGTAATCCCAGGCACCTCTCTTAGAGTTGTGTGCATTTTAATTGTGATCTACATTAACAGCCAACATTGACTGGAAAATGTGAGGTATAACTATCATAAATAGACACCCCATGCAGACTAAGCCTATGTGTGTTTGTTTAGAAATTAAGTACTGCTTTCATGTGGGCTTTTCCCCTTACAAACTTATTCCAGTTTTAAAGAATGTAGAGTAGGATTTTTCAGACATCTCAGTGTGTGTTCTATTTTGATGGGTGGGTGTGCGTCCCAACATACAGAGGAGTAGCTTTGTTATGTCTGTGACTGCAAAGTGTCTTGTGGTACCTTAAAAACTTTAAAAAAAGTTTATGAAAGCTTATGTTGTTGTGCTTATCACAGGGCTCAGTGATTCAAGATGGGAGTGATAATCCAATGCCATTGAGTCAGAAAGCATTTATGAAAAGCATTTTTGCTCCACTGTTTGGCCAAAAAGACTCCCAGAGGAGCTTATGTATTAGGGCTGTGTACGGGATGTTGCTAAAAAGCCCAAACTGAATTGGGTCAATTGAGGGGAATCTGGGCTTCGGCCAGTTCGGGTTCTGGTAAGCAGAGGCTACAGGGGTCTCTGTTCTTCCTGTGTGTTCCACACAAGGGAAGCAGGCTACAGCAGGCTTCAGTCCTTTGCATGTGCCTTCCCTGTGGGCCATTGGCCTTGGCAATGGCACCTGGGGAATGGGTCACCAGAATCCTGCCTTGGGGCAGGGAGGGAACATGGGATCCCGTGAGGCACTGCAGGCAAGCGCTTGCAAAGGCGCGTCCTGCACCCCGCAAGACTGAATTCTCCACTCTCCCATGATTAAGTTTTTAAATGACAATTTTAGGTTATATTTTAGTGATCAAGATTAAATATATATTTTTAATTGCCGCTATATCTGAATTGTCTCTGTTATACCCAATTGCAATTCAATGTATTCCTGTTGTGTTTTATGATTTTCCTGATATTGAGCTGGAACTGGTCTGTGACCGTAATAATAAAATTCAATTCAATCCACTCTCCCACTGCTGGGAAGAGGATTCAGTCCAGTCGAGGCCTGCCTCCCCAGCACGTTTTCTGTGGAGAACGCACTAGCATAACCAGGGTTAGCCCAAGTGTTATGTACTGAGTTGAATAGGATCCAAAATGCAGCAGTCTGATTGGTCCTAGAACAATAGGATTCAGAATGCAGCAGTCTGATATTTCACCAAGACATTTGGGTACCTGTGTGTACCACAAAATGGTACACACACACCTTGCCACCAGGGAAGAAGGGTGAGTGAAGATCTACCTTAGGAACTAGGGGGAAATAAAGATCTACCTTGGGATCTTCCGCCCTAGTGGATCCTGCTGCCTGAGGCGGTCGCCTCACCTTGCCTCATGGGTGAGCTGGCCCTGAGCAAAGCAGACCCCTTAAGGCTTTCTGCTGGCCCCTTGACAGTTCCAGATTGCTGTGGACATGCAGAGCGATCCAGGAATCTCACCACCCATATTGGGCCCAGTGCAGTTCTATATTTCAGGTTCTGGTCGGATCCGATGCACAGCCTTAGCAGTTGGGGAGTGGGAGTTTGGGGGTTCAATCCTGTGGGTTGCTGCTTTGCAAGAGCCTTCTCAACTTAGCGATCTTATATACTACACTATTATGAACTGAACCTTCTCTAGTCAGTTAATTCAGAAGAAGAGTAAATTTTGTAAAGCAGTTATTCAAGGCTGAAGTTAAGAGTGGGCCCAGTCCTATGCATGTTTATTCAAAAATACCGTATTTTTCGCCCTATAGGACGCACTTTTTCCCCTCCAAAAATGAAGGGGAAATCTGTGTGCGTCCTATGGGGCGAATACAGGCTTTCTCTGAAGCTTGGAGAGTGAGAGGGGTCGGTGCGCACCGACCCCTCTCGCTCTCCAGGCTTCAGGAAGCTATCAGCAAGCCTGGGGAGCCCGCGGGAGTTCCCGCAGGGCTCCCCACACTGCGGATAGCAGCCTGCCGCCCAGCGCGAGGGGCGCTCTGAAGCAGAGCGCCCCTCGCGCCGGGCAGATATCACCCAGCCCCACAAGCTCGGGGGACAGCTGGGAGGCGCAGCGCCGCCATACCACTGTTCCCCGACCTGGTTTTTTGGGGGGAAATAAAGGGGGGATTTCCTTTATTTCCCCCCCCCCAAAAAAAAACAACCTAGGTGCGTCCTATGGGACGGAGCGTCCTATGGGATGAAAAATACGGTAATATCTGCTGGTTTCAGTGGGGAATATTGACACGCAAGTACACAGCTGTGTAGTATAGTCATATTTGTGTTTTCTTGGAAGATGTTTTAATGGGACTTCCTCTCCTTTTGTTCTAATGAGGCTTACGCCTTAGCCTTTTCACTTCTCACTGCAAGAACAATGAGAGTCAAACTAAAATGTGCTACCTCAAAGGAGCGCTGGTGCAGAAATGCACGAGGTGTCCTGTGTAACTCCAAAGCTTGCATCCAACATCCTTCACCACTTTTTGGACCAAATAAAAGGTATTTCCTCATGTGTACTTTTGATGAGGACACATGCAACTTCCCTAGAGCAGTGGGACTAATTTAGAACTGCTGCATCTGCTGCAACTTTTGCCCCCAGGACAGAACCTGAGAAGGAATCATTCTTCAGTTTTGCAACAAGAATTAGTGAGCCCAGCACTGATTGACTGGCGCCTGTGTCATCTCTAAGAAACCTCTAAAATTTTCTGAGCAGTTTTGTGATGTTCAGATATTCCCTTTTGTTTTTAATAAGTTAATGAACATGCAGAGCTTTTGAAAAAGGATGGGGATAGGGCAGCCTTTCTGAAGGATAACAACAACAGGGAAGATTGACAGTGTTCCATATGCTGGTATTTTAGCTGTTATTGACATCAGGAGGAATTTTGGCTGATGGGTGGCAGCAATCTTTACATCAAATATGTATTTACCCTGTGTTTTATTGTTAGGAGTTATAATCTAGCAAACATGGAAACAAGTCCCCATGGCTACATTTAAAAAAGAAAAACTTTTGAAGGACACACATTAGCCCTTCTACATAATTGTTTGCACTTCTCATACAACAAACCAGATCAAAAGTTTGATTCCATTTTATTAGTATTGAACAACGAACATCCAACAGTTTTGTGCTGTTGCTTTTTAAAATGTCCTATCATTCTAAATACAATCCAACGGTAACAATTTACATGAAAAATATTTACAGAGAAAAGAGTCAGTTTTGCACTCAAAACGTTTCTCATACAACTTGCAAGTTAGTACAAAAAAATAGTAACATAACAGCATAGATTTGTTATGGCCTTTTAGTTAATTTCAAGTATTTTCCAGTGGAATGGAATGTGAGTGACAGCATAATCTGGCTTCTGTTCTGGTTTTTAAACTTGAAACCTTTTAAAAATCATATTAACTGTTAGAGCTTCCCACATGACCACCTGGGAACTGCAGGGAAAGTGTTGCAATTTCTTTGTGGCAGATCTCAGTCTCCTTCATAAAACTACAATTCCCAGGGTGCCTTGTGAGGAAGTGTTGATTTTTATAGTTAAAACGATGGGTTCTTAAAAACTTTCTCTACTGCAGATATTATTGTACATTGCTTATTCTTTGCGGGGAATCACATTTTTAAAAATGGAATGGATACCACAAGACAGGGTCACTTGAAACGTTTCTGAACGAAAACTCATGATAACTTCTGCGTTCCAATGCAGTTGTAAAGTGAAGTAGCATATGCACAAATCTGGCAACACCTGCCATTTTCTATGAACACTTGCTATTTTCCTTCTCCCACCGGGGTCATTGCAGTAACAATGGAGTGTAGAAGGAGTTGACTAAATTTGCATCTATTTATCTAGCAGTTCAAAAGCACGTCAAAGTGTAAGTAGATAAATAGGTACCACTCCGGCGGGAAGGTAAACGGCGTTTCCGTGCACTGCTCTGGTTTGCCAGAAGCGGCTTAGTCATGCTGGCCACATGACCCGGAAGCTGTACGCCGGCTCCCTCGGCCAATAAAGCGAGATGAGTGCCGCAAACCCAGAGTTGGCCACGCCTGGACCTAATGGTCAGGGGTCCCTTTACCTTTACCTATCTTCATTGAGGCAAGAGTCAGAAAGGATACTTCACCACCCTTATGTAAACCTACAGGGAGTTCATGGCCACTAGCCAGAATTTTCCTGCAATTTCTGATTTGCTCTCTTCTCACTTTGGGAACAGGCGATTAGCCAGCGGCCACAGACTTGGAGGAAACGGTTGGGAAAGTTTTGAAGAAACTCAAGAAGCCTCTCTGTTCGTTATGACAAGTCTGAAAAGGGATGTGGGATATTCACACAGCCATTTTGACACTGAAGTCATCGCTGCAAAGTGGCTTTCTTTCCCCTGGTTCCACTGTTTTTGTTTTTGCTTCATTCTTTCAAAAGCAGAAGCTTGGTGGACTCTTGTCTATAGCGATATTGTGCTGCTGCTGACCACAATGCTATTCACCAGGACAAAGATAAAAATGGTTGCGGCTTCAGGGACTAATCTACACTGGGGAGTTATAACTTTTAAAATGTGTTATAAAAATGTGACACCAGAGGGCGTAGTAGAGCAGCGATCTGTCGCCAAAGAGAAATTGCATTGGGAGCTATATATTTTTATAGCGTTTTCCAGATCAGTGTAGATCAAGCCTTGATTGCAGTATCAAAATGATCACGTGAATTGAAACTTTGAAAGGGTATTTTATAATGACACCCAGTATTTGTGCCTAGTGTGATTTACATCAACAGGAACCGGGAGCTTGTGGACCTTGAGAGGTTGTTGGACTTGAACTCCCAACAGTTCCAAACAACACAGCTGATGGACAGGAGATGATGGGAGTTGTAGTCCCATTACAAATGGAGGCCCCCTGATCTAGGACAACCTATTTCCCTAGGGAAGAGAAGGTTGCATTGTGGAACAAGGAGTCTCCTTGCCATGAAAAAAGGGCAGATATGTTTATTTTTCTCTCACCTTCTGAAATTTTGACTTTTTTTTTTGTTTTGTTAAACCTCCCAGTGCTTTATTCACCCCCAACACTTTTAGGAAAAGAGCAGAGATTCAAATATACCTGCACCCACCGCATCCAGAATTGTAAGCCTTTCTTCCTAACACCTGAATGAGAAACTACAGAGACTCCTCAGTGGCAACAAAGAGGAGCAGGGAGTGCACTCTGTGTGTGCTCAGGGGTAATCTGTTCAAATCTCTAGAGCTTATATCAAAGTTTAAGCAAGAAAACAGCCCGAGGGCAGCTGATTCGGACAACTATTTCCGTATGGGGAAGCCACCATGAAACGCTGCCCTCCAGCTTCTCAGCACCACAATTTCCACTGGTGCTCAGCCAAAAGGCTCCGAAACTAGAACTGTCTGCTTGAGTTTTGAATTTGAAAGAGTGCTAAAATCAGCAAATTGCAGAGGTATGGGGATTTTTTTGTTGGTTGTGGAGAGACTTGTAGCTGCAGCTCCTCTGGGCAGCCCTCAATGTTTTTCTCCCCGGTAACCCAGGAGTGATATTAAGAGAAGAAAGA
Organism: Podarcis pityusensis; assembly: GCF_964106645.2. Classification (NCBI taxonomy): domain Eukaryota; kingdom Metazoa; phylum Chordata; class Lepidosauria; order Squamata; family Lacertidae; genus Podarcis; species Podarcis pityusensis. The sequence goes on along the minus strand of NC_138037.1, from coordinate 6,550,478 downwards.
AAGAAACTGAAGACTTCCATGCTGGCAATGGATAAGAACATAACATAAGGAGAGTGTGTTGCGTCAGCCCAATGGCCCATCTCATCCACAATCCTGTTCTCACAATGGCTGACCTGTGGGAAACCTGTAAGCAGGATCCGGGCCCAAGAGCTTATTTTCCAGCAGCTGGTTTTTAGAAGAATTTCTACCTTCAACTGTGGAAGCAGAGGACAGCCATCATGGTTAGTAGCCACCGAAAGCCCTCTCTTCCATGAAGCCCTCACTTCACGACCCACAGATTTACCATGATGTTAATGTCTGCTCCATCATTCCTTCAAAATGTGGGTTGACCCATGAGCTTTCACTGAAGGTAGGTGCTGGGGCTCAGACCTGGTGAATCCCGGCACAAATTGAGCCCTGCTTCATCCCTGGGATACTGATTTCCTTCTACCCCAAATTGGAGCCCAGATGTTGTCCCTGTTCTGTGTTCTGTTCCCTGAGATTAAAGAGCCCTTGCCTGACGGGAAAGCAATTGACTTTTATTTTACTGTTTCCTTGATTACATATGTAATTTTCCCTCCTCCAACTAACTGCTTGTCGACAAGTTAGCTAGGGTTGCCTCCTTTTCTAGGACATACTTTCAGCAGCCGCACAAGAGGCAGAAATTCAACAGTGTTCACATTCCCCATCATTTTGGGGAGGACTGCACCTGACAAATTTTTGCCTGCCACACAACTGCTAAAACCACAGCCTCCGATTGGAAAAGGGGAGTTGGCAACACCTACATTTACAAGCCCCCTTGTTATGTTAGCGAAGAGACACTCTTCCTCCAAAATGAATCCCAATTTATCATAAATATTGACCACGATTTTGGCTTACCCATAGTATTGCAAGGACACTACCCTTGACCTCAGTTCCTGAGGCAAACTGGTCTCTCCCTGTATCTGACATTTGCATTCTCTAGACTCTGAGGACCAAATGGAGCAGGGGCAAGCAACCGTGGACATCCATTTATTGTAGGACTCCCAGATGGCCTGTCCAGCCATCATGGTCAGTGGTCAAGCATGATGGAAATTATAGTCCGGCAATGAGAGCCATAGGTCCCCCATGCCTGAAACAGAGGTTTGATTTCAACCACACAGAGATCTATTGCAATTTGGCAAGGGGAGAACAGACCCGGCTCAATATTTCATTTTGAAAATATAATACATATTGCCTGAGTGCTTTTCCACACGCAGATGTGTATGTGCTGGCAAATGCAACACCATGATCAATTTTCCTGCAAATTGTGGGTACTCCTCAGATGCTGGCTTTGTCCAGATGCCTGAGCATCTTCGTGAGCAACTGGTATGCTGATTATCTGCAACATCCATGCTCAGGTGGAGGAAGGTGAGGGTGGCCACATCTGGGAGGTGGGCATCCCAAAACATCTGCAAAGCCACATGTTTCTCCCCCATCCCTGCTCTACACAGAGACACAACAAAGATATCACAAGTGTTCAGGTGTTCCGTCCTTGCAGCGCTACTAAAGGCACTTTTGGTTAGGGTGTGGTACAAGCAGTGGTTAAAAAACCCTTCTCAGTGACAGTGGCCGAAGGGAATGCTCCATTTTCCACTGCAAAGGAAGAAAATGTCCTTGTCTGCTTCTCAGCTCACTGCTGAGGATCAAGGGAGTAAACACCGCACATCTCTGAAGCAGGTGACTCCACTGAAGCCAACTGTGAAAATCCCACAGACATGCTAGATTTGGGGTTTCAGCCTCATTTTGGAAAGCTGACCGCTGCTTTGTGGAAGCCATTAAACAGTTCAGAGGAGGGCATGGCTATGTATATGGATTAGTAAACCTTTAGCGAGTGCAGCGGTGGTCTTCCTGCAAACCTGATCAACCACTCAGAGCAGCGTTGTAAGATGTTGCGGCAGCTTCTGCAGGTGGACAGGTTGCGTTCCACCAACGAGGTTAGAAATTAAAAGGGTTATTTCAGTCATTTAAAGCAGAATGGAAGGAGGAAAGGGGAGGCATGGTTTGGACTGACAGTTGCTTAGCACAGACAACCCCCTATGGAGGAACAGTGGTATTGATGCAATAAAGCCTTGGATGCAGAATTCTCACACTGTTTCCTCCATAAACCCAGGCCCTGACCACAAACTTGCAAGCTGGTGTGGGCTGCCGTTGGAATCGATGCAGCCAGAAGTGACACGACTTCCAGTTCACACACAACCTATCAGGTACCAAACTTAAGGATAAAATGGGGGCATAAGAGGCAGCAATGGATAGATTGGCAAGAGTGTGGAAAGCAGAAAAGAATGGATTGGCAAGGAGGAAAGCAGAGGAACGGGGAAAGCAGAGGAAGGGAAGACATCCCAAATGCAACCAGCACAGCAAGGGAGGTGATACCTGAGAGCCATACTGAGCAAATCTGGAGTCCCAGGCCCTCTACATCACGGGGATAAGCCATTTAACTGGAGGGCAGGCCTTGCAGCCAGCACACGCTCTCCCCGTTCCATCTGACAGGGGACACTGCCCAGGAATATACTCTGGAAGCATCATGGCACAACCTCGTGACTTCTCTTTAGGAGTAACAAGACATGTGCAAAGGGTTCCGCCACTTCCAGGTAGCTGATTCGTGCATTGAGGGGGCAGGCTTGGTGAAGGATGGCGAAGAGAGGCTTCTTGCCAACCCACTAGATGGTCCTGAATTGCATTGCTCATTTGGCAAGACCCCCAAAAAGAACCCCATTGCTAGCGCCGTCTTGGGGCCGGTTCCATTCCCGACAGAGAAGCCACCCCCACCTTGTCGTCATCAGGCTATATACCTTGTTAGATCCACACTGAGTTTTTCCCATCCTTGCCGTTCGAGCTACCTTTCTCTGAGCTGGCTTTGGGCTTAGCGCCTTGCTTCTCCTGCACGGTGTTGGCCCGGTTTTGCTCTGCCACCATCCCGCCAGAAGCCGAGCTGCTGGTTCTGGACGGCTGCCCGTTCGCCTGCGTGTGGTTGTAGCTCTGGAAAGCAATGTCCAGCTGCTCCTGAGCCACCCGCAAGTGTTTGTGGAGCGTGGACAAGTCCGGCGGGAGGTTCTCGTCGGGGCTGGTGCACTGCTGCTCCTGGGCCACGTTGGCCAAGTTCTGCTCGTGAGCCATCAGGCTGTTGGGGACCTTGGCCTGCTTGTCCGACTTGACCACCAGGTTATATTCCGGGGGGCAGGAGATGTTCTTCGGGTAGGCGGCGTAATTGTAGGGCGGCTGGCGGAAGCTGTGCACCTTCCGGTCGCGGATGGCGTCGCGGATGGTGCCGATGCCCAGATGGCACATCTCGGCCACGTTGAGGAGGAGGCAGAGGCAGCTGACCACGTACATCACCAGGAGGAAGATGGTCTTCTCCGTCGGCCTCGAGACAAAGCAGTCGACGTCGTGGGGGCACGGCTGCCGGGTGCAAAGGTAGTAGGGCGTGACCTCGAAGCCGTAGAGCATGTACTGCCCTATCAAGAAGCAAATTTCGAAAGAAGCTCTGGTGAGGAGCTGGAAGACGTAGATCTTCATCAAGCCCTCCTCTTGAATGTGTCTCCTGCCGTCGTGCTTCTTCTGTTGCTGCTCTTTCTTCTTCTCCTCCTTCGTCTTGACCTTCTCTTCACTTTCCGCCACATCATCCACGATCATGGGCTCTTCCTCCTCAGCTCCCAGGGGGTCCTCCAGGTTGCGGACGGCTTGCCAGTTGAGCGCAAACTGCTTCTTCTTCTTGAAGCCCCGGAACCTCTTCTTCTCCTCCTCGGAGGACCTGGCGATCCTGTGGATGGCGTAGCCCAAGTAGATGACGGAAGGGGTGGAGATCATGATGATCTGGAAGACCCAGAAGCGGACGTGCGACAGCGGGGCGAAGGCATCGTAGCAGACGTTGTCGCAGCCGGGCTGCTTGGTGTTGCAGGTGAACTTGCTCTGCTCATCTGAGTAGATGGACTCGCCCCCGACGGCCGTCAGGACGATGCGGAAGACGATCAGGACCGTCAGCCAGATCTTCCCCACGAAAGTGGAGTGATTGTGGATTTCTTCCAGCAGGCGGGTGAGGAAACTCCAGCTCATGTTTGTCATAGGGGCTAATCATTTATAACCTGCAAGAAAAGGACAAGGGAGGTCAAAGCACAGTTAATGCCGGTCTGTCCCACAGAAGATGCTGCTGCTACACCATAATTGTAGAGTTGGCAGGGACCACGGGGGTCATCTAGTACAACCCCCTGCAATGCAGGAATCCTTTTGCCCAACATAGGCCTCGAACCCACAACCCTGAGATTAAGAGTCTCATGCTCTGCTGACTGAGCTATCCCACCTGCTTCCTGTTAGGAGTTTTCCAAGTCTCATATATGCTCTGCTTCCCCTGTTTCTGCATAAGAGTAACCTAAATTATGGATAAAAAGTGACAATAAATCATGTGCATAAAGGTAAAGGGTAAAGGGACCCCTGACCATTAGGTCCAGTCATGGCCGTCTCTGGGGTTGCGGCGCTCATCTCACTTTATTGGCCGAGGGAGCCGGCGTACAACTTCCGGGTCATGTGACCAGCATGACGAAGCCGCTTCTGGCAAACCAGAGCAGCACACGGAAACGCCGTTTACCTTCCTGCCGGAGTGGTACCTATTTATCTACTTGCACTTTGATAAGCTTTCGAACTGCTAGGTTGGCAGGAGCAGGGACCGAGCAACGGGAGCTCACTCCGTCACGGGGATTCGAACCACCGGCCTTCTGATAGGCAAGTCCTAGGCTCTGTGGTTTAACCCACAGCGCCACCCGCATCCCTGCACCACAGACCTTTGCATAGGTATGCTCCTTCCCCTCGCCTTTCTGCCAGGGGGCAGACTGGATGGGCAGGAAAAGAGCTGCAGCCGCAGTAGTGCATCTGCTTTGCATGCAGAAGTACCCGGGTTCAATCCCAGACATTTCCAGGCAGGGTTGGGATCTGACCCACTCTGAAATCCTGGAGAGTTGCTGCCAGGCAGTGTAGACATTACTGAGCTAGAGGGAATAAGGGTGTACAGGGCCGTTTCCTGCAATCTTAGTAAGGAGAAGGGCCATAGCTTAGTGGTAGAGCATCCATGCTGGATGCAGAAGGGGTCCCAGGCTCAATCCTCAGCATCTGGAGATGCTGTCTTGCCTGAAACCCGAGAGAGCTGCTGGCAGTCAGTGCAAACCTCACTGAACTAGATGGAGCATCAGTCTGACTCGGTACAGTGGTACCTCGGGTTACAAACACTTCGGGTTACACGCAGTGGTTCTCAACCTGTGGGTCCCCAGATGTTGTTGGACTACAACTCCCATCATCCCTGAGCTCTGGCCTTGCTAGCTAGGGGTGATGGGAGTTGTAGTTCAACAATATCTGGGGACCCACAGGTTGAGAAAGGCTGGGTTACAGACTCCGCTAACCCGGATGTAGTACCTCAGTTTAAGAACTTTACCTCAGGATGAGAACAGAAATTGTGCCATGGAGGCAGCAGGAGGCCCCTTTAGCTAAAGTGGTACCTCAGGTTAAGAACGGTTTCAGGTTAAGAACGGACCTCCAGAACGAATTAAGTTCGTAACCCAAGGTACCACTGTATAAGGCAGCTTTCTACGATTCTAAAAATAGAGGCACTGAGTCAGAGAGGGATGTCACACTGAGGTATGAAATCTGCCTGTGACACACAAGAACTTTGTACACACTTTTTCCTTACAAGAGGAAACCCCGGGCAAAGCCTGGACTTCCCTCTTGATAAAGACTGGGCAGAGCCATCACAGGCTGGGAAAAATTGCTTCACAGGCTGGAGCCAAGTGCCATTGGTGAACCCTATTCTAAGACCCACTGGCAGTTTTGCGCTGTGTTTGCATATCTCTAATAACATTTACTTAGCATTTCCACAGTAATTCAACAACAGCCCTGTAAGGTAGGGCAGCATTATTCTAAATAATTCTAAATAAGCATTATTCTCAAAAGGTGTGGCAAGAGAGGATGGGAAGTGTTGTGGGAAGATTCAAGGACCATCAAAGAAGCATTTAAACATTTCAATGTAGTATAGTATAGTATAGTATAGTATAGTATAGTATAGTATAGTATTGTGGTACCTCGGGTTAATAACTTAATTCGTTCTTAACCTGAGGTACCAGTTTAGCTAATGAGACCTCCCGCTGCTGCTACGCTGCCAGCGCGCAATTTCTGTTCTCATCCTGAAGCAAAGTTCTTAACCCGAGGTATTATTTCTGGGTTATCGGAGTTTGTAACCTGAAGCGTCTGTAACCTGAGGCAGTGGAAGACAGGAGTGCCTGGCGTGCTCTGGTCCAGGGGGTCACGAAGAGTCGGACACGACTAAACGACTAAACAACAACAACAATAAATGAGATTATCTGGCGAAAGCAAGCTCACACCTCTCACTGACTTTGCACACATACTTAAAGGTACATATGGAAGAGGCTCGTTTATAATTGTATTTTGGGAAATGATTCGCTTTCTTATGTACAGTAGCTGCATTGTTTTATACTTTCGGGATGCCCCATGATCGTTTTATAGTAGTTGTGTTCTATGTCATAAATCAAGCACTGTTGGGAGTCGACTCTTTTTTTTATTATCAATAAAGAATTCACTGTGGCATGAGCACATTTATATTCTAAAAGCATGGCCCAGAGAAAAAAAGTTAGAGAACCCCTGTTCTAAGCATATTGTACGGTTGTGGCCAAGAGAACAGGGGGAGGGGGCTGCCTAATGTCCCCTAGTGAGGCCAAACCAGAGGTGCATCAAGCCCATCATGCAATTCCTGGTTTGTGTGCCACGATACCTAGCGTTCCTTAGTATTATTTTTTTTTTGCCTTACTTAAAGTTTATTTAGAACAAACACATTTTTCCAAATGACAGTCTAACATGTGCAATCCAGAGGTCTGCCAGCTATCTACCCTCTGCAGAACCTATTTGGGCTTCTGTATTGTGGGCTTTCTCAGTCGCAGTGACTTCTGGGAGCATATTCACCCAGTGCTTTTCAAGCTGCACTGGCTCCTGGTGGAGTACAGGGTCAGATTTAAGGTGCTGCTTTTGACCTTTAAAGCCCTTCACGGCCTAGGACCCTCATACCTACGGGACCGCCTCTCCTGATATGCCCCACGGAGAGCCTCAAGGTCCATAAACAGCAACACCCTAGAGGTCCCAGGCCCTAAGGAAGTTAGATTGGCTTCAACCAGAGCCAGGGCCTTTTCAGTGATGGCTCCGGCCTGGTGGAACGCTCTGCCTCATGAGACCAGGGCCCTGCAGGATCTGATTTCTTTCTGCAGGGCCTGTAAGACAGAGTTGTTCTGCCTGGCCTTTGGCTTGGAGCCAATTTGATTCCCTCCCTCCCTCTCTTTCTTTTTTCTTTTCCTTCTCCTGCGATGAGGCTACATTTTAATATTTTAATGTTCCATTATTTTAATGTTGTATTTTATTTTTGTTTTTAAGTTGTAATCATTCATCTTGTTTTTATTATTGCTTGTAAGCTGCTCTGAGCCCGGCCTTGGCTGGGGAGGGCGGGGTATAAATAAAAAATTATTATTATTATTATTATTATTATTCTTCTTCTTCTTCAGAGGGACTTCAGAGCTGTAGTAACTCAACAGGCCAGATTGCTGTTGACCTGCAAGATGCTGCTCCTGTTGTGAGAGCACCACAATTTCCTCACAGTTAAAGCTGCTAGCTGTGTTTTTCGGACAACTGAGACCTCCAGGTATGGGGCAGTATATAAAATCAGCTAACAACAACAACAACAACTGTGTTTCTTGTGCCTCTGAAGGGCCAGGTGCGCAGCCTGGGAGTCATTTTGGACTCACAGGTGTCCATGGAGACGCAGGTCAATTCTGTGTCCAGGACAGCTGTCTACCAGCTCCATCTGGTACGCAGGCTGACACCCTACCTGTCCGTGGACTTTCTTGCCGGAGTGAGCGTTCCTTAGTATTGAAGTCCAGGCTTCTAGTATGGGGTGGGTGGGCTGGGGGCAGAGCCCAGAGCAGGCTCAGGAGAAGCTCCACGATTTGGGGCAGGTTCAGGGATGGATTCCCCTGGCCTGGTACAGAGCCCAGCACAAATGCTGTCTCTTGTTGGCATCCGTTGCTGCAATATTTGTCAGCTCCTCTCCACATGGTTCCATTCCAGCAGGCCATTATGGGAATTTTGTAGCTTAAGCCCAAGTGCCCGAGCTTCTTTTTTTCCTCCTCCCTCTCAATTCCCTTTTCCTTTCATGCTGTGTCTTTGAAGTGGTAAACCTGATGGCAGGTACTGTCTTCACACTGATACAGTGGTACCTGAGGTTACAGACGCTTCAGGTTACAGACTCCGCTAACCCAGAAATAGTATCTCAGGTTAAGAACTTTGCTTCAGGATGAGAACAGAAATTGCACGGCGGCGGCGTGAGGCACCATTAGCTAAAGTGGTACCTCAGGTTAAGAACAGCTTCAGGTTAAGAACGGACCTCCAGAATGAATTAAGTTATTAACCCGAGGTACCACTGTACTTGTAAAACTTATTCAGTGGAAGAGTGATCTTAAAATGCTAATAATAATAATAATCACAAATAGCAGTTTTCTGAGGAAGACAGAATGGTTCATTGCTAGAAGGAAACTCTCCTTTCTAGATCCTCTTCAGTCTTTATTCAGCCAGCACGAGAAACATCAATTAAACTTCCCACAAGACATCCAATGTGAATGGATAGCCTGCGCTACAGCTCTGCCTCTCACTGTTGACAAAGGACTCAGCTACACAGCTGCGAATAAAACATTTTAAATGTGTTGTAAAGTGCAATATATAAATGTGACACACGAATGGAGACAGTGAGCGATGCAAAATTCAATGTACTTCTCAAAAAAAGCATTTTCACAGCTTTTTTTTATATGTGTGTAGATTCCACCAAACTATGTTTGGTCAGAGGGCCTGGCTTGGTACAAACTCAGGGTGGAAAATGGGACTGATAATAGCTCAGCTTCTAAGTAGGACTGCCACAAAGACTTCCTTGTCTAACGAATAATTATGCATTGTAAAAACCATGAGTCACGATCATTGACTGACTTCCTTCTATCTCTCCCCTCAATTTTTTTATTAAAGCATGACTTTATTGGCCTGGGTTCAGAGATGGACAAAGGGGGGTGTGGTGGGTGCGGGCCGCCCCGGGTGTCACCACTGAGGGGGGTGACAAAATGCCAGGCAGCACTCACCGCAGGGCCTGCAGCGCACCCAAGCCACACGTCTCTCCTGGGAGAGACGCAGTGGCTTGGGCGCGTGCAGGCTCTGCGCTGCCCAAACTGTCCGCCCACTGCCTCCCCCCCAGCTATAGGGTGGCTGAGTGGGAGGAGGCAGGCAGACTCCAGAGGCCTCGTGGTGTGCCCTGCCCCTATGGGTGGCTCACCCCATCTCTATGGGCGGCTTGCCCCACCCCTGGGCACACCGCCCCAGGCGCCCAAACAGTTTCCTCCACCGCTGCCTGGGTGGCCGAGTGCCGCCATGTTGTTTTCAAAGACTCTGTTGTTTTTGTAAGCTGTGCTGATTCACAGGGTACATATGTGAGGCCTGGGCACACGGGATCAATCTTTTTACGCATTTATTTACAGTGATACCTCTGGTTAAGAACTTAATTCGTTCCAGAGGTCCATTCTTAACCTGAAACTGTTCTTAACCTGAAGCACCACTTTAGGACAAACACTCAGGAAACGGGTCGTCTGGAACAACCCTCTGTCTCTTGAAACTAGGAAAGTCTAGCTCCAGGGGAGTTATACAGTGGTACCTCGGGTTAAGTACTTAATTCGTTCCAGAGGTCCATTCTTAACCTGAAACTGTTCTTAACCTGAAGCACCACTTTAGCTAATGGGGCCTCCTGCTGCTGCCGCGCAATTTCTGTTCTCATCCTGAAGTAAAGTTCTTAACCCGAGGTACTACTTCCGGGTTAGCAGAGTCTGTAACCTGAAATGTTTGTAACCCGAGGTACCACCGTATTACTAAAACGTGAATCCAGATATTTTATGCTGTGGGGATGGGAAAGTTTGTGCAGGGACAATTATGATAAGAACATAATAGGGTTGTCATATGTTCGGGTGGAAGTATGGGTGGAAGTAAGGCTATGTACATACAGTGGTACCTCGGGTTATAGACGCTTCAGGTTACAGACGCTTCAGGTTACAGACTCTGCTAACCCAGAAATATTACCTCAGGTTAAGAACTTTGCTTCAGGATGAGAACAGAAATCCCGTGGCGGCAGCAGCGGGAGGCCCCGTTAGCTAAAGTGGTACCTCAGGTTAAGAAGAGTTTCAGGTTAAGAACGGACCTCCGGAATGAATTAAGTTCTTAACCCGAGGTATCACTGTATTAGCAACTTACAACACAGTATAGTTCCTCCCTCTTCCCGTTTTAAGTCCCATTTGCATGGTGCTGTACAAGCAGTAGAGAAGGAGCAGGAATGTCATTGCCCGAGAGCACAGAGGAACGAGTGTACAGTGGTACCTCAGGTTACATACACTTCAGGTTACATACGCTTCAGGTTACAGACTCCGCTAACCCAGAAATATTACCTCAGGTTAAGAACTTTGCTTCAGGATGAGAACAGAAATTGCGCAGTGGCAGCGTAGCAGCAGCGGGAGGCCCCTTTACCTAAACTGGTGCTTCAGGTTAAGAACAGTTTCAGGTTAAGAACAGACCTCCGGAACGAATTAAGTACTTAACCTGAGGTACCACTGTAAACAATAATACGTACAAAGCCTTGGACTTTTAGTCTGGTGCATTAAAGCAACTATGGAGCCTGCTGTAGCCCATTCAAGACTAACAGATTATGGGATACACTTCCGTAGGCCCAAGAACACAAACACACTCCTATCTATCTTTTAGACTTCAAAATACAGACTTTAAGAGAGATACAGGACTCGTTGCAGTTGGAGCTTGGGTTGTAACAAGACAACAAACCGTATTCTCTAGGCAGCCCCATTAAACTGAGGATGCTACCAGAGTGTTGCTATTCAATCACACGCCGGCAGATTCAGGTTGTGCAGTTGAAGTGAATGGGGGGGGTGTCTTGTGCAAGAAACCCGCTTTCCCCCCCAAATAAGACCTTTTACAATAAGAAATGCACTGGGAGGTGTAGGATAATGCTTTGCTTTGATGCAACGCTATCCGAGTTCCCTGCGGATAAATCAGGACGAACCCTCAACAAACCACTCTGAGAGGCTTACTGAAGAGTAAATAGGATTGCCCTGCAACTTTAGGAGTGGGGTGCGGGTGGACGGAAGCTCGATACATTTGGGAAACTGCCTTAAGAACTGTGCATTGTGGCCTGAGCGCTCAAAGGCAACAGACCTTTTCTTTGACTGAACGCCATAGCTGAGATCTCTCGTCTTCCTCACCGTTTAGCCTGGAGAAGAGGAGGTTAAGGGGTGATATGATAGCCATGTTCAAATATATAAAAGGATGTCACATAGAGGAGGGAGAAAGGTTGTTTTCTGCTGCTCCAGAGAAGCGGACACGGAGCAATGGATCCAAACTACAAGAAAGAAGATTCCACCTAAACATTAGGAAGAACTTCCTGACAATTAGAGCTGTTCGACAGTGGAATTTGCTGCCAAGGAGTGTGGTGGAGTCTCCTTCTTTGGAGGTCTTTAAGCAGAGGCTTGACAACATGTCAGGAGTGCTCTGATGGTGTTTCCTGCTTGGCAGGGGGTTGGACTCGATGGCCCTTGTGGTCTCTTCCAACTCTATGATTCTATGTTACATGAGCTCCAAAGGCCGGCACATAACGCAAGGAATGTGTTCTACAGATAACAGGGAAAGAGAGAGGTGGGATAGGCAGCCCAGGAGAAGTCCACACCCTCCAACATTTCTCCGGTGAAAATAGGGACGTCCTAAGGAAACGCGGGACAATCAGAGACCGGGACGGCATCTGTAAATCTGGAAAACAGGGTTACTTGGGGGGTCTGGAAAACTCATGTATGATGAGGATTAAGGAAAAGCGCGGTTTGAGGCGGTGGAAAAGAAAGCAGGAGAACTAAAATGCGGTCGTTTGGTAGCATTTCATTTTTATAACACATTCTCACCCACCCTGTTTGGGTATCCCCTCCATTCTTCCCCCGATTCTCACGCCGTGAGATGAAAACAGAGAGAAATTGATAGGAATAAGCTACTCACAAAGACATAGCTGAAGGCTCCCTTGCCATCCAGATCTCCCCAAGGAAGTTTTTCCACAACCACTGTTTCTTCAGGAAGGCAGCGGGGAATATGAATCCCCATCAGGAAAATGTCTCGTGAAACTAACGCCCCACCAGCTGGAGAAGGAGACTTTTCAGCGAACTTTTAAACACATCCTGCCGGACTCCGCCTTTCCGACAACGAAGCTGCCACCCCCCTTCTCCACCTCTATTCCCACCGCGAAAAAATCCCAACAACCCTGGGGCAATGGCTAAGAGCAAAAGCCACGTTTTCCTTCTCAGGAGGAAAAGGAGAAGCCTTCGAACAAAAGTTTCATGGGAGTGGACGGGAAGGTATTCCAGTCTTTGCTCTCACTGGGTCCATCCATGCGTCCTGTGCTGGAAAAAGCTGACTAAGCAGGGATTTTATAAAAGGAAAAAGGGGGAAAGGAAAGGGAAAAAAGACCCCACTCTGAAACTCTCTTTCAAATCCTTCTGGTTTAACATTGCTGTGTTTTGCTTTCCCCTTATTGGGCGAAAGTTAAGAGCGCCAGTCTAGGGCATCAGTAACGGATTTGGAGGACGGAAAGCGTGACTAATGAGAAACATCTGGGAAGCACATGGGCTGGGATCTGGAGGGGAGTCACTGGCAGGAAAGAAAGACTCCTCAAGGAAGGAGCAGGAAAGCCATTTGTCCACTTAAACACTGAGAAGCTATTGGCAACTTCCGGGGCAGGAAGCTGGCTTCAACCTGTAGCCCAGAAAGCCAGTTCATAAAGTAAGAATTTATGATGCCTGAAATTCTGCGTGGGTTTCCCCCCAAATATCCACATTTCTGCAACTGGAGAAAGGCTTTTTGAAATATACTGAGTCGAGTCATGCTCTTTATTTCAGCTCATAGGAACAGTGATTGATTTCCTCCCCAAAAACCTCAGGCTTTATATACATTATTTACACAATGGGTCCCGTGTGATTGGCTGACTCTACTTCCCTCCTGGAGCCTGATTGGTCTGCTCCTGCAGGCCAATCAGGTTGTTGCATTCTGGGATCCTACCTGTTATGTACTGAGCTGAATCCTAGAACAATAGGATCCAGAATGCAGCAGTCTGATTGATCCGCAGGAGCCACCCAATCCAGCTCCAGGTGGAAGTGAATCAGCGACCTGATTGGCCTGCCAGAGCAGCCAATCAGGCTCCTGGATGAAGTGAATCAGCAACCTGATTGGCTTACAGGAGCAGCCCGGAATTAGCCAATCTTGCGGGGCCCATTGTGTAAATAATGGGGAAAGTTTCATTCATTGCTCCTATGAGCTGAATAAAGAGCATGAAATTCACACTCGACTCCGAGTATATTTCACTACCTGTCTATTGTTCTAGGATCCAAGCTCAGTAAATAACACTTTTTTGTGGGGAGGGGCTTACCCACTTTGCTAAGTCTGCAAATAAATTAAATGTATCAATTGGCAATGTACTGCATTCACACCAGTCTGTGCAATTAGCGGGAAATTAATTCAATACTTTGCCCTGTGTTCAGGGATAATGTTTGGGATTTCCAAGACCTTAAAGCAAGAGAAAAGGGTGTGAGTGTGTTGGACAAACTCTTAGTTGGAGCCTTCTTCAACCCCAGATGTTAGACTATTAACTGCCATCATCCTCTGACCAGAACTGATAGGGGTTGGAGTCCAACATCTGGAAGTCACCATGTTATAGGAAATTGATTTATACCAGGTCAACCATTTGCCCATTTGCCCCCAGTACTGCATACTCTGGCTTGCAGGAGCTCTGCAGGGTCTCAGACAGAGGTCTTTGCCATAATTTGATTCCTGACCCGTTTGCTAGGGATGAGACCTGAGACCTCTGTAAAAGGACCCCTGACCATTAGACCCAGTCATGACCGATTCTGGGGTTGCGGCGCTCATCTCGCTTTATTGGCCGAGGGAGCCGGCGTACAGCTTCCGGGTCATGTAGCCAGCATGACTAAGCTGCTTCTGGTGAACCAGAGCAGCGCACAGAAACGCCGTTTACCTTCCCGCTGGAGCGGTACCTATTTATCTACTTGAACTTTGACGTGCTTTCGAACTGCTAGGTTGGCAGGAGCAGGGACCGAGCAACAGGAGCTCACCCCGTCGTGGGGATTCGAACTGCTGACCTTCTGATCAGCAAGTCCTAGGCTCTGTGGTTTAACCCACAGCGCCACCCGCGTCCTCTGTACACAATTGCAAACTCTCTACCAGTGAATTACAGTCCCTCCCTCTTGAGATGCTAACAGCCCAGTCCGCCGCACATCTACTCAGAAGTAAACCCAGCAGAGTTCAATGGGATTTACTCCCTGATAAGTGCAGAAGACAGCAGCCAAAAAACGATGTGCATGCATTTATTATTTGTCTTTCTAAGACACCTCATTAAAAAAGTTATCTAGGCGACGCACAATAAAATGCAGCCATAAAACCAAGATGCAATTAAAAAAAAAACCCGCAATGAACTTTTAAAACTCCAACCACCATAAAAAAATCAAACACATAATAAAAAACAATTTTTAAAAAGCACAGTAGTGAAAACCAACTGTCACATACAAGGGCTAAAACCCAGCAAACAGAAGCTAGCTCCCCACTCACCAAATATCTTAAAAGCTCTGGTAAAACAGAAGAATTGAAATCAGGAATACCGAGTCAGAACCATTGGTCCAGTTAGCTCAGTATTGTCTGCACTGATTGACAGCCGCTCTCCAAAATTTCAGGAGGCGGATTTCCTAGTCCAACTGGGCAATGCTGGGGATTGGGACCTTCTGCATGCAAAGCAGGTGCTCTATCACTCAGCTACAGCCCTTCCCTAAGAATCTTAGACTTGTGCTGAAATGACCATTATGTGGGCACCAAGTGAGCTTTCCTGGGGAAATTCTACATCCAGGGGGGCCACCACTGAAAAGGCTCTTCGGCTGCCATTTTCTGAACTTCAGACCAAAAGGGCACACTGAGAACAGCCTTAGTGGACAATGCTAAGGTAAGGGTAGGGGCATATGGGAGAAGGAGAGATGTACCAAGGGCTTTTATCAGTCCTTGAACTGGGCCCAGAGATGAATTGCAAGCCAGACAGAAAATGTTAAGAATAAAATTGGTGTACTATGGTTTAGAAAGGCAGGGAGGACCTGGAAGTTGCCCATTAGCTGTAAGCATCTGAATAGCAGACTGAGCGGGCAAACCAATCACCTGGTCACAGTATCCCTACTATACTAACAGCTCCATCTGATATACGGCTGAGACTCTACCTGCCTGCGCACAGTCTCACCAGAGTGGTACATGCTCTGGTTATCTCCCACTTGGACTACTGCAATGCGCTCTCTGTGGGGCTGCAGGTGGCTCAGAATCTGCAACTAATCCAGAATGCAGCAGCTAGACTAATGACTGGGAGCAACTGCTGGGACCATATAACACTGGTCCTAAGAGACCTACATTGACTCCCAGTATGTTTCCAAGCACAATTCAAAGTGTTGGTGCTGACCTTTAAAGCCCTAAATGGCCTCGGTCCAGTATACCTGAAGGAGCATCTCCACACCCATCAATCTGCCCGAGCCCTGAGGTCCAGCTCCGAGGGCCTTCTGGTGGTTCCCTCACTGCGAGAAGTGAAGTTACAGGGAACCAGGCAGAGGCCTTCTCGGTGGTGGCACCCACCCTGTGGAATGCCCTCCCATCATATGTCAAGGAAACAAACAACTATCTGACTTTTAGAAGACATCTGAAGGCAGCCCTGTTTAGGGAAGTTTTTAATGTTTGATGTTTCACTATGTTTTTATATTCTGTTGGAAGAGTGGCTTAGGCAACACAGTCAAAGTGGTTGAGGTACAAATAAATTATGATGATGAGATGAATTGTGTTTCTTCCTAAGTTATGGCAATTGTTTCTAAATCCCCTCTCTCTATATATGCAAATGTTATACAAATCTCTTGTCCTTTCTTTTTTGTGGGGACGCCTAAGCGGCCACTGTAAAATTGCATGCATATGTATTGTGTATCTTAAGAAAGAACTAGGCTCTCTTGCTGGTCTGATTTCCAGCAGCAAGAGAGATCTAGACATTTCCTCTGAAACCTAAAATGAGAGACTGACCAAGAGTCTACCAGAACCTCCAGGAGGTTTTGCCATGTTGCAATTTCAAGACGGACGGAAGTTTCATCCCAGGGAACAATGGGATGCAAGGGAGAAACAGAACTGGTGCAAATTTAGAAACAAGAAAATAAATACAAAGAAGGGAGGAAGCTTCAAGGACCGAGAAGATTTTTTTTTTTTTTTTAAGAAAAGAATAGAGACAATAATGTTTATGTGGGGAAAGACAACGGGAGGATGTCATGCTAGACAGCTAGGAAGAGAGTAAGGGCAGATTTTATTGTTTCAACCAAAGGTTGTGATGGTGTTAGATAGGAAGATAAGAAGCGTCTGGGAGAGATCATCTGCCTTGCAGTACTGATAAAGAGATGTACAATTTGGGGAGGATGAGTATTTAATTTGCAAACCTGCCTAATTTGCAATAGAGAACCAGAATAGAGAACCAGAATACAGCCATCCTATGAGTTTTGGGTTAAACCACAGAGCCTAGGGCTTGCTGATCAGAAGGTCGGCTGTTCGAATCCCTGCGACGGGGTGAGCTCCCGTTGCTCGGTCCCAGCTCCTGCCAACCTAGCCGTTCGAAAGCACATCAAGTGCAAGTAGATAAATAGGTACCACTCCGGTGGGAAGGTAAACGGCATTTCCGTGTGCTGCTCTGGTTCGCCAGAAGCGGCTTAGTCATCCCGGCCACATGATCTGGAAGCTGTACGCCGGCTCCCTCAGCCAGTAAAGCGAGATGAGCGCCACAACCCCAGAGTCAGCCACGGTCAGGGGTCTCTTTACCTTTTATGAGTTTTGCAAGGGTATTCTCTAGCCAAGTAAACAAATGCATATACCTGGGTAAAGTTTGCATTAAAAAATGCATGTATTTGTGAAAACAACATACAAAAATGCATGATTTTAGGGGCAAATGCTCTGCAGAAATGAGACAAAATTTGCATTAAAAATGTGCGGCGCAGGCGAAATTCACATTGCAATGCCAATTAATTTTCCAAGCCTGGAAAAGTAGCTCTGTATCTGCCAGCTGGAGACTCGCTCCTGCAGCTGCTGGATTGCAGTTTGTGGCTGCAGCCCTTTATCAAGGCCATCATTGTCACCGCGGAGTCCTAAAATGGTTTTTAAACAAGATATTGTTCAGGCATAAACATGTGCTTAGGAGATGGGCACCCTCCTCCTTAAATAACTTCCTGCGTTTCCTGAACTCACCTCTTCCTGGTGGCCGCTGTCTTGGAGAGGGGGAGCACAAAGCTGCTTTGGACTTGAGGCAGACACAGGAAGATGAAAAAGAAATGGACACACCACAGATAGGGCACGCTGTGTTGGAAAGGCTATAATCCCAACTTTCCTTGAGCACAATCCAAGGGAGGTCCATGGTATGAATTAAAAAAGATCTTTAAATATAATTTCAATAAGAAACCAGAGATGTTTTTGTTAGGTTTAATTGGAGATGAAATTCCAAAAAAAGAGATGTGAATCTGTTTATGTATGCCACAATGGCCGCAAGGGTACTTCTGGCTCAGAAGTGGAAATCGCAGGTGCTTCCAACATTGGAAGAATGGCGGACTAAAGATGGTGGAATACGTAGAGTTAGCAAAGTTGACGGGGGAGATCCGGAATCAGTGTGGCGAACTGGAGCAAAAGGACTGGAGCAAATTTATATTATATATGAAAGAACATTGTAAACGTTTGTTGCTTTGAATTGAAATGTTTTGTAATGGGAATATAAGGAACTGATTTACATTTAATGGGGGGGGAATATAAAAATAAGAGAGAAGGTAAAAAAAAGTGGTTATGGAAATGCTAAGAATAAAGTAAATATGAACGGAAGTCAGAAAGAGGGGCAGGAGGAGGTTGGTGCTCGGATAGAGTGATGTTTGAGTTTACTGAATTATGTATGGAAACTGTGATTATGATAAAATTGAAAATGCAATAAAAATTATATATATATATATATATATATATATATATATATATATATATAAAGGGAGGTCCATGGAAACATCTAGCCTTGTGTACAGCAGCTCCATGTTATTGTGATCTATACTCCATACATTTTGGACAGTCTATTACAGGATGTATCTTGTAGGTGAATGCGAACGTTGTGCACATATATGGGGTTGCAATGGAGCCTGCTGGTCTCAGTGGCCCAGTTACCTGTGAAGGACAGGTAATTGTGCTCTGCCTTCAGTCCGGTTGGAGCAATTCAATGAACGGAATTAGTATTGCAGAAATTAATACTGCACAGCTTGAAGCAACTGGATGCTTAAAAATAGACTCCTTTGGGGATGGAGCATTGTCCAGACCACGGGTAGGCAAACTAAGGCCCGGGGGTAGGATCCAGCCCAATCGCCTTCTAAATCCAGTCCGCAGACGGTCTGGGAATTAGCGTGTTTTTACATGAGTAGAATGTGTGCTTTTATTTAAAATGCATCTCTGGGTTATTTGTGGGGCATAGGAATTCATTCTTTTTTCTTCTTCTTCTTCAAAATATAGTCCGGCCCCCCACAAGGTCTGAGGGACAGCACTGAGGGACAGTGCTGAAAAAGTTTGGTGACCCCTGGTCCAGACCCATTAGACATTATTCAAAACTTTCCTTGCAGAACTTTCTTCACAACAGAGCAAAAACATCAAAGATACATCCAAATAATTCCATAAGACATCTTGTGCTGTCCGGCATAGGCTCAGCATCTTTGAAAATGTGAAATACTCTGAACAGACCTATAAGCAAAGGTCTTTCTCTCTTTACAGCCCCCATTAGCTTGAGGCTATGCGCTCCTTGAGTGAGCTACATCAGACATCCTTACTTCCACGGAGCTTGGGAACAATGACTAAAGGCATCCTTTCAAAATGGAGATTTGCAACCAAATACCTTTGTCACCTGATCTAAGGTTAAACACTCACGTGTTAGCTAGCAGAATACAGCAGCAGTTAATTATCAACCCATCTAGGAGTTCAGAGACTGCTTACTATACTCCAGTGGAATTTCCAGTGTCAAACCTTTCAGCGATGCACACAGGCATGTTCCATTCCGGTGTCAATCAAACAATTATACTTAACAATTACCAGCTGTCAAAAGAGCCTGCCTTTTGGATTTCTGCCTGAGACCCCACTCTGGGCTCGCATCCTTCGAATCAGAAGGCATACTGAGCAGTGATTCATACAGAGAAGCAGCAAATAAGTTCCATTAGAGTAAACCTGCTCTGGCATAAGCTTGAAGTCTATGTCCAGTTTTAATTCAGAATAAAAAGGGTTCCTCTGCTGTCAAAAGTTTCGGAAGCACTTATCCAAATGTCTAGGTATTCTTTGGAAAGCTTTTGCCAAAGCACAAACAATGGAAACACATAAACAGCCCCCCCCCCTTCAGCCCTGAACAAAGGTTTATTACACTAACTAGATATGGACCACAAAAACATAGCATTTCTGGTACAGTGTTTGTGTGTGGAGTAACAAAAAATAGCAGGGAAGTCATAAACACTGGCCAAATATTTGGTCTGGCAGGCAGCTAACCATGTATTTCAGAGAGACGCTCAGAAGCTCAGATAAACACTAATTAGATACGGAAGGTTAAGCTGTCAGCAAGAGTTTAACAAGAGAAACCTTCACCCAGCAGGACAACAGCTCTGAGAATACAAAACTGGGTCAGATTCTCTCTTGGATATCAGATCCACCTCTTATTAAGTATCAACACTGTGCTAGTTTTCCTTTCTCCAACACCAGCTGGATTCCTCATTTTGAATGACTGACATCTGGCTACAAATCAATGCAAATTCATTGCACATAAAAAGCTAGGCAAAAGTTCCGACAAGTAGAAAAAACGACAGACTGAGCAGTTTCCTGCCAGCAAGGTAGCCTATTTTAAGGCTTAAAATGTTGTGAGGTTTCTTTGAAGCGCCTTTGCTGATTAATCTCTCCTTCTTGCTTCAATTCCTTGTCTCCTCTGCCCTTTAATCTTATTCCCAGTTCATTTTTCTCAGCTTGTTGTCTACTATACACCCTTCCTTTTTAGACACTTTGCCCGTCTCTGCCCCACGTTCCAAACAATCTCCCAGTTAACTGCCCATGTGAGATTTCCATCCCAGCCAAACTGACAACTTTCCCTTTCCTCACAGAACTTGGACTTCAAACTGCTGGGTTCCTGGAGAAACTGAGCATTCCATTCCACAATGTCATCAGCCAATCAGTGTCCAGGGCTTCACCGCCACGAGCACAACACAGAACAGACTAAGCTTTTTCGGAGCAGCAATGTAGCAGAATCTTCCCTAGGAAACAACACAAGGCAAAAGGAAATCGTATTTTGGGGATTAAAAAAGAACTACACACGCAAATGAAGTTCACAAGGGGAAGGACAGTAAGGAGAGGTCAGAGGAAAAGCAAGCCTGGCTATGAACAAAGCTCAATTTAACATAATGCAAGGAATGAATGCAAGTATAATACAGAAGTGGTTACATCTTCTTAAGACCTATGCCATTGGTAGTCCAGCTGAAGGTCAGGACCATGGCTAAGTACAAGATTTGGGACACAGGTTCATATCCACAAATCTGCGCATTTTTGCCTATGCTAATTTATATGTGCAGATGCATATGTACATGCTACAAAAACCAAGGCAACAAATGTCCCATCTAAGTCATATATTTCCACACACCCCAACCAGGATTCGTCTAGCTCAACTGTTCATTCAGCATTCATCCTGACTTGCTTTCAAAAAGCTTACATGGCGGTTAGACTATGTTTGGTTTTAGTTGAATATTCATTCTGATTCGTTTGTGGGGATGTTTTACAGCCTCTCTCATGGGTGTTGTTGTTGTTGTTTAGTCGTTTAGTTGTGTCCGACTCTTTGTGACCCCCTGGACCAGAGCACGCCAGGCACTCCTGTCTTCCACTTCCTCCCGCAGTTTGGTCAAACTCATGCTGGTAGCTTCGAGAACACTGTCCAACCATCTCATCCTCTGTTGCCCCCTTCTCCTTGTGCCTTCCATCTTTCCCAACATCAGGGTCTTTTCCAGGGAGTCTTCTCTTCTCCTGAGGTGGCCAAAGTACTGGAGCCTCAGCTTCAGGATCTGTCCTTCCAGTGAGCACTCAGGGCTGATTTCCTTCAGAATGGAGAGGTTTGATCTTCTTGCAGTCCATGGGACTCTCAAGAGTCTCCTCCAGCACCATAATTCAAAAGCATCAATTCTTCGGCGATCAGCCTTCTTTATGGTCCAGCTCTCACTTCCATACATTACTACTGGGAAAACCATAGCTTTAACTATACGGATCTTTGTTGACAAGGCGATGTCTCTGCTTTTTTTGCTTTTTCATGGGTGTAGCCAGGATTTATGTTTGAGGAGGCAGGATTTATGTTGGGTTGGGGCAGAACCGAGCTATCTGCAATGTGATTTGGTCAGTTAGTTAAGTATTTTTTATATATTTACTTGATTTAGGGTGGGCAGCTATGCGCATGGCCTCTCTCTGCACCCCTCCATTCTACATCAAAGTTAAAATGCCATTCTGTGTCCAGAAGAGGGTGACAAAGATGGCAAGGGTCCTTCTGTCCAAGTCCAATGAGGGAAACGTTGAAGGACTTGGGTATATTTAGACTAGTGATTATGGGACGACTAAGAGGTTATCTGGTTGTTCTCTCTGAATAGGGCTTTCACAAAGATGGTGGAGCAAATCTGTTCTCTCTTTGCTCCAAGACCCAAACTGATGGGTTCAAATTATAATACAAACCAGGTGGCTAAGAAAGCCCAACAGAGACTCCATCTCCTCAGAGTATTGCGGAAGAACGATGTCAATCAACATTTGATTATCTCCTTCTACCAGTCAACAATAGAAAGTGTCCTTTCCTACTGCATCACGGTGTGGTACGCTGGTTTGACATCAACTGATAGGAAGTGCCTACAGAGGGTGGTGAATACAGCACAAGATATTATGGGCTGTCCCGTGAATCCGCTGAATGACATCACGGAAGAATGTTGCCTCAGGAGAGTGAGGAAAATTCTCAGGGATTATTCACACCCTGGCCGGCACTTTCTTGATATCCTGCCCTCGGGCAGAAGATATAGAAGCACAATTAGTCACACCAACATGGGTAAAGAACAGCTTCTATCCATGGGCTGTTAGGCTGCTGAATGAAAAGATAACAACAGGGCAACTGACTTTCGGGTTGGGTGTGTGTGTGTGTCAGTAAACGAGGGGAATTAAGACTAAGAGAGCTGAGTGGGGGGTGCTCGTGTAATCTCACTGAATACAAGTTGTACAAGTGACAATAAAGTATTTCAATTTTAATTTATAAGAAAGGGGGTGGACTTTGAGTAAATATTATTAGGCCAGTATTAGCCATTTGACGGTGGAACAGACTGACTCTTCTTCCTTTGAGGCTTTTAAGCAGAGGCTGAATAGCCACCTATCGTCGGTGCTGTAGCAGGGAGACTGGACTTGAGGTCCCGGCCACCTCTGTGATCTTCCTCTCTCACATGGCTCCAGTTCCCCCCAACTCCACCCCTTGAGTTTCAGGGTCCCCCTCCTGCCGGCTCACATGACTCCATGTTTTGCACTCTGCTATCAAACTCAAGTACAAAGAAATCTTTTATGACGCTGACCTTGGCTCTCCGTGATTTATTTGCGGCTAGGTTTTTCCCTTCTCTGAGCGATCTGGGCTCCTTCCCAAGACAAGGACAAAATGCTCCAGCTTGTTTTCCACCCAAACATTTGCCCCCAAGGAAAGAAAGCCCCTGCCACACTTCGAGTTGTTGCACGGCAAAGCCGCTCGCTGGCGGAGCTCACACACAAGTTGTGATGGGAAAGACAGACACTGCCCTTACACAACCGGCCTCTATTTTTGAGCTGCTTTTGAGCGGCAACTTGGGGGGAGAAGAATGAGGGCTGCGTCTCTCAAGGCTGGCCAGCGGAGCTGGAAAGGGAACGATCTCCGTTAGTTCCACAAGCAGTGATGGGCCTCTATTTTTGAGCGGCAACTCAGGGGGAGAAGAATGAGGGCTGCATCTCTCGAAGCTGCCAGCGGATCTGGAAAGGGAACGATCTTCTCTGTTCGTTCCACAGGCAGAGGCTTCTTAAGGCATTTGGTGGAATGAATATTGTCTACATCAGACGGAGGACTTTCAGTTCTCTGGGGCAGATAAGAGATTTGGGTCTAGCTGCAGTAATGCTTAGCAGCATTTTCAGTTGCAGCCCTGGAAGGAAATACTTCACTACAGCGATGGAAGAAATGATCAGCAGCACAAGTCTGGGACTGGGTATAGGGCAGGCTTCCTCAACTCGGCCCTCCAGATGTTTTGGGACTACAACTCCCATCATCCCTGACCAGTGGTCCTGCTAGCTAGGGGTCATGGGAGTCGTAGCCAAAAACATCTGGAGGGCCCGAGGTTGAGGGAGCCTGGTGTAGGGGCACAGATTCTCACATGCTGAGAATCTCAGCTTTTCTCGTTTTCCTCTCTCTTTCTTTAAATAAAAAAAAAATACTGATATAAACACATACAAAATACAGTAAAAGTAATAAGTGTAACCAATTGAAATGCTTGCAGAGATAGAAAAAAAATTAAGATACAAGAGGGAGGAAAACCTCAATCCTTGCTGGTGTCTCCAGGCGGGGTTGGGAAAGGTTCACAGCCACAAACCCTGGAGAGAGAGCTGCTGCCAGTCAGTGTAGACAGCACTGAACTAGACCAGTGGTCTGACTTAGGCTGCATACACATTACTGGCTTACGATGCAGCTAGTTGTTCTTTTTCCCCAATGTGGATTGAATCTGGTTTGGGGGACAATGTGTTATGTACTGAAGTTCTCACCCTGGGCCAGCAGGGGGAGACTGTAGATAGTTTTCACTCAGGTCCACATATGCAAATAAGGAATTGAAAGTGACGTTCAGTGATTGGATAGTTACAGAAAGTTGTTACTGTTGCTTTGTAGTTGAGCACTATATAAGCAGGTTGGCTGAACCCTTCAGCCCAGTTCTGTTCTGGCCTGTGAATAAACAAGAGCTGTCTGAAGAATCGCTGTGTCATCTGATATGTTCACCCACAACTTAACACAATGCATCAAAATGCAGTAGAAATGATGGGATAACTACAGGATGAGCATGCTTCTCAAACCAGCAGTGGAAGCATAGTAAATGGGAGCATGCAAAAAGCCTCCAACATTTCTCCAACGAAATTAGAGGTGTCCCCCTCCTACATTTCTCCAGGGACATCCCACCATACC
Organism: Podarcis pityusensis; assembly: GCF_964106645.2. Taxonomy (NCBI): domain Eukaryota; kingdom Metazoa; phylum Chordata; class Lepidosauria; order Squamata; family Lacertidae; genus Podarcis; species Podarcis pityusensis. The sequence goes on along the minus strand of NC_138037.1, from coordinate 6,526,069 downwards.
CTCCAACATTTCTCTGGTGAAAATCGGGATGTCCTAAGGAAAAGAAGGGTGAAATATACTCGGAGTTGAGAGCGGATTTCATGCTCTTTATTCAGCTCATAGTGTTGAGGAGGAATGGAAGTTCCCCCAGAATGTCTGCTTTAGATACATTATTTACACAATGTGCCCCACGTGATTGGCTAATTCTGGGATTCTCCTGTAGGCCAATCAGGTTGCAGATTCACCTCCACCTGGAGCTGGATTGGGTGGCTCCTGTGGACCAATCAGACTGCTGCATTTTGGATCCTATTCAACTCAGTGCATAAAAAGGGAATTCCAGGACTGTCCCTGGAAAAATAGGGACACTTGTAGGGTCTGGAGCATGTACAAAGTGTAAGTATCAAACACATATTATAAAGCACATTCCTTTCCAGCACATCAGCACACCTCAAAGCACAGTGAGAGGGGAAAACAGGACATGAAGGAAGATTCTGGGCGCATTGATGGGGACGGCCTTGGCACGCTCTTTAAAAGTTCCCCTCTCCTTTTCGTCTCTTCTCTTTCCAAAAACAGCAGAGCTGGGATAAAAATGTCTGTGGCCTTCTGGTAAGAGGCGATGTCAATTAATTAGCTGCTTTGCTATTTGCTTCCCTTTCCTGAGATTATAGGGATCGTTGAGGAGATGTGGTGCCATTGGGGAGCTGTTGGAACAAGGGCTGGCCCTGGGTCTCTCTCTCTGAAGCATCCATCACGGCTCCTGAAACCTTCATAACAGGAAGCAATCATGTTTCCCATATTTTCATTTGACCATATCCCCCTCTTTTTCAAATGAAGTGGAGCCAGAGACCATATAACTGGAATCCCTTTCTGAATGGAAGGAAACGGGAACCCCCCCATTGTAGTCCTTGCCAAAGTCCACCCAGAGATGCCGTCCGCTCCACCTTCCATATTCACATGCAAACAAGGGCTCCGCTTGGAGTTCAAAGGCGAGAAAGGCTTTATAATAGCGAGAAAAGGAGGGGAAAGGAAAGACAATGGGCCTAGGGGAAAGGGAGGGGGCCGGCACTGTTCAGTGAGAGAGGGGGTGTCTTTTTCGGCACCTGTGCAAAGGGAGGTGGGTGGCCAAGGGTCACGGCTGCTGGACCAGGGCTCTGGGCAGCCAGTGAGAAAAGGAAGCAGAGGCGTAAAGAGAACAAAGCCATGGAAAGATCTGTGAAGCAAGAGCACTGGCGGGAAAGGGAAGCCAGCCCCTTTCGGAAGGTAGCTTTTGCAACAACAACGAAAAGGAAGGGACCTCTCTGGTCCCTGGCCTTTGCAAGCCTGCCCACTCTGCATGGTGGGAAAGGAGCTTGGCCAGGTGTCCGTCGTGCATTCCCAAGAGCGCATTTGTTCCCAAATGTTTCGTGGAGGGAAAGGGAACCGGCCAACAGAATCCGGAGCAAACCTGCCGGTTACATCACCAGCTCAGGCGTCATCCATCCGGTGCAGTTCCAGGTGAATTTAGATGACCAAGAGCTTCTACTGCAGGGTCTATGCACCTCGTGAACCAGTGAGGCAATTGCGGCAAACCCCATTTAGCAAACATTTTTTGAAAATGGGAGCAATTGCAGAAGTCTGCTTCAAACAGTGGTCCAGCCAGAAAGCTCATGAGCTTGATGTGGCGATTCTGAGTCAAGATCAAGTTCCAGCACCATAATTCAAAAGCCAAAGAATTGATGCTTTTGAATTCTGGTGCTGGAGGAGACTCTTAAAAGTCCCATGGACTGCAAGAAGATCAAACCTATCCATTCTGAAGGAAATCAGCCCTGAGTGCTCACTGGAAGGACAGATCCTGAAGCTGAGGCTCCAAGACTTTGGCCACCTCATGAGAAGAGAAGACTCCCTGGGAAAGACCCTGATGCTGGGAAAGATGGAGGGCACAAGGAGAAGGGGACGACAGAGGATGAGATGGTGGGACGGTGTTCTCGAAGCTACCAGCATGAGTTTGACCAAACTGCGGGAGGCAGTGGAAGACAGGAGTGCCTGGCGTGCTCTGGTCCATGGGGTCACGAAGAGTTGGACACGACAAAACGACTAAACAACAACAACATGTGTGAGAGAGGCATGTGCCGATATGTATGTGTCCGGCACGAGCACACGTTGCACGCATGTGCTGTTCGTGTGTTTCCTGTGTGCAGAATCAGGTCCCCCGGCGACGCAGAGACACCACACTAGCATCGCGGCTTACTGGGAGAACAGTGGGGAGGGCAAATCAGTGAGGAGGTCAGTGTGAGGGCTGGATGGGTTCTGCTGTTGCATTTGCACCGTGTCAACCTCCTTGTTACCTTGCCCCTCCCTATCCTGGCAAACAACAGTGGCTCGCCTGCTGTGAAGCTGGTGTAGCGGCTCCACCCAGTGGAAGTCCAGTGTGGAACAGTACAGTGGTACCTCGGGTTACAGACACTTCAGGTTACAGACGCTTCAGATTACAGACTCCACTAACCCAGAAATAGTATCTTGGGTTAAGAACTTTGCTTCAGGATGAGAACAGAAATCGCGCGGCAGCAGCGGGAGGCCCCATTAGCTAAAGTGGTGCTTCAGGTTAAGAACAGTTTCAGGTTAAGAACGGACCTCCAGAACGAATTAAGTATGTAACCAGAGGTAGCATTGTATATGTTCTGCATGCAAGAAGCCCACCACTCCCAGTCCAACACCTGCAAATTGCGCATGCCCTGACTACCATATGATTTTTCAGGGCTTGCATAGCTCCATGCCCATCACTTTGTAAGGTCCGATGATCAGCTGGGCAAAAATAGGGTCACCTGGAGTCAGCAGAACTTATCTTTTCTGGCTCGTGAGCTGTATTTATTACATAGAATCATAGAATCATAGAGTTGGAAGAGACCACAAGGGCCATCAAGTCCAACCCCCTGCCAAGCAGGAAACACCATCAGAGCACTCCTGACATATGGTTGTCAAGCCTCTGCTTAAAGACCTCCAAAGAAGGAGACTCCACCACATTCCTTGGCAGCAAATTCCACTGTCGAACAGCTCTTACTGTCAGGAAGTTCTTCCTAATGTTTAGGTGGAATCTTCTTTCTTGTAGTTTGGATCCATTGCTCCGTGTCCGCTTCTCTGGAGCAGCAGAAAACAACCTTTCTCCCTCCTCTATATGACATCCTTTTATATATTTGAACATGGCTATCATATCACCCCTTAACCTCCTCTTCTCCAGGCTAAACATGCCCAGCTCCCTTAGCCGTTCCTCATAAGGCATCGTTTCCAGGCCTTTGACCATTTTTTGACCATTTTTGACCATTTACCCTTGGTCAAGCCTCCAGAGGCCACATGGCAGGGAAGGGGGATGTCAACGCACTTTTAAACACAGGAGAGTCATTGTGGCGCAGTGGTTAGAGTGCTGGACTAGGACCTGGGAGATCAGGGTTCAAATCCCCACTCACCAAGTGACCTTGGGGAGCAGTAAGTAATTCTCAGCTTAACCTACTTCACAGGGTTGTTGTGAAGATGAAATGGAGCTGGGAGGAGAAAAGCTCCTTAGGAGAAAAGGGTGGGGTGTGAATAAAATAAAATAAAATAAACATATATGCACAAAAGGTGGACACACAGAGGCACCAACTCTCTGCTCGCCTGATCTCTGCAAAGCACTTAAGGAGGGAGGATTACTGCCAAATGGATCGATCTGATTACTGGAGAGGAGGCAGTTTGCACCCCCATTTTGGCACCAAGCTCTGCCCACCCCCACAGGGCTGTATCTATTATCGTTTTGTAAATGTTTTTGCTACTGCCCAAATCGGTATCGTCTTCACGGGTCAGAATAATTTGCTTGCTGGAGAGTAGGATTGAAGAAGAAGAGTTTGGATTTGATGTCCCGCTTTATCACTACCCTAAGGAGTCTCAAAGCAGCTAGCGTTCTCCTTTCCCTTCCTCCCCCACAACAAACACCTCACAGAGTGAGGCTGAGAGACTTCAGAGAAGTGTGACCAGCCCAAGGTCACCCAGCAGCTGCAGGTGGAGGAGCGGGGAATCGAACCCGGTTCACCAGATTACGAGTCCACCACTCTTAACCACTACACCACACTGGCTCTCACACTGGGCCCACAAACTGGGGGTCAGCTTTAAAAGCTGGCCATCAGAAGCAGACCAGCACCCAGCGGAATTGGAAAAGTGTGGCTTGGTGTAATTTGAGCCAGCTTGCTGGCTGCAGACAAAACCTCACAATCACCTTCTGGATCAACTCAATTCAAGAGCAACCCCACCCAAAACACACCTAGATGGCTATAACTGCCTGCGTAGCCCAAATAACTGCATATGTCTTGCACAATGTGTGAATAATTAGCAATACAATAATCTGTAGCACCATGTTAGCTTCAAGTTATACCATATCGCCTGAATTATATATAATTATATATAGTCATCCCTCTCCATGTTTGCAATAGACACCTGTTTCTAATACAGAAAACTGTTGTGTCTGCAGTAAGTTCAAAACTAAATCCATTCTCCACAGTTTAAAAGCCCCAAAATTAATGATAAGACTTTTTTAAAAAATACTGCAAGCCTTTTGTTAATCTTCAATCCCAGCATAAGCAAGCTAACAACAACAACAATAGAATCATAGATTTTTAGAATTGGAAGGAATCCCGCATGTTATCTGGTCTGACTCCTTGCAGTGCAGGAATCACTACTGAAGATCCTTGACTGACAGCCGTGCAACCTCTGCCCTGTGGTGCTCGGGAGAAGGGTGGTAGAAAAATTCAGTAACTACCGTATTTTTCGCTCTATAAGACGCACCAGACCACAAGACGCACATAGTTTTTGGAGGAGGAAAACAAGAAAAAAAATATTCTGAATCTCAGAAGCCAGAACAGCAAGAGGGATCGCTGCGCAGTGAAAGCAGCAATCCCTCTTGCTGTTCTGGCTTCTGGGATAGCTGCGCAGCCTGCATTCGCTCCATAAGACGCACACACATTTCCCTTTACTTTTTAGGAGGGAAAAAGTGAGTCTTATAGAGCAAAAAATACGGTAATCCCTAATAATGACAGTCTGATTCGCTGTTGAGCAGCTCTCACAATCTGTAAGACTGTGCATCAAACCTCATTAAATACATGTGTGTTTGTATGCGCACATGTATTATATATGCATAATCAGGTGCGCGCACCCCCAGAATTTCCTCTTCAAAATTGTAACATATGGGAAGCAAAGTTCATAAAAACTCCCTCAAACCTCAGACTTCAAGGGAAAATAAATAAATCATATAATCAGGAGCAGGAAGGTTTCAGTGGGCTGCAGACACGCGAAGAGAACTACTTCAGAAGTATTTTCTTTCCCACTCAAGCTTAGGGATTATTAGCATGATTATTACCCAAAACAAGCATTCCCTAAGCTTGCATTGAGAAGAAAATAGCTTTCGGAAATGCATTTGCTCTTTGCTGAAGGCTTCCTGGAGGGGTCTCTCCTGCACTGATGCACTAAACCCCTGAAAGGAGCCACTTTGCAAGCCCCAGTACCTTTTCCAGAGAGCTGGTGGGGCAGGCAGCTCCGAGCAGAGCAGGAGAGACGCCTCTTCTTCCGAAGCTCAGGTCCCGCTCGCTCACAGCTGGATGGCAACAAGGCTGATGTGCCAGCGGCAGCAGGATGCTGGAGAAAGTGAGCTGGGGCGGCTTCCTGGAAGTGTTTACATAGGTGTCTCCAATCTCCACCCCCCACCCCCAAATGAGACCCAGGAGAGCTGGCTCTGTTCGTGCAGGCAGGCAGGAGGGGGGGCCCTTGTCCATCACCGCTCGCAGGTGTGGACGACTGACGGTTTCCGTGCAGGCAAATAGGTCCGAGGTTCGTTCCCTGGTGCCGCAAGGTAGGGCCAGGGATGTTGCTGCCTGAAACCCTGGAGAGCTGGAATTTTCAGATTGGGAAAGGTTATGGAAAACTGACCTGAAATTCTCGCCACACTGTACGTTGAAAGAAAACTATATGAAAACGATGTACCGGTGATATTTGATTCCTAGTAAGTTAGCGAATAGGGAACGCGGGTGGCGCTGTGGATTAAACCACAGAGCCTAGGACTTGCCGATCAGAAGGTCGGCAGTTCGAATCCCCGCGATGGGGTGAGCTCCCATTGCTCAGTCCTGGCTCCTGCCAACCTAGCAGTTCAAAAGCACGTCAAAGTGCAAGTAGAGAAATAGGCGGGAAGGTAAACGGCGTTTCCGTGCGCTGCTCTGGTTCGCCAGAAGCGGCTTAGTCATGCTGGCCACATGACCTGGAAGCTGTACGCTGGCTCCCTCGGCTAATAAAGCGAGATGAGCACTGCAACCCCAGAGTCGGCCACGACTGGACCTAATGGTCAGGGGCCCCTTTACCTTTAAGTTAGCAAAAATGTATAAGGCAGGTACTAAAATCTGCTGGAAATGTAAACAAAAAGAAGGCACCTTTTATCCTATGTAAGGTAATAAAAGCATATGGGAAATGATATATAAGGGAATGAAAAAAAAAATTAAAATAACAGAAGCCTTTTTATTAGGAATGTAATTAAAAAAAATTGGAAAATGATATATAATGAATTGAAGAAAATGTTCCATTTAACATTTGTTAAAAAACCTAAAGCATTTTTGTTAGGGATTGTAGGGAAAGATCTGCCAAAAAAGCTGAAAAACATATTCGTGTATGCAACAACGGCCGCAAGAGTTCTGATAGCACAAGGATGGAAGACTGAAGAAACCCCAACTAAAGAATCATGGCAAGAAAAATTGATGGACTATGCAGAACTGGCAAAACTGACATACAAGCTACGGGACAAGGATAACTGTGAGTTTAAAGATGAATGGGAACCCTTTACAAAGTATTTGAAGACGCAACAAAGAGAACTGGACTCCTTGGCTGGCTTTGAATAAACATTCACAAACTTTTCTATTGATGACAATCAGCTAAATAGTTTGAGGATCTATACAACTGTGTAACATGCAGAAAACAGCATTTTTAGAGAAATCAAAGACTGGAACTGAGGGAAGCCGGGGGTGGGGGTGGGTGGGTTTTGTGTGGGAGGGGGGAGGGAGGGAGGAAAAAGGATGATATGTTTCTGGATAATATGTTTTGTTTTAATTTTGAATAAAAAAGTTTTGTTTTGTTTTTTTAAAAAAAGATAAAGCTGCTGTCCAAACAAAGCACATTAGCATTTCACTTCCCTGTTCTGGTTACAGCCCATCTTTCCTTCGAGGAGTTCAAATGGGTGTGTGTGGTTCTCCTCCTCCCCCCTCCCATCCCATTTTATCCTCAGAACAGCCCTGTGACCTAGAGACTGGACCAAGGTCACCCAATGAGCTTCATGACTGAGAGGAGTTTTCCCTGATCCTAGGCTGAGACTTGATCCACATTTTGTATTTTCTGAGAGTGTGGAAATAGCTGAGGCCTGGATGGTTAGTTCTGTCCCGTTGCAATACAGTCCCCAATAAAGGAAGCTGCCTTGCACCATTGTTCTAGCTAGCTCAGAAATGCCTACACCAGGAGTGGGGGATCTAAGGTCCAGGGGTCATGTGTGGCCCTCAGAGTCTCTCTCTCTGGCCCTTGGGCCTCACCCTCTGGCCACATGCCTTCTCCGCAGGCCACACTCTTCAACAGCCCTCCCTCACACCCTCCTTGAGTGTTCTGGACTAGCTAGAGGGGATACCTTGAATTATGGACGTGCTTCGGCCTCGGCCCAGTATACCTGAAGGAGCGTCTCCATCCCCATCGTTCTGCCTGGACACTGAGGTCCAGTGCCGAGGGCCTTCTGGTGGTTCCCTCACTGCGAGAAGCCAAGTTACAGGGAACCAGGCAGAGGACCTTCTCAGTAGTGGCACCCGCCCTGTGGAACGCCCTCCCACCAGATGTCAAAGAGAAAAATAACTACCAAACTTTTAGAAGACTTCTGAAGGCAGCCCTGTTTAGGGAAGCTTTTAATGTTTAATAGGTTATTGTATTTTAGTGTTCTGTTGGAAGCCGCCCAGAGTGGCTGGGGAAACCCAGCCAGATGGGTGGGGTATAAATAATAAATTATTATTATTATTTGCTTGGACAGTGGTTAAAGAAAAGTGTATCACAGACAGGTTGAACACAGAGGAATAGTGGGAGGAACCAGCTGGGGAACCCCAAGGCAAGAAGGCTCAGAGCCCGGGGAGCAGTGGTGGGGTGATGACGAGTGGTCATAGGGAGAAAACCAGGAAAAGAAGGTGTCGGAAGCTGAAGAGGTAACAGGGCTTAGTGAGCTGGAAGAGTCTGGGGCAGAGAGAAGCCCAGAAACAGAGACAGAAGCTAAGGCCGGAGAGGAAGACAAGAGCAGAGATGAGTCAGGCTGGTGAAGAGTCGCGGGTGTCTCCCCCTCCTGCTGCGACAACCTCCCCTTCCCACTGATCTCCCAGAACCAGGAGAGGCATGAAAAGGGCAGATATGTTTGCTTCATGCAGGCGCAGTCTCAGATTGCTTGGGGAAAACCTTGGAGAGGAGGGGACTTAGGCAGCTGTGGGGAGACGGGGACCTTCAGCCTCAGCAACTGCAAGACCTACCGGAGATGAGTTGCTGTGTTCATTATTCCTGACACTCCTGTGCAGATCTTGTTCTTCCTAATAAAGAGTTAACTCCAACTCGCACAGTGTGATTTACTGCTGGCTGGCTCCTGACAGATGTACACAGAAACAAGCCTACTGTATGAAGGCAAAATTCACATTTGCTGCGCTCTCCACTTTTGCCTCTGGTCTGAACCACCACTGGCCATGTGGCCCCTGGAAGTCTGAGCAGAAGGGAATGTGCGTCACTGTCCGATTCACGGGCGATCAAAGTCCTGGCAGGGGACGTCAGAACCGGGAGCAAGATGGCGGGGTGGGAGCAGGAACGGAGGTCCAAAAGCCAGGAGTCAAAGCCAAGAGTCCGAGGGTCAGAGAGCCGGGAGTCAAGAAGCCAAGGGTCCAAGAATCAAGAAGCAGGGAGTCAAGAAGCCGAGGTTCAACGATCAGGAAGCAGGCAGTCAAGAAGCCGAGGTTCAAGGATCAGGAAGCAAGAAGCCAAAGGCAGGAAGGAAGTTGCTGTGGCAAAGAGCTGAAGGGAACTGCTGACCTTATATCCCTTCCTGGCTCTTTCCACCAGGTTCTGTGAGTTACCAATTGGCCTCACCTGTGTGGCCGTGCCTTGCTTCTCCAGAACAAACTTAGGAAGGCCCCAGTCCTGCAAAGTCCTATTGGTCACAGGACCTGGCTCCTGCACGCACACCTGACAATGTGGCTCTCAGGATGAAGAAAGTTCCCCACGCCTGTCTACTACAGTTTTTAATCTGTGTGCATATTTAATGGAGGGGGGACACAATGATAAGAAAGTATCCTTCGGCCGCAGTCTGAAGTGGTGTAGTCCTCGTCTGCACAAGCAGCAAGCAAGTCCTTTTTCCTCCCACAACTGGAATCTGGCGTTGGGGTGTGCATGTTTCATCCCAATATAGAAATATGAGCACATATAACCACGCTGTTAACAAGCCACTCCAGAGAACGAGGAGTAATAAAGAGCCCCCGAAAGAGAGGAGAGGGGAGAGGAGCAGCTGTAAAAACAAAGATTAAAATGAGCTAAACTCCAACAAGGTTCGAGTCAGCGGCCTCCGCATGGCAACGAAACCTCCACCCGGTTCAACGCTGGGTTTTTCCTTCCTTCGTGGGGTGGCATGATTTTCATGAATGAACGAGCATCTATGAATGGTGGAAGTTGTGTGCTCAATCTGGGTTTACCCCCCCCAACTCCTATTAAAAAAAAGGAGGTAGGGCCCAGAGCTGGCTGTATAAGGCAGGCACAATGAGGTGACAGTCTGTGAGGATGGAACAATGATGCCAGGAGCAGCAGGCAAGTCCAATTTATTTTAGCACTGTTTCTAGCATGGACCCCCATGTGAAATGGAAATGCAACCGCCGAATTATCTGGCTGTTGGGAACTCCAGAGCTTGAATCGGGAACCTTCTGGGAGTGAGGCTGCCTGCCTGGGAAGGCAGTATCAGCTGCAACAGTTAGCAGGCAGTTCAAAAACTCAATTGACCAGGCGTAGGGTTAAAGGTAAAGGGACCCCTGACCATAAGTTCCAGTCGTGACCGACTCTGGGGTTGCGGCACTCGTCTCGCTTTATTGGCCGAGGGAGCCGGCGTACAGCTTCCAGGTCATGTGGCCAGCATGACTAAGCCGCTGCTGGCGAACCAGAGCAGTGCACGGAAATGCCGTTTACCTTCCCGCCGGAGCAGTACCTACGTACTTTGACGTGCTTTCGAACTGCTAGGTGGACAGGAGCAGGGACTGAGCAACAGGAGCTCACCCCGTCGCAGGGATTCGAACCGCCGACCTTCTGATTGGCAAGTCCTAGGCTCTGTGGTTTAACTCACAACGCCACCCACATCCCAGGCCTAGGGTTAGGCATGAGCAAATTTGCCAATTTAAGTTTTCTCATTTTTCAGCTCCAAAGTTCAGTTCTCCAGATTTTCGCATCAGTTTGCAATTTTAAAAGTGCCCGTAAACATTCGTGAATTTGTCCTAATATGGAACTTTACCCAATCTAAGTCATTTTGCAAGCCATAGGCACCATCCACCACAGGGCCTGGTATAAACCCGCTTTATACCAGGTCCTAATAAGATGGGTAGTGGGTAGTGATGTATGGAAGTGAGAGCTGGACCATAAAGAAGGCTGATCGCCGAAGAATTGATGCTTTTGAATTCTGGTGCTGGAGGAGACTCTTGAGGGTCCCATGGACTGCAAGAAGATCAAACCTATCCATTCTGAAGGAAATCAGCCCTGAGTGCTCACTGGAAGGACAGATCCTGAAGCTGAGGCTCCAAGACTTTGGCCACCTCATGAGAAGAGAAGACTCCCTGGAAAAGACCCTGATGTTGGGAAAGATGGAGGGCAGAAGGAGAAGGGGAGGACAGAGGATGAGATGGTGGGACAGTGTTCTCAAAGCTACCAGCATGAGTTTGACCAAACTGCGGGAGGCGGTGGAAGACAGGAGTGCCTGGCGTGCTCTGGTCCATGGGGTCACAAAGAGTTGGACACGACAAAACGACTAAACAACAACATTTGTGAGAGAGGCATGTGCCGATATGTATGTGTCCGGCACGAGCACACGTTGCACGCATGTGCTGTTTGTGTGTTTCCTGTGTGCAGAATCAGGAATCGGACATGACTAAACAACTAAACAACAACAAAATAAGATGGTATGACCACTGGTGGAGGAAGGGGTGTGTGGTGGGGGCGGTCCATCCCGGGTGTCGTCCCTGAGTGGGGGTGACATCGCCGCCCCGCCCCCCCTGGGACGCTTGCCATGGGCGGCGCTATCCTGGGATGCTCACCACTTGCCATGGGCGACTAGCTCTGCCTCTGGGTAGGACCCTGATATTTAAAAAAAGAAACACATACCCAAGTCACCCCAATTGGAAATTCAAGGAAGGCTCCAAGGCCATCACAAGCTTCCTTGCAGAACCAGAACCTTCAACAGGCAAGCAGATGCAGAACATGGTTCTCCAGCTGTTTCTGGACTACAACTCCCATCAACCCTAACTAGCAGGACCAGTGGTCAAGGAGGATGGGAACTGTAGTCCAAAAAACAGCTGGAGACCCAAGTTTGGGAAACCCTGAACTGGAGGCCGCTGAGGAACCGCACATAAAAACCCAGCAGGACCTATTGCTTTTTTGTAGCCAATGAAAGTCATCCCTGCACATGCACGAAAGACAGTGGGCGATTTTGCAAGATGGGGTTGGGGGGTCTGGCAGCCCCAGGACTTCGCTTGGGGTGAGCAGATCCTGGAGGGGAAATGGCGGCTCATCATTCTCCATCCCCAACTAACCTTTGCATTCCTCGGCTAAGGCGAGTCTTCCCGACGTATCCCCAGACAGCTGCCCCAGCCCACTGGAATTCCAGCCTCAACGCGCACACACATGGAAAGAAAGAATAGGTAATAAACCCTGTATGTCATCGCAGCTTCCTCCAACAATGGAAGGGTCAGTTCCTGTGAGCCAGGGACGGCTGCCGGCATTTCAATAGCTGGAACTAGGTGTAGCTCAGCTCCGTGAGTCAAATATACAAGCAATTCAGGGTCCGAAGCTCTCTACCGGTCCGTATCTTAATGCTCTGGCAAGGGAGCAGGAAATGAACAAGCCATTCCTAAAGGCCACAATATTGCTGTTTCAATCCTCCTCTAATTTTCCACCACCGGTTGTGAAACTCCTCTCTTGACCACTGCCAAGGGGTAATTAAGAGCAGGATGGCAGTGCTTTTGCCAAGGGGTGAGGTCAACCTCATACTGAATCCAGTTTCACCTGGATTTTTCACGGGAAGCCAGTGGCAGAGTGCAGGCATGGCGCTACGGAGGAAGAGCAACTCTGTGCGCAAAGTCCACAGGTTCAACCCCTGCTGTCCTACACTAGTGTAGTTGTGATGGCCTGGGAATCCAATTCAGAGGCTGAACCTGAGGAATCTCAGCCTGCACAGGAGTCCCCACCTCCAGGGCCGGCTGAGCTGGGGCAGGGGCTTGAACCTGAAGGGCCCGCACCTCAGGAGCAGACACCAGCTGAATCTGCTCTGGCTCCGGAGGTGATTGGGGACCCATTGCCTGCAGGTGCTCCTCTCTCAGCCCTGTCAGGGGAAGGTGAGGTTGCCTCTGGGTCCAGTATCCCTCCAGCCTCTCCGGAGCTGCAGAGGCTCAGGGCAGAGAGGCGGAGGGAAATAAGTTCCCGCAGGAGGAGTGCTCGCCTCCAGGCCAGGAGAGGCGAGTCACCTGTGGGCCGGGACCACCCTATGCCTCAAAGGTCAGCCAGCACAGTCACAGGTTGCGGGAGCAACATCGTTGGTAACCTGTTCCTGCCAGCACCCTGTCCTGCTCTTCCAGAGTTCCTGACCATGCCCGGCTCCTTGCCTTGGACCCCGCTTCGCCCTTGATGGACAGCCTCCATACCCTTGACTTGGACCGGACTCAGACCACACCGCACGGCACCCCCCCCGGGACCAGCACAGTAGTGGTTAGATCAGGATGGGGTAGGGGACTGGTGGGCCAGATTACTACATCCCCCCACCCACTGTGGGGCTGTCCATTTGTCAATCATGTGGTGTCACAATGAAATCAGGTGATCCTTCTTGCCCACTGAGGTCCTCAGGTGCCCCCTTCAAGGTGCTAGATTGCCCAGAACTCTCCATGAGGCTTTGCAGGCCCGGCCGATCAGCTGAGCCTGCAAACCCCCTTTTGGCTGAACCAGGCTTTCACCTGCCCCACACCTGATGTTCAGTGTGGCATCAGGTGTAGGACAGGTGGGGTGAGGCTTCATGGTCCAAGCGGTTTAACATGTTGGACCAGGGCCTGGAGGATCAGGGTGCAAACTCCCACTTAGCCATGAAGCTCATTGGGTGACCTTGGCCCAGTCACCAACACTCAACAGAGCCTACCTCATATGGCTGCTGTGAGGATGTCGTGGAGAGAGGAAGAACAGTGTGTGCAATTTTGAGCTCCTTGGAGGCAAGATAAATATTCATTTTTATGAATGAATGAATGAATGAATGGGTCCCAGGTAGCAGGACTGAGAAGGACTCCTGCCAGAGATAATTAGAATTGTAGACCTGGAAGGGACCACAAGGGTCATCTAATCCAATCCCCTGAAATGCAGGAATATTTCGCCCAACGTGGGGCTCAAACCCGTAACCCTGAAATTAAGAGTCTCATTGATGTATTTCTATCAAGAAAGGCTTGTTAGAGCCATGTGGCTAAGCTGGAGCCATCAGTGTAGCCTCTTCATAGGCTGAGTTCATCAGGTATACCAGGAAAGAACACTAGGCCTGTTTACCTAGTTCCTCCCAAGGTGAGCTAAGCCTGGCAGGGCAGCTTACTCTGTGGTCTTAACTCCTCTGTGCCTTAATCAACTTAAGCATGTTGGTTACATGAGGCTGGTTATCCCACAATCTGGGTTTTGTGGGTGCCTCCAGCCAGCCCCTGTGTGCATTTAAATAAAGGTAAAGGGACCCCTGACCGTTAGGTCCAGTCGCGGACGACTCTGGGGTTGCGGCGCTCATCTCGCTTTAGTGGCCGAGGGAGTCGGCGTACAGCTTCATGTGGCCAGCATGACTAAGCCGCTTCTGGCAAACCAGAGCAGCGCACGGAAACGCCGTTTACCTTCCCACCAGAGCAGTACCTATTTATCTACTTGCACTTTGACGTGCTTTCGAACTGCTAGATGGGCAGCATTTAAATACACATGCATTAAAGGGCTCTTGAAAGTGATGAGAAAATGCTCTGAAAAGTCTGGAAATGAATGAATTAGTAATGAGAAGACATGAAAACATGCCGCAAGCAAGTCAGGACAAATGCAGGACAAATTGTCATATATAAACTACCCCCTAAATGAATCAGAACAAGAGTTTGGGTAAGACTGTGCCACAGTCTACCCTCCTTGTAAGCTTCTTGCAAGAAAATTAGGACAAACACTCAGGAAACGGGTCGTCTGGAACAACCCTCTGTCTCTTGAAACTAGGAAAGTCTAGCTCCAGGGGAGTTATACAGTGGTACCTCGGGTTAAGTACTTAATTCGTTCCAGAGGTCCATTCTTAACCTGAAACTGTTCTTAACCTGAAGCACCACTTTAGCTAATGGGGCCTCCTGCTGCCGCCGCTGCATGATTTCTGTTCTCATCCTGAAGCAAAGTTCTTAACCTGAGGTACTATTTCTGGGTTAGCAGAGTGTGTAACCTGAAGCGTATGTAACCCGAGGTAACACTGTACTGGGATGTGGGGAACTGGAACAGGCTAAGCAACAGGAGTGTGAATGGAAGGGAAGGAGGAAGAAGAAGAAGAAGACGACTTTGGATTTGATATCCCGCTTTATCACTACCCTAAGGAGTCTCAAAGTGGCTAACATTCTCCTTTCCCTTCCTCCCCCACAACAAACACTCTGTGAGGTGAGCGGGGCTGAGAGACTTCAGAGAAGTGTGACTGGCCCAAGGTCACCCAGCAGCTGCATGTGGAGGAGTGGAGACGCGAACCCGGTTCACCAGATTACGAGTCTATCGCTCTTAACCACTACACCACTTCTCCCCAGGTCCAATCTTCAGTACCTCCTGGAAGGACTGGGAGCGACGCCTGCCTGACACCCTCAAGGGCTGCTGCTGGTCAGTGTCAACAATACTGAACTACATGGACCAATGGTCTGACTCTGAAAATGGCACTTTCCAGTGTGCCCCTTGTTAGGGGTTGAAGCAGAGAGCCAGTTCTTGCCAATGACCCTTGTCCTCCCCTTACAAAACCCTCAGCACGAGTCGCTGAATGAAGCCAGCATCCCTTTCCACGGCCATCAGAGCACACGCCTGCATCCTGCAACCCCTCCTTCGGGCAATCTCAGCCCGTGCTGCAAATATTTGCTTTGGCTCCCCTTGGCGGAGCTCCCTCCTCATCAGGAGCTACAACAATGCGGATCACTGGGTATTTAAAAATAATAATCATTATCATTATTATAATGGGGAAATGCCTCTCTCCACATTCCTCAGGTCGGAGTCTCCTCCCGGGCCAAAGCTTTGCCTGGTTTTATACACGCGTGAATACGGAAGTGGTTTCGTTACAGGGCGGCCCATCCAACCATCTGGAACAGATATCCCTCCAACAACAGGACCTGCTTCCCACTGGATTGCCAAGTTGGGAAGCCAAAAATCCTAGAAAGAGGAATAAAAAAATAACTGGAAGAATAAAGGGGTTCTTCTTTTATTGCTTCATGTTTCGCTCATGATTATGCGCAGGAACATAGTCCTGCTATTAGGCTGACTGAGATGGTGCTGCGGGTTGAACTTGGCACCGTCTGCATTCAAGGGAAGTGCTACCATATTTTCTGGCATATAAGACTGGGCGTATAAGACGACCCCCCAACTTTTCCAGTTAAAATATAGAGTTTGGGATATACTCGCCGTATAAGACTACCCCTCTTCCAACGCACACCAAATAAAAATTTAAAAAACCAGTCTCCGGTCTGGCTCGGAAATCCGCTCCACTTCCCAGTGGCCGGGGGCTGCTAGGGCCAATTTTCAAGCGTATTTCTGCTTCATCTAGAGAGCTCGGTGTCCTCTGATTTAATTTGCTGTCGTTTTATCCTTTGGTGGGGAGTTGCTGCAGGAGTTGCTGCTGTAGCTGGCATATAAGACGACCCCCGACTTTTGAGAAGATTTTCCTGGGTTAAAAAGTAGTCAAATACAGTAATTCACTGAGATTTGGCCCTTCCCCTAATAGGAACATAGGTAAAGGTAAAGGGACCCCTGACCATTAGGTCCAGTTGTGACTGACTCTGGGGTTGTGATGCTCATCTCGCTTTATTGGCTGAGGGAGGCGGCGTACAGCTTCCGGGTCATATGGCCAGCATGACTAAGGAGCTTCTGGCAAACCAGAGCAGCGCACAGAAATGCTGTTTACCTTCCAGCCGGAGTGGTACCTATTTATCTACTTGCACTTTGACGTGCTTTTGAACTGCTAGGTTGGCAGGAGCAGGGACAGAGCAACGGGAGCTCACCCCATCGTGGGGATTCGAACCACCGACCTTCTGATCGGCAAGTCCTAGGCTCTGTGGTTTAACCCACAGCGCCACTGTAGGTTATAGAGCCTATTAAAAGTAAAAAATGCCATCCTGAGTGCTTATTGCAAACTAACTAGGGCTACTGTCAAAATGTTGGAACAAATGCTCAGACACGCTTCTATGAAGGAAAATTACAAGTTAAGCAGCAAACGTTTTGAACTGTGCGCTTGGACTTCTTTTAAAGATTGATGTAAGACTTTTTCTATCTGAAATGACCCTCCAAATTATAATAATAATAAAAGGAACAAGGAAAACAGATGTCTCCGCTGCTCAGTGCTAGACACTCCCCCCTCCTCCCGTATTTAACAAATCTGAATAGTCACTTACTCGGAGTTGCCAAAACTTCTGTCTCTTGCGGTTTCCATTTGACAAACGGTCTTTCAGCAGCATCTGGGCTGCAGCGCAGTCAGTGGCACACGCAGGACAGCGGATGGCAAATATATATTTGAGAACCTAGCAACGCTCCACCGCTAAGGCAAGAACGACCCCTCAAAAGAAAACAGAGTTCAGTCCCCCACGTGTCCCCAATTACCGGGACCTAACCACAGCTGGAACATCCACCTCATCGGCTCAGCTCCTCTTTCTGTTTTCGGCTTGGCATCAGGCAGGCACATCTGGAATCCTTAAGCTCCAAAGCCAGATCCTCTGACCAGGGGCGGATGGTGGTAATTTCACAGATGTTTATATTAGGCAATCCCCAATCCATGTTAACAGCATCTGGAAACATGGCAGAGAACGAGTTCTCCTTCTGAGAAAACCTTCCCACCAGGATCCAAGGCCATAGATCATCTCTGCAGCTCTGGAGAGAGCAAGGCAGGCATCAAATTGTAGCTGAGCAACCGGAGGAAAGTTTGCAGAACGCTCTGCTTTGTTCTGGGGTGGCTAGCAAATTTCAGCTGCCACACATGCTCCTATTCTTCCTCTTCTTCCTCCATCCCTTTGCTAAGAAAATAGTTTATGCCCTCTGCTCCATGGTCAGATTGTTCAGGGACCTTTGGCCACAGCCCATCAGTGTCAAGGGAGTCTTTATCTGAACTCCACAATTGGCCCATTGAAAGCGTAATCTCTGGAGGCCGTGTGCTTTGGAGAGTCTGCAGCCTGTGCAAAACTGATACATCACTGGAGGTGGTGTGTGTGTGTGTGTGTGTGTGTGCATAAAGACAGTCATCTTCCTCTCTGTGGTGCAGGGATGCGCAGAGGAACGAGCTGCAACTGCTGAATGTACCCATTGTCTTTTTGACCACAAACCCTGAGCTTTAACCCCAGAGTCGCCATTTGATGCTCACGTACGCGCAGAATCTGGGAATCAGGGCAGGGCATGCCCCACACAAACTTATTAACTTATGGGATACGCCACACACAATGCTCAGTTAACGTAAGGAATGTCTTGCTGCAAGACGGCCCAACACTCACCAGCTAACTAGATTCCATGTTTAAAAGAAAAATAAAATTAAAATAAAAGGTTGAGACAAATTTGAAGGAGGTGTATCAATAGCTATTGATTGCAATAGGTATGTCGAACCATGTTCAGAAGCAGCAAACCTCCGAACACCAGGCGATGGTGCAGAATAAACAACAGTAGGGTGTGGATTAAAGAACAGTCTTTGTGTTCTTCCCCTGTGTGTGATACAACTGCGCACGATCCTGCAAAACTGTTCTTTCTTACAACTCTGGGGCGCAGAATATGAGAAGGTAAGACACTAACTTTCTAAACCACACGGCGAGGGAAAAGGCTGAAAATGTGCCGGCAAGTTTTTCTTGATAAGGTTCCGAGGATCTTCAGCCAGGGAAACTTTAAGCAGGTCCCATTTGCCCTATTCCGAGCCACCGTGGTAAACTTGTCAACGTAGAAAGTCTCACCAGCTCACTGTTGTACTTCAGCGACACTACTGCAAACAGCCAGAGGGTGGCACTGTGTTCAGGGACAGGCAGGACTCTGAGGAGTGTGGACCGGGGGAAAGGAGGCTGGAGTCTGATTTGGGAGAGGGGGAGCAGTGGTTTCTGGGGACCTGTACCAGCCAGGAGGCAAGAATCAGGAGGCAGGGGAAGCTCCAGAGCTGGAGGAAGAGGCAGGACAGGCTAGCGATGGGCCAGGTGCTTTCCTCCACTTCCTTGCACCACTGTCTTCCAGAACCAGGAAAGAAGTGAAGTGGGAGGAGCAGAGGAAGCTTCCGTTCAGGCATAGTCTCTGGCTATGTCAGGGGAAGGTACATAAACTGGTGGAGGGGGAGTGGTCCTCAGTTGCTGCAATTGCTCCATAGAGAAGAAGAAGAGGAGTTTGGATTTGATATCCCACTTTATCACTACCCGAAGGAGTCTCAAAGCGGCTAAAATTCTCCTTTCCCTTCCTCCCCCACAAAAAACACTCTGTGAGGTGAGTGGGGCTGAGAGACTTCAGAGAAGTGTGACTAGCCCAAGGTCACCCAGCAGCTGCATGCGGAGGAGCGGGGAAGCGAACCCGGTTCACCAGATTATAATCTACCGCTCTTAACCACTACACCACAGCTGCCTAGATGCTAGATAGGTGTGAGTATCTTTGGCAATGAGTATTTTTCACTCCATAAGACGCACCTGACCATAAGATGCACCTAGTTTTTAGAGGAAAACAAGAAAAAAAAAATTCTGAACGAAACAGTGGATATATGATTTTTGTGGTGCAGGCTGTAGCCATGGACATGCTATGTGATCAGATGGTGAATTTGGGGTGACCCACTGCAAAAATCCTGAGGATCCATGGGCTTTCCCCTCTCCCGTCCCAGGCAGCCTCCTTTATCTCTAGCGTCCCTTATCTCCCTCCCCGATCGCTTGCCGATCAGCTGCTTCCTTTGAACACCCCCTTTCAAAAAACAAAAAACAAAAAGCATGATCTGCTTTTTGCCCCTGGGCAATTTGGCTCCAGGGACCACGCATTCGCTCCATAAGAGGCACAGACATTTCCCCTTACTTTTTAGGAAGAAAAAAGTGTGTCTTATGGAGCGAAAAATACGGTAACTGTCTGCTCTTTCCTTGGCTGAGAAGCTCCCAGGATTCACTGCAGCTACTAGCTCAGTAGAAGTCAGCCCCCGCCCCTCCCAGTCTTATAAAGTCACAGTCTCTGGCCTGGCTCATTATGCGCAGAGCATCGTGCACAGAATGAGGTCAATGGACTGCAATGGCCCACCTTGGCTCGAGACTGTGACTCCCATGTTGCATAAGGATCAGATCTGGGAATCCCTAATATGGTTACCAGATTTTTTTCAATGAATCCAGGGACACTTTTTTTTATTTTTGAAGCTGAGTAGCAACAGGGAGTCAGTAGTGGGGATGGTGAGGCAAAAGACCCTGGGCCCAAGCACACATGCACAGTGTATAAAGGTGCAAAGTCCTTCTTTCGCACCCTGTGAAACATAAATGCACAGAGGTTTTTTTAAAACAGCAACGGCGCGCCACCCACCCGTGACTCCCGAGCCTCCCCTGATATCCTCCCTCCTCACCCCTTTGTTTTGACTGACAGGGGGAGGCTCAGGAGTCGCGGACGGGCAGCTGTTGCCCAGTTTTTTTAAAACTCTGTGCATTTATGTTTCACAGGGTGCGAAAGAAGGGCTTTGCACCTTGCCTGGCAGAGAAACTGCGCGCCTTGCGCCCCTCCTGGGCAACAGCCACCCACTTGCGACTCCCGAGCCTCCCACAATCTGTCAAAACAAAGGGGGAAGGGGGCAGGAGATCTGTACCACCAGACGTCCCTGGTTCCCCTTTGGCAGTGGCGGCGGGAGCGAGCAGTTCCTGAAGCCAGCCAGAGCCAACTGCACTACCAGGCTGGCTCCGGGCTGCTGAGGCTGAGGCTGAGGCTGCCGCTGCCATGTTTCCCGGGGACAGATTTGCAAATTTGGGGACATTCCGGGGATGGAATTTGTCCGGGGACAGATTTGCAAATCCGGGGACTGTCCCCAGGTACCAGGGACGTTTGGTAACCCTACTATAGAAGAGTGGTGGCGGGGCCAGGGGCCAGAGTGGGTGGAGCAGCAAAGTAAATTTGGCCTTCGTACACAAGGGGCACGGGTGGCGCTGTGGTCTAAACCACAGAGCCTAGAGCTTGCCGATCAGAAGGTCGGTGGTTCGAATCCCCGCGACAGGGTGAGCTCCCATTGCTTGGTCCCTGCTCCTGCCAACCTAGCAGTTGAAAAGCATGTCCAAGTGCAAGTAGATAAATAGGCTTAGTCCCGCTGGCCACATGACCCGGAAGCTGTACGCCGGCTCCCTCGGCCAGTAAAGCGAGATGAGCGCCGCAACCCCGGAGTCGGCCACGACTGGACCTAATAGTCAGGGTGTTAGGATATTTCCGTTCCACCTTAAAAGGGAGCAGGCTTTGTGAGTAACAGAGTCTGCGCATGTCCTGTTCACAGGATGTTTATGCTTGCTGTTTCCTTTCGATTTCAGTCGGGCAGAGACGCTGACGCAGAACGCTCATGTTTTTCTTTGTTCTGTTCAACGCTAAATAAAGTCTGTAAATATGCTCTTCTGCGGTGCAAGCTTTCTGGCTGTGTTTCTGCTGATAAAGGATGTGCACAAGCCTGGAATGTGGCAGTCAATTTCCAAGGCTTCGTGTCGCTAATTGCTGGGTCTGCGTGGCTACAGAGATCGATGGACGTCCGGCAGCCGGCTTGGGGCTCAGATGGACGCTATCTCCCTGGCAGTATCCCAACAACAAGGTTTCGGGCCCAGATTCACAGCACCTACAGGAGAGTAAAGCTGCAACAGACTGCGTCTGAGAGGTATGTCAAAAGCGAAAGAGAGGTTTTTCTCTGTTTACCTCGGAAGGAGCTTTTGGAACTCCGGCAGATTAATGGCTCTGGAAGCCAAGCCAGAGAGTTCGTGATTAATGAGCTGCCAAGATAAGAAGTCTTTGAAGGCATAAAGAGACTCCCGGCTCAAAGGAAAAGCTGAAATGGAGTTTTTCCAAGCTTCACAGGCCATTCACTGCCCTAAGTTACATGGGCAGAATTATGAAACCTGGGCAAAATGGTGTGAATCTTTGCTGCGTCAGTTTGGGGTGTGGCATACCGTTTCTGAGCCCCCCCCCCCAGTTCCTCTGACAGAGAAATGGGAGGCCGAAAATTTGAGGGCGATAGACGTAATCGTCTTGTCCGTCTCTCTGGAGGAGATAAAGACGCTAGCTGGCAATCTGACTGCACGTGGCATGTGGAATGCTTTGATGAAAGCTCACAAGCCAGTCATCCCAGCCCAGAATTTGACTGCATCGGAGGTCCTAGCTGTTTCCCAGAATGCGAGTGAATGCAGGGATGCTGAGGGCACCGGTTGCAAGCTGCAGGGGGAGCTGACCGTCACGTCATCCCAGGCAGCATTCCAGCCTCCAGGGGGAGCCAAGGAGTCGGCAGCTGAGAGCTCTGTTTCTCGTGGGAACCAAGGTCATCGTCTTTGCAGAGGCCGGAAGGCCAAAGGTAAACAAAGACAGATGCCTGCAGATTGCCAGAAGCAGAGGGAGGGTGAAGAGCCCGCGCCAGGGAAAAACAAAGCGTTGTTTGCTGGCACAGCTTCACCAAAGGCTAAAGGCACGTCTGCTGACCAGAAGCAGGGGGGCAAGCTGCAAAAGCCCACGCCAGTGGAAAGCAAGGCTATATTTGCTGGCACTGCTTCACCAAAGGCTAAAGGCACGTCTGGTGGCCAGGAGCAGCAGGGGGGCAAGCTGCAAAAGCCCACGCCGAAGGAAAACAAGGGTTTGCTTGCTGTAAAGACTGCTCCAACAGCCAAAGGCAGATTTATTGTCGATTCAGGTGCGACCCGCCACGTTTCGAAGGACCGCCATCTCTTTATCTCCTTCAAGCCTCAGGAAGGTGAGATCCACCTGGCTGACGGAAGGACGTTGCAAATCGCAGGAGAAGGGACTGTGAAACTTGCAAGTTTGCACACAACCATCAGCGGTGTACTTTATGTTCCAGGCGCTGCAAGCAATTTGCTAAGTGTCCCACAGCTTACTGGGCGTGGTTTTCAGATTTCCTTCAAGAGGAGCGTCTGTGTCATCAGTAAAGGCAAAGAGGACTATTTGCATGCAAAGTTTATGGATGGTTTGTTCCATATAACTTATGATGACACTGCTGTTGTATCTAATGCTGATTCTTGTTGTGTTGCACAAACTAACCAAGTTCTTCATGCAGGATGCATTCACGATGCGCATCGAAAATTTGGTCATCTCTCTTGGAAGGCACTGGCCAAGATGCCAGAGGTGGTTGAGGGTTTGAACATCAAACCCTGTAAATTTCACATGAAATGTGTATCTTGTGCAGAGAACAAGGTGAAGGTTGCTCCAAAAGGCAAGGAGTCTAGCAGGCAGGCTTCCAAACCCTACCAGCTAGTGCATGCGGACCTGGTTGGTCCACTTACGCCCTCTTTAGGGGGAGCAAGGTACTTCATGGTTCTAATTGATTCTTTTTCCAGGTACATTCATGTGTTTTTGCTCGAACAGAAATCGCAAGCGTTTCCGAAGTTTAAGGCATTCTGTGCTTGGTTGGAGAATGCCCACGGCAAACGTATCGGTTGTTTGTTTACCGATCGAGGCGGGGAGTTCACTTCTCAGCAGTTTGAAGCTTTCCTGACTGAGAAGGGAATCCAGCATGACATGTCAACGCCTAGATCGCCATGGATGAATGGGCTTGCGGAGCGAGCAAATCAGACATTGCTGCAAGGAATGAAAACCTTGTTGCATGATGCCAATCTCCCTGATAAGTTTTGGGGGGAAGCTTTGGGGAATTTGGTTTACACCTTTAACCGCAGATTGTCATCACCCATTGGCTGTACCCCCTATGAGAAGATGTTTGGCAAGAAACCCAACACCAAACACATGAGAATCTTTGGTTCTGACATGTGGGTACACTCCCCACAAACCAACAAGCTTGGGAAGCGTGGGGCACATGGTTTGTTCATGGGGTACGAAAAAGGTGCATACAGGGTATGGATGACTAACTCTAAGTCCATTAAGTTCACAAGGAGTGTTGAGTACAATCCTAAGTGGGGGGAAAATGTGGGAATTTTCCAGAGTTACCCAGAGGAGGATGAAGGTGATGTCAAGCAAGCAGCTAAAGCTGAGGAAGCTGCTGAGGATGAGGATGATGATGATGAGGATGATGAGGATGATCAGAGTTCGGATTCCAGTTCAGTGGGCGGTGCTGCTGCTGGTGTCAGTGACAGTGATGACACAGCAGACTACCAGAGCGCAAAGGCCTCAGTCAGACCATCTGATGCGTCTGACAATGAACTGGAAGAACCACTGTTCACCATTGGTCAATTTTCTCCTAAGAAGGAGGAGATGAGTCCAGAAGACTTGCGTCTAGTACGTAGGTCTGAAAGGGCGACCAAAGGCAGACCTCCAAAGAGGTATGCTGATGAGTTTGCTAAGACAGCAACTGCTGTTCTTAGTAGCTCAGAGAAGGTGTGGGAACATTCAAGCTTCAAAGAGGTTCAGGAGTTAACCTCTAAAGATGCTGAGCCTTGGCTTAATGCCATGAAGGCTGAAGTTGATTCCTTGAACAGGAACCAAACTTGGGAACTGGTACCGGTAGTCCCAGGAATGAGACTGGTTGGCAGCAAATGGGTCTTCAAGGCCAAAACAGACCAGAATGGCAAGGTAGTCAGACACAAAGCCAGATTGGTTGCCAGAGGTTTTTCACAGGTACCAGGACAGGATTACCACGAGACCTACTCACCCACAGTCAAATATGAGAGCATTCGGCTGATGCTCAAGGTCGCTGCGGAGGAGAAACTGCATGTTTCCCATCATGACATTAATACAGTTTTTTTGTACAGGATTTTGAACGAGGAGCTGTTTATGCTTCCACCTGATGGGATGGAGATACAGAAGGGAATGGTCTGTAAACTGCGGAAATCCTTATATGGTCTCAAGCAGAGTGCCAGGTGTTGGAACACAAAACTCACTGAGACGTTGCTTTCTCTAGGTTTTCACCAGGGCAAAGCTGATCCATGTGTGTTTGTCAAGGAGGAGGGGCAAAACAAACTGTATTGTTTATGTTTTGTTGATGATCTTCTGATGTTTTGGAAGAATCAGGCTTTCTACCAAAGCACCCTAGCTCAGCTGAAGGAGCACTTTGACATGAAGGATCTTGGTGAGGTATCCAACTATCTTTCTCTGCAGGTGGAGAAGGACCAAACAGGTAATTTTCTGGTACACCAAACACAGAAAATTGCTGATGTGTTAACCAGGTTGAATTTGGTTGATGCAAACCCAGCAGACACACCGATGGTGACAGGTTACCAGGTAGACAGTACTGCTGAAGCGTTTTCTGACACAACGCTGTACAGATGCATTCTAGGCAAGCTGAATTTCATTGCCAGATGTTCAAGACCTGACATTGCTGTAAGCTGTAATCTGCTTAGCAGACATGCCAACAATCCTACAGTTCAGGATTGGAAAGCTCTGAAGCGCATAGCCCGCTATTTGAAAGGGACTATGCACTACAGGCTGAGGTTCACCAGTCAGAAGACTGGAGGTCTTGAAATCTTTGCTGATGCAAGTTTTGGAAGTGACACCACGGATGGTACAAGCACTTCTGGAGTATGCTACATGTACAACCACTGCCTGTTTGACTGGTTGTGCAGGAAGCAGACGACAGTGAGCCTAAGTTCCTGTGAAGCAGAACTCAATGCCCTGTCATTTTCACTCATGGATTGTGAATGGTTGATGCAACTGTTTAAGGACATCGGGGTTTCTGTGAAATGTCCTGTACAAGTGTATCAAGACAATAGATCTTGTTTGGCTTTGCTGAACTCCGAGAGTTGCAAGCAAAGAACCAAGTACTTGCAGATTAAGCTACATCGCGCAAGGGAGTGTATTCAGAAAGGACTGATTCGGGTGTCCTACATGGCAGGAAATGAAATTCCTGCTGATCTGTTGTCTAAAGTTGTTAACAAAGAACAACTGAAGGTTTATGTACAAAGGTTGCAATTGGGTTGAACCACAGGTACTACAGGTTACACGGAAAGGGGGAGGATGTTAGGATATTTCCGTTCCACCTTAAAAGGGAGCAGGCTTTGTGAGTAACAGAGTCTGCGCATGTCCTGTTCACAGGATGTTTATGCTTGCTGTTTCCTTTCGATTTCAGTCGGGCAGAGACGCTGACGCAGAACGCTCATGTTTTTCTTTGTTCTGTTCAACGCTAAATAAAGTCTGTAAATATGCTCTTCTGCTCTTCTGCGGTGCAAGCTTTCTGGCTGTGTTTCTGCTGATAAAGGATGTGCACAAGCCTGGAATGTGGCAGTCAATTTCCAAGGCTTCGTGTCGCTAATTGCTGGGTCTGCGTGGCTACAGAGATCGATGGACGTCCGGCAGCCGGCTTGGGGCTCAGATGGACGCTATCTCCCTGGCAGTATCCCAACACAGGGGTCCCTTTACCTTTACACTAGGCTGGTTTCTACATGCAACACGCCTCCCTGGCCTCCATGCTGGCGATTATCATTTCACTGAGATCCCAGTTCTCCTCCAGGAAGCTCGGAGGAGCTTGTGTGCTGCCTCCAGGCAGCATGATATCCAGATGCTTGCCAGGATGAAACCACTTTGCTATAGGAATGTAAGAGCGCCCCTCAGGCCGATGCAGATGTGACAAGCAAAACAGGCGAATACATGGCTGTCCACCTACTTGCAAAGGAAGCTGAAACTTGTCACCCCCTTGAAGAGGACACGGCTTAACGGTTTCTCCCTGCAGAGGGCAGAGGAAATAACTAGGCAGAACAACAAACGGCTCCATTGTCCTACACGGGAAGGACGACGGCAGCCAGAAAAGTAGATCAGAAAAGGGGTCCGCTGAAATTCCTCTCTGGGCAGGAGTCAGATCGGCAGGCGCTCAGAAAGAGGAGTCACCTCCACCGGCCAGACTCCATGCACAGATGCAAGATGACACTGTATGGGAACCTATTGTGGCACAGAGCACAAGAGCATCATTCTACAACTGGGTGTGATCTTTCGAAAGCCACTGAAACATGCTTGACATCTGTACTATACATTTAAAGTACTCCTGCACTGCTTTAGCAGTTGTGGCTTCCCCACAAAACAAGAACCCTGGGAACTTTGGTTTGTTAAGGGCGCTGGGAACTGTAGCTCTGAGAGGCAGTCTCCTAACAACTCACAGCACCCTTAACAAACTACAGTTCCCAGGATTTATTATTTTTTTATTTTTGTAGGAGAGCTGGGACTGTTTAAAGTGGTATGACAGTGCTTTAAATGGATAGTGCAACTCATCCTCATGAACAAAAGCATATATTTGATAAACTGCTTTTGGGTGACCTAAAAGCATTGAAGTCAATTTCAACAACGCCTTGTGTCAGGGGCTTAGCTTCAAATGCAGGAGCTATTCTCTAAGCAGAAACATGAGAGACCCTGTTTTCATTTTTCGTTTTCATTTTAAAAGGGCAGTTTTCAAGTCCTCAAGGTTCTAGGCAAGGTTTTTCTCCGTATTCTTATTATTTTATTTAAACAGATTTCTAATCCGCCTTTCAGGGCACAATGCCCACGCAATGTGGGCTACAGTTTTATTCATTTATTTTGTAAGGGCGTTAGAACAAATTACAATTTTAAAAGCCATCAGTTAAGAGAGAGAGAGAGAGAGAGAGAGAGAGAGACAGCATGGCACATTAATGAAATGCAGGCTGAGGTTAAAAATGCGAGGAGAAAGCTTAAGTATGGATGAGTTCTTTGTAGAGCAAGCCCTTCATTTAGCACAGCGACCTAACAGCTCCTCACAACACCACATTCTCTGACCTCCCTCCTTTGCACGTTTAGGACATGATCCAGCACTTTAAAGCTGCTGTTCAACTCAGTCGAACTCTGGCTTCAGTTAGTGCAAACGAAAACGCCCGATTTAGCTGCTGACTTGAACTCTGGTCTCCCAGGGTCTAGTTGTCCACTCTAACCACAACGTCACATGCACCAATTCAAAACAATTTGCAAACAGTATTGAGATTGTTTAGAACGGCCCTGACACCAACCTGAGCACAAATAAACATAAAAGCACAATAAAAATGATGTTGGGAGGACCTCTGAGAATAAAGAGGGGGCTCTCTTAAGATAAGTCTGCCGTGCAGAGATCCAAGACCCTCCTTAAGTTCCCCCCCATTCGATTTGCTATGACGCACTCCAATTCTGCGCGATTTTGATTCACTGCCATAGTTTCCATTTGAGTCACTTGCAGAATCAGATTTTCCTTTGACCAAGGAATGCTCTGGCAGCTATGCCATTAAGAAAAGAGGAGTGCTCCCCCTAGTGGTGCTTAAAAAGAAGGGTTTTTTTGGGGGGACAGTACTGGCTCAGAACAGGACGTGCGCAGTAATATCTCAAGTGGTGGCCGCACCATTGATATGCATAAGAACAATATGACATTGGCAAAAATCCACAGCAGAGAGTCCTGTGACATCTTATAGACAATATGAGTTGCAGCCCAAAAACGTCAAGGGCACTGCACTGGCTATTTTTATTTTACATTGGTCAGGCTGTCCAACTAATACGGTGTTGTCTACTCTGATAATGCTGAAGATCTCCAAAGGCTGAAGGAGAAAGACCTCTTTCACATCACCTGGTACCTGAGACCCCTTTTCCATAACTGGAGACACCAGGGATTGAACCTGGAACCTTCTGCAGGCGATTGCTCTCCCACTGAACTGAGCAATGGTTTCCAATACGGCCACAGTACGGAGGGGTGTACAAATTTGCTCGTTTTCTCAGTCTCTCCTTTGTACAACCTTCAATTTGGTTTGTTACATTTCTTTATCACTTTGTGGTTTTTTTTTAAAACAAGGGCTCATGAAAACCCATCCATATATCCCCCCCCCCAATATACACAAACTGGTATGCAGTTTTGCCTAACATGCACACTTTTGAAAGCAACCCCCCCCCCAATGTAATGCATTTCTGTATGCAATTTTTCACTAATATATGCAATTTCATGCACACTTTCGCCAAATACACATTTTGTACAAATGTGCCTAATTTCAGCAGGGGAATGGGACCTCGTGGGCAAATTTATTGCAGTGAAAGCTGATGCCGTAATCCATGAAAGGTTATGCTGTAATAAATAAATTTGTTTCCCCCGACCATTGTCCATGCTGGGTGGGAATTTGCACTCCAGGGGTGGTTGGCCCGTAGTCCTCCAGAAAGTTATTGGACTACAACTCTCATCAGCCCCAGGCAGCATGGTCAGGGATGATGGGAACTGTAGTCCAGCAAACTGGTTTTCCTAGGCAGGGACAAAATAAACAAATGCCTTCATCATTGCACCTTTTAACTCCACTTAAAAACTGGTCTGCACACACCTGCACGCTGGCAGATCTGTTGCAAGTCCTACCCTTTTCCAGACCCATCGCCAGTTCAGAGGTGGGGTGGAGTCCTTTGAGGAGCTTAACAGCTTCCAGATGCAACTCTTCTACGTCGAGGCCTCTCAGAACCACTTCAATTCCTCCTCTTCAGCCATCTCGCGGGCAGTCTGTTTGACAGGCTGCCCTGGGCTATCCGTTTCCCTCCTCTCTTGCCATTTTAACAGGGTCGTGAGGAGCCAAATGTTCCTTTCCAGCTGTAAATCAAGGAGATTCTTTCCTTGGCAAACACCGAACGCCTGGGACCTTCTGCATGCAGGTCAGGCTCTGCCACTAAGCTATGGCCTCTCCCCGTATATCACATCTGCACAGTGATCAAGCTATTGAGATGTCACTAGGTAAAGGTAACCATTAGGTCCAGTCGTGGGCGACTCTGGGGTTGCGGCGCTCATCTCGCTTTATTGGCTGAGGGAGCCGGCATACAGCTTCCGGGTCATGTAGCCAGCATGACTAAGCCACTTCTGGCGAACCAGAGCAGCGCACGGAAACACCATTTACCTTCCCGCTAGAGCAGTACCTATTTATCTACTTGCACTTTGACGTGCTTTCGAACTGCTAGGTTGGCAGGAGCAGCGACCGAGCAACGGGAGCTCACCCCGTTGTGGGGATTCGAACCACCGACCTTCTGATCGGCAAGTCCTAGGCTCTGTGGTTTAACCCACAGCGCCACCTGCGTCCCTAGAGGCACAGAAATACTTGCATTTGCACAGCCTTGAGAACACTGCACTGCTGAGTACCTGTGAAACCCCAGAGGTGGGCTGGGTACCAGACACCTGTAAAACGAGCATCATCCCTGCTTTCTTCCTACCTAGTTAAGGGGAAGGGATGCAGCTCAGTGGGTGAGCACCTGCCTTGCATCCAGGAGGTCCCAGGTACAATCCCAGGCTTCTTCAAGGAAGGCTGGGAAAGCCCCCTGCCCTGGATAGCAGCTGCCAGTCAGTGTAAACAATACTGAGCTAGAAGCACTAGTGACCCGGCTCTGAATGAAGCCATTTCTGATGTCCCAATGTACCATCTAAAGCTTGCTATTTTGCCCACAGGGCTGGTACAAAAAGAAATAAGGAAATCTCTTAGAAAATCACATTGATTAAATCCCAATCAACTTCATCGCAGTGTCTAGAGCAGAAAAGAACTACCCATGTGTGGGGTGAAAAATAATAGAATTGGAAGGGGCCACAAGGGTCATCTAGTCCAATCCTCTGCAATGCAGGAATCTATTGCCCAATGTGGGGTTCGAACCCACGACCTTGAGATGAGATCCATGCTTTTCCAACTGAGCTATCCCAGGTCCAGCTGTGTATTATTATTATTATTATTATCATCATCATTATCATTATTCGCCTGCCCTTCAATCTAAGGTCCCGTGGTGGGCTAAAACATTAAAAGACGATGCTAAAAACAGTTTAAAGCAACTTACTATCACAGAAATGCAATGACAAACCTAGACAGCATCTTAAAAAGCAGAGACATCACCTTGCCAACAAAGGTCTGTATAGTTAAAGCTATGGTTTTCCCAGTAGTGATGTATGGAAGTGAGAGCTGGACCATAAAGAAGGCTGATCCCCGGAGAATGGATGCTCTTGAATTCTGGTGCTGGAGGAGACTCTTGAAAGTCCCATGGACTGCAAGAAGATCAAACCTATCGATTCTTAAGGAAATCAGCCCTGAGTGCTCACTGGAAGGACAGATCCTGAAGCTGAGGCTCCAAGACTTTGGCCACCTCACGAGAAGAGAAGACTCCCTGGAA
This sequence comes from Podarcis pityusensis, assembly GCF_964106645.2. NCBI lineage: Eukaryota > Metazoa > Chordata > Lepidosauria > Squamata > Lacertidae > Podarcis > Podarcis pityusensis. The sequence continues at coordinate 6,495,400 of NC_138037.1, read as the reverse complement.
AAGACCCTGATGTTGGGAAAGATTGAGGGCACAAGGAGAAGGCGATGACAAAGGACAAGATGGTTGGACAGTGTTCTTGAAGCTACCAGCATGAGTTTGACCAAACTGCGGGAGACAGTGGAAGACAGGAGTGCCTGGCGTGCTCTGGTCCATGGGGTCACAAAGAGCCAGACACGACTAAACAACTAAACAACAACATCACAGAAATAAGGTGGGTGCTAAAAAAAATAGACACCTCAAGTGTCCAAGATAAATGGCCCAAATACACCCACACCCGCTTCCTGTCATTTAAACCAAAGCGATGACATTTCCTGCTCACGCAGTTAAGAGAAACCCTGCTTCACCCATAGATTTGCACTGTGATACAAGAGAAGCCTCCAAGTCGCTCTGCCTTTAGACTGCACGTACGACTGAGGACTTCAGGGACATTAAGACGACAGAGTGGAGCTGCACTAAGGGACCTTGACTCTACCGCACCCTGCCTACAGCATAAAGGGTAGATCAAAGTTGGCTAAGTAGCGTAATTGATCCTTACAAAGCATAATTCATCCTCTTGCATGCAAGCACACATTTTAGAATTGAGGCTGGCGGCTGACGCAGCTTGCCTCTGAATCTCAACCACCCCCATCCCCATCTCAAGACCGAAGTTTAAAATGGAAGGGGAATTATCAAATTTGCAAACAACATTCCGAGGTACGCTGCTTATTTGCAAAGCATTCTGAGAAGGAAGCAGTAGCAACATTTAAGCAGCTTAGAAATGCAAGAGGAAGAAAACAGACATACTAGGAATTCCTGGCCTTATCCCTTTGCAAAAGCGTCCCATCGTCTTTCCGGAGCTTGTGAAATAAGTTCCAGTCTCCAAACGGCAGCCTCTCTTAGGTTCAAACTCTGTTTCCTTTTGGCACAGAGGGTCTCTGCTCTCCAGAAGGCTTTTGACAAGAGCGCGCAGTCAGAGCAGACCTCTGAGCTCCCGGCTTGCTCCCCGTCCTCCCCTCCCACCCACCCCCCTTCAAACCAATCTCCCTTCCCGCTACAGACGTCTTGGAGAGTCTGGCAGCAAAGTTTGGCTTCCTGAGTGAGTGAGCTGGGATGGGATAGGAGAGGGAGAGGGGATGTTTGGCTCCTTCCAATAGGAAGTTGAGACTGCGAGACCGACTCAAGACACAAATGGGCTGCACGTTTTCTCCTGCTCTGCTTCCTTCACACAAATGCACAGGCAGGAGTGTGCATTTGTATGCCTCAAAGGCTGCAATGTTTGGAACTTTTCAGTGGCAAGACAAGTTGATAGAAGTTTATAGAATCATGCACGGCATAGAGAAAGCTTTCCTCTTCTCAAAATGCTAGAACATCAAACAAAGCTGAATGTTGGAAAATTCGGGACAGGTGAAAGAAAGTACTTCTTCACACGGCGCGTAGTTAGACTGTGGAACTCTCTCCCACTGGAAGCAGTCATGGCCAATGACTTGGAAGACGTTGAAAGAGGACTGGTCATATTCATGGAGGAGAAGGCTATCTACTAGCTACGATGGCTATTCTGAATACTAGTTGCTGAAAACCACTGGAGAATAGAGAACAGGCCCTCGTGTTCGAATCCTGCTTGTGGTTTTCCCACAGGCGTCTGGTTGGCCCCTGTGAGACCAGGATGCTGTGCTAGATGAGTCGCTGGTTTGGGCCAGCAGGCTCTTATGTGTATTGTGATAGGAATCTTGAGGTCTTAGATATATGTTAAATGTTCATAAGTGTACCAACCAAGTATGTACATAGATCAGCACAGGAAGACTGACCTGAAACCATTTTTGGCTCCCAGACTGAGCAAATGTTTTCTCTGCAAGGCCAAAGGAAAATGGAAAAGCCTCCCCATTGTCTTTTCCTTCACAGATCCTGTCTTAAGGGTATCTCTGTGTTTGAATAGGGTGTGAGCCTGTGATCTGGCCCAGGAACTAAGTATTTATCATTACAAAAGACTGGCCAGGCTCCCCAGGCAATCCAATCAAGTAACCTGCCAGACAGGAGAAAAACAACATTCAAATTTCTGTTTTAGACCGCCTTTTCTGTGATGTAGGTGTGATGTATCTGAGAGGTGGTCTTAGGTTACACCCTTCTGTGATGTATGTATGATGTTTCTGGGGGTGGTCTTGATCTACAGGGTGGCAATTTCAAAAGTACTTATAAGGCCTTGCACGCCATTGTTCTGGGTTCCTCCTCCTTTCCTGCGTGTAAGGGGAGCACCCTGTTGCAACAGATCAATAAAGATCAGGCTTACTAGCTGCTTTGCTTCTCAATATTCTCTGGTTGGCCTCTGTTATTTTCTCCATAGGTACCAATAGGGAACCTATGTAAGGACTCTATATGGGCTCTTGGATACCCCATAAGGGGAAAAGGGGAGATTTTGTTTACAACAGTATTCACACACACACACACACACACACACACACACACTATGCCAAAGTCCCATAGTGTGTTGTAAGAACCCCAACCCCAACCCCGGCTGATAATAATCAATTTATACATTGTTACATTTTCATCTCATTATCAGATAGCATGCCTGGTCCTCACCACCCCCATCCTTTTTGGAGTATCCCTGGCATGAGAAAATCCAAATTGAGGGAGGGGAAAGTGCATGGAGGAGAATGCCATACGGGCAACAGATAGATAGATAAAACTTTATTCACATTAGCCAATGGCCATAGCAACAATAAAACATTACAGTATATGAAAAAAGAGAAATCTGATATAAGAGCACAATTTAAAGTCCTGAATCAGCCGTCAGTTAGTGGCCCTTATTCTGATCGCCCCTGCTATGAACGATACGATACGATACGATACGATACGATACGATATCTTTATTGTTGTTGTCCCTTGTGAACAATGAAATTGAAAACTATATAAAACTACCACAAAACTACATAAAACTACATAAAAACTACATAAAACTACATAAAAACTACATAAAACATTCAAAAACCCCTAAAAACTCTAAAACCCCATTTTAAAACACACTATACTACAGAAACCCCTTATGCTGCGTTTAGAACCAGAATTGCATTAGCGTAGAAACTGTTTTTCAGGTGGCTAGTCCTGGCCTTTGCTGTTATCTGCTCATTTTGATCTGATAGAGGAAAGGACATTGTGGCAGTGGTTGAGCGCCCTGGGATGGTTAGTAGGAGTGAGGTGATGATCTCATTCCTCAGGTCTTTGTAGAGAGTACAAGACAGGAGGACGTGTGCTACCGTCTCCACAGGGGCAAAGACGTTTCTCAGGCAGGATCTTGTGGAATCGACCCTCAAGTACCGCAGATGGCAAAGCATCCATTCTTGCAAGTGTAAAAGCACGTCTGTAATTTGGGATAATAAGTTTGTGCAGATATGGGGCCAGAGAATCAAAATGGAAAGGTGGAAAATGAACATACCAAAGGCAGACTTTCCTTATAGTGGCCGGGTTGTTCTGATGCTCGATATCTTTTAGACAGCTGACCAATTAGACTGTTTGCTTTAGTAGGGTCCATAGTGAGTAGGTGTTGTGGATAGGCCACAAGAGTGAAGTTTTTGATAGAGGGTTTTAAGCCAAGAGTTTTTATGGGAGTCTTGAAGTACTAAGGATGGTAAACTGGGAGGGTTTGAGTTTAGGTGGAGCCAGAAGTTAAGCGTTCTTTGCCAAGTCCGTACTTCTGCTGAAGGGAGACTTGCCTCCAGTCGCAATGATGTGTTTGGGATGCATGGTGGTACAGAAAAAAATCTGCCTTAGAAACTTTGATTGAACAGCTTCCAAAGTGCTAAGGTGGTTGCCAGTCCAAATCTGAGCCCTGTATAGTAGATGTGTTGGGGTTTAGCTTGGAAGACTTCTAGGGCTGATGGTAACGGGCAGCAGAGAATTAAGGTACAGCAAGAATAATATCCACATTGCAATATCACACCCAAACCGACTGTGAGGATCCGGAACCAAGGTGACCAGGAATTCCAAAGAGTTTGGAGTAAATTTATTGAGTATTTGAAAGATCTTTGTAAGAATGTGAAGACACTAGCAGGATTGATATGAATCCTGCAACATAACGTAAAATAGTATCTGACCATGGATAATAAAAGGACTTGAAATATATGAAGGACAGAAACTGGCAGCTGAAACGCTCATATAATTTATTAGGAAACGAGAAACCAGTTGAAGGGAGGGAGGGAAGTCACGAGCTCAGTGGAGCAAATGCATTTGATTTGTTATTGTAATATTGTTATATTATATGTGTTTTGTTTTGTTTTTGTTAAAGAAAATAATAAAAATTATATTTTAAAAAGGACTAATATCCACACTGGACAACAGTATGGATGATCCCCAAGAGCTAGCAATTGGGCTATTGGGAATTCAAGGAGCTTCACATCAGAGGGGAGAATAGATGGTTCTCTCTGCTTTAAGTGCAACGCTCTAGCCACTGTTTCAACAATTTCCAAACATTTGAGTTCCCTGGAAATCGATCAGAGGCTTATCCATGAGAAGCTCACTGATTATTTATATTGAATTGTAGTTTTCTGTGGTACCTTTTGCATTTTAAGCATTCGTCTTTTTGATAACGAAGATTTTTGCAAGTTAAGAAAACACACACATATTGCTCTCTTCACATCACAACCACCTTGTGGAGATAGCCATGGACGGATCTGTCAATTCTAGTTCTCTTGGTTTCTCACTTTTCCAAACTTAAATTCTGTTCTCCACATTTCTGCAGCAATTTGCTTTTTTTTTTTTTTTTTAAATATTCTCATGAATATTTGTCAGTGCGAATTTCTCCTAACAACATTTTTTTTTGCACGCCTTCTTGATTAATGGAGACATTTTTGAAAGCAATTTCCTCTAATAAGGATGCCTTTCCCCATGCAAACCATCAGCAGCCATCATTCAGGCTAGCCATTACAGTGGAACCTCAGTTTTCGAACGTAATCCGTTCCGGAAAACCGTTCGACTTCCAAAAAGTTCGAAAACTGTTGGCGAATTCAATTGAGAAAATTGAGAAATGCACTTCGGAAGCCGTTTGACTTCTGAGGCACATTCAAAAATGGAAGCATTTACTTCCGTGTTTTGGCATTTGGGTTCTGAAACATTCTGAATTGAGACGTTCGAGAACCGAGGTTCCACCATACAAAGATGCGAGACATGCAAAACTCAGCTGAAGCGGCCCTGCTTATTCTCTACGCGCTTGCTTCTGCTTTTAGCAATTCAGCTTCAAAGTTCTCTGGACCTGTTTAGTTCTTCCCAGCTGTGATATCTCCCTGTGCAATGGATTCCAAACTCTGAGAGGATTTAAAACCACAACAACAACGAACCTGCCAGGATGATGTTTCGTTACTATGCAAAAGTTTGGGTTTATGGTCTGGGACAGGGGTGGGGAAGCAGCTAGAGTCTGTCACACGGCTGCTGTCAAAACGCCTCCATGTTCAACTGTCCTCGGTTGAGAAACTAATGGCGCAGTCTTAAATTGCTCCATGCGGCAGGCTCTGTTGCCTGCAGTGGCAACAAAATGGCAGTGCCACTGCAGTCACTGTGAGGTGTAACCCGCTCCATAGAGGGATGGGTGAGTCATATTATTCAGTTTATGTTTAAAGGTAAGCCTACCTTGTTCTTGTTTTCTGGAAGAATGTGAAAAGTACAACAGCCATCCTTTAAAATTCACACCTCTTCGAATTTTGCAGTGCAGTTCTCCAAGCAATCAATGTTTACAAAAATGCATTATGCTTGCTGAAAGTGTACATAAAATGCATACACTCATGAAAATAACATATGGAAATCGTGGGGAATTGCTATGCAAAAATTTGTATATCAGGCAAAACTACCTATGACCATGTATATTTGGAGAAAGCTACCATAGACAGCATCTTAAAAAGCAGAGACATCACCTTGCCGACAAAGGTCCGTATAGTTCAAGCTATGGTTTTCCCAGTAGTGTTGTATGGAAGTGAGAGCTGGACCATAAAGAATTGACGCTTTTGAATTATGGTGCTGGAGGAGACTCGAGAGTCCCATGGACTGCAAGAAAATCAAACCTATCCATTCTGAAGGAAATCACCCCTGAGTGCTCACTGGAAGGACAGATCGTGAAGCTGAGGCTCCAAGACTTTGGCCACCTCATGAGAAGACTCCCTGGAAAAGACCCTGATGCTGGGAAAGATGGAGGGCACAAGGGGACGACAGAGGACAAGATGGTGGGACAGTGTTCTCGAAGCTACCAGCATGAGTTTGACCAAACTGCGGGAGGCAGTGGAAGACAGGAGTGCCTGGCGTGCTCTGGTCCATGGGGTCACGAAGAGTCGGACACGACTAAATGACTAAACAACAACAACAACAAGGGAAGACTTTATATGAGTCATTGCACCCACATATGCCATAAAAGGGACCCCTGGCATGCACTTTTGAAGAGGGAGGACCTTAGAGAGATGCTATCCAACCCTCTCTTCTCTGGAATCATTACCACTGGCAATCACGGTGCAGCGAAACAGTTTGTCATCCCGACTGCAGTTTCTGAGAAGCAGAGTGATTCTTCTGATTTCTCCCACGTTATGTGCCCTGTTGAGACTCAGCCGATGTTGCAATTGCTAAGTTCTTCACAGTTTTGGGGAGGAAAAGCCAGGGAATTAGAAGGAAAACGAGGTTGTGTAAATAAATGATGCAAAGATTCCATTGCTTCTGCTTAGGAAGGCCAGAGGTAAAAAGAAAAGAAAAATGCAATTCCTGATATCCTTATTCAGGCTTGATTCCCAGTTCACTTGGGGGGGGGGTGCAAAACTGGTTCTTTTATTTCCATAGGTACCTCTATGTTCCCACACACTGGCATCATGCGTTTGAGACACTTATCTGCAAGAGTAGAAATTATGTTCCTGCAACAGGGGTGTAAACCACTGTCGCCCGTCACCTAGTAAAGATTATCCACATCTGCAGACCTTACAACATCTGGCAAACCCAGCCACTGATTTTTATTTATGTGTTTATTGGCAGATACAACAACATTTCTCAAACCACACGCCTGTTCTGGAAGCCTTTTCTGCCACAGTAAAAATGCAGTTTTTGCACTAGGGAGGGAAAACCACAGATATTAACCAAATCCCAACTGTTACCTCACTGAACTAAACCTCCAAATTCAGCCTGAGCGTAAATTAAAGGGATGTGTTTGTTTGTTTGTTTGTTTGTTTGTTTGTTTGTTTAATTTACATTCCATCTTCCTCCAGGGTGCCTAAGGAAACCTCCACAGAGCTGCCCCTCTTCAAATTATCTTCACACCAACCTTGTGATATAGGCCCAGGATCACCAAACCAGCTTCATGATTGAGTGGGGATTTGAACGCTGGTCTGTCTCCTAGATCCTAGGCAGAATCTACACACATATAAAAAATGCTGTGGAATTGCTTTTTTAAAAAAATAATACATTGAAACTGCCATAGCTCACTGTCGCCATCTAGTGCCATATTTGTTTATTGCACTTTACAACACACTTAAAACGTTTTATTTGCAGCTGTATAGCTGAGTCCCTAGTCCTATACTCTAATCCAGGCATGACCAAACTTGGCCCTCCAGTTGTTTTGGGACTACAATTCCCATCATCCCTGACCACTGGTCCTGCTAGCTAGGGATCATGGGAGTTGTAGTCCCAAAACATCTGGAGGGCCAAGTTTGCCTATGCCTGCTCTCATCACTACAGCACACTGACTCTTGACTGGTTCCTAACTTTCCTTTTTTGGATAAGAAGCAAAGCGGCTGTTGACACAGCAACATAAAGATGGAAGATCTGAGAACAGGTGTATTTGTTCTATACAGTTAACAAAATTTCAATACCACTTGATTGCAAGGAAAGCTCTAAGTGGGTTGCAAAAATATAAACCAAAACATTAAGATTATTGATAAAACGGTTAAAAACGAGTATTTAAAGACATTTGAAGGATGATTAAAATCAACAGGAGCTAAAAAGAAAGAACCTCCAATTGCAGCTGAAAAGGCACAGAATCTGCAAACTGAAAAGGCACAGAATCTGACCGGCTCCTGATTTTAATAATAATAATAATATCTTTATTGTCATTGCCCCCTTCGGGGACAACGAAATTACTTGACTGCTCCATAAAAACACTAATTAATCAATACAGTATAATACAGCAAGGGAGATTAGATGACTTTCAAAGTCCGGGCTTCCCATTCAGGGCCGAGATCGCTCTGGAGAAGAAGCTGTTCTTAAGACGGCTCGTTCTTGTCTTCATCGTCCTGTATCTCCGTCCCGACGGCAAGAGCTCGAAGAGACAGTGACCAGGATGCGATGGATCTTTTACTATGTCCAGTGCCTTCCTATGGCACCTTGTGGCATAAATCTGCTCTAAGGTGGAGAGTGGGCAGCCAACAATGCTCTCTGCTGCCTTAACAACCCTGCACAACCCCATCCTGTCCTGGGTAGTACAGCTTCCGTACCACACACATAAGCCATAAGTGAGCATGCTTTCCTTTCCTGATAAGAAGCAACGCTGGCGAGGACCAGCAGTTGTTGGTGCAGCGCCCATTAAAGACAACACAAGAGAAAGTCCAGGCACAGGACAGCTTGACAGCACATCAAAACATCCACGAAGGATGCATGCAAAGATTCGGAGCTAAGCGCCGCTTTGAATAAACACAGTGTCAAAAGTTGCCAGCTCTTCTGCCTTTGTAAGGTGCACATGAGAAGGCCTGGCTGAAAGATCAGCAGGGGGAAAGTATGCGCAGGGTGATGCCAAGTTGCCCAGAATAAACGGGACTTCGACGTGTTAATGAAGTGGGTGGTATATTTGTTATGCAAATCCTATTTCTCCCAAGGTGATTTGGGAGTTCATATGTCATTACAGTGGTACCTCGGGTTACATATGCTTCAGGTTACATACGCTTCAGGTTACAGACTCTGCTAACCCAGAAATATTACCTCAGGTTAAGAACTTTGCTTCAGGATAAGAACAGAAATCATGCTCCGGTGGCGTGGCAGCAGCGGGAGGTCCCATTAGCTGAAGTGGTGCTTCAGGTTAAGAACAGTTTCAGGTTAAGAACAGACCTCCGGAACGAATTAAGTACTTAACCCGAGGTACCACTGTATTGTTAACTGGAAAATAATGATATGGGTTTTTAAAATACACACACATATATATATATATATATATATATATATATATATGAAAAAGTAACATGACAAATACGAAACAACAGCACAATGGATATCCTGGCTGCAAAATAAGGCTTCTTTGCAACCCAGCAGACACAAGGAATCTTCCGTTATTAAGAAACATTCCATACCTTTCACAGACAGGAAAAATGGGTGGTTCTTAGCTGCGAATTTTCCTTCTTTTTTCCCACAGAGGGTTCGTGCCGCACAGCTTCACCGCCTTCACCTCTGACACAAAAGAGAAGAGAAAAGGAAAAACAATCCCTCATTATCTGGGAAGGGTATCAGCAGGCTCGCGCCACCAAGCACAACGAGGCATCATTCCACAGCCCTCTTTGAAAGGGCCCCATTGTTGCAGGGCAGCCAAGGCTCGTGCGCACGGAACCGCACTCAGCAGTTCTGGGATCCCGCCGTCGCGCTGATTCGCGCCTCGCTTCAGAAACGGGTCGCCTTCGTGGGGGCATGGCGGTGCTTCAACAAAGCTTTCAGGAAGGGGGACAGCCAACTTTTCAGGAAAGTATGACACAAGTCTGGTCCAGAGCATGAGATGATGAAGCCCTAGCCGTGTGTAGCGCATAAGGGGAGAAGAAAGAACCGCAGTGCCGTAAAGGCAGGTGAGAGCGCAAGGCAGCGGTTCTCAACCTGTGGGTCCCCAGATGTTGTTGGACTACAACTCCCATCATCCCTGACCACTGGTCATGCTGGATAGGCATGATGGGAGTTGTAGTCCGACAACATCTGGGGACCCACAGGTTGAGAAACACTGTAGGGTATAGAATCCAGCACCCTCCAAATTTGGTTGGACTGCAACACCCATCATTCCTGATGCACTGGATCTACTGGTTGGGGATGATGGGATTTAGAGACCCTACCTGCCCGCAGACTGTCTCGCCAGAGTGGTACATGCTTTAGTTATCTCCTGCTTGGACTACTGCAATGTGCTCTACGTGGGGCTACCTTTGAAGGTGACTCAGAAACTACAACTACCGTATTTTTCCGTGTATAAGACTAGGTTTCTTTCCTAAAATATAATGTCAAAAATTAGGGGATGTCTTATACGCGGATAGTGTCAAGGGTGGACTGGCGATTGGTTGTTGCCGCAAAAATAAGGGGTGACTTATACATGGGGGCGTCTTATAGACGGGAAAATAGGGTAATCCAGAATGCGGCAGCTAGACTGGTGACTTGGAGTGGCCACCGAGACCATATAACACCAGTCCTGGAAGACCTACATTGGCTCCCAGTACGTTTCCGAGCACAATTCAAAGTGTTGGTGCTGAACTTTAAAGCCCTAAACGGCCTCGGCCCAATATACCTGAAGGAGCGTCTCCACCCCCATCATTCAGGCCAGACACCGAGGTCCAGTTCCAAGGGCCTTCTGGCAGTTCCCTCCCTGTGAGAAGTGAGGTTACAGGGAACCAGGCAGAGGGCCTTCTTGGTGGTGGCGTCCGCCCTGTGGAACGCCCTCCCGTCAGATGTCAAGGAAATAAACAACTCTCCAACTTTTAGAAGACATCTGAAGGCAGCCCTGTTTAGGGAAGTGTTTAATGCCTGATGTTTTATTCTGCTTTTAATTTTGTTGGGAACTGCCCAGAGTGGCTAGGAAGGCCCGGCCAGATGGGTGGGGTATAAATATATTATTATTATTATTAGTATTATTATTAGTATTATTAGTATTATTATTATTAGAGTCCGGATAGCTACAGGTTTTGCATCCCTGCTGCCCCCCCCCCCTTCAGAGAACCACTTCAGAGCCACTCTTCCACCTGTGGCACATTTTCTGCAAAGCAATTCCGCCAGATATAATGCATACTTATACAGTCATACCTTGGGTTACAGCCACTTCAGGTTTATTTTTTTCGGGTTACGGACCGCCGAAACCCAGAAGTACCGGAACAGGTTAGTTCCAGGTTTCAGCAGTTGCGCATGCGCAGAAGCACTAAATTGCGCTTTGCGCATGCGCAGAAGCGCCGAATCGCAACCTGCACGTGCGCAGACGTGCAAATGCAGGTTGTGAACGCTGCAGGTTGCGAACGTGCATCCTCTTCTCTGTGCATTTGCATGTGCACCTCAACCTAGCGCAGTCGTGTCTACGCACATTACGAAGCTTTATAAAGTCGAAGAAGTGTTGATCTCAAAGAAGGCCTGTGTTTCTGTCCACATGGCGTCTCTGAAAGTGCGAATTAGGGACGTTTGCCTGCAGATGAGAACCGAATCCAACGTCACCCCCATCCAAGCCGCTAAGCTATGGGGTTTAGCAAAGAACCAGAAATAACCCTGTCTCACCCGAAATCTGCACTAGATTTGTGAAAACAAAGGAGACAAGCTCTCTAAGGGTACATCCATACCAGCTGTTGTTCTTGGACTACTCCCAGGACACATGGAGTCTGTCCCCGGCCTCTGGAGAAGAGGTAGGGTCAGGGTTTTCGCAAAAACACCAAACTACCTTCATTGCAACACCGCTCAGCTGCAGTCGTTTTCCTCTGCGAAACCGTTGCTCTGTATATAAACACACACACACACACACACACACACACACTTCATGTCCTTTGTCCTACGGTTCCCCTTTAACCTCATCAACCTCGCCACGTACTCTATTGGCTACGTGATGCCCCAGAGTCATGTTTCAGTTCTTCCGTGACCTACTTCAGCCATAACCCCATCTGCATCAGCTCCATTGAGCAAAGGCATGCCTCTTTATAGACTTCCGCTGTCACGTAAATTGGGAGTTCGGGGACGGGTTTAATATGAAGCAACTTGTTACAAGACTGCAAACGGAGGCAGGGTGCTTTTTTTAAAGGTCCTGAAGATGGTCTTCAAGTGCATGTGTGGAGCATGAGGCTAGCAATGGCCGCAAGGGCTGGACTCTGCTTGCGCTATCGGAATGCCTCTGAATTCCAGTTGGTTGGGAATCCCACTAGTAGGGGAAACACTCCGGTCCTCCTTGTGGGTTTCCCATAATAGGTTGGCCACCGTGAGAACCAATTGCTGGACTAGATGGGCACCATTTGGACCTGATCCACCAGGGCATTTTTCTGCACCTATGCATGCTGAAGGATCTGAAAGCAGAGCTGTAGGATCGGCAAAATATAGGATGGGGGATACCTAGATTGCCAGGAGTACATGTGAAAAGTATCTAGAGGTCTTGGTGGACCACAAGCTCAACATGAGTCAACAGCGTGATCCAGCAGCAAAAGAAAGCTACATGCTCTTCTAGGTAAAGGTAAAGGTACCCCTGCCTGTACGGGCCAGTCGTGTCCGACTCTAGGGTTGTGCGCTCATCTCACTTAAGAGGCCGGGGGCCAGCGCTGTCCGAAGACACTTCCGGGTCACGTGGCCAGCGTGACGAAGCTGCTCTGGCGAGCCAGCACCAGCGCAGCACACGGAAACGCCATTTACCTTCCCGATTGGCAAGGACTGATTGGCAAGTCCTAGGCTCTGTTTAACCCACAGCGCCACCCGTGTGGTCTAACCAAGGCAGTATAGAGCAGGACTATTCCTTCCCTTGATCTGGACACTAGACTTCTATTGACACAGCCAAGAAGAGCATGAGGGACGCGGGTGGCGCTGTGGGTAAAACCTCAGTGCCTAGGACTTGCCGATCGTATGGTCGGGAGTTCGAATCCCCACGGCGGGGTGAGCTCCCGTCTTTCGGTCCCAGCTCCTGCCCACCTAGCAGTTCGAAAGCACCCCTAAGTGCAAGTAGATAAATAGGCACTCTGTCTCGCTGTTCTAGCTTGGGGATGGCTGCACAAAGCCTCCACAGGGCAGCAGGCTGAAGGCACCCCACTGCCCTGCGGAGGCTACAAAGGCTGTCCCCAAAGCCTCAAGCCTTTGGAGTGCAGCGGGAAAGGCTTTGGGTCAGAGAAAGAAACCCGAAGCCTTTGGAGCGCAACGTGAGGTCCCGCTGCGCTCCAAAGGCTTCAGGGATCTTTGAGGCTGGTGGGGGGGGAAAGCAGCGCTTCCCCCCACCACCAGCCCCACAAGCTTGGGGGGCAGCTGCAAGGCTGCATGCAGCCTTTGCGCTGTTCCCCGACCTGCTCTTTGGGGCTGGCGGTGGGAGAAAGCAGCGCTTCCCCCCGCCAGTCCCAAAGAGCAGGTCAAAAGGAATCTGAAGCCTCCGGAGCCCAGTGGGAACTCCTGCCACGCTCCAGAGTCTTCGGGTTGCCTTCACTGAAGCCTAGAGAGCAAGAGGGGTCAGTGCGCACCGACCCCTCTTGCTCTCCAGGCTTCCAAGGTAGCCGCCTGAAGCCTCCAGAGCGCAGCGGTAACTCCCGCTGCGCTCCGGAGGCTTTGGGTGAATGCACCTTGAACACACCTTGTTTTAGAGGGGGAGAACAAGAAAAAAAATGTTTTTTCCTGTTCTCCCCCTCCTATGGTCCGGTGCGTCCTATCGAGCGAAAAATACGGTAATTGAGCAGGCCTTTCATCTATGTAAAAAGCTGCTTTACCTATCCAATTGCAAGCTCATCTTTAACCCACAAAGGTGCTCCAAATTTGATTTAACATTTGTATTCTGTTTTTCCAATGACAGGTGCCGAGCTCAAAGCGGCTCACAACACAATAGCATTAAAAAAAAACCAACAATGTCACAATCAGTATGCTATCAAACAGAACAGAACAGAAAATAAAGCAAATAACAACAAATTCATCAAAATGATCAGTGCAAGTCAAGCAAAGTCATAGGAATTCAAAATATCAAAAAAAAATAAAACCAGAAATCAAAATGATTTATACAATTCAACAAAGTCATAGCAGCTCAAACTCAAATTGCTCAGATGCCCTCCTCATGTTGCGTCATGCATATTCCAGTGAAGGTCTACTTTGAAGTAAGTCCCGCAGTGCTCAGTGGAGCTCATTCCCACACACCCTGCCTTCAGCTCCTTGGAGGAATGGAGGGATAGGAATGCAAAATAAATAAATAAATAATAATAATAATAATAATAATAAATTTTATTTATAACCTGCCCTCCCCAGCCAGCAGCTAACACCAATAAAATAAAATCACAGTAAAAACATAATATGGGGGAAAGAGAGGGAGGGAAAAAACCAAATTAAAATACAGGTTAAAATGCAATTTAAAATGCAGCCTCATTTTAAAATAGCTGATAAATCAAGACCATGAGGGAAACATAAGGGTCAGACCAAGTCCAAACCAAAGGCCAGGTGGAACAGCTCTGTCTTGCAGGCCCTGCAGAAAGATGTCAAGTCCCGCAGGGCCCTAGTCTCTTGTGAGAGAGCGTTCCACCACGTCGGGGCCAGTGATGAAAAGGCCCTGCCCTAGTTGAAACCTTGTATGGACTGCTTTGCAAGGCTCGTCTTCACTCCCGGGGTTGCCAGCTTTCCCGCTGTGTCTGGACCAGCAAGCAGCCCCTAAACACCAAGAATCTGAACAAGCTGGAGAAAAGCTTGCTAAGCAACAACCAGAACCTGGCAAATGGAAGCCCTTCATCGCAGAAGCTTCTGGGTCTCAGCGCAACACCCCCACATGGTGAGCCACTGAACTGCAGGTGGGCAAATTCTCCATGAAGGACCTGAGTCTGCCCACCCAGTATGAGAGGACTTCCTGTTCCACCGGGGTCCGGCTTGAGCAACATGGTATTCCTGAGCTCTGGCTCTCTGGTTATTCTTTGGTGGTGGTTTCTGGCCTGCTCCTTGACCCTGCCTGTGGTTCCAACTTGTCTTTGGTCCCGACCCCTAGCTTGCCCCACAACCTCTGGCTCTTGGCTGGCCGCAGGCAGCTGCCCACGACCTTCCTCAGCTCTACTCAAGCTTCTGAGCCAAGCGCTGTCCATGCATTTCCAAACTCACTTCAGGGAGCTGAAAACATTTTTGTTTTCTATAAAGTAGACGTTCTCCAGATGCTGAATTCTGGAGGAGACACCAAATTCTGAACATGTGCTGCTGCAAGCACATGGGAGCAGGCTATGAATAGCAAGGATGGGGGAACCTTGTAATACCAGAACCCGCTAGGGCCATCCAAGAAAGCTGAATGTTGGAAGATTCAGGCACCAGCTTGGAAGGCTTGGAAAATGGATTAGACAAAACTATGGTGGGCAACTGGAACGCGGGTGGAGCTGTGGGTTAAACCACAGAGCCTAGGGCTTGCCGATCAGAAGTTGGCGTTTTGAATCCCCGCGATGAGGTGAACCCCGTTGCTCGGTCCCAGCTTCTGCCAACCTAGCAGTTTGAAAGCACACCAGTGGAAGTAGATAAATAGATACAGCTCCGGCAGGAAGGTAAATGGCGTTTCCATGCGCTGCTCTGGTTTGCCAGAAGCAGCTCAGTCATGCTGGCCACATGACCTGGAAGCTGTCTGCGGCTCCCTCTGCTTTATAGAGCAAGATGAGCGCCACAACCCCAGAGTCATCCGTGATTGGATCTAATGGTCAGGGGTTATTGTTGTTTAGTTGTTTAGTCGTGTCCGACTCTTTGTGACCCCATGGACCAGAGCACTCCAAGCACTCCTGTCTTCCACTTCCTCCCGCAGTTTGGTCAAACTCATGCTGGTAGCTTCAAGAACACTGTCCAACCATCTCGTCCTCTGTCATCCCCTTCTCCTTGTGCCCTCCATCTTTCCCAACATCAGGGTCTTTTCCAGGGAGTCTTCTCTTCTCATGAGGTGGCCCAAGTATTGGAGCCTCAGCTTCAGGATCTGTCCTTCCAATGAACAATCAGGGCTGATTTCCTTCAGAATGGATATGTTTGATCTTCTTGCAGTCCATGGGACTCTCAAGAGTCTCCTCTAGCACCATAATTCAAAAGCATCCATTCTTTGGCAATCAGCCTTCTTTATGGTCCAGCTCTCACTTCCATACATCAGTACTGGGAAAACCATAGCTTTAACTATACAGGCCTTTGTTGGCAAGGTGATAGGCAAGGCTACCAATGGCTGTTAGCCACTATGGCTATTTTACCTCCAGTGTCAAAGGTGGCATGCCTCTGAACACCAGTTGCTGGGAATCACAAACTGGGAGTGCGCTGTGGTGTCCAGGGCCTGCTTGCAGGCTTCGCAGATGTATCTGGTTGGCCCCTGTGAGTTAAAAGATTCTGGGCAAGGTGTGCTTTTGGTCTGATACCATCAGCCACACTGTTCTTACATTCCTTTGAAATGACGGTTCCCTAGGAAGCAAAACTAAAATCTCCATGGAATGGGTGTAGGTGATGAAGGGGGGAAATGAAGAGATGGACTGCCCCGTAAAATTTCTCTGCAGTGCTGGTTATGACTACATAAAATCTGGATCTCAAACAGTTCGTGTTCTGCCACAATATTTATGGAAGTGTAGACACGTACCAGACAAACAGGAGTCACAGAACCTCCAGTTTGATGCTCTGCATTTATTTTTTTTTCCGTTCCTGGATTCCAAGTGTTTGTATACTGTTATAACAAAACGTCTATTGTAAGGGCGCAAACAGACTTCAGTTGATGTTCTCGCTTTTTCCGCCGGTGGTGAAGAAAGAGACAGAGACGGAAAGTTCCAAAATCTAAACTAAACTCACAAAAAAGTCCACTTGGCAGCGTTAAGCTAGAAGGTGGAAAATACCATAATTCTGCACCATCGCGTCCCAAAATTCAGAATACTGCTCACGGCACAGCGTCCACCAAGCGGTTCCAAATCCTAAGCAGTCTTGGATCAGGACACCCCAAGACTGTTTGGGATTCAATGACATAAAAGCAAATTCCGTTTGCACAAGTAAAGTTGATCCACAGCTCTTGCACAACAAACCTGCTCCCCTAAAAGTTCTGCCTATTTTGCAATGAGGATAGTGACAGGAAAACGTGCTAGAAAGTTGGGAATAATACCTGCTTGGTGCTGCAGTATCTAACCTCCCTGCGAACGAGCCAGGATAAATGTTCAGTAAGAAGGTTGCCCAGAAGTGGCCCAGAATCGTAGCTTTCCTGCGCTAAACAGACAAAGCGAGATCCTCCCATATCACAGCTGACAAAGGAATTGCTCTCTGCTCTCTGCACGTGGGCAGGGTGGCAGCAAGCACAGCAGGATGCCCTGTTCCCTCACCCCCCCAGGGATCATTCCCACACTGTGACCTGACAGCCGACCCAGAGAGCCGTCCAGCAGGCAAACAAATTGAGACAGGTTTTGATTGATCCTTTGATTGAGGGAGGCACAAAGCGCCCTCTGATTCTGCTCACAGCAAGCAAACAGCCTGCCCAGGAGCCGAGTCTCCCAGTTTGTCCAGGAAAAAGTGTTGCAGGCAGAGGGTCGGGGGACAACAGGGACTTTTAGACAGCTTAAATGCTGTGGGATACCCAGCCTCATACAGTATAACCAACATAAAAAGGTAAAGGGACCCCTGACCATTAGGTCCAGTCGTGGCCGACTCTGGGGTTGCGGCGCTCATCTCACTTTATTGGCCGAGGGAGCCAGCGTACAGCTTCCGGGTCATGTGGCCAGCATGACTAAGCCGCTTCTGGCGAACCAGAGCAGCACATGGAAACGCCGTTTACCTTCCCAACGGAGCGGTACCTATTTATCTACTTGCACTTTGACGTGCTTTTGAACTGCTAGGTTGGCAGGAGCAGGGACCGAGCAACGGGAGCTCACCCCGTCGCGGGGATTCGAACCGCCAACCTTCTGATCGGCAAGTCCTAGGCTCCCACAGCGCCACCCGCGTCCATAACCAACATACCTAAGTCTATTTAATGCGTGAAGGGGTTAAGACTTTCGTATCCAGAAAGTGGTGTTGGGGGGTGAGTGTTCAGACCCCTGGGCTCTCACTTGTGGGGTGCCTCAGGGCTTCGTCCTCTCCCCCATGCTTTTTAATATCTCTATGAAGCCACTGGGAGAGATCATCAGGGGGTTTGGACTGGGTGTCCATCAATATGCAGATGACACCCAGCTCTACCTCTCTTTAAAATCAGAACCAGTGAAGGCGGTGAAGGTCCTGTGTGAGTATCTGGAGGCGGTTGGAGGATGGATGGTGGCTAACAGATTGAGGTTGAATCCTGACAAGACAGAAGTACTGTTTTTGGGGGACAGGGGGCGGGCGGGTGTGGAGGACTCCCTGATCCTAAATGGGGTAATTGTGCCCCTGAAGGACCAGGTGCGCAGCCTGGGAGACATTTTGGACTCACAGCTGTCCATGGAGGTGGAGGTCAATTCTATGTCCAGGGCAGCTGTCTACCAGCTCCATCTGGTACGCAGGATGAGACCCTACCTACCCACAGACTGTCTCGCCACAGTGGTGCATGCTCTGGTTATCTCCCGCTTGGACTACTGCAATGCGCTCTACGTGGGGCTACCTTTGAAGGCGACCCGGAAACTACAACTAATCCAGAATGCAGCAGCTAGACTGGTGACTGGGAGTGGCCGCCGGGACCACATAACACCGGTTCTGAGAGATCTGCATTGGCTCCCAGTGCATTTCTGAGCACAATTCAAAGTGTTGGTGCTGACCTTTAAAGCCCTAAATGGCCTCAGTCCTGTATACCTGAAGGAGCATCTCCACCCCCATCGTTCAGCCCAGACACTGAGATCCAGCGCCGAGGGCCTTCTGGCGGTTACCTCATTGCGAGAAGTGAGGTTACAGGGAACCAGACAGAGGGCCTTCTCGGTAGTGGCGCCCATGCTGTGGAACGCCGTCCCATCAGATGTCAAGGAAATAAGCAGCTATCTTATTTTTAAAAGAGATCTGAAGGCAGCCCTGTTTAGGGAAGTTTTTAATATTTAATTCTGTATTGTTTTTAACACTTGATTGGGAGCCGCCCAGAGTGGCTGGGGAAACTCAGCCAGATGGGTGGGGTATAAATAAATTATTATTATTATTATTATTATTATTATTATTATTATTATTATTATATAAGACCATAGATTCAGCTGCCCTGACAGGCTTAGCTCACCTTGGGAGGAGCTATGTGTGGATGTGCACATTGCGTGGCCCTGGCCCCCTCAACAGCGGAGGCAAACCGTTGTGCTTGGCGGGGGGTGGACTAGATGACCCTTAGGATCCCTTCCAACTCTACAATTCTATGACTCTTGCCACAATATGTTCTACCTCCACAGCTGGAGGCAGCAATGCTTGCTTCTGAATACCAGTTTCTGGAAACTGCAGGAGGAGCAGACGCTCTTGTGTTCGAATCTTGCTTGTGGGCTTAACGCAGGCCATCTTGCTGGCCCCTGTGAGAACAGGATGCTAGACTAGATGGGGCCAGTGGCCGGATCCAGCAGGCCCCCTTTCTCTGGGGGCTGCCAAGTCCTACCACCCCAATCCTGACCTGGCAAAATCTGTGATTTTCACAAAGATGCCAGACCCAAGCAAAGAGCTAAATGCCAAGTGAAGCCAGATGCAAAATTAAGCAGATGGGGCCCTCACCTGCGTGTGAACTGAGGCAGCCATAGCTGCAGCTGCCTCCCTCCATCCCCGGCGCACTGACACAGCGGAGACTGTCTGCAATCAATTCTGCGCACACTTAGAGAACCTTCAAGTGCTTCAAGAGGGCGAGAGAAGTACGATGTTTAGAAAAGGCACCCAGAAATGGAAGGGGCACGTGGGCTTTGCTCCTGCTCTCATAATACCACAGCTTGCGGCCATTCGATGATGCTTAATGCTGGAATATTTGAGGCACAGGAAAGAAAGCGAATAGTTTTTAAACTACAGCCGTACCTTGGTTTTCAAACAGCTTTTGGCTCCCGAACGCCGCTAACCTGGAAGTGACTGTTCCGGTTTGCAAACTATTTTCGGAAGCCGAACGTCCGACGGGGCTTCCGCAGCTTCTGATTGGCTGCAGGAGTTTCCTGCAGCCAATCAGAGGCTGTGCTTTGGTTTCCAAACGTTTTGGAAGTCGAACCGACTTCTGGAACAGATTCTGTTTGACTTCCAAGAATGGAATGGTTTGCAGAAGATTGGCAAGGGCTTCTGACTTCCGGCGGTTTAACAATAGCAAGAGCAAAACTATTTTATCCTCCTAAATTAAGCTGATGAAATGAAGATAACCGGGAGTAGGGATAGTCATGAAGTTGGTTAAAAGCAAGCTCAGAACTGAACAATTGGCTCCCCACTGCACAGGGAAGATCTCGCAAATGGCCTGTGATACTGATCTCTCCATAATATTTTTTAACCTCAAACTATCTTTCTTACACCCAGGTAAGCTGGTGTAGGATTGGCCTCATTCCCTCAGAGAGTAGGAGAAGCGAGAGGGAGGGATGAAGGGTGATTCAGGTCCTCTTTCCACAAGGGATGAACTCTTATGAAGTTTTCTGAACCAGAACAAAGCAGCTGCAAACTGAAGAACTTTGAACAGCTATGGACTGGGATCCAATGTACAGCCAATGAACAATGAATGAACAGGTATAGTGTCAAATTGCATCCCTAACTAGGTGTTGACTTTTGAATGAATGAACCGCAAACTCAGATCAGGTACTGGAAGCAAATTCCTAAGCTTAGAGAACAGGAATTCTTTAAACAGCTTGGATGCGCTTCTTAGTTTAGCCTCTCCCAACTGGGTGTCCTCCAGATGTTTTGGACTTCAGCTCCCATCACCCAGCAGAAACATCTGGAGTGCACACTTTGGAGAAGGCTGACATAGTTCCCTTGCTTGCACCTCAATCCTAAATACCCATTTATTTGGCAAAGTCCCTTTACATTTGGTAGAACATTTCTCTCTATATAAGAAAAACGTAAGAATGTCGTCACACGGCACTCCATTGGAGGATATGTTGTCTCACATCACAATCCTGGATTTGCAGGAAGCCACAGCACAGCTCCCATTGAAGGATTTGTCCTGCCTTATTACAATCCTGGATTCGCAAGAAGTCCGGTTGGAATAGGGGAGAAAACGTGAAGGCAAGTTGCACAACAGCAGTGCCCATGGCATGGCAGCAGGATAACAGAAACACTGAGGGGGAGGACAGTGGTTTAAAACAATGGCAGAAGTTTGAGTAAAGCAGGAATGGAGGAAACTGAGCAGAAAATTGTGGTTTCAAACAATGGCAGAAATTTGAGTAAAGCAGGAATGGAGGAAACTGAGCGGAAAAGTGTGGTTTCAAACAATGGCAGAAGTTTGAGTAAAGCACTACAGAATATTTGAGTAAAGTACTATGGAATATTTAAGGGCTCTGCATCCTTTATCTCTCTCACACGAGGCAGCTGAAGAATAGACGAGGGAGACATGTGAATACAGTGAGAAAGGGTGAAACGGAAAGGAGAAAAGTGGTTGTTTCAACAATGCCATAAGTTTGGGGGGCCGCTAGGGGCGCATTGGAAGATGGCTGACAATACCATCTCTCCGGCTCTCACGAGGCAATTAAGAGGCTGATATGGGAGTATGCAGCCTCCCTTGTTACCCCAAGGATATGGGGAACACTGCCTTGCCTGGGGTTGCCATAAATCACCCCCAGATTCGAAAGAAGGGGGTGACGGCACTAGGCACACAGTCCTTGTGGGAGACGGCTCTCCCTGAAGCTGTCTCTAATTGCGCGTACTAGTTGCAGGAGCTCAAAATAAACAATTGGAGAGAAGCAAAAGCACATATTTCGAGTGAAGATCGGGAGATAAGACTGCTAATTAAAGTGATCTCTGTGAAGTGGAGCGACGGGCTGGATTTAACAATAAATCAAGAAGAAGATTCATCAAAGGATCGGTATGTCGGAGCGGAACTGAAAGGGGGGGGCTTTTCTTTTTTTATCTTATGTGAGTACCCAATAACCCTCCCCCCAAGAAAGAACCGTTGCAATTACTAATTACAAGCAGGATGATTAAGAACTGTGTGGAAATAACTTACTAATCAAAGACATGGCGTGTGGGAACATCGGGAAAGGAATGGAAGCTCTTTGTGACGCAGCAATAAAAAGAGATTTGTTACTGCAGGCCTGGCCACAGGATGATCGGGGGGGGGGGGGGAGGACCATGGTATGTTATTATATCGGACTGTGAGTTTGACCTGGCAGGGCCTCCTGAGAAAATGGAGGAGAGATTGGCAGGCTTGTGGAAATTAATGGACAGACTTTGGGAATGTTTTGTACGGAGGTGCGGAAATGGCGTCTGTCTATCTTGATATGGCTCTTGGAGGAGTGCAAAATCCACACAGGATATAACAACGTTTGTTTTCCACCCGCTTGTGGAGACTACCAGAGATCACAAAGAGGAATATATGATAACAACAAGAAGATGAGGAAAGTTACAAAGAGAAGATTGAAGATTGAACAGAACTGTGAATAATATTTGGACAGAACTGTGTACATTAAAGCAGCAGCAAGAGAGATGTTTGGATCCCTTTCTGAGGTCGAAGCATGGGTACCCCCAACAAAAATTTAAAAATTTGGCTCTGTAATTTGGAATTAATGTGATTTGGAATTAATGTGATTTGATTGGCCTGTTAATAAAAATTATTTGGGGGGGGGGAAACAATGCCATAAGTCTGAGAGAGGATAGAGAGACACTAAGAGGAAAATGGCGGCTTTAAGCAACAGCAGAGGTCTGAGTAAAGCAGGGGTGGGATAGAGTTAATTCATTTTATTTATATATATATTGAATTTATATAAAACGCATGCACATACATCAATCCCTGATTTGAGCCAAAGGAAGCTTTGGCAGCACACAATCAGCATCACCACCAAAAACATTTATGACCCTGGAGGTCAACTTTGGGAGAAATTTCCTATCCCACCACTATAGGGTGTCAGCACCACAACAAAACACCTCAAAGTCATTTGTGGAGCTACAACTGGACTGTTTTAAAAGCTCTCCTGTGAATGTGACAGAGAAATACAATTACCAGTCTTCTAGTAGAGAAGGGGCCACATCATCTCTGGGTATGGTGAGAGAGTGTCAGGAGTGCGTGCAGGAGCCAGGCCCTGTGACCAGTAGGGCTTCGCAGGACTGGGGCTTTCCTAAGTTTGTTCTGGAGAGGCAAGGCACGACCGCACAGGTGAGGCCAATTGGTAACTCACAGCACCTGGTGGCAAGAGCCGGGAAGGGATATAATGTCAGCATTTCCCTTCGGCTCTTTGCCACAGCAACATGTTTCCTGCCTTGCTGTGTTTGGCTTCTTGCTTCCTGATCCTTGGACCCCTGACTTTGTGACTCCTTGTTTCTCGACCCTTGGACCCTTGACTTCATGACTCCTTGCTTCTGGATCCTCGGACCCCTGACTTCGTGACTCCTTGCTTCTCAACCCTCGGACCCCTGACTTCGTGACTCCTTGCTTCCTGACCCTTGGATCCTTGGCTTCTGGACTCTCGTTCCTGCTCCCACCCCGCCATCTTGCCCCCGGTCCCGACGTCCTCAGCCAGGACTTTGATCACCCGTAGACCAGACCATGACAGAGACTCGCTGTCTGAAACCCTGGAGAGCCATTGTAAGTCAGCACAAACCATACTGAGCTAGATGAACCAAATGCCTGACTCTACACAAGGCAGATTCCATCGTCCAAACATGGCTGGCGACTAACCTGGAGCATGCTGGGAAGTTTCAGCAACTGCTCAGTCTGGGTGCAGGAGAATGCTGGCTTTCAGCTTCTGAAAAAGGAAAAAACACAATGTCAGATCATGTTTAACTTAGGGTTATTTTTGTTTCTTTTGCCTTGCAGGCACCATTGCCGGTTTGCCTTAATTGTTCTCCGGCATAGTTCAATACCCTTTTAAAGCCATCATGGTCACCACCGCATCTTGTGGGAGTTTAACTATGCGCTGTGTGAAAGACGACTTTCATTCGCCTCCCTTGAACCATCCAACATTCAAAGCACCATGGCTTTTACCCCATGAGAAGTTGTGAGGAGACCCTAACCCAGAATGGCTTAACAACCGATCAATCTTCCAAGAAAACTCTGGGAATTGTAGTTCAGTGAGGGGAATGGGGGACTCCTAATAAACCTCAGCACCTTTAACAAACTACAAGTCCCGGGATTCTTTGAGGAAGCCGTAACTCTTTAAAGTGGTTCAATACTGCTTTAAATAGTACTGATGCAGACAGAGTCTGGTCTAAGTCCGGACTGCAAGGGTGAAGAGGTTGCTTGAGATATTCTTTCTCCTACATACACAGAGCATGTTCTGAGGGGTTTGTTTCCTCTGAACGCCATACCCCAATCCCTGCACTCACGGGCCTTGCTAAAAATAATTTTTGAAACACTCCTCCATTTTAACCCTGCCCTTACATAATTTTCGCAGTGTCTAATATCTACTGCTGGAGGCGACGAGTGAACCACTTTAAAACAATTTGCTGAACATTTTCCTGGCAGTGGTTTTGGGAGGGCGAGCGGCCCAATAAATAACACAGGCACTGGGTCAATAACGCAGGAAGGGAGCCAAATCGGTGTTGGGTTTGCCACTGTAGCAGAATGAACACAGGGAACATGGAGAATCAATGCCTCCCCAAACCTCTTGCACTGAGGAAGCACCTCATGAGCAGGACTGGCCGCGCATTTCTCCATTCTATAAAGAAAGCCCAAATAAATTTATTAATTGCACGGAGGGAGAGTGCTTAATTTGGACGCCCGGGCAAACTATACAGTGGTACCTCGGGTTAAGTACTTAATTTGTTCCGGAGGTCCGTTCTTAACCTGAAACTGTTCTTAACCTGAAGCACCACTTTAGCTAATGGGGCCTCCCGCTGCTGCTGTCCCGCCGGAGCACGATTTCTGTTCTCATCCTGAAGCAAAGTTCTTAACCTGAGGTAATATTTCTGGGTTAGCGGAGTCTGTAACCTGAAGCGTCTGTAACCTGAAGCGTATGTAACCCGAGATACCACTGTATTGTTTTTTCAGGATTTCCCCTCCCACACACACACAATCAATTTTATGAAATATTAAATAAATGGAAGTGAGAGCTGGACCATAAAGAAGGCTGATCGCCGAAGAATGGATGCTTTTGAATTATGGTGCTGGAGGAGACTCTTGAGAGTCCCATGGACTGCAAGAAGATCAAACCGATCCATTCTGAAGGAAATCAGCCCTGAGTGCTCACTGGAAGGACAGATCCTGAAGCTGAGGCTCCAATACTTTGGCCACCTCATGAGAAGAGAAGACTCCCTGGAAAAGACCCTGATGTTGGGAAAGATGGAGGGCACAAGGAGAAGGGAACGACAGAGGACGAGGTGGTGGGACAGTGTTCTCGAAGCTACCAGCATGAGTTTGACCAAACTGCGGGAGGCATTGGAAGACAGGAGTGCCTGGCGTGCTCTGGTCCATGGAGTCACGAAGAGTCGGACACGACTAAACGACTAAACAACAACAACAACAAAAGGCTTGTTCACATATTATACTGAACACAGGTACAAGTTCTCTCTACACATGTGCAACTAAATATGTTGAAGAGGCTTATATGTGCATTTCAACTATTGTCTACACAGACTGTACACTCATTGA
This sequence comes from Podarcis pityusensis, assembly GCF_964106645.2. Classification (NCBI taxonomy): domain Eukaryota; kingdom Metazoa; phylum Chordata; class Lepidosauria; order Squamata; family Lacertidae; genus Podarcis; species Podarcis pityusensis. The sequence goes on along the minus strand of NC_138037.1, from coordinate 6,469,941 downwards.
ATGTTACATGTGAACAACTGACTCTCCCCATATGAACCAACCCAGACCAAGATCAACATCGCAGGCCCTGCTTCCTGTGCCTCCTCGAGAGGTCTGGAGGGCAGCAATACAAAAAAGGGCCTTTTTGCAGTGGCTCCTTGTATATGTAATCCTCTCCCCAGAGAGGCTCGCCTGGTGCCTTCATTACACATCTTTAGGTGTCAGGAAAAGGCTCTTCTCCCAGACCTTTGGTAGTTTAAACAACCTATGGTCTTTTAAAATGTGGATCGGTGGAAATTATTGCTTTGTTTATTATGTACTGTTGTGTTTTTATTGTGAAAACTGCACTGCGATCCTTGTATGAAGGGCGGTATATAAATTTCACAGACAAATAACTAGAATATTTTAGTATACAGCCCAACTGTTTGTACATTCATTGAATGTAATGTGTGACACCAATCTTAAATTTGTTTCCTTATGCTTGTTTAGGGCTGGGCGGTGGACAACAGTCTGCAGTGAACCAGAAGTCCTGGAAAGAAGCCAATAGTCAAGGCTGAAGAACAACAAAGCAGACAAGAGCACACCACCGCTGAAGAAGGCCATGTTGCTCAGGCAAGGTTCAGCTGGCCACAGGAAGTCCCTTTATACCCCTTCCTGTTGAGGCAGATCCAATGGCCAGCCCCAAGTGGGCGGAGTCAGTCCAGGGCCTGAAGGTCCTTCACTAAGAAGGCTGCCACCTGCAGTTCAATGCTTCACCACATGGTGGCGCTGCAGAAGATGGTGGACTCTCATTCGGAAGACCATCTGTCAGGGGTTCTTTAGCTGAGATTCCTGTATTGCAGGGGGTTGGACTAGATGACCCTGGTGCTCCCTTCCGACTCTACAATTCTATGATCCCTGTGTAGGGTTGTTCACAAAGGGCTTTAGAAGATCCATATGTCTGGATTTTACTGGGATTTCAAAGGCGTAATTGACGTCCGGGGGGGATTTCTGAAATACAGCGCTTTGTCCAGAAAAAAAAATTGTAGGTTTTTTTGGTGTCTTTGTTTTAAAAAAGCTCAATAACTTTGGGGGTTGCCTAAAAAAAAAAAAAAAAACCCTCAACATTTTTTGGGGTCTTCCTAAAACAAGCTCAACAGTTTTGGGGGTGTTTTTTCACTTTTTGAAATATGGCAACCCTAAATGTGGGGGAATTAAGGCACATTCACGTCCTTACATCAGCTGATGGGCTTGTGAGAGCACACTTTGCTGGATCTAAGAAGGAAGAAGAAGTGAAGAAGAGTTTGGATTTGATATCCCGCTTTATCACTACCCTAAGGAGTCTCAAAGCAGTTAACAGTCTCCTTTTCCCTTCCTCCCCCACAACAAACACTCTGTGAGGTGAGTGAGGCTGAGAGACTTCAGAGAAGTGTGACTGGCCCAAGGTCACCCAGCAGCTGCATGTGGAGGAGCAGGGAATTGAACCTGGTTCACCAGATTACGAGTCCACCACTCTTAACCACTACACCACGCTGGCTTGAAGCTCCCAATGCTTCCTTAGAAATCCTGCCCTTTCCTGTCCCACATCTGACATCAAGAATGGCACAGGTGGGTGTAGCTTCCTAAAAATGGCCTGGCAAGCAAAATGAAGACACCTGGGCAGACCGTGTTGGGTACAGGCTCAGTAGCAAACACAGTGCTCAGGAGTCACGATTCAGGAGTTCAGGAGCAGACCAAGATGCTCAGGACTGGATGGAAGCGATAATGATGTCCCAACAAAAACAACCCCTCCATGTGGCCATCAACTGGAACAGACACAGAAAGGGGCACGGCAGCAGGAAGGTGCAAACACTCCGGCAGAGGTGCTGAATTTTGCCCGCCATTGCATTTGCACCATGCTGGCCTTGCTGCCACCGTGCCCCTCCTCCCCTCTCTCCTGATGTTGCAGCAACTCAACCGAATGCAGATTCGGTGAACAGCACAGCCCTGAGACGCCGCTCTGTGTGTCCATGTGGCAACAACCTTGCGTGCTCACCGACGCAAATCCAGCCGTTTCCTCTGTGCAAAAGGAAAAGAGTTTATCTTTCGCCTGAGACGCCCACTTTCCCAGGAATAAAATAAAATTCAGTCCTGATTGAGGACGCCTCAGAGATAAGGGGCCTTCCCCACCCACCCCAACTTTTCTGGGGATGTATCTCAGGAAAAGGGACGCGGGTGGCGCTGTGGGTTAAACCACAGAGCCCAGGACTTGCCGATCAGAAGGTCAGCAGTTCGAATCCCCGCGACGGGATGAGCTCTTGTTGCTCGGTCCCTGCTCCTGCCCACCTAGCAGTTCGAAAGCACGTCAAAGTGCAAGTAGATAAATAGGTACCGCTCCAGCGGGAAGGTCAACGGCGTTTCCGTGCACTGCTCTGGTTCGCCAGAAGCGGCTTAGTCATGCTCACCACATGACCCGGAAGCTGTATGCCGGCTCCCTCGGCCAATAAAGCGAGATGAGCGCCGCAACCCCAGAGTCGGCCATGCCTGGACCTAACGGTCAGGGGTCCCTTTACCTTTTATATCGGGAAAAGGGACAGGTACAGCTGCCTCCTTCCTCATATCGCGTGCTCATCTCGTTGAAGTAAAAACATTGCCTGAATTAATGTAAGGTATTCTTTTCACTTTTCTTCCCCTCCCTCTTATGCAATCTAATTTTTCCTCCACGCTCCTCTGCATCAGTATGTTCAGTGTTGTTCGTATTTTGTCTTTATTAAAAATAATAATAACAAAGTTTCTTCCCCCACCCCCAGAGAGTGTTTTCTGATTACACTCCAGAGGCCACCAACCCATAAATTCACCCCTGGCTTCTCAACAGTGCACAGGCAGACCTTGACAGTGGCTGTTTTCTCTGTAGATTGAGATTTTCTATACAGAGCAAAGGTTTATCATTGTTTTAAGAGCTCCAGAACAGGGCAATTTCCAGTTCTTCCACCACAAATCCCTCAAACATTGCTTTGTGGGATGTCTGCCTTCCTCCAAGTTCTTACTGAGTCCATCAGCAACTCCTATCTACACAGCAAACGAAGCATTGAGCTCTAACCACAGGCCAGAGAAGTTTTCTCCCTGCCATGAAATCTATGCGCAAAACATGCAGCATGACTTTCTGTCGCCCTCTGTTGGTTTCTTGTGGCAGCTCCCAGACAGAGGCATTTATCCCCATTCACACACACACACACTGAAAATATTCCTCTCTAGCTGTTGCTGATTTCACAGCCCAAGAAAACTCATGTTTTGCATAAAAAGTAGGTGATGCTCATGTTAGAAATACGTAGTTTTTTCCTTCCTTTTGCTTTCTGGAGAAAGCAAGCGGCCTCTCTGCTGCAGCCATCAGCGTTCTTGTTCTGCATCCCCCATAACCGAAAACAAACGTCCTGCCAAAATTAAGGGCGTTGAAGAAGTGCAGGATAAATAAACCATCCTCTCTGTACCATCGCACAGCACAGTGTTGAACTATGGAAGTCGCTCCCACAAGACGCAGGGCTGATGGCTGCCAACGTGGGGGGCGGCTTCAAAGGAGGGCAAGGCAGATCAATGGAAGGAAAAGCTGTCTTTTACTCAGGCCCTGCTTGTGAACTGCGTATTGGGGTATCTATTCTCCTGTGAGAACAGGAGGCTGGACTGCATGGACCACTGGCCTGATCCAGCAGGCTGCTCTTATCACAGAAGGATCATAGAATCATCAAGTCAGAAGGGACCACAACGGTCATCCAGCTCAACCCCCTGAAATGAAGGAATCTTTCGCCCCACATGGGGCTCGAACCCATGACTCATAAGATTAAGAGCCTCATGCTTTACTGACTGAGCTATCATGTTCTTATCAAAAGTCATGCTGCAGAGGAGAACAAGGAAAAGTCAGAGTTTCCCTTCCAAAATAACTACTCCGTCTTTCCCTTGCAGAATATTAGCATTTCTATTTATATGGGGACAGCTATGTGCTGGTAGGGACGCAGGTGGCGCTGTGAGTTAAACCACAGAGCCTAGGGCTTGCCAATCGGAAGGTCGGCGGTTCGAATCCCCGCGACGGGGTGAGCTCCCGTTGCTCGGTCCCTGCTCCTGCCAACCTAGCAGTTCGAAAGCACGTCAAAGTGCAAGTAGATCAATAGGTACCGCTCCGGTGGGAAGGTAAATGGTGTTTCGGTGCACTGCTCTGGTTCGCCAGAAGCGGATTAGTCCTGCTGGCCACATGACCCGGAAGCTGTACGCCGGCTCCCTCACCCAATGAAGCGAGATGAGCGCCACAACCCCAGAGTCAGCCATGAGTGGACCTAATGGTCAGGGGTCCCTTTACCTTTACCTATGTGCTGGTAGGGGGCTTACTCTTGGGCCCCATCCGCATCATGTTTTTAAAGTGGTGTTGTACCACTTTAAGTTGTCATGGCTTCTCCCTCCCCCCCCCAAAAAAAAATAATAATAATGGGAACTGTAGTTTAAGGGTGCTGAGAGTCGTTAGGAGACCTCCATCCTGCCTCAATCAATCCCTCTTCCCAGGGAATTGTAGCTCTGTGAGGGGAACAGGGGTCTCCTAAGAACGCTCAGCAGCACCCTTAACAAACTACAGCTCCCAGGATTCTTTTGAGGAAGCCATGACTGTTTAAAGTGATATCACAGTGCTTTAAGTGCATGGCGCAGATGTGGCTAAAATTAAACACAGTGGAAACAGAGAGAAGGGTACAGCAATGGAAAAGGGGATAAACAGGGAAAGAACATACATTTCTTTCAGTTACACGGACTAATTAATACGTGCGGTTACAGAAGGCATAACTACAGAAACAGGCCGAGAAGTTGCTAACTCTAATAGGTTTGTGGAGGGTGTACGTGAACACACAACACACAGCATAGATCTGAATCCTACACACAGCATCATACACTCAGATCACACTTATTGTTGTTGTTATGTATTTATGTGCACTCCACCTTTTCCTCTGACAGGGATCCAAGGCAGCTTACAGATAAAAATAAGAACAACTAGAAACAGTTTAAAAACAGTTTTAAAAATGAACGTTGATAGAGCTAAAACAGTGTGTACGTGTGTGTGTGGTGTGTGTGTGTGTAGTTTTAGCTCTATCAATGTTCATATATATAAATTTGCACACACTTAAAACATCACCCACACGTTGGATATGCTGTAGTCATTTGCACACGCGGAAATCACATATTACACGTTAACAGTTTCATGTATCACACTCGAGGTTCATCTGTGGCAGAATACACTGTCCATGCATCATTAAATCTTACATTTTCCTATCATGGATGTGCATGCCTTAATCCGAGTGTGCATTTGACCCACACATACACACAGAAGGATGCTCTCAAACATAGTGGCCATCCTCCTCCCTCCAGCTCACGTTTCCTTTATTGTACCCAGGAAGAACCATCCGGATTTGCAGCACCAGCCCCTCCTGTTCACTCAGACCCGAATCTCCCTGTGTCCCAGGAGAGCGCGCCAGCCTTAGGCACCTGAAAGAAGCCCCTTGGTTTCAAAGGAGATCGCTAAGCGAACGCTTAACTCTCTTCGACATCTCTCTCTCTCTCTCTCTCTCTCTCTCTCTCTCTCTCTCACACACACACACACACCCATTGCGCGATGCACGCGCGGCTACACAAAGGATGCTCTGCACTGCCCTCTCACTCCCAGCTCGCCTCCCGCCCCCTTCTCAAGCTGGGCTCGGTTTCCTTAGCCAGAATTTCACGGAGGGAAAAACCACGCGCTCAGACGTGTTAGGGGGAGCCTTTCTCGCGTGGACCACCACCCTGTCCTTCCACTGTCTCCATCGCGTTCCAGACGCATCTCAGTGAAAGAGCATGTGCTTTGCGCGCTAGTACAATTCCAGGTTCAGTCCTCTGTGGCGTCTCCAGCTAAGCACGCCCGCCACCCCTCCTGCCAGTCAGTGTCGGCACCACTGAACTGTTGGGTCGATGGTCTGACTCAGCACGAGGCGGCTTCCTCTGTTGCTGAGAAAGATCGGTCCACTCACCTCTTTGGTCCTGTGCTGACGGTCCTTTCTCCAGAGAGCATCCCAGGGTTAGAGGCAGGAAGAGGGGGGCGTGTGCGCGTGTCAGGGGGGGAGCGTTGCTGCGCAGGGAAACCCACTGGTGCGAGAGAGAGAGGAGGATTTTCAGTCTAGCAGCTCAGCTGTAGATTTCGCCAGGCGAGGCGACAGGCTTGCTAACCTCCCTCCGCGCAACAGCAAGGCGCAACTGCGCAAAAGTGCAAAGCAATCCAAACTTTGCGCGCTTCGGACGCGTCTTTCACCCGGAGCCTAACAACGCCGGCCAATCGTCCTACGGGGTGGGACTACGGAAAGGGTGGATCTACAGATCCACGGATCCTGAGCAGAAGATCTGAGGAGAGGGCGGAGGAGCTAGACTTGGAGACACTTCCCTCCCCCAAACCGATGAGGGGGTTGTTCTGCTTTCTGTCCGAGCAAAATATTTGAGCTGATTAATTACTGGGAAAGTGGGGTTTTTCCTTCGTTCTAACCTTGATCCCTTTTCGAATCTATGGGAAGCACGTGTCTGAGAGCGGAGGGAGGAGGTGCGAGCAGCTATCCGTTTTCCCTGCCTGTACCCCCCACCCCGGGTTAAAGTTTTCAAAGTCTTGCCCTTATAAAGACTTAGCTGCAAGGAGACGTTTCTAGGCATTTCTGGGTTTTCCTCCCCTCCCTTTCTCTCTAGGCAAAGGAGACGCATCTAAGAAGGTCTGGCGGGATTTATTTGCACCGAAGAAATCGCTCAAGATGAGCATTCCCTCTCCTGGGAGGGGCCACTAAAACAGAAGCGACTGCAGCTGGGTTAGAGGATAGGGGTAACAAAACGGAAGAACCACAACCTGGGCAGGTAACAACAGGTGCTTCCCCAGGGACTCCTCGCAGTAACAAATTCCACTCCGTGAAAGAGAGCTAGGCTTTCAAACTATTGGGGTTGCCTTTAGAAACATCCTAGAAACATTAGGATCTCAGCTGTGTTCTTAACTAGAAGGGGGCATTTTGATCCTGTTGTTGTTTATTGATTTCACACATCGCTGTACAGTGGTACCTCGGGTTAAGTACTTAATTCGTTCCAGAGGTCTGTACTTAACCTGAAACTGTTCTTAACCTGAAGCACCACTTTAGCTAATGGGGCCTCCTGCTGCCGCCTTGCCGCCTTAGCCCAATTTCTGTTCTTATCGTGAAGCAAAGTTCTTAACCTGAAGCACTATTACTGGGTTAGCGGAGTGTGTAACCTGAAGCGTATGTAACCTGAGGTACCACTGTATACAGAAAGTCTCAAAGTGGCACTGTGGTCTAAACCACAGAGCCGAGGGCTTGCCAATTGGAAGGTCAGTGGTTCGAATCCCCACGACAGGGTGAGCTCCCGTTGCTCAGTCCCTGCTCCTGCCAACCTAGCAGTTCAAAAGCACGTCAAGTGCAAGTAGATAAATAGGTACCACTCTGGCAGGAAGGTAGACGATGTTTCCGTGTGCTGCTCTGGTTCGCCAGAAGCGGCTTAGTCATGCTGGCCACGTGACCCGGAAAAACTGCGGACAAACACCGGCTCCCTCAGCCCATAGAGCGAGATGAGCACACAACCCCAGAGTCGTCCGCGACTGGACCTAATGGTCAGGGGTACCTTTACCTTTTACCTTTAAAATGCAAAAGCAGGCAGAATAAATTAAAAAGCAACGAACACAACACAAGGAACAAAATTCCCTAAAGTTCACCAGTGCTGTAAGAAAGGACCATCACAATATGAGGTGCATAAATGGCTTGCTGAGCAAGGCACACAAGGCTAGCCACTAGGCTGGGTGATGGTTGCCCATCAGGAGAGAGAGAGCTTGAGGGGGCAGAGAAGTCAGTGTGGTGCACTAGCAGAGAGCCCATCTGGCACTCCTAATTCGTTTGCGCTACCCAGCCTCCGGGCTGCCTGGCGAACAAGTTCTGATAAGAAAGGTGCCACCCCTGAGGCTGAAACCATACCAAAGTATGAGTCAAAATGAGCACGTCAAAGCCTGGCTGAACTGGAATGTCTTAGCCAAAGCGGGCAAGAAAGGCACCAGGTGTGTTTCCTTTGGGAGAGCATTCCACAGACAGGAAGGAAGTCCATTCTCTCATTGCCACCCATCTCACCTCTCTCAGAGGAGGCTCATGGAGAAGAGCCTCAGTTTTACCAGCTGCGCTAGTTCCCAGTCCCGTTCTGGCCCCAGTTGTTATCATCATAATTAATACTGTGAATTGCACTTAGAATCACAGAACTGTAGCGTTGGAAGGGACCACAAGGATCATTTAGTGCAGCCTCCCTGCAATGCTGGTGTGCTGGTCCCGGGGGCTAACCGAGAGGTGAGTCCAGTCCGAGGTTGATGGTGCAATATGAAGGCAGTCCGTAGAAGTCGAAGCTGGGTCCAAGGCAGGGAGTCGGGCGAGGTCAGGAGCTCCGGCAGGAAAGCAGAGCAGGGATCAGGCTGGAACTGACAACCAACGATGTTGCTCCCACAACTTGGGACTGGGGCTGGCTGGCTTTTATCTCCCCCAAAGCATAGGGCGGCCCCGGTCCACAGGTGACTCGCCTCTCCTGGCCTGGAGGCAAGCATTCCTCCTGGGGGAACTTAGTTCCCTCCGCCTCTCTGCCCTGAGCCTCTGCAGCTCAGAAGAGGCTGGAGGGTTACCGGACCCAGAGGCAACCTCAGCTTCCCCTGACGGGGCTGAGAGTGGAGCACCTGCAGGCAATGGGTCCTCCACCACCTCCGGAGCCAGAGCAGACTCAGCTGATGCCTGCACCTGAGGATCTAGCACAGGTGAGGACCCTTCAGGCTCATGCCCCAGCCCCGGCTCAGCTGGTTCTGGAGGCAGGGAATCCTGTGCAGGCTGGGATCCCTCAGGCTCAGCATCCGAGTCCGAATCCCAGGCCATCATAGCAGGACTCTTTTGCCCAACATGGGGCTCGAACCCACAACCCTGAGATTAAGAGTCGCCTGCTCTACTGACTGAGCCACATGTTAGTCATTTGTTGTCCAAGGTTTCAAAACATTACACACACAAGCTCCATGACAGAACAGCCCCAGGGAGTTTACAGTATCAACAGTAACAACAAAACAGTATCAGCTCAGCTGATATCGGGGGTTAGTTTTTATCTGGTAGCAAAAAGATGTCAGTGAAGGTGCCAAGCAGACTTGCTGGGGATGGATGATGAGGAGCCACAACTGAAAAGGCCCTTTCTGTTGTCATCACCATCCAAGCCTCCCTCAGAGGGGTGACTCAGAGAAGGGCCTCAGATTAAATTCCAAGTGCCTGCTCAAAGCCCTAGAGAGCTTGGGACCAGATTAGCTGAAAGATCACTTCCTCCTGCATATACCTGTCTGAATCTTAAGATCCTCTTTGGAAGCCTTGCTCCAGTTGCCGCACTAAAGTCAAATGAGGCTGCCAGGGTCTTCTCAGTAGTGGCACCCCTGTCACCAACTAGCTTCTCTGGAAAGGATTTCCTGGTGGCCTCTTTGAGGTTCTTTCCTGTGACGCCTGAAGACCCAGGCTTTTAAACTGAATTTCGAACTGACCTTGAGCTGTTGTGGCCCAACATGGTTTTAACCAGAGCTGTGTGTTGTTTGTGATGCTGTCTCAGGGCTTGAGACAACCTATTTGTTGAGCATTTGTCTCAATTCACTTGCCCAAAGCTTACATGGAGGTTCGATGATGTGCAATGTTTATATGAAGCACTGGTTTTGCTTTGTCCATGGGGAAGTTAAACATAAGTGAGCAGCCATCATGCATTCATCCTGACATGCCTTTCCCTCATTCATTCATTCCTTCATTCATCCACACTTTTCAATGCATTTCAAACTGCAGAAGGTCCAGGTTTTGCAGATTTTAATATATATATATTTTAACCAGAGTGCTTTATTCCACTTTAATTGCACAAACTTAATTTTTTGGTATGTTACTGAATCGCTCCTGCAAAATGCTGACAGTCTGGAGGCTTCCTTTGTTGCAATACAGTACAGTGGTACCTCAGGTTAAGTACTTAATTCGTTCCAGAGATCCGTTCTTAACATGAGACTGTTCTTAACCTGAAGCACCACTTTAGCTAATGGGGCCTCCCGCTGCCACCGGAGCCCGATTTCTGTTCTTATCCTGAAGCAAAGTTCTTAACCTGAAGCACTATTTCTGGGTTAGCGGAGTGTGTAGCCTGAAGCGTATGTAACCCAAGGTACCACTGTATGTGCAAAGCATCATGTGTATAGAGAGTTTGATGTAAATAAGCAAACCTCTCACCTTCTGATGCAGTTGTTGTCGGGGGGTGGACAACAGATTTACTGCAAGGGATACATGCCACTTGTGCGTGACCTTTAAAATCATCTTCATTGGAGATGTATACCTTAGACTTGGAAAGAGGGAGTGCACAACTTTTTAAAAATAAATTGAAAATGAAAACCAATTCTAAAAAAAATAAAAAGGAACAGTCCTGAAAATGATGGGTCTCTGCAATTGTGTGGGGGTGGGAGGTAACAAGGCAAATCTCGCACCAGACATGCAACAGTATGTCAAGGAGCGTTGCGCCCGCTCTCCCTGACCTTTTGCCTTCTTGGCTAGAAAACAGGGTTTCCCCGCTGACCTTTTGTCCTCTCACAATTTGTTTGTTAGACATATCGCTTGGCTGGAGCATGACCGGGGACGCAGACGTAATCAAGTATCGGGGGGAAACATTACAGGGAAACACCTGCTGACACGTGTATTTGCTAATGATGGAAATGTGCGTAGATGGAAATACGTTAAGTTCAGGGTGGTTTCACTACTGTTTCCAATTCTTGACTTCTGCTAATAAAAGGAGCCTCGGCAGAGCTGGCCGGCAGCTTGCTTGGAGCATGCTTGCCTATGTGCTTCTGCACAGCTCACCTGCATTCAACCTCTTGTCGTCTCCGTTATTCCTACAGGGTGAAGGCAGAATCGTTGTTGTAAAGGGTACATGAGTGATCCTGCGCTCCAGCAGCAGAGCAAAGAAGGTTAATCCATCCCAGCATTCTATCCCAACATGAACTGTAGCCTTATTAGACTTTACCGATTGGTGGGCTCTGCGTTGCTCCCGGATGGGAGGAAGGAAGTCAAAGGACACCGAGGGTTGGTTCAGAGAAAGAGTTCTTTATTTCTGCTCTCCGGAGCAGCAGAAAGGCACTTGCGTGGTCAATCCACAGCAAGTCCAAAGAAATGAGAGATTTCATGCAGTATATATATCCTCCAGGCACCCTCTCCCCCTTCCCAAGGAATCCAGCCACATCAGCTTGTACACGCAGGTTGACATCACAGATGTTCCTGCTCCGGTACTCTTAACCATAAAAGGGTTTTCCTTCCTGTACTTCTGACCATAATAGGGTATTCCTGTTCCTATACTCTTATCTTGGAGCAAGAGGTCACCAACTCCAAGAACACACTCTGGCGCTGTTCCTGGACTAGGTCTGTGCCTCAGAGTGTGTTCAGGATGTAAGATAAGACCTAGACGTGTCATCCCTACTCCACTGGAACAGCCAAGGTCATCCTTTGCCGTGACTGATAAAGGAGAGAGTTTTGTTTATACAGCTGTGTTCTTGTTATGCATTTGCTCAACAGCTCAAGTTAAAACAAAAAAATTCCTTCCAGTAGCACCTTAAAGACCAACTAAGTTAGTTCTTGGTATGAGCTTTCGTGTTCTTGGTATGAGCTTTCGTGTGCAAGCACACTTCTTCATATACACATCTGAAGAAGTATCTGAAGAAGTGTGCTTGCACACGAAAGCTCATACCAAGAACTAACTTAGTTGGTCTTTAAGGTGCTACTGGAAGGAATTTTTTTGTTTTGACTATGGCAGACCAACACGGCTACCTATCTGTAGCTCAAGTTAATGCATTTTAGAAATGCTCCCTTGGAGAAAGAAGAAAAGGGGGGTTGGGGGTCCCGTTTCAAACTGACTGCACAGAAACCCATTCCTTCACAACCAACTGGATGCTTCTGAAAGCTCAAACGACGCAGGGCATGAAGGTGCCAGGCTTCCCTTGCCATTTGGTCGCCAGCTCCTGGCATTTGCAAGTGGAGGTTCCATCATTAAGCTCTAGAAGTGATTATGGACTCAGGCAGAGATCTTCTGTAACATGGGCTTCCAGCTGTGGTTGTACTCAAGCCCCCATCAGGGCCCCGGCCCCCAGTCAGCATGGCCAGTGCTCACGGACAGTGGGAGTGGCACTCGGTCAGTAGAGCATGAGACTTTTAACCTCAGGGTTGTGGGTTAGAGCCTCACGTTGGGCAAAAAGTCTTCTGCATTGAAAGGGGGGTTGGAGTAGATGACCCCTGTGGTCCCTTCCAATTCTATGATTCTATAGAATTCACGGCCTAGGACCCTCGTACCTACGGGACCGCCTCTCCTAGAATGCCCCACGGAGGACCTTAAGGTCCATAAATAGCAACACCCTAGAGGTCCCGGGCCCTAAAGAAGTCAGAGCCAGGGCCTCAACCAGAGCCAGGGCCTTTTCAGTGATGGCTCCAGCCTGTGGAACGCTCTGCCTCATGAGACCAGGGCCCTGCAGGTTCTGATTTCTTTCCGCAGGGCCTGCAAGACAGAGTTGTTCCGCCAGGCCTTTGGCTTGGAGTCAATTTGATTCCCTCGCCCTCTTTCTTTTTCCTTTCTCCTGCATTTTAATTGTTTTAATGTTGTATTTTAATCTTGTTTTTAAGTTGTATTCATTCAACTCGTTTTTATTATTGGTTGTTAGCTGCCCTGAGCCTGGCCTTGGCTGGGGAGGGCAGGGTATAAATAAAAAATTATTATTATTATTATTATTATTATTATTATTATTATTATTATTGCTGGAGACACCCTTGTTCTTCCTGCCTCTTTTGTCTACTCCAGGGCTGGGGGACCCTCAGGCAGGGGTCCCAAATGCCAAACCTCTCCACCTGGCCCTTGGAGTTCTCCCTCGGCCCCTCGCTGACTCTGATAAGTCTCATGCTTGCCTGGAAAGAGAAGACACAGGGGCATGTGTGAGGATTAGACAGCTTTGTGGTCATCCTCTTGCTTATCCCTAATATCTGGTAATAAGAGAGATAGGCTCCCTATTAGGATACCTTAGCCAACCCCTTCTCCTCTCCCCGCTGCCTCGACCAAAATTGCCATTCTGCTTCTGGATTGTCTTTCCAATATTCAAAACATTGCATTCCTCGGCTGGGATGCAGTCATCCCAAAGCAAAACAGAACATTTTGTCTCTTTCTGGTAAGCCTTCCTTGCTGAAGATGTGATATTTAGGAGCTGATGAGCTGGTCGTTCACCCTGCAGTCGTTTGCTGCCAAAGGCTGTTTGCTGTGCTCGGCAACATGAGAGCATTGGGGGAAACCAGCTATGTCATGCCAGCAAGGCGAAAGGTGACCTCTGACCTTCCCTCGGGGGCTTGAACACCAGGGCAGGCTTGTCTCCCGAGATTTCAGCGATGGTGGGGTGTTTTGGGGGTTTTTAAAAGCAAATTCTAAAATAAGCCGACTTCCTTGCGTCTGCCTAAAAGCTTCTTGGCTGCTCAAGGCATGTGCCTGGAAGTGCTTCCCAATTTTTTATTTTTATTTTAAGACGGATATTAGCAAGAACATGCCGCTAGTCCTGATCGTGCAAGCGCTAATGAACCCATGTGCCAGAAGTAAGAACAGACATGGTGCAGGAACAGCGGAAACCCCCGGAGTGTTGTGACCTCGGATTCCTCTTCTTCTGGGGATGAGGCAAGGACTCAGAGGCAGGAGGGGTCAGCCCCAGAAGCACTTCTGCCAGAGGAGCCTGGGGTGCCAATGTCAGGGAAGGTCCGTAGCTTAGTGACAGATCATCTGCTTTGCATGCAGGAGGTTCCAAGTTCAATTCCCAGCATCTCCAGGTACGGCTGAGACAGACTGCCTACCTGAGATCCTGGATCCTGGAGAGCAGCTGCCAGGTATGGAGCAAGATGGTCCATTAATAACAACAACAACAACAACAACAACAACAATAATAATAATAATAATAATAATAATAAATTTTATTTATATCCCGCCCTCCCCAGCCGAAGCTGGGCTCAGGGCGGTTAACAACAATAAAATAGTACAATTTGGATCCCTTCCAGTCGGGATTCAGGCCTCATCATGGGACTGAAACTGCCTTGGTCGCACTGGTTGATGATCTCCGGCGGGCTAGGGACAAAGGTGAGAGCTGTTTCCTAGTTCTGCTGGATCTCTCAGCGGCGTTTGATACAATCGACCATAACATCCTTCTGGACCGTCTTGAGGGGCTGGGAGCTGGGGGCACTGTCATACAGTGGTTCCGCTCCTTCCTCCTGGGCCGTGTTCAGAAAGTGGTGGTGGGGGATGAGTGTTCAGACCCCTGGGCCCTCACTTGTGGGGTGCCTCAGGGTTCTGTCCTCTCCCCCATGCTTTTTAATATCTATATGAAGCCGCTGGGAGAGATCATCAGGGGGGTTGGACTGGGTGTTCATCAGTATGCAGATGACACCCAGCTCTACCTCTCCTTTAAATCAGAACCAGTGAAGGCGGTGAAGGTCCTGTGTGAGTGTCTGGAGGCGGTTGGAGGATGGATGGCGGCAAACAGATTGAGGTTGAATCCTGACAAGACAGAAGTACTGTTTTTGGGGGACAGGAGGCGGGCAGGTGTGGGGGATTCCCTGGTCCTGAATGGGGTAACCGTGCCCCTGAAGGACCAGGTGCGCAGCCTGGGAGTCATTTTGGACTCACAGCTGTCCATGGAGGCACAGGTTAAATCCGTGTCCAGGGCAGCTGTGTACCAGCTCCATCTGGTACGTAGGTTGAGACCCTATCTGCCCGCGGACTGCCTCGCCAGAGTGGTGCATGCTCTGGTTATCTCCCGCTTGGACTACTGCAATGCGCTCTACGTGGGGCTACCTTTGAAGGTGACCCGGAAACTACAACTAATCCAGAATGCAGCAGCCAGACTGGTGACTGGGAACAGCCGCCGAGACCATATAACACCGGTCTTGAAAGACCTACATTGGCTCCCAGTACGTTTCCGAGCACAATTCAAAGTGTTGGTGCTGACCTTTAAAGCCCTAAACGGCCTCGGTCCAGTATACCTGAAGGAGCGTCTCCACCGCCATCGTTCTACCCGGACACTGAGGTCCAGCACCAAGGGCCTTCTGGCGGTTCCCTCACTGCGAGAAGCCAAGTTACAGGGAACCAGGCAGAGGGCCTTCTCGGTAGTGGCGCCCTCCCTGTGGAACGCCCTCCCACCAGATGTCAAAGAGAACAACAACTACCAGACTTTTAGAAGACATCTGAAGGCAGCCCTGTTTAGGGAAGCTTTTAATGTTTGATGTATCATAGTATTTTAATATTCTTTTGGAAGCCGCCCAGAGTGGCTGGGGAAACCCAGCCAGATGGGCGGGGTATAAATAATAAATTATTATTATTATTATTATTATTATTATACAACATTCTAAAATCATTTCATTATAAAATTAATTCAACTCAAATTGATGGCAACCATTAGGCTAAAGTTCTGTGAGGATTACCAAAGGAGGGGGTCAGACTGTGCCTTGGCCAAAGGCCTGGTGGAACAGCTCTGTCTTGCAGGCCCTGCGGAAAGATGTCAAGTCCCGCAGGGCCCTAGTCTCTTGGGACAGAGAGTTCCAACAGATTGGGGCCACGGCCGAAAAGGCCCTGGCTCTGTTTGAGGCCAGCCTAACCTCTCTGTGGCCTGGGACCTTCAGGATGTTTTTGATTGAAGACCGTAAGTTCCTCTGTGGGGCATACCAGGAGAGGCGGTCCCGTAGGTACGAGGGTCCTAGGCCGTATAGGGCTTTAAAGGTTAAAACCAGCACCTTAAACCTGATCCTGTACCCCACCGGGAGCCAGTGCAGCTGGTATAGCACCGGGTGAATTTCATTTGCTTTAGAAAATGTGCACCCCGCCTGTTTGTAATGGAACTTATAAACAGTTTACAAAAAAATAAAAACAAGGTTATATCATATTCCAAAATCTGGAAGTAAGAATTGTTGGAGGAAATGTGGAGTGATGGGAATGTACAGTCATATGTGGTGGGATTGTCCGTTAGTTAATGAATTCTGGAAACAGATTGGCACAGAAATATTGGGAATTGTGGGTAGGAAGGTGGAACTATCTAAATTAATGGTTCTTATTAGCCTGAGTAGCACCGAGTTAGAAACAAAAGAGGAATGTAAATGGGTAAAACTGATGGTAATTGCAGCCAGACAGGTTATAGCGAGTAATTGGGAAAATGCAGAAGAGCTAGGGGTGAACCAATGGAGGAAAAAACTGAATAATGTTATAATTTTAGAATACCTAACTGTGAAGATACATAAAATGAAAGGATTTAAGGTCAGTGAGAAAGAGGAGGATTGATAGGAGAAGATATTGAATTATTTGAGTAGGTTTGAACAATTTGGGGCAATTAAAACGTTAAAAGTTAAATAAACCTTGTGGAGGGAGGAGTGTTAAGGTATATAGAATTGTACATATGGTTGATTTTAATATGTTATTATTGATTATGTATACCCAATGTTTCAGCCGCCTGGGGGGTTTCACTGTTTGTTTTCACTGTGTTTTAAAATAAAAATAGTTAAAATTAACCATAAAAGAATATTCCAAGTGCAAGCTGGAAGGTGCCTGCCTCATGTCAATAGGCAGGGAGTTCCGGAGTTACTTACGACTGCGGGATGAGTATTATGTTGTGCCTGGAGCACAGTGCCAATTCTGTAGATCAAAGTGGTCGAGTGGGGCATTTATGGGGTAAAGCGATCCCACAAGTGAATTGGTCCCAAGCTGTTAAGAGCTCTGGTTGACTGGAAGTGGTTGCCTACATTTTGCCTGGAGGAATATTTCCATAGCTTAAACGACCCTCTCGCCCACTGTTCTTCGCCCAGCTGCGGTGCTTTCCTGCAGCTTGGTACTAAAATAAGAGAGTCGTCATTGTGGTGTAAAGGACTGGGAAGGCATTGTGTGAGAACCGCCCTGGCTGTTGAGCAGCTGAGCAACTGGGAAATTGATGGAGAGCAAGATCCGAGTGTAAACAGCAAAACCAGCTTTCTGAACAGGCTTTGCCTTCGGAGGCTTGCCATTGTTGTAAACCTTTGACTCGGGTGTCCTGCAATGTTGACATCTCATGAAAAGGGGGATCTGGCTGGCCACTGCGAGAACACGATGATGGACCAAATGGGCCTTTGACCTGGTCCATCAGGATGCAACTCTCCATTGGTACCAAACGATGTGTTTTTGCAGACGTGCCATTTGCCCCTGTCATCTCTGCTGCTTAGGAGCATAGGGAGTTGTGCTTCACCACTGGTCCACGTAGCTCAGTACTGCCCACACAGACTGGCAGCAGCTCTCCAGGATTGATGGCAGGGCTCTCTCCCAGCCCAGACAAGGAATCAAACCAGGTATTTCCTGAATGTAAAGCACATTCCGCTAAGCTTCGGCCCTTCCTCCTTGCCTGCGCTGATGCTCCTGCCCTGGGATTGCCCTGTTCAGCCTTCTCTTCCTGTTCCCCAGCTGTCAACAGCCTGTGAGTTTTCCTTTGATCTCTTCCTCAAGGTCCTTCCTGGTCTCTAGCGTGCCTGTGCTCCCTCTGGTCAAGGCTGTCTGTCACTACATTGCCTTGGAGGCAGGTGCTGAGAAGCAGCTTGGCAAAAGAATGGCCTGTACCACTACAGGACTCTGTATTGCACATTTTAATGCTGGCTGGAGACTGTTGTTCTAATCCTTTCTAACATTTTGAGGCTTTCGCTTGGCAATTGTGATGCATTTTGCTTTAATGGCTATTGTATTTTCCCCCAGTGTGACTTACAAGATGCACTGAAATTATTTTGAGGATATAATATCATTAAATAATAAATTCCACCCACCCACCTCCTTACATGCAGAAAACTAGCAGATCAGGGAGATGGGTTTAGTCTGTTGTCCTTCCCAAGGTGTTCTCCCCTGCCCCATGTACTATGGTACCTTGGGTTAAGTACTTATTTGTTCCGGAGGTCTGTACTTAACCTGAAACTGTTCTTAACCTGAAGCACCACTTTAGCTAAAGGGGCCTTCTGCTGCCGCTGCGCTGCCGGAGCACAATTTCTGTTCTTATCCTGAAGCAAAGTTCTTAACCTGAAGCACTATTTCTGGGTTAGCGGAGTGTGTAACCTGAAGCGTATGTAACCTGAAGCGTATGTAACCTGAGGTACCACTGTACACAGCTTTCCACCCAGGAGAAGCATTTAAAATTGTGATCCCACCTATACCTGCAGCCAAAACAAGTACAGTCCAGGAAAAGTTATGCCTCTCATTGGCATCTGTCTGCCTCGAGAGACAATGGAGTGCACCTCCAAGGGGAGGTCAAACCACTACGTTAGCAGCACTGAATTAACCTCCCAGGGGTGAAAGCCTGGACATTGTGTATGGAGGTCCTGGGTTGCCTAGGTAACAACACCCCCCTCTTGTTCTCGCTGATGTGGCCCAAAGGAAAGCAGAGCAACACGTTTTTGGCACCCCTGACCATCTTGGTCGCCCTCTGCGTACATTCCAGCTTCTCAATATCCTCCTTAAATTGTGGTATCCAGAACTGGACACAATATTCCAGGTGTGGCTTGACCAAGGCAGAATAGAGTGGGACTATTCCTTCCCTTAGGGACGCAGGTGGCGCTGTGAGTTAAACCACAGATCCTAGGGCTTGCCGATCAGAAGGTCGGTGGTTCGAATCCCCGCAACGGGGTGAGCTCCCGTTGCTCGGTCCCTGCTCCTGCCAACCTAGCTGTTCGAAAGCACGTCAAAGTGCAAGTAGATAAATAGGTACTGCTCCGGCGGGAAGGTAAACGGCGTTTCCGTGTGCTGCTCTGGTTCGCCAGAAGTGGCTTAGTCATGCTGGCCAGATGACCCGGAAGCTGTAAACCAGCTCCCTTGGCCAGTAAAGCGAGATGAGCGCCGCAACGCCAGTCATCCACGACTGGACCTAACGGTCAGGGGTCCCTTTACTTTTATTCCTTCCCTTGATCTGGACACTATCCTTCTCTTGCTGTTGCCTAGAGTTAGCTTTCCTTTTTGCTGCTGCATCACACTGTTGATTTGAGTATATAAACTGTTGATTGAATGTATAAACTGAAGTCTGGATCTGGCAGCGATCACTTGGGTTTCAACTGAAAACAGCAGCGTGGAAACGGGGTTTAGAATCACACCAGGGCAGCCACAGGCTCAGCCGTGGATGTGGGGAAACTGAAGAGCCGCTGCTTTTCAACATCTGCAGAGCAACTGCAAGGTTGCATCTGGAATTAGGAGGTAGCGGCTTCCAGGAATTGAGCACTGATGAGGTCAGCGCCGTCAGCCACGCACTCCCTTGGGTCTTCCCCGTCTATTTTGGACATTGGCATCTGCCTCCCCTTCCTCCCCACAGCACCTAAAGTGAAAGGCTGTCGAGTCAGACGCCAACCCCCAGCTGGCTTCCTTCTTCCTTTCTGCTGCATCACTCTGGTGCTGAAACTGTCGTTTTCAATTAGTGCAAGACACTGAAAGCGTCCAAAGTTTGCTAAAAATAACTTACTTAGCTGGGGCGACTTCAAGGGGATCTTGGCACAAGAGGCGGCGTTTGATGGCGCTTGCTGATAGATCAATTAGCAGAATTTCCCTTTTAGCTCCTGTCCTGCGATGTGGAACAGCCTTCTTATGACTGGCTTGTTAGGACTCAAGTGTTGTCTAAGCACAAAATTGCCTGCCCGCCCCGTAAGTGACTTCCTGGATCAGGCAAGGCAAAGCTTTTCCGCTCTAAAGTCTGTTAAGGACAAACGTAAGAACATAAACCCAGTCTGATGCACCAGGTGGCCAGTGGCCCACCTGGTTCAGTATTCTTTTTATTATTATTATTAAAGATTTTCTCGTTTTACAGAAGTATGTGTAACGTCTCTCGTATTTTTTCCATGTAACATTTTTACAAATCCGTTTCATTTGTTGAGACATTAGGGGGAGGAGAAAATAAAAAGGGGGTGGAGGGAGGGAAGATGGGTGGCGGTGGGGCCGGGTGGCGAGGTTTCTATTATGCTTAATGTATGTAGGGTTTGGTGTCAGCATTGCTTGTTCTGTTCACTTGTGTTCCTTTGGTGGTGAGAGAGGTTGGGGTTGGCCTAGGGTGTGGTTGTTTGCTTGTGATTGGCTGTGGTGATCTTTGTTTTCGTGTGTGAGTGAGGTGGGTGGGTGTTTTGGATCAGGTTAGCCATATTGATTTGTATGCTGTTGGTGGATTATTGTCATTGTCTTGTTGGGCTGTGTATGTGATAAAGGGGAGCCATACCGGGGTGAAGGCGTCTTCTTCTATTTGTCCCCGTGTCAGTTTCAGTTTATTGGTTAATTTTATTAGTAGGGCTGTTTCCCATACTATTTGGTACCATTGGTCCATGCTTACTCCTGACAGATCTCTCCAGTGTCTGGTTATGGGGTTTCTGGCTGCTGAAAGTCCAGTATCCTGATCTCACAGCGGCCAAACAGATGCCTCTGGGAAGCCTGCTAGCTGGACCTGAGTGCAAGAGCATTCTGCTCAATTGCGATTCCTGGCAACGGGAATTCGGAAGCATTGATGCCTCTGACAGTGGAGGCAGAACAAAGTCATTGTGGGACACCAATCTTTGCTACTATTTTCAGAGTAGTGGCTCATGTTGCAGGCTTGGAAGCTTGTCTAGATTACACACGGGAAGTATGAAAACGCACAAAGATTGGGTTTGATATTTTCTTCTTTAATAGAAAGTGCCCTAAAAGAATTCCATTATCAGGCTAAAAGGGAATGTGTGCGTGTCTGTTTCTAACACAGAAGAACAAGCAGCAAAAAGACTTCAGGAATGGTCTGCAAAGGTTCCAGCGGCTATTCATGATTTCTTGGATCCCTGCGCCTTCTGGATTTCCTATGAGGAGAACAAGGAGAAATGGTTACACAGTGATTTGTATGAAACTGCCCTGGCCCTGTGATCATCTTCTGAGGACTTTCCTCATGTGCCTCCTCCATGAGAGGTCCGGAGGGTGGCAACAGGAGGACAGGGCCTTTTCTGCAGTGGCTCCCCATTTGTGGGATGCTCTCCCCAGAAAGGTTTGTCTGGCACCTTCATTATACATCTTTAGGTGCCAGGTGAAAACGTTCCTCTTCAACTAGGCCTTGGGATGGTTGACATCCAATGCCTTTTAAAAATTGTTTGGGGAGGAGCAGGACAATTGGGCTGTTCTTGTTCTTACTTTTATTATGTATTTTGTGTTTTTATATTGTGATTTTATGCTGTAAATTGCATACTGCCCTGAGACTTGCAGGCATAGGCAGTATGATTTATTTTAGTAGTAGTAGTAGTAGTAGTAGTAATAATAATAATAATAATAATAATAATAATAATAATAATAATAATAATAATAAAATAAGTGTTCAAATGCCTTTATCACTTTGGTCAAGGGACATAAAATAGGGAGAAGCATAAAGTACTGCAGCCATCACATGCTTCAAGCTAAAAGCAGCTAACCCTGCAGAGAAAATAGCCACTGTGAAGGAGGAAGGATGTTGGTTTGGCTGGTGATGGGGTGGAGAACCTCACACAGGACTTTAAAGCAAGTGAGCCAGGAGCTGCAACAAGAAAACCCTTTCCAAAGGAGTAGGCAGTGTTTGTCTCTGACAGCTAAAACAGAAGAGACTCTTGTGGCACCTTAAATACCTAACAAATGTACAAAAGGTTTAGAGGACTGTAGCCGATTTCATCAGATGCATGGACGACAAACAAGGAAACGGATCATTCCATGACCCAGGAAATATCCGTGCAATTCAGTCAGAGAACTGTGTTCCCAGGAAGTGAAATAGCTTACCTCTGCAAGAATATTTTTCAGCTCGGTATATGCTTCTTCCAAATCATTGTTAATGATGATCAAGTCGAAAAGCCCAGGCTCCTTACCTGGCAAATTGAAACAGATGCACACCCACCCACCGTTAAACCAGAAGTTAGAAGACCAGAGACGTGCGACCCACACAGACACTCTTCTGTCTTTGCTCCCTTCCAGATGCAATAACAAGAGTGACTAAGCAAGTCCAGCATCTCAGAAGTGCCCTTTTCCCAGACCCTGGGCAGTATAGATTCTGCCTATTTGTGAACCAGAGACTGCCTTCTTGCAGCCAGCTGCCATGGACTGCTTTCACCGTTTGGCATTTTCCTGAGGAAAAGCACTGCTGTTGCCTAGTGAGACAATTCCAAACCACTTCTGGTGGACCTGTGTTAAGATGTTAAGCCCTTGCAAGGCACCCCCTGTTCCCCTCTAGCAGATCCCGTAAAAATGTACAGGGGAGGGATGGATCTGGGGCACAAAAGCAGCAATTGGTGAGGTAGGCCCCTATCCACCAAACACAGCTCAACCCCACCCTCATGCCTTCATTACTCTCCCTCTTGCAATCTCTCTCCGTCTTATATGAGCGCCACTGGTTCAGACTAAAGGCCCATCTAGATCAGCATCCAATTTCCCACACTGGTCAACCACGGACACTGATGGGAAGCACACAAACAGGACACCAGACTAGAGCAACAACACACATGCACGCAAAACTCTAGTGTACTCACTAAGTTCCATGTCGATTCGAGCTGCGTTCAGCCGCTTCTGTAAACTATCCTCCGTTTCTGTCTGTCGGTCCCGTAACCGTTTTTCCTAAAGGTTTCCAGAGGGGGAGAAACGAGAACAAAATTTATACCCTCAACATGAACAGGGTGGGTCCCATTCTTCTCGCCTCCCAGTGCTTCATGTTGGCACAAACCCCTCTAGGTCTTAGGCAGGGAAGGAACAGTGTCATGGACCCGCTGTTTAAATGCCCTACAGTGCATTTACTGCCCCGTACGGAGCACTTTGGTCCTGCCTTCTGTTTACAGCAGTGGCCTGCCCAGTGCTTCCAGGAAGCTTGCAAACAGAGTACGGAGTCAGAAGACTCCCCCATTGTTGGCTTCCACTGTCCAGTGGTCTTTAGAAGCCCACAGACAAGGAAGTCACTGTCTTATCTTAAATCAGTGATGGATCAGCCTGCTGAGGATTAATTTAACAGCCTATGAAAGCTCCCCAAGACAGCCGCCCTCACCACATTTTGTCTTTCTTACAGAATTCATAAAAAGGTAAAGGGACCCTGACCGTTAGGTTCAGTCGCGGACGATTCTGGGGTTGCGGCGCTCATCTTGCTTTACTGGCCGAGGGAGCCGGCATACAGCGTCCGGGTCATGTGGCCAGCATGACTAAGCCGCTTCTGGTAACCAGAGCAGCACACGCTTCCCGCCGGAGCGGTACCTATTTATCTACTTGCACTTTGACGTGCTTTTGAACTGCTAGCTTGGGAGGAGCTGGGACCAAGCAACGGGAGCTCACCCCGTCGCGGGGATTCGAACCGCCGACCTTCTGATCGGCAAGCCCTAGGCTCTGTGGTTTAGACCACAGCGCCACCTGCGTCCCTACTACAGAATTCATATTAGGATATAAACAATATAAATTAAAAGCTTTTGCAGATGACCTGGTTTTGACCCTGCAGAAGCCAGAGCCTAGTACGAAAAGAGTATTACAACTGATTAATGACTTTGGTCGGGTGGCTGGATTTAAATTAAATAAACAGAAAACTAAGGTTTTGGGGAAAAATTTGACAGATACAGAGTCAGAACGGTTTCAGAAAGAGACGGAACTTAATGTGGTTAAAAAAGTAAAATACCTAGGGGTAAACATAACAGCAAAAAACCTAAGTCTATTTAAGGACAATTATGAAAAATGCTGGGCAGAAATTAAGAGAGACTTAGATAGTTGGTCAAAATTGAAACTTTCTTTGTTAGGCCGAATTGCTGCTATCAAGATGAATGTATTGCCAAGGATGTTGTTTTTATTTCAAACACTTCAGGTTTTGGACAAGACGGAGTGCTTTCAGAAGTGGCAGAGAGATATTTCTAAGTTTGTCTGGCAGGGCAAAAAGCCCAGAATTAAGTTTAAGATATTAACTGATGCAAAACAAAGAGGGGGCTTTGCCCTGCCAGATTTAAAGTTGTATTATGAAGCCGCAGCGTTCTGCTGGCTAAAAGACTGGCTACTTCTTGAAAACACTGATGTGTTAGATTTGGAAGGGTTTAACAATGCTTTTGGATGGCATGCATATTTATGGTATGACAAGGTTAAAGCAAATAAGGCCTTTAAGAACCATATTGTCAGAAAATCACTGTTTAATGTCTGGACAAAATATAAAGACTTGCTGGAAAATAAAACCCCAAGGTGGCTTTCACCTTTGGAAGCTAAGGCCCGAAAAAGACCCAATATGGAGGCCAAATGGCCAAAATATTGGGAAATTCTAGAAAAAGATGGAGACAATTGGAAACTGCAGAGTTTGGAGAAAATGAAGGATAAAGTGCGAGATTGGTTACATTACGCTCAGATTAAAGAAGTTTTTAAAAATGACAAGAAATTAGGGTTCCAGGTGGAGAAATCGAAAATAGAAACAGAATTGTTAGAACCTAAGAGTAAGGTACTTTCAAGGATGTATAACTTGCTGTTAAAATGGAACACACAAGACGAAATGGTTAAATCGGCTATGATAAGGTGGGCGCAGGACATTGGGCATAATATTATGTTTGAGGACTGGGAAAGGTTGTGGAGTACTGGATTGAAATTTACTGCATGTAACGCTTTGAAAGAAAATGTAATGAAAATGATATATAGATGGTATATGACCCCAGTCAAACTTGCAAAAATTTACCACCTGACTGACAATAAGTGTTGGAAATGTAAAGAGTGTGAAGGAACATTCTTCCACCTCTGGTGGACTTGCCCTAAAGTGAAGGCGTTCTGGGAAATGATTTATAATGAACTGAAAAAGGTATTTAAATATACCTTCACTAAGAAACCAGAGGCCTTTCTTTTGGGTATTGTCGGCCAAGGGGTGGTAAAGAAGGACCAGACATTTTTTATGTATGCAACAACAGCAGCAAGGATACTACTCGCAAAGCATTGGAAAGCTCAAGATCTACCCACACTGGAAGAATGGCAGATGCAACTGATAGACTACATGGAACTGGCTGAGATGACCGGCAGAATTCGTGACCTGGGACAAGAGAGGATTGAGGAGGATTGGAAGAAATTTAAGAATTATTTACAAAAATATTGCAACTTGAGTGAATGCTAAACAGGATGCTAGATCAAAATAACTGAGCACCACTAATTTAGATGATTTTAAGAAAATAAGTGAGATTGAGAAAATATAACTCTTTTTGAGAACTAGAAGATTATGAAACATAGAAGGGATATAAGAATGTAAATAAGATAATAAATTGCTGATAAAATGTTATAACGATGAAAGTGGGAGCGGGAGATGTGAGGAAGTCCAAAGAAAATGTGAAATTATGTTAAGATATATGTTACATTGTTTATTATGTTTATTTCTATTGTAAAACCCAATAAATTTCTATAAAAAAAAAAAACATATTAGGATATAAAACCAGACTTCAGAGCCGGCCCTACTATTAGACTGAGTGGTTTTCTTCCCTTAACGTTCAGTCTGATGCAGAGTTCTATGGAGCTCAAGAGCGAGTTGCTATTTAGTGACGTTTCGCCTGGCTCTAATAAAGGTACTGGCCAAATGTGGATTTTGGAATTGTTTTGTTGTTGCTTATTTTACTATATAAAACTCTGTGCACACATCACATCAGGGGTCGCCACTGCAGTGCCTGTCAAATGCTGCTGGACTCCAGCTCCCATCAGCCCCAGCCAGCATTGGCAACACTAAAAGATGGTGGGAGTTGCAGTTTGGAGGGCTTCCTATTGCCGACTCCCTACCATGTATCAGTTGCACAGAACTGTAGCTCACCCCCAAGCCGCACTCACCAAGACTTCTATGGACGGGGCTTGGACAGAGATGTAGATGGGATTAAGGTCAGTTTTCTTGATGTTCTTCACACCCTGCATGTCTATGTCCAAAATGCATATCTGGTTCTGTGCTTGCACAGCCTGAATAGCGGCTTTGCTGAGAGGGAGGGAGGGAGAGAAGGTGGTTAATGCTCACAAAGTGGAGGTGCTTTCTTTAACCCAAGAACAGTCTTGCAACAAAAGAGGCGGCTTTGAGGACCAGCACCTTGAGCTCGCCGCTGTGTTTCAACCATCTGTAAGAGTCTCAAGGTCATCTGGCTGCAACGACCAGCCTCACATACATTATATAGGGTTCTTGTGGGGATTAAATGGGACGGGGAAGGAGCTGTTTGAAGAATATGGCGGGATATAAATGCAACTGCAACAACAACAAGAAGAAGTAGTGAGGGAATAAACATACGGAAGGTGGGGTAATGGGTGGCAGACCCTGTTCACAGATTACTCTTTCTTCTCATGACACTAGTTGAACTCTGAAGCTTTAGCTCCAAATAATTAAATCTGGTTCTTTTCATCATCAGTGCAAGGCAGCCTTCTCCATCTTGCTGCGCCGGGGCTGATGGGAGTTGTAGTCCAAAACATCTGGTGGGCATCAAGTTGGGGAAGGCTGGTAAAGGTCCTCAGAAATTAGATGACCCTTGGGTGGAGCTTCAGGCAGGGGGATTTTGTCACAGCTCACGGTCCTAATCTTTGCTTTCTGTCTCAACCCACTGGGGACAAGACATGACGCAACATTTGACGCATGTGGGATGTCTCCAAAGCCAAACAGATTCCCATCACCATCAGTTTGGACAAGCTGTGAATATCCATCTTGTCCAACAAAAACACTGGTTACAAGGTTCATTGAGCCCCTCCAGACAAGCTACTTTCACAAGGAATGTGAAAAATAGGCAACAGAAATGGGGGAGTTTACGTTCAGGACACTTGGATCCTTTTTTCTGGTTGCAATTCATAGCTCCTTGTTTTGTTTCTAGCCATTGTGGTTGCAGAAATGCATTTGAAAATAGGATAGCAAAGAAGAACGGAAGAGCGAAATCTGACAACTGCTCCTGCCCCACCCAAATCACATACCTTGTTCCGTACATGTTCCCAGAAAATTCTGCATTTTCAATGAAGCCTCCAGCGTCAATTTGCTTCTGCATCTCTTCCCTGGTCACAAAATGGTAATCTGCGGGGCAGGAAGGGAGAGGAAAATGAGCTTTCTACATGCCTTTGTGTTAGTGCATGCCTGCCTGCCCCCAGAGACGCCACACCCCAAGCAGTGTTAGAAATTAGCCAGGTGCATTTTGCGACTGGCATGGGTCCAATTGTGACCATGTGGAGATCTCTGGGTGGCAGGTTGGCGACTGGGTAAAGCAAAATATCACTTAGAGAAGGATCTAACATATTTGTTTTATTCTGAATTGTTTTATTTGAGGTTTCAATGTGTTGCAAACCGTTTTGAGATTTGTTCTCTGAAATATAAAGTGGTATAGACATGAAAATCATCATCATCATCATCCCGTGGGGGGGGGGGGGAACGGCACTTAGACCTTCCATTGTGGCAACCGCAACCTCGGTTTAAGGTGCCATTTGGTGATTGAACTATATATCTGAGTTTCTAATACTGACCCCAAAGTGTTCCAAAGATACACTACAAACACCTAACCGTGCATCCATAATAACCACCCCTAACTAAGCAGATGTTGCTGGACTACAACTCCCATCATCCTTTGCCATGCTGGCTGGTGCTGATGGGAGATGGAGTCGAACAACCTCTGGTAGGCCTAAACCCATCCAGTCCCACCCCTAACTAGCCTAGAACCAGTTGTTTTTCGTTAGAGAAACACTTTAGCTAATCTCCCATCTCCTGTGACGGTGGTGGCTAGGAGCTGGGCACTGACCTTTTCCGTTCACTTCTCCGGGTCTTGGTTGCCTTGTGGTATCTGCAAGCAATAAATATTTTTAAAACGCACCATTAACACACGTTGCATGTTTTGCCAAGTGGTTGGGAAACCCAAAAAGAAAGGAACGTGCTTCTCCCTCTCTGGCCCCTGCAATGATCGAAAGAGCCTTCTCTGTTTAACTGGAGGCTTTGACTTCTTTTAAAAATACAAACAGCCAAGCCAAGGGACTAATGTTGCTAGTTCCTCTGCCCTACTTTTAAAAGCAGATAAACAGGCAAGAGAGCTTCAAAGGAGAAGGCGGTGGGCTCTTTTCATCAGAGATTTTTAAACAGAGGTTGGATGGCCATCTGTTGGGGATTCTTTAGCTGCAATTCCTGCTTTGGAGGGGTTAGAGAAGCTTCCTCTGAAGCACAAAGCGGTATATAAATTACCTTAATATTAATCATAATAAGCGCTGGCTTAATTTAGGGGGCAGGGACGCAGGTGGCGCTGTGGGTTAAACCACAAAGACTTGCCGATCAGAAGGTCAGCAGTTCGATTCCCCGCGACGGGGTGAGCTCCCTTTGCTCGGTCCCTGCTCCTGCCCACCTAGCAGTTCAAAAGCACGTCAAAGTACAAGTAGATAAATAGGTACCACTCCGGCGGGAAGGTAAACGGCGTTTCCGTGCGCTGCTCTGGTTCTCCAGAAGCGGCTTAGTCATGCTGGCCACATGACCTGGAAGCTGTACGCCGGCTCCCTCGGCCAATAAAGCCAGATGAGCGCCACAACCCCAGAGTCGGCCACGATGGGACCTAATGGTCAGGGGTCCCTTTACCTTTACCTAATTTAGGGGGCAAAGCTCAAGGACCTGCCAGCCTTCCTTGTGACAACCCTGATGCGAACACACTGCTTCACCACCAGCCCAGCAAAAATGAACTCACTCACGGGAGACGCTGAAGCCGAAGACGTTCTCATAATCCTTCAGGAGTTTCTTCAGCAGAGTGCTTTTCCCTGCACCGGACGGCCCGCTCAGGACAACTGGCCTTGGTCCCGTCATAACTGGGGGAAAGTTGTTTCATCGTTAGAAATGTATGCTTTCTGTTACTTGGGAGATTGCTTATGGATGCATAACACTAGAACTCGTGGACATCCAAGGAAGCTTAATGTTAAAAGATCCAGGACAGAAAAGCCAATAAACTAGGGAACTAGGCAATGGCCACCATCTTGGATGGCTTTAAAAGAGGACTGGACAAATTCCTGGTGGAAAAGGCTATCAGCCATAATGGCTAAGCTGTCTCCATGGTCAGAGGCAGCAATGCTTCTGAATAGCAGTTGCTGGAAACCACAGGAGGGGACAGCGCTCATGTGCTTGTGGTTTCCTAAAGGCATCTTGGTTGGCCATTGTGAGAAAAGGATGCTGGACTAGGTGGGCCATTGGCCTGATCCTGCAGGCTCTTCTTACCTTCTTATGTATTCCTGTAGCCTCCCCGAATGATTATGTAGAAATGTGGGATTATAATGCGCTCTGCGTGGGTCTACCTTTGAAGGTGACTCGGAAGCTACAACTAATCCAGAACGCAGCTGCCAGACTGGTGATTGGGAGCAGCCGCTGGGACCATATAACACTTTGGCTCCCCGTATGTTTCCAAGCACAATTCAAAGTGTTCGTGTTGACCTTTAAAGGCCTAAACAGCCTCGGCCCTATATACCTGAAGGAGCGTCCCTACCTAGTCATTAAGCCTGGACACTGAAGTCCAGCTCTGAGGGCTTTCTGGTGGTTCCCTCACTGTGAGAAGTGAAGATTCAGGGAACCAGACAGAGGGTCTTCTCGGTAGTGGCGCCCACCCTGTGGAATGTCCTCTCCTCAGAGATGTCAAAGAGTTAAACAACTATATAATTTTCCGTGGACATCTGTTTTGAGAAGCTTTCAATGTCTGAAGCTCTATTTTTTTGGAAGCCATCTCCCTAGGAACTGCTCTGGGGAATATCCACATGTTATCCAGGCGTTGGAGAGCCCACCAGTGCCTTTGGGACCTCAGCAGCCAGTACTCCAACCCCTGCCCTCCCCTCAGACCTATTCTCATGCTTAGCAACCACCAAATTTCATATTCAGGGCAGGAGCAAAAAGGGGAGGGTGGAAGCATAGAGACATGGGAGACTGAGAGGTGTGTTCTGACCAGAACAGTTAGCATTTGGTAAAACACAGCCAAGGGTAGGGCCTGGAGAAGAGGTGAGATGGTCTTGCTCTCTCTCACACGCACATACAACTCATTTCACAAGGCAACTCTCAGTCAGGAAATCAGAGGAGCTCAAGCACATAAGAGCCCGGCTGCTGCATCAGACCAAAGGCCTATCTCATCTGTCATTCTAAGCTAGCAAGATGCAGACATGATCCCCCCACAACTGGTGGTACCCAGGGGCCAAACAACTGAGCATATATAGACTGTGCTCGTGCTCTTAATTTGCCATTGTACTACCCATCCATGCTCTACAGCCCTTTGCTTACCTGGTGCATTTCTAAAGGAAACACAGATGTCCCAAGAGCTATAGCTTAGCTGATGGAGCTTAAAGTCAAAGTGCATTAGCCTGAACGATTCATCCATAAAGAATGCCCGTCCAGCGCATTCCCCATGCAAAGCCGAAGTCGGAAAGCAAAAAAACAACAACCTCACAGTGCTGCTTTCTGCCTTGCGAACAAACTGGATATTTTTATCTAGCATTTCCAAGGCTTTATTGCCACCACCTCACTTCACTACAAAACTCCTGTGAAACAGATTATTAGTACCATTAGCGAGATGAGCGCGCAACCCCAGAGTCGTCCATGACTGGACCTAATGGTCAGGGGTACCTTTACCTTTACCTTTTTACAGATGGGAAGCTAAGGCTCAGGCAAAGGATTTGCCCAAGGCCACTCATTTTGTTGGAATCAGTCTGTCTCAAGAGACAGTGGAAGAATGCGCCATCAGTAGTAGTAGAAAAAGAAGAGTTTGGATTTGATATCCCGCTTTATCACTACCCGAAGGAGTCTCAAAGCGGCTAACATTCTCCTTTCCCTTCCTCCCCTACAACAAGCACTCTGTGAGGTGAGTGGGGCTGAGAGACTTCAGAGAAGTGTGACTAGCCCAAGGTGACCCAGCAGCTGCATGTGAAGGAGCGGAGACGCGAACCTGGTTCACCAGATTACGAGACTGCTGCTCATAACCACTACACCACACTGGCTCTCAACACTGTGGATAAATTGAGCCTTTGAACACGAAATTCTAGATTGCATCTATATCCCACTCTTCCTCCCAAAGGAGCCCCTGTGTTGGGCAGCATATTCCAACCTGATACCTTAACAACCACCCTGTGAGGTAGGTTAGCATCATTAACCTAATACATATTGTAGCTGGAGGATGAGGCCAGGAGAGGTTTCCCTTGGAAAACTGCACGTTTGCCATAATTTTAAAGCAATGTTAAATATATTCCCCTGACCAGCCATCATGGGAACTGTGGTTTGTAAATGGAGCTGGACTTGAAACTGTCGTGGTAAACTACGGTCCCCAGGATGTGTGCGATGTGCTTTAGATACATGTACACAACCCGAATGAAAAATGGGATTGGGCTTTTTGCCAACCAGTTTTCTTAAATTGTGGTATGAGCACATCTCTCATTGTACAGGTATTACTAACGAGCCTCATTACACCATAAAGTCTTAACAAATTTATTACAACGCAAGCTTTCATGGATTCAAGACCAGCATATGCCGCAATAAAATCTGTTAGTCCTTAAGGCACCACAAGACTCTGTTGCTTTTGCGACAGCAGGCTAGCACAGTTACCCCTCTCTCTATATTTTTATAGCTTGCAACCTGTAAGCAGAACATGGCAGCATTAAGTAACAGGCACAATATACTCTTATAGCAGAATGTCACTTTCCTAAGCACAAAATTCAGATTGGGGCATTAGAGGGGATGGGGGCTCCGAATACAGACTGTACAAAACCAGAGTGGGACTCTGCCCTGTATCAGAGCACACCCTTTGCACGTTAACTCTCTTCCCACTGTCGCAAAGAAAGAGGCGTTATCTGCCTTTTCACCCATTTGCTGCACTTTAATATGCATTTAACTGCACGCAGCTGTCCTAACGCTTTCAGAACAGAAAGACAACCTCCCCACAAACAACATTCAGCAAACAGAACTAAGGCTTAACAGCTACCACAATATGGAATATCTGTTTTAACACAGTCTTTCCCAACCTGGTGGCCTCCGGATATTCTGGACTACAATTCCCATCAGCCAGCCAGAGCTTCTCTCGATCCCATTTTACCACACCAAACATACTTTTATAGACCTCTGTCATATCCTTTCCTGGGTAATCTTTCCTAATTTTGTTTAACCCACAAGCAAATGCGTTAGCAATTCCTCTTAAAGGGTATGCTCCACATCCTCAATCTTTTTGTCGCTTGAGATCAAAGCTATAGGAAAGAGGAAGCACTTGTCTGAACCCCCATCATCCTGGATTTTTTTTTTTTTTTAAGAATTCTGTCTTTTAAACTTCAAATTGGCCCTTTACTCAGAAGCCAGACAAAGGTGAATGAAAGTGAGTCAGATGCAGAAACGTTGCTGCTATTTTTTGGGTAGCAGCTGCAGACATCCACACTACGCCAGCACTCCCAGAGTTTTCTCACATCTTACCTTTTTGCTTTTCTGGGGTCCTCCTAAAATTCCCTGATAGGCTTTTGCTGTTCTTTTTTTTGGAGTGCCTAACAAACCGATCCTGACAACACAGGGAAAGGGCAGCGCAGGTAGAGCACCTGTCTATTTGTGAGCGCCTAAAGTCTTACTAATTTCCAGATCTTTCACCTTGAGACAGCCAATGAGAAGCCACCGCCCCCCAAATCCCTAATCACCTCCTGTGGTTTCCTCCACACTCCCTCCTCCTGCTTTACATAGCTTAGAAGATTCAGCCACACCCTGAGCTTAACTCCGTGGAGCGTACCTTCTGCTTCAAAGCAAATGCTGCCCTCAGAAAGGAGTTTTAATTGAATGCATATTTGTCAAATTATTTATAATATTTCCACCCCACTTTTTCCACAGCCAGAGGAAAGCAGTAGATGAAGAGCACAAAGCATTGACTTAAACACACACACACACAAACCTACAATAAACACTGCATTCATTTAGAATCACAAGTGAGAAGCGGTACCCACAAGGGTGCTACTTACATACTGCTCAACTGTCCTTATTTATCAGGGACAAGACAGCCTCAATGTCCTGGGGTCCCTGCCCCCCAATACACTGTCATCCCTGTTTTGGCTACTGAGGAAAGTCAGAGACGATAGAATTGACTGCAACCCTTCAGAATGAAGGTGGAAGAACTGTAATTTTAAACTCTCCTCCACATTTAAAAGCAGCAACAACGAAAACATAACCAATTCCCTGAGAAACAGAAATCTAGCACAGCAGGGAGAAAGGTTCTGTTCCAGCCCTTCGCCAGATGCGCTTGCTTTCTAGGTACAGGGAGATCTCATGCTGTGTCTCCAAAACTCAGCACAAGGCCAAAGGCAGTCTCTTGCTCTATCCTGCACCCTGTGAGGTAGAGAAGCATTCTAGAAACGCACCAGAAGATTAGTCTTAAGCACCATGCAAAACAAGCCCCAGCCCTCCTCTCCATCTTCAGGATCAGAGATAATATACAAATAAATGTGCAGTGCTGTGTTGGACACCATAGGGTGGTAGTTAAGAGTGCTGGACCTGAGAGATCAGGGTTCAAATCCATACTTAGCCATGAAGCTCTCTGGGTGTCCTTGGGTCAGTCACTCTTTCTCAGCCTAACCTACCTTACGGGGTTGTTGTGAAGATCAAATGGAGAGAGGGAGCGCCTCGTGTGCCACCTTGCGTTCTTTGGAGGAATGGTGGGATATAAATGGAATACTAATAGTCACAATTCCCAACAGTTGTGCTGGGCACCTGAGGCCCTCTGTGCACCTGAAAAGCCCTGCGCAACTGAAGGAGCCATCTTGAGATTTTGCAAAAAAAGAAAAGAAAGCTCAACAACTTTTTATATATGGCAACCTTCCCAATCAGATGTGCAGAAGCCAAAGTGACAACCACCCTTTCCCACAGAAGCTGGACTCCGAGCATTCCACTGCCAAGAGGTCAGAATTTTTGCAGATAACCAGCGAAGGATGCTTCCCTGCCGCAAGTCCAGCACAACGCAGACTGAATAAATTCATCCAAGCTGCTTCTCAGACCCACATTTCTGCATATGTTCTAGGAAGTGTCACAGAGAAAGGGGAAATGGATGGGAAGATAGCAAGAATTTTGGGTGGAGATTGCAAAATTGACCCATCTGGCTCAATACTGTCTACACTGACAGGCAGAGTTTCAGGCACAGGTCTCTTCCAGCCCTACCTGGAAAAGCTGGAAGTGAATCTGAGACCTTCTGCATGCAAGGCAGATGTTCTACTACCAAGTTCCGGCCTTCCTCACAGATTACACTGGAAGGACAGCAAAGAAGGCAAAATATAAACATAGAAAGAGATCAACAAAGCACGTTCTGGGCATCACGCAAGCTTAGAGGAAGAAAAGACGGAGCAGCTTGGCATTGGGAGAAAAGAAGATTAGAGGGTGGTTCTCATTCTAGCCTCAAGAGAGGTTGCGTGATTAGGCACTTTTAATCACCGGTCCTATTTATAGCCTTGTCCTTTTTGTAAAGTGCACCTTCCCCAGAATTTCATAACGTGGGACCAAAGGGCAGCAAAAATGCACATTCGCTGGTTGAAAGGTTAAAGCCAAACGACAAGAAGAGTAAGAAACCAATGGTTATTTTGAAACTCAATTTGCAACAGGCCACCACTGGCCTTCTAAAGGACTTTGCTCCTCTTTGACCTTGTAACAGGAAAACAGTGCATCAGAATCAGGCCTGTGAATAACTGCAGGAAGGCCTGCATCTACTGGTATATCTCGGTATGATTTCAGCAAGGATTTCCAACTCACAAATGCTTAACTGCAGCAGCTGGGTACACTTGCTGTGGCCTGCAGAAGGCTAAGCCAGCTGGGGAACCCTGCCAGGGGCCTGATGGACTTATGCTGCCTTGCCAAGAATGCCCCGTGTCTCCCAGCCAACCAGGGACTCCTGCCCCAAGCTTCAGACAAGCTCTGTACAGGTCTGGAGTTGGCACATGCGAGTAGTGGGAGGAATGGGTGTGGCAGCAAGTGCATCATAGAACTGTAGAGTTGGAAGGGATCCTGAGGATCATCTAGTCCAGGCTTTCTCAACCTCGGCGCTCCAGATGTTTTGGTCTACAACTCCCATGATCCTTAGCTAGGAGGACCAGTGGTCAGGGATGATGGGAATTGTAGTCTCGAAAGATCTGGAGGGCCAAGGTTGAGGAAGCCCCTGAAATATGAAACTGTTCCATATGAGGATCAAACCTGCAACTTTGGCGTTATCAGCACCACGCTCTAATCCACTGAGTTATCCAGGCTTGGTATAATTGGCTACTTCCTACACACATTCCTCTCTATCCTCCATCTAGGAAAGATTCTTTAGATCTCCCCCCACCCTGGTTTGAAGCAGTAGGTTTCTAGTCCTCGTGGCTTCCTAAGGAAAGCTTGAAAAGGTGAAGGCAAAACATGGCAAAAAGGATAAATTCCATGGTTTTAAACTTACAATGCATAAAAAGGTGTCATGCTTATGTATTCATACTGGCCAACATACCCAAGAGATGCTTTTGCAATTAGATGCTCCCTCCACAGCAAGCAATAATCTCTTCCTGTCACCTCACAGCTAAGCCACTCAAGAACACTGCTGGACGTTTCCATAACTGCCTGCCTAAATCTAGTTATCCAAACACAGGTGAGAAGACAAACCAAATCCTGATGAATGGAAGACAGGAGACACTCAGTTCTTCTTTGGGAGA
This sequence comes from Podarcis pityusensis, assembly GCF_964106645.2. Lineage (NCBI taxonomy): Eukaryota > Metazoa > Chordata > Lepidosauria > Squamata > Lacertidae > Podarcis > Podarcis pityusensis. The sequence goes on along the minus strand of NC_138037.1, from coordinate 6,434,319 downwards.
TCTTTCGTTGGTAAAAGGTATGGAAGAAGCAAGACACAACAGGAGTCTATCCTGCTGCTCAGAAAGGACCCTGGCCATTTATTACCTGCTCAAAAACTGCAGTGGACAGTGGAAATGACAACCCACAGTAACACTCTGTGTGGTGCTGGACTCAGTTGTCCCTGGTATGTGGATATGCAGATGCCTAGTCATTATTACTGGCACATCTGGCTAGAAATCTATCTTATTGCCTTTCTGCCAGCTTTTCTCTTTCATCTTCAATCTCAGCCACTGGCTGAGTTACAGTGACATAATGGAATATTCACAAACATTCCAACTGTGAAGAGAGGAGGCAATAATCAGTTATGGAATGCTTCACATCTGATGTAAGTGAAGAAAAAGAAGCCTGGCTGGAGGAAAAAACACACACATGAAGGGTAAGGCTTCAAGATCTTAGAAAGCTAAATGGTCAGGAACCCCAAAAGCCAAATGGTGCAGTGTGAAGATTCATAAGTCATACATGATTAGTTATATCCCTGGCAGACAGGAGGGCTGAGAATGAGGGAAGCAAAGGAACTGAGAGATGAAAGCTAACTCTATACCAATTTGAAGCGAACAGCCAAATAATCAGTTCTCTAGTTATACACAAAACTGTTAAGTGTTTTAAAGTCGTGTAAAGATCAGGACAGTGAAGACTACACATTTAAGTAAATTAAGAAGGAGTGAAAACTTGTCTGTTTTTCTACTTGAAGTAGCTCCCAGTGGCACACAGCCAAGGCTCTAGTAATAAATTTGTTCCAGCTTACAAAGGCTGCACATGTTTATAAGCTATGAACTAGCTACTAAGGGAGCAGGCCGTGTGTATTCCCAGCAGAGGGCAGTGGTAATTGGACATTTCCTGCTTCAGTTGTTTTCGTGCAGTGCTTAATGGAGAGTTATATGGAAATAAAAGTCATCCTGCTCAAATCACCAGACATGTGAGTATTAACCACCAACAGCATGCATAAGATGCTTCACTCAGTTAAGTTTGAAATGGGCACTAAGTATTCTAAACTCTATGTGATTTCTTGAAGATAACTGCAGATGCACAAACCTTCAGAAGTACTAATTAATATGCAGATTCACCTCTGGGGGGGGGGGGGAGGCTTTTGGTTTTGTTAGCTTTGTTATTTCCTTCCAGGATCCAGTTTATTACGAGTTACTTTGAGCACATGCCAATTTTGTAGACTGGATCCTGTTACTTCCACACCCCTTAGAAGTTTCATTTTCATTATTTGTGCTATACATAGCAGAACTTCTGTTTAAGGAGAAACCAAGTACACAATAATTCCTCTGAATATAGCACAAACTTGAAGATTGGTAACACCCAAGGAAGGCAGATTGCTTCTTCTTCTTCTTTAATTAAGTTCAAAACTCTGACCAGTAACCAAGACCATTCCGAAAGCTGTCAGGGGCAGAGAGTCCATGCCTCCAGCTTCTATCCCAAGAAGTGTATTACTTCCAAATCCTGCTGCCATAAATATAAACCAATTCATCACAACTCTTCTTTGCTCCCTGAATAGTATTAAGGGCAAGAAGATGCAACGTCATGCCAAGGAGCAGATTTGACAAGGAAGTCTATCCCTTGGTCTGTTATTTCAAATATTTAATTACCACTTTAATTCTGTTTTTAAGTGATGGTTTGCACGGGAAAATCTTGCGGCTGATTTGAACAACTCTAAAACCAGGAGTGACATTGGCTCACAGGGCAAAACGCTAGCAGGCATAGGCACCCTCACCCCTGAATCCTCTTGCTAAGTATGCGGTTTAAAACGTGCATTTTGCACTGTTTTATTTTGAAATATTTAAGATATCTTAAGTTTCCTGTTAATTATGTTGCTTCGAATGGATACTGCACTTGACTTTCTTCAGTAACGTTTTTATTCTGGGTTGTTTTATTTGATGATTTAATGTAAGCTGCAAAAAAGCGTTTTTTCCCCCTTAAGAATAGAAAGCGGTGCAGAAATGAAAGGAATGATAAGAACACACGGTGGTGGAGGGAGAAGAGGTGTTGAAAGTGATCGTGCAAAGGCAGGGAGAGGAGCAGGGTTTCTTTGCAGCAACCAAGTCCTTGCAGGGGCAGGAAAGCGGCGGGAGCAGCCGCGCGGAGCTCTCCAAAGAGGACCGCAAGGAGGAAGGCGGGCGGGGAACGCTTTAGCGGTGACACCGGGGGTGAAAAGGGATGGGAGCGCCCGACAGCGAGGCCCAGCCGGTCAAGCGACCCCGACACCAAGGAGGCTTTGAAGAGGGGAGAAGAGGCGGCTTGAGGGGCGACGCCCGCGAAGCGCCGGGGAGCGGGAGCGGGGAGGGAGGAACCAAGGCGAAGGGTCGCGGGAGCAGGGGGGGAAACTTTCGGTGAAACACCGCTGAGGACAACGGTTGGGGCGCGTGCGGGGGGGGAGGGGGAGGCCGAAAACCGCGCGCCGCACTCACCTGACAGCGCGCGGCAGAGGAAGCGCCGCCAGCGCATGGGGAGAGGGAGCGGAGCCGTTTCCCCCGAATGGTGACTCAAGCAGGGCGGGCCGGGGCAGGGCCGGGCCCTGCCGCCGCCGCCGCCGAGAACAAACCCCGCCCCTTTACTCGGAGCTCGCCTACGTCATCGCCGCGCCGCCGCCCTCTCCTTGTTTCTCGATGTCGCTGGGTGATGACGCAAGAAAAGGAAGGGTTCCCAGAGCGCCAGGTCACGTGAGCGGGACTCTTCGGAGCCGGTAAGGAGGAGCAATCCATTGGGGACAGAGTAGCGGGGGGGGTGTTAAAGTATCAATAGGTCAAACCATTCAGAAAGAGGGAGCCGTGGTTTTGGTGAGGAAAGAGGCGCGCGAAGGCAAGTCTGGGAAACGGCGAGGATCGAACCATCTGCAGGCGGAGGCGCGGGGAGAGCAAGGCTAAACCATTGTTGGACCTAATGGGGGGGAGGGAAGCAGTTGAGATTGGGGGCGAACCATTATCGCGAAGTAGGGGGGTTCTGAGGGCCGAACCATTTGTGGAGTGGGGGGAGGCATGGTCTTGTTTGATATCTGACCCGATTCTGACGTCTCGTCTCCTTTTCCTGCATTTCCCCTCTCCAGTAGTGTGCATTTACTGTATGTGTATCTGCCTATTCTATCTATTGTACCTGCATCGCAGGGGGTTGGGCTGAATGACCCTGGGTGGGGGGGATTCCTTCCAATTCTACAATTCTGTGATTCAGGCTCCAGTCGTTGCAAGCACTTGCAGTGGCAGCTGCATGCTCTGTCTCTGCAAAGACCGTATTTTTCGCTCCATAAGACGCACCTAGTTTTTAGGAGGAAAACAAAATAAAAAATACTCTGGAGGAAACAGTGTATGTATGGTTTTTGTGGTTCATGCTGTGGCCACAGACATGTGATTTGACGGTGAGTTTGGGGTAGCCCAATCCAAAAATCCTGAGGATCCATGTGGATCCGTGCTTTGTAACCACGTTTTTGCGGCATTGCGGCCCCGCGCAACAGTGGGTGCATGGTTTTTTTGGTGCAGGCTGTAGCCATGGACATGCTATGTGATCTGATGGTGAATTTGGGGTGACCCAATGCAAAAATCCTGAGGATCCATGTGCTTTTACCTCCCCCCTCCCAGGCAGCCTCCTTTATCTCTAGAGTCCCTTATCTCCCTCCAGATTGCTTGCCGATCAGCTGCTCAGAGGCTTTGTTTCAACACCCCCTTCCCTCTTGTTTGCCTTAGTGTCTTTTCCTTAGCTGGAGCAGTTTTTTGCTCCTCCTTTTCTTCTAATTTCTCTCCTCATTGCTTGTTTTAGTATTCCTGTCTCCTCTCCTTGCAAGTTCGCTATCTTTACCTCCCCCCTCCCAGGCAGCCTCCTTTATCGCTAGAGTCCCTTATCTCCCTCCTGATCGCTTGCCGATCAGCTGCTCAGCGGCTTTGCTTCAACACCCCCTTCCCTCTTTCTAAAAAAAAAAAAAAAGCACGATCTGCTTTTTGCCCCTGGGCAATTCGGTTCCAGGGACCACGCATTCGCTCCATAAGACGCACAGACATTTCCCCTTACTTTTTAGGAGGAAAAAAGCGTGTCTTATGGAGCAAAAAATACAGTACTTCCATCCCTCGATCCAGGAGGAAAACCCCACCCAGGCTTTGAAGGGGGAAGTGCTGGGCATTTGGAAGCCACCTAGGCTGTGTTTCCAAAGCACTGTGAGAAGACCAAAAGTATCTTAATTGCTAACAGCATAAGAACTTTCTTGTTGGATCAGATGCTTTTGGAACACCTACCTCCAAAACACGATGGTTTTGATGGGAGGCTACATGCTAGATATTTCCTCCCACCTTAAGCACACACCTGTTGTTCAGATGTTTACTGCTATCTGTTCTAGATTGTCTCTTTTTAGCCATCTCTGCTAAATCTATATACAGTGGTACCTCGGGTTACATATACTTCAGGTTACATACGCTTCAGGTTACAGACTCTGCTAACCCAGAAATAGTGCCTCGGGTTAAGAACTTTGCTTCAGGATGAGAACAGAAATCATGCTCTATTAGCTAAATCCATTAGCCAATTGAGGCCCCATTAGCTAAAGTGGTGCTTCAGGTTAAGAACAGTTTCAGGTTAAGAACGGACCTCCGGAATGAATGAAGTACTTAACCCGAGGTACCACTGTATTTAATAAGTATTTTATATTGCCTTCCTACTTTGATTCATATTTTTATCAATTAAGCGATATATAAACTTGTCAAATAAGAATAAACTTTTCTCCCTTCATTCGTTTCCATAAAGAGCAGCTGTGGCCCCTTGGATGATGCTCCGTAAAGATCATTGCGGTCTTTGCTCATCATAAAAGCCAAATCCTGTGCCTCGGAATCGCTGGAGATTGGCGTTTGTTTGCCAGGCTTCAGGGACTGTACATGAGCTCAGAATGACGACCGTAATCCGGACTTTAAGGTACAACTCTGTTTATTTAGTGGGATCATTGTGCCTTGTGCTGTCCAGGATCTAGAACTGATATGGCCCTTTTCCACAGTTCTTTTTCCGTTCTTGTACATATTCCATGAAGGTACATTGCATTGTTTTTCAGCAGATCAAGAGTAAGCCTGCAATCTCATGCATGCTTCTGAAGTCAGGAGCTCAGCCTACACTCGAGTAGGACCCTGGCAGAGACACATGCCCGACTGGCATGTTCTCTCCCTCCTGGTCAATCGTTCAGGAGCTTCAAAAGCTTTCTTCAGCCCAGACATCACAGCAACCGATGCCAACCGACACTAGCACACTTAGGGATCTTCAGAGTCTTCACAGTTGTGTAACAGACCTCAGCAACTCAGCATTTTGGCTAATCTACTTTATTTACATATAAACACACACGGAGCACTGCAGTATGGCTTCCTTTCTCTCTAGCATCAGACAGCAAAGAGAAAAAGAACAAAGGACAATAGTCCCACTTCACGGAACACAGTAACACAAACATCCTGTCTCCGTCACTTCCCACTCTGTGGAGTCAAAACATATACCGTCATGTGATAGACAAAAATCCCATGACTGCAATCATGGAGCAGGAATTCTAACAAAAGGACTTCTGGACGGTTAGGTCTAGTCAGATTTGACTATGGGATGCGGTGCTCATATCCGCTTTCAGGTTGAGGGAGCCGGTGTTTGTCCACAGACAGCTTTTCCGGGTCATGTGGCCAGCAGGACTAAACCACTTCTGGTGCAACAGGACACCGTGAGCACACAGAAACACACGGAAGCAGCAGGAGGGAAGTGTGTTCTTTGCACTCTGGTCCTGCTTGTGAGCTTCTGGTTGGCAGATTCTGGATTAGCTGGGCCACTGGCCTTACACAGCAGGGCACTTCTTATGTTCTTATGCTTTTCTTATGTTATGAACCAACCTGCACCATCTGAGGCCCTTCTTCCTGCGCCTCCATGAGAATTCCAGAGGGTGGCAATACAGGCCTTTTCTGTGGTGGCTCCCATTTTTCGGAATGCTCTCCTCAGAGAGGCTTGCCTGGCACCTTCACTACATATCTTTATATGCCAGGCAAAAGCATTCCTCTTTTCCCAGGCCTTTGGCTAATTAAACAACCCGTGGCCTTTAAAACTGTGCGGAGGCCTTACTGCTTTTGTTTATCGCTACGGTATGTATTTTGGTGTTTTTATATTGTAAACCACCCAGTGTTCCTCAGATGAAGGGCTGTATGGACATTTTAAAAATAAAATAATAAATAGAGAGTAATTAAGTGCTGCACAGGTGTTAATCTGACTAAAACAGCAGTTCATCTGCATATGTTTGATGCCAGGATCTAAGAGCCCTCTTGGGGGGGGGGGGGGGAGAGGCTGAGGTTTGTTTTCCTCTGTTACTTCAAACAAAACGTGAGACAGAGTGAATTCGGATAGGTATTGAACCAGCTTCAAAGCCAGGATTAAATCTTCAAAGCTGTGTCCTCTGAGGGCTTTTAATATATATATAATGGTATGGAGTTGCTCGTGCGTAAGTTGCCACCTCTCCTGGCTATGTTGCCTTGTTAAACCTTTCTGTCTGGACAGCCCTTCACTTCGTGGCTGCCTCAGTCGCTAGCAGAATCCGTCAGTGGGCGTTTCTTAAACCTTTTCCAACATAAAAGTTGTTTGACACCCAGTCTCCTCCTACTCTCTCTGCGCAGAAGTCTTCTGCGCAGGGAGGGCGTGGGTAGCGGAGGACCTGTGCTCTCCCCGCTGGTGTCCGGTGAAGAGTCTGGGAGCCCTCTCGCCGATTCCCCCATCTGCCCCTCCTTATTCCTGGTGTTGCACTGAATTGCTTCCCCATCTGCTGAGCTGCCTCTCTCCCTGCTGGGCCCTTCTCCAGCATCATTAGAGAGCCTCCCCTCCACCTCTAGCTCCGATGTCAGTTCCCTGACAATATATGAATAGAAATTGGCTCCCTTTCTTGTTACTGAATCATCACCTTAAAATGCCAGCCAGCTGCCTGGAAAGCACATTCAATAATAATAATAATAATAATAATAATAATAATAATAATAGTTTTATTATTTATACCCCACCCATCTGGCTGGGTTTCCCCAGCCACTCTGAGCCCTTCTGTGTTAGGGCAGGTGGTTGCCAGCTGATAGAGTCTACCCCAGGGCTAGGTATTAATTCACATTGTAGCTTATATATTTTTGCAAGGTACATTTAAAAAAGAAACCAAACTGTTATTTCGGTAACCTTCATGACAATCCCGCATGAGAGGCTGAATGAGTACAACTTGCACAAAGCCAGCTTTCAGTGGAGAGAGGAACTAAATCTTGACACAGCTTTGCCTTACCCTTAAGTACCAAATTCTATCCGAAGACACCCTGCAGCCCCAAATCCAAAGTCTGCTTGCATCTGTTTTGTAAGATGCATATACAGTATTGTAAGATATATTCATATTGTAATCGCAGAATGACAGTAAATTTAATTAAATAAATAAAGAGGGAAGGGGGAAGAGTACACCTTATATAAATGAGGCATCTACCCACCCACCCTTTCTGTTGTTACCGTTCATCAGTATTTGCTGGCATTATGATCTTTTCTGGCTTTCTACACACCCTCCCGATACCTGGACTAGCAATCTTAAGAGCTAGCAACTCACTGCATTTTAAAATGAAAGCTGGGACGTCAGAGATGCTGAAATCTGCGGCCAATATAAATTTCATGTTCCTTATGGTGCTACTCCTTGAGGCCAAGCCAAACTGCCTGTTTACTAAATCACAGTCTTTTTCTTATCAGAGTTGGGTTCTGCTCAGATATATACCGTATTTTTTGCTCTATAAGACTCACTTTTCCCCTCCTAAAAAGTAAGGGGAAATGTGTGTGCGTCTTACGGAGCGAATGCAGGCTGCGCAGCTATCCCAGAAGCCATAACAGCACGAGGGATTGCTGCTTTCACTGCGCAGCGATCCCTCTTGCTGTTCTGGCTTCTGAGATTCAGAATATTTTTTTTCTTGTTTTCCGCCTCCAAAAACTAGGTGCGTCTTGTGGTCTGGTGCGTCTTATAGAGCGAAAAACACGGTATATATATTGTTATTTCTGGTATGTATATGTGTTCTTAAAGGGTCTATCTGTGTGTCAGTTTTTGCATGGATTTTACAAGTTCTTCTCTGAATCGGTTTCAGGGCTTTGCGGTTAGAGGCCTTCTCCAGACTCCTTCCCAGGACTTCTGGCCTCCACACATCCACCCGGCAGTCCAACTCCAACCGGACATCCATCGCCTGCGTGGCCCGGCAAAAGTATGCCCGGCTCTATCCAGTGTTGCTGGTCAGGCCTGACGGTTCTACGTTCTATATCCGTTACAAGGAGCCACGGCAGATCCTTTCGGTTAGAGTTGCTGTTTAATATTCATTCAATTTATAGTCCCACTGTTTATGAGACGGTCCCAGGGCAGGTTACACAGTGGCAGGACAGAAGATTAAATGCAACCAGAACATAAGAAGCAGGATCAGGCCAATGGCCCATCAAGCACAGCATCCTGCTCTTACCGTTCAGAACATTTAACAGTATGCAGGCGGCACCATATACAGTGCAGTACAGTGGTAACTCGGGTTACAGACACTTCAGGTTACAGACACTTCAGGTTACAGACTCCGCTAACCCAGAAATAGTACCTCGGGTTAAGAACTTCACTTCAGGATGAGAACAGAAATTGTGCGGCGGCAGTGGGAGGCCCCATTAGCTAAAGTGGTGCTTCAGGTTAAGAACAGTTTCAGGTTAAGAACAGGCCTCCAGAACGAATTAAGTTCTTAACCCGAGGTACCACTGTATTCCTGTTGTGTTTTATGATTTTCCTGATATTGTAAGTGAGCGAGAACTGGTCTGTGACCGTAATAATAAAATTCATCCAGTGGTACCTCTGGTTGCAAACGGGATCCATTCTGGAGGCCCGTTCGCAACATGAAAAGAACACAACCCGCAGCGGCGAAACCCAGGAGTAACCCTTTCTGGTACTTCCGGGTCGCCGCGGGACGTAACCTGAAAGAACGTAACATGAACGTAACATGAGGTATGACTGTACACAAAACAGAAGCATTAAAACACAAGAGAAAAACAAGTGACTGCAATTCAGCAAGGTACAGATAGGCAGTAAGCTATAAGGAAAACAAATGACTGGCAGATTAATTCAGCTCCTACCAAAGGTCTGGGCAAATTTAGTTTTTTGCTTGGAGAAAGGAAAGGTCTTCCAGGTGTCTGAGAGAGCAGCAAATAAATATTCCCGAAATGCATTTAAGAATCCCAGGACTAAAAGGTCCTTTGTTTGACCTGAAATATATTGGATGTCCACTATGGGGGTAAACGCTTCGTACTGTAGGCTTCTCCATGCAAAAATAATTCCCCACACATAGAAAATCAGCATGTCAAGGGGAAGGTTTCTGCCCCCCCCCCTTCTGATCTGCTAGTTTTTTTCTTATGTGTAGGAAATTATTTTTACCTGAACATTAAGCCATTTGATTCCTCCCACCAGCATTCTGAACAGTCCAGACACAAGTTTACCACTCGTATCAGCAGTAAGGTTCCATTAGGGCAGGAAAGTCGTCAGATTTATGGGGCCGTTACAATTATTGTATGTAAATCTTTGAGAATTATTTATTTAAAAGTATACCACTTAATATAAAAAAAAAACCTCTAAGCATTTTACATAAAAACAATAATAAAAAATTCTGTTAAAATTCCTCAAAACTAGATAAGAGCAAAACATAACTATATATCACAAACGAAACTGAATTGTGTGATAAATAAAAATTAAGAGTCAATAAAGTCCAGACACCAGGACACATCTTCACACACTGCAAGAGGCGATCACTAGAGGTGTGTGAACTCTGTTCAAGGAAAACCTTTTGACCATTGTAGATCATCTACCGTATGCGTCCAATAAGCTTTATACAGTTTGAAAACCACAGGCATTGATCCTGACCATCCATGAGGGGGCTGAATTGATTGCGCACCAGGACTAGTAACTTAATAATAGAATAGTCTTTTGGTTTCTAAAGGGATTTCTCAATGTCTTTTCCACAAGCTGCAGACTTAACATTTGAAGCAGCAGGCATTAAATACCGTATTTTTTGCTCTATAAGACGCACCAGACCATAAGACGCACCTAGTTTTTGGAGGAGGAAAACAAGAAAAAAAATATTCTGAATCTCAGAAGCCAGAACAGCAAGAGGGATCGCTGCGCAGCGAAAGCAGCGATCCCTCTTACTGCTCTGGCTTCGGGGATAGCTGCGCAGCCTGCATTCGCTTCGTAAGACGCACACACATTCCCCCTTGCTTTTTAGGAGGGGAAAAGTGAGTCTTATAGAGCAAAAAATACGGTACTTCTCTTTCTTGCCTCAGTAAGGGTATCCCTGCTGAATTTCTAGAGCTGGTAGAAGGAACAAGAACCTGCCTGTGAGGAAAACATGGCGATTCTAGGGGTGTTTACAAGTTTCTATGTATGCATAATTCCGTTTCCAGATACCTGTGGACATCAACACGCTCCCTGACGCCGAAAGGAGAGCCCGCCTGCGGAAACGGGATACCTCCAAGCTTAAACCAAAAGAGGAGACACGTTTCGAAGATGATTTTAAATTGGACGATTACAGAAAGTTTTGGAAAAAGAAATGAGATCCGCCACCCGGGGTGGAAAATCAGTCACAATCAGAGACTTAATTTTACATTTTAAGTTGTAAAAATGTCCACAAATAAAGAGATGTCTTCTGTTTTCTTTGTGTTCCTGCTTTTTTTTCTGGGCTGGGGATCCGTAACTGGCGAAGTGTGATTATTACCGTGTCTTGTCACCCAGTGGAAGAAATCTTAAGTTGATTGATTAAGGCTGGCTTCAATCCTGTGTACAGTTACCTGGGAGAAAATCCCATTGATCTCAGGGCTGGCTTCTGAACAGACATGTATAGGATTTTATTTGTTTTGGTTTTTTTATAATTTTTATTGAATGGTTTTATATTGCAAAAAACAATACAGCCATACTACCACTAAATATAATTAAGAAATAAAAATTACATACATCAATATTTAGTTATTTGTTATTTACCGTCTTATTTCCTCCCAAACATTGCATACAACAACACACATATGTGCAGACACCCACACCCGCACAGAAAATGATAATAATGAAAGTAAATATTTTTTCCCCTTTTATCTTCCAAAAACCTTTTCTTCAGCTTTGACTTCCTGTCAAGTCCCTTTGCCTATGTTTTATCTTACATTTGAATGTACACAAAACAATAAACTTTTCTATATAATTTTTCTAATACATTCTGAAAACATAATAAATCCTTAATTGTAGTCTACCTCCTTTTAGTTCCTTTATCACTCGAATGCTAGCATGGAGTCAAAACTATTATTGTATTTCTGAACATATTTTTTATAAACATCCCATTTTCCCGCTAATTTTTGCTTTGAGTTTCCTCTGAGTTTACTAGTCAGTTGAGCCGTCTCCACCAATTCCTGTAATTTGATTTGCCAATCTCTTATTTTTGGAGCCTCGTGATCTTTCCATCCCTTGGCCACAAGTATACGAGCTGCTGCGGTTGCATACAAAAATACCTCTCTTAGATTTTTTGGGATCTCTTTATCTAAAATACTTAATAGAAATGCCTCCGGTTTTTTAGTAAAAGTTATCCCCATCATCTTTTTTAATTCATCGTATATTTTCATATACGATGAAAAATATACGAGGATTTTATTTGTTAACGTACATTTGAACAAGGGTTTTGGCTATGATTCAGAAGAAAAGGTAAGCACTATCATGCAAGAGGCATCTCCTGTGCGGAAGAGAAAGGGGAAAGCTTATTCTCAAAGAACGTTGCTACTGCTCTTGGCTTTTGCAAATATATCCTTGAAAATCATTAGCAGTGCAATCCTGTGTATGTTTACCCAGATTATGAATTTCCACCAGGGTTATTCTTTAGTAAGCGCATTTATAACTGCAGCCTAAGATTACCCTAAAGTCTGCTGTCCAGTTAATTGGGGACATCTTAATCAAAAGGCTTTGAATCAATAAACATTAAGTTATTCCTTATTATTGTTATTATTACCATTCATTTAAATGCTTCAATTTTTTCTCCCCCTCAGTATGTACAGTCACTTAAAAATAAAATGGGCAGAGGGTCCTTGAATAACTTTCTCAACACCTTACCATTCTTTATGGCTGGACTTCACCTGTTGAGTTTGCCTGGAGTGCATCTGTTAAAAACATTAAACTTCTTTCCATCGAAGGAGGCGAATCTGGCAAAGAACTAGGAGATGGTCTTGTTCTGCATGAGATCAGTGGCCCACTTTTCAGGGCTATAACAGGACCAGATGCAGAGGAAGACTGACGCTTTATGAATGGGGTGTGAGAAGAGCTGACTGCTTTTTATTTTTAGGCTATGGGGGAAGGGACAAGATTTTGCTGAAATTAGGGTTTGGAGGGAAATCTAGGATGAATCATGGGAATTCTAGAGTTGGAAGGGATCCCGGCGGTCATCTAGTCTGACCCCCTGCAATGCATGACAGATGCCCATCCAACCTCTCAGGATTCACTGATTTCATTAAGGCTTCCCCTTTCACTAACCCAAACACTGGCTCCTGTCCATTTAATAATTATACAGAATTTTTTTTTTAATAGGTGTGGGTAGCTTGAGCAGGAGCAACAAAACTCTTACTTAAATGCCCCTTTTCTGCTTCAGTTGGAAGATTTGTCAGCTGCTGTGCTTCCACGTGCTCTTTTGTAAAAATAATAAATGAGATTACTATATTAGTTACTGCTATACACTGTTCTTTCACAGAGCAATGCAAACAGACCATAAAGCCTTGGGGAACTTGCAGTTTAAATTTTAACTAGAGGGAAGGAGGAAGTGTGGATGATGGAACGGGTGAGGCAGGAGATCCAATGTTACTTTCAGAGTTGTGGCGTTGGAAGGGGCACCAAGGGTCATCTAGTCCAACCCCTGCAAAGCGGGAATCTCCAGACATGGTCCCCCCATCAAATTTGAAACCACACCTTTCTTCATGTGGGGATGAGGGCTTAGGCAAGCATCTGGCTTGTCTGTAAACAAGAATGTTTCTAGCAGGCCTGATTGAAATCAATAGCAGGGAGTTACAAAGAGCAGGCTTTCTTTCCCAAGAATGAGGGTTACCCCACCCCTGTCCCATTTCCCCAATGCAGGGCTCCTGTGCCTTGATAAACCTGCAATAAAGGCAGACTTTGAGCCACTGAAGTTTCCCGCACCATCACCGCAGGCCCATGCCCAGAGAGGCTCATCTTAAATAGTTACGATGACTGCACAACCCATCCACAACAGGTCGCAAGGTGGTTAGATTGGTCTCAACTAGGGCCAGGACCTTTTCAGCACTGGCCCCGACTTGGTGGAACGCTCTATCACAGGAGACCAGAACCCTGCGGGACTTGACATCTTTCCGAAGGGCCTGCAAGGCAGAGCTGTTCCGCCTGGCCTTTGGTTTGGACTCAGTCTGACCCTTATGCTTCCCTCCCCTTATGGTCTTGATTAGAATTCATCATGCGAAAGGCTGGGCTAGATGAATCCCAAACCGGAATTAAGATTGCCGGAAGAAATATCAACAATCTCAGATATGCAGATGACACAACCTTGATGGCAGAAAGCGAGGAGGAATTAAAGAACCTTTTAATGAGGGTGAAAGAGGAGAGCGCAAAATATGGTCTGAAGCTCAACATCAAAAAAAAAAAATCATGGCCACTGGGCCCATAACCTCCTGGCAAATAGAAGGGGAAGAAATGGAGGCAGTGAGAGATTTTACTTTCTTGGGCTCCATGATCACTGCAGATGGTGACAGCAGCCACGAAATCAAAATATGCCTGCTTCTTGGGAGAAAAGCAATGACAAACCTAGACAGCATCTTAATAAGCAGAGACATCACCTTGCCGACAAAGGTCCGTATAGTTCAAGCTATGGTTTTCCCAGTAGTGATGTATGGAAGTGAGAGCTGGACCATAAAGAAGGCTGATTGCCGAAGAATGGATGCTTTTGAATTATGGTGCTGGAGGAGACTCTTGAGAGTCCCATGGACTGCAGGAAGATCCAACCTCTCCATTCTGAAGGAAATCAGCCCTGAGTGCTCACGGGAAGGACAGATCCTGAAGCTGAGGCTCCAATACTTTGGCCACCTCATGAGAAGAGAAGACTCCCTGGAAAAGACCCTGATGTTGGGAAAGATGGAGGGCACAAGGAGAAGGGGACGACAGAGGACGAGATGGTTGGACGGTGTTCTTGAAGCTACCAGCATGAGTTTGACCAAACTGCGGGAGGCAGTGGAAGACAGGAGTGCCTGGCATGCTCTGGTCCAGGGGTCATGAAGAGTCGGACACGACAAAACAACAAACAACAACATGGTCTTGATCTATGGGCTACTTTTAAAATGAGGCTGCATTTTAAATTGCATTTTAACCTGTATTTTAAATTGGCTTTTTTCCTTCCATATTATGTTTTTCCTGTAATTTTACTGTTGTTAGCCGCCCTGAGCCCGGCTCTGGCCGGGGAGGGTGGGGTATAAATAAAATTTGTTGTTGTTGTTGTTTGTTGTTGTTATTATTATTATTATTATCATCCTGCGGTTGCTAAGGAGAGTTGGCCACCCCCCTCCCAGCAACTTGGTGCGGCCCGTATCCCCCCACGGACACGCGGCGCGATGGTGTCTCCCAAAGCTTGCGGAAGTTGCTGCAGGAAGCGGGTTCTGCAGGCAGCACGTGAGTCGCAAAGTGGGGGAGGCTTTGGATGGGGCGGGAGGAGTTGCTCTGCTTGCAGAAGTGGGGGGGGGGAGGCGAGGCTGACAGTTAAGAGCAGCCCCCCCAAGGACAGCATGGCCGGAGTGTGGAAAGGTGGGGGGGGGGCTATGGAGCGCGTGCATTTATGTACATTTGTCTTATCTGTTACGCCCATAGCTGTCAACTTTTCCCTTTTCTTGCGAGGAATCCTATTCGGAATAAGGGAATTTCCCCTTTAAAAAAGGCAGACGTTGACAGCTATGGTTACGCCTGCGTTGCTGGGGGGTTGGGCTAGATGACCCCAGGGTCCCTTCCAACTGTACTGTCTGTCTGTCTGTCCACGCAGTGCTTTTTTTTCTAAAAAAAAAATGTTTAGGGGTACTCTCATTTCGGCTCAAGAAAATCACAATTTTGTAGTTCAGATCGGGGAAAATAAATACAGTAAATGGACAAAAGTACAAAGATTCATAAAATCTTTAGGGGTATGCGGACCCCCAGGAAAAAGCTCTTTATCTATCTATCTATCTATCTATCTATCCATGCAATCTGCCCTGCTGAGTTCAGTGGGACTTACTCCCAGGAAAGGTGTGCTGTTAGGCAAACTTTTCCAGCAGGGGGCTGGTCCACTGTCCCTCAGACTTTTTGGGGGGGCCAGACTATATTTTGGAGGGGGGGAGAATGAATTCCTATGCCCCACAAATAACCCACAGATGCATTTTAAATAAAAGGACACATTCCACTCATGTAAAAACACGCTGATTCCCTGACCGTCTGCGGGCCGGATTTAGAAGGCGATTGGGCCGTATCCGGCCCCCGGGCCTTAGTTTGCCTACCCATGGACTTGAGAGTACTTACCTGTCAAAACTTGGTGGGACTTATTTCCGAGGAAATAAGCACAGGCTTTCCCTCGTTAAGACACTTGGGTATCTTAGATTGTAGCTTTTTTTAATTCCCCCCACCCGCCTTCTTGGCCTTAAGAAACTGTGCATTATCCCACTGGGTTGTTTGTGATAATTGACAAACACGGTAGAGATGGAGGGAAGCGCTTTGCAAGTGAAGACGGTGAAACCTATGCATTGTTTCTTGGTGTGGAGCCCTAGTGAACGCACTCCAGAATGTAAGTTCTGAATAAAGATGCACAAGAGCAAGCTACCAAATTATTTTGGAAATCACACAATCCAACCCACCCTGGTGCTCTCCAGATGGTTTAGGCTGCAACGCCTACCCTGCAGCGTTTATTGAAGCCTGCTGTCAGAAACAAGACACTGGGGTTTCCAAGCTGCCAGATTTGTACTAACCTCCCCAGATTGTTGTCATTTAAGTCGGGCATCGAAGTCACGTATTTGATTTTTTTTACCTTCGGAGTCGTTGCTGTATTTAATATTTGTTGTTGTTTTAAATAGACTTCAGAGAGAGTCACTCTTGCTTCTGTCTGGAAAAAGAATATATCTTTGCAAGTATGAAGTACAGCTAAAGCATCTTCTTTTCATCTTAGGAAAAAGGCACTCTCTGTGCTCCTAAACACTCTACGCTTCATTTCTTCAAGCAAAGCCTTTTCCCTCTAGAAAGGGACTACCTGTGGCCATATTGGTTTTGCTACGAGGCCTCTTTGTAAAGGTTTGCTAAAGACACAAGATCCATCTTGCATCATCGTTAGCTGTGGCATGTAGCTTGGCACTTTGTGACTTGTATTGGGGGTTGTGTGGCTCTTCTAAGACTTGGAATGCCTGTTGTGTTAATTTATCCAGAGTAAGCATGTTTTGATTATTGTCCTTCTTGGAAAAACAAACCAACCCAATTCTTCTATTGATACGTTATTTCATTTACATTATAGAATTGTAGAGTTGGAAGGGACCCCGGGGGTCTTCTAGACTCACCCCCCTGCAGTTCAGGAATCCTGCCCAAAGCCGTCTCTGGGTGGGCTTGAACTACCAGCCTTCTAGTTAACAGCCATGAATGTATGCAAGGTGTCCTGAACTGTCCAAAGATGGGATATGCACATTGAAGCTATTTTTCTTCAGAGTAGTATTCAGCCAAGTGAATGGATCAGGGCTGGGGAATCTCTGGCCTGAGGGGAAGGGCACAAGTGGTTCTCTGGGTCTCTGGATCTGACCCCTGAGACCCTCCAAGGCTGCACCCCCTCACCAGATCCACTTGGCACCTTCCTTGGGCATATGGGTCTGGCTGAAATTTGCCCTTGAACTCTGATGACGCCTCTGGCTCACATGGATGGAGGAGGGTTAAGCACATGGGAGCGAACTAACATTGGCTGCTCCTCCCATGTTTGCCTCTGGTACGCCCCACCACCAGTATACCTGAAGGAGCGTCTCCACCCCCGTCATTCTACCCAGACACTGAGGTCCAGTGCCGAGGGCCTTCTGGCGGTTCCCTTGCTGTGAGAAGCCAAGTTACAGGGAACCAGGCAGAGGGCCTTCTTGGTGGTGGCGCCCGCCCTGTGGAACGCCCTCCCACCAGATGTCAAAGAGAAAAACAACTACCAGACTTTTAGACGACATCTGAAGGCAGCCCTGTTTAGGGAAGCTTTTAATGTTTAATAGGTTATTGTATTTTAATATTCTGTTGGAAGCTGCCCAGAGTGGTTGGGGAAACCCAGCCAGATGGGCAGGGTATAAATAATTTATTATTATTATTATTATTATCATCATCATCATCATCATTATCATGTGACCTCCACCTCCGAAAGATTACTTAGAAGGGCATGTGGCCTTTGGGCTGTCTCTTCCCACCCAGGCAGTATAGATGTTTCACAGCTTAGAATTCACAGCTCCCTGGGCTCTGTCACTTAAGTCCACACAGATACAATGAGCAAAGTCACGGCCACTTTGAAAGCACAACAGAATACAGTGGTATCTCGGTTTAAGTACTTAATTCGTTCCGGAGGTCTGTTCTTAACCTGAAACTGTTCTTAACCTGAGGTACCACTTTAGCTAATGGGGCCTCCTGCTGCCGCCGCGCCGCTGGAGCACGATTTCTGTTCTCATCCTGAAGCAAAGTTCTTAACCCGAGGTACTATTTCTGGGTTAGCGGAGTCTGTAACCTGAAGCGTATGTAACCTGAAGCCTGCGTAACCCGAGGTACCACTGTACTAAAACTGTAACATTTCCTAAGCCTGTTGCTTTCTCCGTTTTCCATGTCCAGGCGCCTGAGGATTGGAATCTTGAACTCCCTGAGGATTGGCGTTCTACTTTAAAAGGAAGGAAGGAAAGAAGACGTTCCGGGCTCGTTCTCTCCTGTCCTTCACCATGTTTGGCTCGTCCCGAGGGGGCGTGAGAGGAGGGCAGGACCAGTTTAACTGGGAAGATGTAAAGACGGACAAACAAAGGGAAAACTACCTAGGTAGGGAGATGACCCTCTGCTGTCTTTTGACTACTGAAGGCTGAGCTAGCGCCAACCATCAGCTACGTGCTGAAATGACTATGAGTCTGTGTGAGACGTCCTGTGTTTGAATATCGCCCTCTGTGGCCTTTGGCAGGGCATTCTGTCTCTCCCCTCTTTCCTCCTCTGCAATGCAGAGGGGATGAAATTCAGTTCCACAATCTGAAGGGTTTTGGTGTGGCAGAGGAGAGGACACTCATTGCAAAACAGCCAAAATGTGAACAGAGGCAGCCTGGGCTTTGGACCTTCGCATCATCTGGAGCCAGCATGATGTAGTGGTTAAGAGCGGTGGACTCATAATCTGGTGAACTGGGTTCGATTCCCTGCTCCTCCACATGCAGCTGCTGGGTGACCTTGGGCTAGTCACACTTCTCTGAAGTCTCTCAGCCTCACTCACCTCACAGAGTGTTTGTTGTGGGGGAGGAAGGGAAAGGAGATTGTTAGCCGCTTTGAGACTCCTTAAGGGGAGTGAAAGGTGGGATATCAAGTCCAAACTCCTCCATCTCGTTAGAGGTCTCTCAGTGCTCACGCACTCTCTAGTCCTGCTCTGAGTTTTGTTTTCATTTGTCTTTCTCCTTTTAATGTGCAGGGAACTCTTTGATGGCACCCGTAGGCCGGTGGCAGAAGGGGAAGGATCTCACCTGGTACGCCAAGGGGAAGAAAGGTGACGCACCTCTCTCCCGGGAGGATGAGCTGGCTGCTGTCCGGCGGGCAGAAGAGGAGGCCATGATGGCAGCCTTGTAAGTCTTAGACACAGTCGCCTGGCTATGTTTGCTGCCCACGGGTGTAACAGCAGCTGGGTGTGACATGAACATCCCCTTACCCAGTTGAGAAGAGCTGTCCTTCCTTCTATCCCCGTGATCATCAAAGCCGAGAGAATATTTTCCCATTTTATACCGATGTATATATTTATCCAAATAATTTTTATTGGTTTTCTAGTCCACCTCTGCCAGATTTTGTAACTCTCATTTGTATTTCTTTTAAGGGGTTATAAGAACGTGAAGAAGCAGCCGACAGGACTAAGCAAAGAGGTATTTATATATATATATATTTAAAATATTTGTTTGTGTGGAAAACGTGTGTGTGTGTGTGTTTATGTGCATGTAAACACGCTTGATCCCAAAGCTCAAAGTATACATACTTTGAAAAGGGTAAACGGAATTGTCTCTGTGAGGCTGTTTCTTTTCTTAGTGATCTTTTGGTGAGTGACTTCTCCCCTTCCTCCTTTACTAAATTTCGACATTTTCTTCTCCCAAAAAGAAAGCTCAACTACTTTGACCTGAACTCCCCCCCCCCCAAAAGGGACTTTCTTTGGTGAGCGACTTCTCCATTTCCTCCAATTTCGACATTTTCCACTCCTGAAAAGACAACTCAACAACATTGACCTGAACCCCACAAAAAGGGACTTTCCTCCCTAAAAAAAGCTTAACAGCTTTGACCTAGATCACTGCCAGTTTTTTATTCTGTGAGAGGATCGCAATTTCCTGGATGCCTTGAATGAGGTTTTTTTATATGCTACGGCTGCAGCCCGGACTTTGGTGGCAAAGGGGTGGAAGGAAGGAGGAGTCCTGACAATTACGGATTGGCATAACAAGCTACAAGAATTTGCTGAAGTGGCGCAGCTGACAAATAGCCTGAGAGGCAACTCAAAACAAAAATTTATGGGAAAGTGGGATAGATATAAGATATATCTTATATCTTGGACATATATTTTGAAAATATAAGTTCAAAAATACAGTAAAGGTTCGCTATCTATGCAAGCATTCGATTGACGTTGGAGAGAGACGGAGTTGAGAAACAAGACCAAGCGTACATATTGATATAGGAATGTATTAGATAAAATGTAAAGAAATATACAATAATAAGAGTACATTCATTTGTAAAAAAAAAAAGGAATATACAACGGGATAGACAGGAAGTGTTGGTATATATATGATTTCGGAGTAAGTTTCGAATAGCTTTTTATTTTTGGTTTTTTTGGTTTGTTTGTTTTTTCTTGAAGTATATAAAGTATACATACAGGTTGAAAATTACAGTATAATAAGTTTTGTGATGTAATACAGTGGTACCTCGGGTTACATACGCTTCAGGTTACATACGTTTCAGGTTACAGACTCTGCTAACCCAGAAATAGTACCTCAGGTTAAGAACTTTGCTTCAGGATATGAGAACAGAAATCGTGCTCCGGCGGCGCGGCGGCAGCAGGAGGCCCCATTAGCTAAAGTGGTGCTTCAGGTTAAGAACAGTTTCAGGTTAAGAACGGACCTCTGGAACGAATTAAGTACTTAACCCGAGGTACCACTGTATGACAGTGTCTGACGATGTAACGTAAGAACTTAAATAAATAAATAATGAGAAGAAACTCTCCCACCCTCCCAGTTGTTTTTGCCCCAGTATCATTGAAGTCCAGTAATTCCTCTGGATGGTTTGGATAGAGAGCTGGCGTGTGTCTCTATAAACTCACCTGCTGCACATCCATTGCTCTGCCCACTATTGCCTCTGGCATGCGGCCCCTGGAAGGTTACTGATCAGGGAAGGTGGCCCTCAGTCACCACTCTATTCTATAGGACGTTATCTCTGTGCTAGCTAGTTCCAGCTAGCGAGCCAGGCCAGGGTCCTGCAATCGGCTCCCCTCCCAAACTGTGGCAAAAAATGCTTGGGTTCCCACCTTCCATCTACCGCTGAGGATGCTGCAAAAGGGTCTGAAACAGGCATGGCCAAATTTGGCTCTCCAGCTGTTTTGGGACTACAGTTCCCATCATCCCTGACCACTGGTCCTGTTAGCTAGGGATGATGGGAGTTGTAGTCCCAAAACAGCTGGAGGGCCTAGTTTGGCCATGCCTGGTCTAAAAGGAGGAAGGATGACTTCAACTCGGACCTGTAGCAACTCCATGGCAGCGCGCAAATTTGTGCTCTTGCTTCATTAGTGTTTTATTTATATTATTAGATTTGTATGCCACCCTTCACCTGGAGATCCCAGGGCGTTTCACGAGGTGTCCTCTAATACCTTGTCTGCAAATATCTTTGCAGGATCTTGCCGAGGTCTGCAAACGTGATGGAGCAGAGCGTGACGAGAAGGCGGTGGATCGTGTGTTGGGCCTGGGGAGTTCGAGGTAGCTGCTGCTGCTGCAATGGACTCGTGGCCCTCCCAAAGGACCAATTATTTGTCTGTCTTGTGTTTGGAAGCAGACTCAATAAACACACGAGATGTAACCGGCTGTGTTCTTAGATAAATAAGGTATACTATTCATAGTATCAAACTATAAATTTCAACGGAAGTAACTCATAAAGTTCAACAAACAAACAAAGCAGAAGACCCAGTGGATAGGATCATTCTTTAGTCAGTTCATGTATAAGATCCATCCGTGTCATGGTGTCTATTCCATCTGTCTGTTTGTAGAGTCCAAAAAAATCCACATGAAAGGTTGTTACAGTTCCACAAAATCCTTACATAGTGTCTAGACAAGGATTTCCGGAATATTGGCCTTGTTTCGCTGTCCTGGCCTTCATCAGTACTTAAAGCTCATATGTGATATTACAGGACAGTGGATCTTATGGCATAGTACTAGCTGCTACTATTATGCCATAAGATCCACTGTCCTGTAATCCTTGTCTAGACTCTGTGTATGGATTTTGTAGAACTGTAACAACCTTTCACGAGGGACGTAGGTGGCGCTGTGGGTTAAACCACAGAGCCTAGGACTTGCCGATCAGAAGGTCGGTGGTTCGAATCCCTGCGATGGGGTGAGCTCCTGTTGTTCGGTCCCAGCTCCTGCCAACCTAGCAGTTCGAAAGCACGTCAAAGTGCAAGTAGATAAACAGGTACCGCTCCAGCGGGAAGGTAAACGGCGTTTCCGTGCGCTGCTCTGGTTCGCCAGAAGCGGCTTAGTCGTGCTGGCCACATGACCCGGAAGCTGTATGCCGGCTCCCTTGGCCAATAAAGCGAGATAAGCGCTGCAACCCCAGAGTCAGCCACAACTGGACCTAATGGTCAGGGGTCCCTTTACCTTTACCTAACAACCTTTCATGTGGATTTTTTGGACTCTACAAACAGACAGATGGAATAGAAACCATTACACGGATGGACTTTATACATGAACTGACTAAAGAATGATCCGATCCACTGGGTCTTCTGCTTTGTTCGTTTGTTGAACCTTATGAGTTACTTCCGTTGAAATTTATAATTTGATACTATGAATAGTATACCTTATTTATCTAAGAACACAGCCGGTTACGTCTCGTGTGTTTATTGTGTTTGGAAGCGGTTTGGCTATTCCTGCAGACTTTACATCATGTGCATGTCTTGTTCTGTGTACATCTCCATTAGTCTTTAAACCAGATCTTTCCAAACTGTGTGTCGCAACACGTTAGTGTGTCAGCTGCAGTGTGTAGGTTTCTTATGCAAACACTCCCCTCGCTTTTCTCGGGGCTGAAAAGGGGCTAGTTCAACCTCTGGTTTGACAGTAAAACTGAATTACTGTGTGATGCATGCCTAAAAAGTGTGAAAAATTTGGAAAGCTCCATTTTAAACCCTTGAGGTCCCTTCCAACTCTGCCGTTCTGATTCTGTTTACAGTGCTACCTTGGTTCTCAAACTTAATTCGTTCCGGAAGTCCGTTCCAAAACCAAAGCATTCCAAATGCGAGAGCCAGTGTGGTGTAGTGGTTAAGAGCGGTGGACTCATAATCTGGTGAACTGGGTTCGCTTCCCTGCTCCTCCACCTGCAGCTGCTGGGTGACCTTGGGCTAGTCACACTTCTCTGAAGTCTCTCAGCCCCACTCACCTCACAGAGTGTTTGTTGTGGGGGAGGAAGGGAAAGGAGATTGTTAGCCGCTTTGAGACTCCTTCGGGTAGTGATAAAGCGGGATGTCAAATCCAAACTCCTCTTCCAAAACCAAGGTGCGCTTTCCCATAGAAAGTAATGCAAAATGGATTAATCCATTCCAGACTTTTAAAAACAACCCCTAAAACAGCAATTTAACATGAATTTTACTATCTAACAAGACCATTGATCCTTAAAATGAAAGCAATAATCAATGGACTGTGCTAGAAAATAAATAAGACAGTATTGTAGATGATAAAAATTAAAATTATATATATTTTTCTTACCTGCACTGATGATACAGTGGTACCTCGGGTTACAGACACTTTAGGTTACATATGCTTCAGGTTACAGACTCCGCTAACCCAGAAATTGTACCTCAGGTTAAGAACTTTGCTTCAGGATGAGAACAGAAATTGCGCGGCAGCGGGACGCCCCATTAGCTAAAGTGGTGCTTCAGGTTAAGAACAGTTTCAGGTTAAGTACGGACCTCCGGAATGAATTAAGTACTTAACCCGAGGTACCACTGTAGTCATTGTTTGGATGGAGGGCTTTTATCCATTTCTGCAGTCACAGAATCTGAACTGGGTTCCATATAGTCACAAAAACAAATTGAAAAAGCCTCAAAAACCAAAAAGCAAAATAAAAACCAAAAACAAAAGCACCAAACTTAATCAGTTCTGGAAATCGGTTTGACTTCTGAAATGTTCGAAAACCAAGGTGCGGCTTCTGATTGGTGCAGGTGCCCTGGAAACAAGAGCCGACAGCCGCATCGGATGTTCGGCTTCTGAAAAATGTTTGAAAACTGGAACACTTACTTCCGGGTTTTCGGCGTTTGGGAACCAAGGTACCACTGTATTTATTTTTTATTTATTAGAGTTATTACCCTGCAGCTCCCTCCAAAGGAGCCCAGGGCAGTTACATGTAGAAGTCACAAGAGGTTTACCCCTTTTTTAGCTACTGTTGATTTCAGTCATCTTTTGAATGCATTTAAGTAATCAGTTTTTAACTTTTATATATATATATATAGAGAGAGAGAGAATTTTAATGTTTTTTAAAAAATATTTTTTGTAAACCACTTAGAGGTTTTCTTAACATTAGAGCGATATATAAATTTTGTTAAATAAATGAAATTATATTGCTTCATAGGAACCGATTAAGGAGCGAGAAACAATAATATCCCACTCTTAACTTTTCCTTTCAGGTGTGACGCGAGCAGGATGATGTTTTCCAAAGAAGACAAAGAAGCCGCCAAAATGGGCCTTTCAGTCTTCACGGTAAGTTATTGACATTCCCTCTCCACCTCTGGAAAGTGAGGCAGGCCTTAAAGGTGTCAGATGCCACTGGCCAGCACACCATTCTACAGTGGCCCTGACCTAGCCACTGTGATCCACATGACGGTCACCTCCAGACTGGATTATTGTAACTCGCTCTACGTGGGGCTGCCCTTGAGACTGACCCAGAAACTCCAGAGGGTGTAGAATGCCGCGGTGAGACTCCTTACAGGGTCCTCGCTTCGGGATCACATTCACCCAGTGCTATACCAGCTGCACTGGCTCCTGGTGGAGTACAGGATCGGGTTTAAGGTGCTGGTTTTAACCTTTAAAGCCCTATACGGCCTAGGACCCTCATATCTACAGGACCGCCTCTCCTGGTATGTCCCATGGAGGACCTTACAGTCTTCAAATAAAAACATCTTGGAGATCCTGGGCCACAGGGAGGTTAGGCTGGCCTCGACCAGAGCCAGGGCTTTTTCGGCCATGGTCCCGATCTGGTGGAACGCTCTGTCCCAAGAGACCAGGGCCCTGCGGGACTTGACATCTTTCCGCAGGGCCTGCAAGACAGAGCTGTTCCACCAGGCCTTTCGTCAGGGCACAGCTTGACTCCCTCCTTTGGCAATCTTCACAGAACTTTAGCCTAATGGTTGCCATCAATTGGATTTGGATTAATTTTATAATGAAATGATTTTAGAATGTTGTACTATTTTATTGTTGTTAGCCGCCCTGAGCCCGGCTTCGGCTGGGGATATAAATAAAATTTAGTATTATTATTATTTGTCTGTGTATTCCTAAAATATACCAGTTTCCCCTTTCCATTGACAAATGCCCACTGTGGTGTACAGAAGATTAAGAAATCTAAAAGCATGCAGCTTGAAACACATGTATAGGAATCACAAAATACTGTTGTATCTGCTGGGAGATCACATTTTGTTAGGCTCCCTTTATTGTTCCCTTCGTCGTCATTTCTAGATTCTCGACTATTTTTCAGGGCATATTACGCCCCATGAGGAAGTCCACAAATTCCAAAGCTAAACATAACATATGCAAACCGCAATATGTTCACAATAACGGTCATTTGCTGTGATACCCAA
Source organism: Podarcis pityusensis (assembly GCF_964106645.2). Classification (NCBI taxonomy): domain Eukaryota; kingdom Metazoa; phylum Chordata; class Lepidosauria; order Squamata; family Lacertidae; genus Podarcis; species Podarcis pityusensis. The sequence goes on along the minus strand of NC_138037.1, from coordinate 6,409,020 downwards.
ATACAGTGGATGCTCGGGTTGCGAACGTGATCCATGCGGGAAGCATGTTTGCAACCTGCAGCGTTCGCAACCTTTGTCTGTGCACGCACGGGTTGCGATTCGGCGCTTCTGCGCATGCGCAAAGCACAATTTAGCGCTTCTGCGCATGCGTAACTGCTGAAACCCAGAAGTAACCCCTTCCGGTACTTCCAGGTTTTGGCTGTCCGCAACCCAAAAAGAAACAACGTGAAGTGGCTGTAACCCGAGGTATGACTGTAGATAGAAGTTACTGCAAACCACGGTTTCCTTCTGCATCCGAACTGGAAACCATGGACTGCATCACTTCAGGCTGGTTGGGCGTAAGTTTGAATGTTTGAATTCTCCCTTTTAACTCAGGAAAAAGAAGCTGAGTGTGTCATTCTCGCAGGCACGCCACTTTTCTCGGTGTAGAGATTATCACTCCTGTGGGAATGTTGAAATATGCATCTCTCCCCCCTCCGGCCTGAAATTATGATATAGTCCAGCAAAAGCTTTGCTGCTTGACTTTCCAGATTGCATAAACTGAGCAGAAGGGCTCTTCCCATCAGTAAAGCTGCTCTCTCCTCCAATAAGAGTCTATCCAGGTCTGGCCAAGATTCCTTCATTCTTGTGTCTTGTTTTCTCTCTGAAACCCCAGCACCATCGAACCGCAAGCAGTCCAGAGGCTACAGCTACCAAAAAGAAACCGGAAAAAGAAGAGGAAACAGGAACTGCAGAGTAAGAAACCTCCCAGGCGTCCTCTTGTCTCTTGGGCCTAGGGAGATAATAGAATTGTAGAGCTGGAAGAGACCCCAAGGGCCTTCTCGGTGGTGGTGCCTGCCCTGTGGAACTCCCTCCCACCAGATGTCAGAGAGAGAAACAACTACCAGACTTTTAGAAGATATCTGAAGGCAGCCCTGTTTAGGGAAGCTTTTAATGTTTAATAGGTTATTGTATTTTAGTGTTCTGTTGGAAGCCGCCCAGGGTGGCTGGGGAAACCCAGCCAGATGAGTGGGGTATAAATAATAATAATAATAATAATAATAATAATAATTTAGTCCAACCCCCTGCAATGCAGGAAGGGCAGCTGTTTTTCTGAATTCAAGGAGGAGGCCCTCAAACTGGGCAGGATTCTGAGGAGAATGAAAGATGGGGTTATATCCAATGTAAAAAGAGGAGGCTGCACTCCAGACCTCCCCCCTAGCATAGTAACTTTCCATGGGGTAGCTCAGTTGGTAAAGCATGAGACTCGTAATCTCATGAGTCACGAGTTCAAGTCCCACATTGGGCAAAACATTCCGGCATTGCAGGGGGTTGGACTACAGTCATACCTCGGGTTGAAGTTGCTTCAGGTTGAGCGTTTTCGGGTTGCGCTCCGCTGTGACCTGGAAGTAACGCAATGTGTTACTTCCGGGCTTTTCTGCATGCGCAGACGCTCAAAATGACATCACGCACATGCGCAGAAGCGGCGAATCGCGACACGCGCAGATGCGGGTTGTGTTTGCTTCAGGATGCGAACGGGGCTCCGGAACGGATCCCATTCGTATCCAGAGGTACCACTGTAGAGGTCCTTCCAGCTCTACAGTTCTATGTTTCATGCGCAAGGAGCTTTTGGCATGTAAGCGGGTATCAAATGGGTGGTATAGTCCTATCGGGAGTGTACCATGAACTCACCTGCCGCCGATTGAGGGTTGGAGCGTGTTCCAATTCTGGAAGCTGCTCAAATTCTGTATCTTGAGCTGGTTGGGGGGAGAGAGAGAGAGAGAGAGAGATATTCTGTCTTTTACTCTCTTGCCATGCAGGCCCGAGCCCAGCAAGAAACCCAAAAAGAAGAAAGAGAAAAAGAAGAAAAAGCACAAGAAAGAAAAGAAAAAAGAGAAGGAGAAGGAGAAGCATCGTAGAAAAAGAGAAGATTCTGCCTCCTCCACCTCCTCTTCTCCAGATAACAGAGAGAGGTAAGTCAGTGGGTCTCTTGTGCAACAGCCGGGAGTCTTCCATAAACAACTAGGTTAGGAGAACTTGGCAGCACATAGGAAGTTGCCCTTTTCTGAATCAGGCGCCTGGTCCACCTCGCTCAGCGTTGTCTACACTGAGTGGCAGGATTTCAGGCAGAGTATCTTTGCCCAAGGGACGCGGGTGGCGCTGTGAGTTAAACCACAGTGCCTAGGACTTGCCAATCAGAAGGTCGGCGGTTCGAATCCCCGCGACGGGGTGAGCTCCCGTTGCTCGGTCCCTGCTCCTGCCAACCTAGCAGTTTGAAAGCACGTCAAAGTGCAAGTAGATAAATAGGTACCGGTCTGGCGGGAAGGTAAACGGTGTTTCCGTGCGCTGCTCTGGTTTGCCAGAAGTGGCTAAAGCGAGATGAGCGCCGCAACCCCAGAGTCAGCCACGACTGGACCTAATTCTCAGGGGTCCCTTTACCTTTACTTTATCTTTGCCCAGCCCTACCTGGAGCTGCCATGGCTTGAGCAGGCGCTCTACCCACTGAGCTGCACTCTTCCCCTTTACTGATAAATCTTGTAGGAGGAATTGGGGCCACCCCAAATGGCTAGAAAGCCACAAGGAAAATCTGGGGAGCTAGCGAGTGATAGCTCCTTTTTTAGCCACTGTAATGTTGCACTTTTATAAAAAACGAAATAAAACAGTGACAGGCTCAAGGTCACCCAGTGAGCTTGTTGGCTGAGCAGGGATTCGAACCCTGACCTCCCAGTTCCTGGTCCAACACCTTAACCACTGCACCACCCTGGCTCTTTCCTTGAAAGGTGTGTTGGTAAGCATTTTTCCATTGCAGAATCGACCTGGCCCATGGCATGAGATATTCTGTCTTAGTACAGGTTGTAAGAGCAGGAGAACATCTGGGATAACTTCCTCTTCTGAGGGAAGGGCCATAGCTCAGGGGTTGGAGCATCTGCTTGGCATGCAGAGGGTCACAGGTTCAATGCCTGGCCTCCCTAAGTAGGGCTGGGAATGTCCTCTTCCTGAAACCCTGGAGAGATGCTGCCAGTCAGTGTGGGCAGTATTAAGCTACTTGACTCAGTTTAATTAATATAATAATAATAATAATAATAATAATAATAATAATAATAGTAATAATAACAACAACAACAACAACAACAACAATAATAATAATAATAATAATAATAATAATAATAATTCATTATTTATACCCCGCCCATCTGGCTGAGTTTCCCCAGCTACTCTGGGCGGTTCCCAATCGAGTGTTAAAAACAATACAGCATTAAATATAAAAAAATTCCCTAAACAGGGCTGCCTTCAGATGTCTTTTAAAGAGAAGATAGCTGCTTATTTCCTTGACATATGATGGGAGGGCGTTCCACAGGGCGAGAAGGCCCTCTGCCTGGTTCCCTGTAACCTCACTTCTCGCAATGAGGGAACTGCCAGAAGGCCTTTGGAGCTGGACCTCAGTGTCCGGGCTGAACGATGGGGGTGGAGACACTCCTTCAGGTATACAGGACTGAGGCCGTTTAGGGCTTGAAAGGTCAGCACCAACACTTTTAATTGTGCTCGGAAACGTACTGGGAGCCAATGCAGATCTCTCAGAACTGGTGTTATGTGGTCCCGGCAGCCACTCCCAATCACCAGTCTAGCTGCAGCATTCTGGATTAACTGCAGTTTCCGGGTAACCTTCAAAGGTAGCCCCACGTAGAGCGCATTGCAGTAGTCCAAGTGGGAGATAACTAGAGCATGCACCACTCTGGCGAGACAGTCTGCAGGCAGGGAGGGTCTCAGCCTGCATACCAGGTGGAGCTGGTAGACAGCTGCCCTGGACACAGAATTGACCTGTGCCTCCATGGACAGCTGTGAGTCCAAAATGACTCCCAGGCTGCACATCTGGTCCTTCAGGGGCACAGTTACCCCATTCAGGAGCAGGGCGTCCCCCACACCCGCCCATCCCCTGTCCCCTCAAAACAGTACTTCTATCTTGTCAGGATTCAGCCTCAATCTGTTAGCCGCCATCCATCCTCCAACTGCCTCCAGGCACTCACACAGGACCTTCACCGCCTTCACTGGTTCTGATTTAAAAGAGAGATAGAGGTGGGTATCATCCGCATCCTGATGAACACCCAGCCCCAACCCCCTGATGATCTCTCCCAGCGGCTTCATAGAGATGTTAAAAAGCGTGGGGGAGAGGACGGAGCCCTGAGGCACCCCACAAGTGAGAGCCCAGGGGTCTGAACACTCATCCCCCAACACCACTTTCTGGACACGGCCCAGGAGGAAGGAGTGGAACCACTGTATCACTTTGCCCCCGTTTAAGGCAGCTTCCTGTTTTTCTTGCAACCTAGGAAGCAGGGGTGCATGCTTTTAATTCATTGCAAATAGTACCTGCAAGCACGCTGCTTGCAGACTGAAGTTTTTCTCCCTCTCCCTCTCCCTCTCCCTCTCTTGCTCCTGACCCTTTCTGTGCTTCCCTGGGAACTGCTGGGCGTCCTGATGATCTGACCCGGCTCTCCTCTGTGCTTGCAGAAAGAGACGACCCGCCTCGCCTCCCGAGCGCCATCCATCATCCTCCCGGCAGGCTGGAGCCAGCCGCCGTGACAGCCATTCATCACCCGCCCAGGAAGAACAGAAACCACCCGGCAGGTGGCGCCGCAGCCCAGCCTCCTCCAGCAGCATCAAGGAAGGGACCCCCGGCAGCCACCGACCAGCCACAAAGACACAGGCCCCCAGCCGCGGAAGGAGGGAGTGTCGAAGCGGCAGCCGGTCCCCGTCTCCTAGAGGCAAAAGCACCGGGCCCCACAAGCGGCGGAGGAGCAGGTCCCCCACATCTCGGGGAGCCAAGAGGAGGCACGACACGGATTCCGACGACTGAGACTTCGTCTGAAACCAAAGAGGCTGCAGCCTTTGTTTTTGGCCCCCTCTCCTTGGCTGCTAACTGGATCGAAGTCACGGCTATTGCAAATGTCCCAGAGGTCCTTCTGGAGTCTAGCAGGAAGTCAGGAAGCCGCCCCCACAAATAAATGTTTGTACCTTAAATGGCTTTGTGAGAAACGCACCTCAGAGTTTAGGCAGCTGCCTAAACTTTGAAAAAAGTAGCTCAGTTGACTTGATAACTCTTCCGACAAGGGTTTTAAAACGCTAGGAGCGAAACTTTTGAGTTGCGCAGAGCTCTTTTTCGGACATTGTTTTTTTCGAAAGGGGGGCGCTAAATGTCCAGAGCGGCTCATGTGTGCTAAACCGTAGGAGAAATGTAAAAAGCAGACATTATATTGATGTGTTACACACACATACACTCGGTCCAAAAACAACAACGACAACTGTTGTTGTGTGGGGTAGATCAGAATGCTTTATCAAAGTAAGAAGAGTTAAGTACATCTCAGAGGCTGTACTGCTGCAGGAACACCCCTCTCAAGTTCATGAAGCCTAGTTTGCAGTGCTTTTATTATGTTGGAAGCAGACCAGAGTGGCTGGGGCAGCCCAGTAAGAAGGGCAGGGTATAGATAATAAAATTATTATTAGTAGTAGTAGTAGTAGTATATGACATAAAAAAGTAGGATTCTAAACCACCCAGCTTCCTTTTTGTTGATGCATATGGATCGCTTCCTTATGCATCAGTAACAAAGAATCTTGTGCTGCCTTGAAGACTAAAGGCATTTATTGCGGCTGAAACCTTTGTCAGGTGTATGAAATGGCCCCCTCAACATGTAGGCTATGTACCTGCATCTGAAAAAGGCACACCCACTGATGCAATCCCTTTGTAGAACTCTTGACAAAGGGGGCTCTGGCCCACAAGCCCCCAATATACCACACAATAAAGGTGTTAACGACAGATCCACATCCTGCATTTAAAGTGCACGTGATGCGGATTTAAAGCGCATGTCTTCCCCCCAAAGAATCCTGGGAACTAGCTTGTTAAGGATTCCAGGAATTGTAGCAGCTCTGTGAGTGGGGGAACTACGGTTCCCAGGGGGAAAGACATGTACAGTAGTTATCATTTTATTTATAATAAAAACAAATAGACACGTACAGTACTTTAAATGTGCATTGGGTGTCCTTTAAATGTTTGGTGTGGATCTGCAATTGGTCTTTAAAGGAGCAGGTAGTCCTTGGTTTTTCTGCAGCAGGGTTACTCGGTTACCTGCCCCAGCCCAAAGCGTGTTGTCTCCTTTCACTTACATGGCAAAGTACTCTAAAGAGGGTCTTGCCTAATGTTTGTTCCCTAAGGTTTGCAAAAGATCACTGGATCGCCAGCTCCTGCAGCTGTGCATGTATTGGGGATGAGGCACCCTCCCACACTGCCATCATGACTGCTTAACTTGGGCAGAGCTGGGGCACTAGCAAGGTGGGCGTGCCCTAGCATGCATGTGCCAGTGGATTCGCCTCTGCCAGTCCGGCCCTCACCTCGGTGTAACCACACAGCCTTGCCATTCTCTCCTGCCAGCCCTGTCCAGGTAAGCAGCAACGAGAAGGCAGGGTTTGGGAGAGGGCTGCTCTGTGGCTTTGCCCCAACACTAGCCGGGTCTCAACACACACAAGCAGTCGCAGCAGAAGCATCTAGATCTGGCTGCTTGCATTTCTCTCTGCCAAGGGAGGAAGGGACTGGACTATTTTCTTAGCGTCTGTAAAACCGGTTTGTTAAAATCGCCCTGCCGTGCCACCAACTGTTTGTATCTTGCCATTGGTGTTCTTTCTATCTCTACAGTATTTTTAGGTTTATATAATGTTCTGCCAAGTATTGTAAAATGAATGAAACCATTTTTTTAAAGAGAGGGGAAGACAGTTGCGTGTAACGCCCGGACTTCTTTCCAGCTTCTCAAAACCTCGTTTTACTTGGTGAAATTAATTTATTCCGTTGCTCTGTGTCCCGGATGACCTCTGTCCCCCACTAAGCTTTGCTCACCTGGATATCCAGGATGTGGTAAGCAGGGTGTGTCTCCCTGCGAGTGTCTCGTATTCCTCCTTTGAAGTTGCAGTGCACTAAAAATGTGAAAAAGCAGGGAGGGGGCGGCTGCTCTCTGCCTTTTGCAGGTAGCCAGTGGGTAGCCATGGGATCTCTCATGCTATTGCCGCTTGCACAGACAGGTGAGTCGTGGCACAGGGCAAGAAGTTGAAGAGTTTGGATTTGATATCCCGCTTTATCACTACCCGAAGGAGTCTCAAAGCGGCTAACATTCTCCTTTCCCTTCCTCCCCCACAACAAACACTCTGTGAGGCGAGTGAGGCTGAGAGACTTCAGAGAAGTGTGACTAGCCCAAGGTCACCCAGCAGCTGCATGTGGAGGAGCGGGGAAGCGAACCCAGTTCACCAGATTACAATTCTACCGCTCCTAACCACTACACCACGCTGCTTTCCTCCTCGCTGTGGCTGGTGGAGAGCAGTAGTCAGGGAGGGGCAACCTCAGGCCAGGGTCCAGCCAGGCGTTTTTGGCTCTTGGAAATCTCTCTAGGCCACACACCCCACTGACGCATGCTTCACTCTTCGAGGGTCCTTGCCTTGCTGGAATGTTTCCTTCGGCTCTGGTTCTTGCACTGCGGGGCTTGGACAAGATGGGCCTCGCAGTCCCTTCCAACTCTATTATTCTGTTCTTGGCCTCCTGCTAGCCTGGATGGAGACTTCTCAGGACACTTGCCTCAAAGCAGGCTCAGAGTCTTTTGTCTTTGTTATTACAGTGGTACCTCGGGTTAAGAACTTAATTCATTCTGGAGGTCCGTTCTTAACCTGAAACTGTTCTTAACCTGAAGCACCACTTTAGCTAATGGGACCTCCCGCTGCCACCACGTGATTTCTGTTCTCATCCTGAAGCAAAGTTCTTAACCCGAGGTACTATTTCTGGGTTAGCAGAGTCTGTAACCTGAAGCGTCTGTAACGCAAGGTATCACTGTATTTGAAGCTTAGATTTAAAAAGAAGAAGATCGCAGCCTTCTGAAGAAAAGTAAAAAGAAAAGCATTTCTCTGCCACTGTTGCCTCTGGTTCTGCCTGCTACTGGTATGTGTGGCTGCTCAGAAGGAAATGTGGTCCTTGGGCGCAAAAAATATCCCCATCTCTGTGGTAGTAGTAAAGGTAAAGGTACCCCTGACCGTTAGGTCCAGTCGCAGACGACTCTGAGGTTGCGTGATCATCTTGTTCTATAGGCCGAGGGAGCCGGTGTTTGTCTGCGGACAGCTTCCGGGTCATGTGGCCAGCATGACTAAGCCGCTTCTGGCAAACCAGAGCAGCGCATGGAAACACCATTTACCTTCCTGCCAGAGTGGTATCTATTTATCTACTTGCACTTTTTGGCCTGCTTTTGAACTGCTAGGTTGGCAGGAGCAGGGACCGAGCAACGGGAACTCACCCCGTCATGGGGATTCAAACCGCCGACCTGATCGGCAAACCCTAGGTTCTGTGGTTTAGACCACAGCACCACCCGCGTCCCATAGTAGTAGTAGTGGACTGCAGCTCCCATCAGGCCCAGCCAGCGTGGAAACCAGCCAGAGATATTGGGAGTTGCAAACCAGCTAACTTTGGAGGTGCCCCACATTGGCTAACCCTGCTTAATGTAGAGGTAAAAGGACCCCTGACCATTAGGTCCAGTCGTGGCCAACTCTGGGGTTGCGGCGCTCATCTCGCTTTATTGGCTGAGGGAGCCGGCGTACAGCCTCCGGGTCATGGGGCCAGCATGACTAAGCTGCTTTTGGCGAACCACAGCAGTGCACGGAAACGCCGTTTACCTTCCCGCCGGAGCGGTACCTACTTATCTACTTGCACTTTGATGTGCTTTCGAACTGCTAGGTTGGGAGGAGCAGGGACCGAGCAACGGGAGCTCACCCCGTCGTGGGGATTCGAACTGCCGACCTTCTGATTGGCAAGTCCTAGGCTCTGTGGTTTAACCCACAGCGCCACCCGCGTCCCTTCTTTACCTGCTTAATTGAGAGTAAATCCTATTGAGCTCAGTAGACTTGTATAGGATTGTACTGGCAACCTCCTCGTGAGCCCCGGCCACACCCTGCATTTTGAAGCACTCTCGCGCCACTTTGGCACTCGTGGATTTCCTCAAAGAATTGTGGGAAGTAGTTTGTTGAGGGTTCTGGGAACTGTAGCTCCGTAAGGTGTCTCATAACAACTCCCAGCACCAACTGCAGTTCTCATCAGGATTCTTTGCAGGGAAGCCGTTAGCACTTAACTTTTCCCAACTCGCCACTGAGCCTGGGAAAAGGTGAGGTGGGTGGTGGGAACGACTTGAGAAGGACATCTTTACTGGGGCATGGTGGTGGTGACTGGAAAAAGCCCTGCTTTTTGAGCCTTCATGAAATCGGTACCTATTTTCATTGCTCAGTCTTGGGTACCTTCTGCAGTTTAGTTAGGATGCACTTTTGAGGAAGAGAATGTGTTTTTTTCAAAAAGCAAACTGCCCAATTACTTTACAAGGGGATGCTTGCAGGGGCTGTAAATGCATGGAATGGGCTTCTCTCTTAAAAACATATTTCTTTGGCTTCACTCGGGGTGTCTTTGGGGCCCTGAATTTCCTGAGAAAGGAAATGGGGGCGAGGTGGAAAAACCCTCTTGAAGGACAAACAATAGCTCAATAAACCCTAACCCTGCATAACAAAAGCAGGGTGAAGGAAGGATCCCTCTCACCTATGTGTTAAGTAGCGGGGTCACCAGTGGGAAACAAGCTTTATGGGCCCTGCCTGGGGGTTATAAGCCCCTGGTCAGAGAGAGAAAGAGAAGCCGAGCCTTTAGCTGCGGGAAAAGAAACAGCCACTGTGAAATCACAGCCCTTGTAAAAGTGCAAAAACGGAAGTGGCACACATATTTTGGAAGTTGGGTGATGAGGGCTGAGCTGAGTTCACAGAACTGGAGAGTTGGAAGGGAACCCAAAGGTCATCTAGCCCAACCCCCGGCAATGCAGGAATCTCAGTGTAGATTTCTGCTTTCTAGTCTAACCAGAGCAGGTAGATTCAGGTAGGTAGCCGTGTTGGTCTGACGCAGTCGAAATAAATAGAAAATTCAAAAATTGTCCAGTAGCCCCTTAGATACCAACTAAGTTTGTTCTGGGTACAGTGGATGCTCAGGTTGCGAACATGATCCGTGTGGGATGCATGTTCACAACCCGCAGCGTTTGCAACCCACAGTGGCGCATCTGCGCACGCGCGGGTTGCGATTCGGCACTTCTGCACATGCGCAAAAGCAATTTAGCGCTTCTGCACATGCGTGACTGCTGAAACCTAGAAATAACCTGTTCCGGTACTTCCGGGTTTCGGTGGGTCTGTAACCTGAAAAAACGCAACCTGAAGTGTCTGTAACCCGAGGTATGACTGTATAAGCTTTCATGTGCATGCACACTTCTTCAGGCACACGAAAGCTTATACCCAGAACAAACCTAGTTGGTCTCTAAGGTGCTACTGGATAATTTTTAAATTATTTTATTCAGAGCAGGGCAGTTCACAATCATTCCAGAGTTTTAGTAGGAGAGCCAGTGTGGTGTAGTGGTTAAGAGCAGTAGTCTCGTAATCTGGGGAATCGGGTTTGCGTCTCCGCTCCTCCACATGCAGCTGCTGGGTGACCTTGGGCCAGTCACACTTCTTTGAAGTCTCTCAGCCCCACTCACCTCACAGAGTGTTTGTTGTGGGGGAGGAAGGGAAAGGAGAATGTTAGCCGCTTTGAGACTCCTTAAAGGGAGTGAAAGGCGGGATATCAAATCCAAACTCCTCTTCTTCTTCTAGTTGCGAAGTGAATTGACTTCTGCAATTGAGAGTTAGCCAACTCAGTGTTCTGCAGATACTGCTCAACTCATAGTCCCTAACCGTTGGCCATGCTGTCTGGGGCCAATGGCAGCTGGAGTCCAGTGACATCTGCAGGGTCAAAAGTTCCCCATCCCCGATCTAGAGGTGTACCGACTGGAAAGCAGGCTCCTGTATCCCTAAGTCTCTGGATGTTTGGGATTGTCAACTCTCGCCAGCCCCAACCAGCATTATATAGTTGAGCGTTGTCGTTACATAGCAAGGAAAGGCCTGTGGACAAGCGGTAGAGTAACTGCTTTGTATGCTGAAGGTTGTAGGTTCAATCCACAGCATTAATCAATTGTTTTTATACCTGGTGTTAGCCGTCCTGAGCCCGGCCTTGGCTGGGGAGGGCGGAGTATAAATAAAATTTATCATCATCATCATCTCCATATAGAGCTGGGAATGTCCCCTGCTTGAAATCTTGGGAGGGCTGTTGCCAGTCAGTATTGACAGTACTAAGCTAGATGGACCAGTCCTTCCTTGGATGTTTCTACGCAGAGGTTGGATGGCTGTCTGTCATGGATTCTTTAGCTGAGATTCCTGCATTGCAGGGGGTTGGACTGGATGACCCTTGGGGTCCCGTCCAACTCTACAGTTCTGTGATTTGATGACTCAGTATAAGGAAACTTCCTACTGTTCCTATATCACAACAACCCAATAAAATCAATTTAATAATAATAATAATAGGTTAATGCGCTAGATTGATGGGATAGAAAGGACTGACAAAACCCGGGACCAGGAGGAAGAGACGCTGGATGAAGATTGGAAGAAAAAAATTTTTTTATTAGGATTGCTTTATAAAATTGATGAATGTTAGAAAAATGTTGGAATGAAATTATTTGGCTTTAGCAAAAATGTTAAAAGAATTATGTAAGAATATGTTATGGTTATGAGAAATTGGTATAAATAAGATCTAAGTTTTAAGTTTTAGGGTCTTTTATAGTAAGATAAAGTTAAAATAGATTAAGGTAATGTAATGACAGAATATTATGAAAAATGGAAAGGATTTGCTGTGACTATTAACAACTAGGATACAAAAAAAGGGAGGAGTGAGGAGGTCAAAGAAAGAAGGTAATGACAGTTAAGGATTTGAGAATATTGGATTTGTTTTTAATTTTTTGTGGCTTATTTTTGCCTTTTGATTGAGTTGTGTTACGTGCTTTGTTCTTATTTTTTGATTTTGATTTTTATCAATTTGTATTGTTTGATTGTGGTTTGTTTTTCTTTTTGTTTTTTCTCTTTCTTTTTCTTCTCTGTTTTTTCTGTAATTCTAAAATTCTTAATAAATATCATTTAAAATAATAATAATAATAATAATAATAATTATAATAATAATTTAATTATATCCCGCCCTCCCCAGCCGAAGCCGGGCTCAGAGCATCTAACAATAAAAGTAACACAGCATTCTAAAATCAATTCAGAATCAAATTAATAGCAACCATTGGGCTAGAGTTCTGTGAGGATTACCAAAGGAGGGGGTCAGACTATGCCTTGGCCAAAGGTCTGGTGGAACAGCTCTGTCTTGAAGGCCCTGCGGAAAGATGTCAAGTCCCATAGGACACTAGTCTCTTGTGACAGAGCGTTCCACCAGATCGGGGCCATGCCCAAAAAAGCCCTGGCTCTGGTTGAGGCCAGCCTAACCTCCCTGTGGCCCGGGACCACCAAGATGTTTTTCTTTGAAGACCGTAAGGTCCTCTGTGGGACATACCAGGAGGGGCGGTCCCATAGGTACGAGGGTCCTAGGCCGTATAGGGCCATATAGGGCTCATTAAACTATTAACCTGTTTCCCTTGCTTCTAATCACTTTAACAGCTTTCCAACGTTTCTTGGGTTGCAAAGAGTCCTCAAGAGAAGGCGAATTTGTCTTTTTCTGCTTTGCTCCAACGCTCCTCCGACGTGCTTCATCTCTGCCTAACTTGCTGCAGATCACCATGCTGTGGTTCATGATACTTGAACACCTGCCCACTGATGACTTCTTTGGCTGCTGTAAGTAAGCTTGCAGAAAACATTATTGTACTGCTACGCTGATAGGTCTGGGCAAAGCATTCTGGCCTCCACTCAGTTTACAAGAAGTAATGATGACATCATTTAACCCTCCCTTCCTCTCCCAACCAACCCCAACCCCAACCCCATCCCCATCCCATTCTCAGTTCATGCATAAATCAATGCCGATATATTTTATGCAGCTCAAAGGTCAGGAAGTGATTCTGACGGGTCTCTGTTCGGACAAAGACCTCAGCTCCGAAGGGTGAGAGTCCCTGCAGCCCTTGAGCTTGTGAGTGATGGGTTCACAAGCCCACCTTCCCAGCCCCCAGCCCCCACTCCATTGTTGGAGGTTGAAAGGAAAACCAGACCCACTTCCTTGGGGCACATCGGGGCTAGGAGTTCACAGAAATGCTTTGGAGAGAATGAGAAGGGTGACACACACACACACTCCCTGCCAGTTTGTCCTGTCATCTCACTTGCAACTTGTGACATTTGCAACAGTCCTGATCACAAAATGTGTATGTATATTTTCCTGATGGGCATATGGGTTGTCTGCTATGCTCATCCCATTCGGAGTAGACCCACTGGAATCCACAAACCTACTTAGGTTAGTAATGATCATTTCAGTGGGTCTGCTACTCCTTTAAGGTCTGCATCTACATGTGCTGGGTGCAGCTTAATGTACTGGTGTGACTTGCAAAACAAAGGCAGAGGTGTCTTAGCCAGCCACATCCTTTTGCGAGACGCTCTGCTCCATTCCTTCTCCGACCTGGTTTTCTATTTCCCCTCTGCTAAGCATGCTCGGTCCTCGCTGAGTTATTTTGGGGGTTCCCCACACATGAACACCCCAGAGAGTGCCCCCTAACATTAAGGAAAGCATTAGGACATTAGGATGCTCCCAGCCCAGACTACAACTCCCATCGGCACTGGCCAGCATGAGCTGGTGGGAGGTGTAGTCCAAAGCAGATGGAAGACCCCAGGTTATGGAAGACTGACCCAGGCTATTGTTGGCTTTGTCAACCTTTGCTCAGCTTATGAGTAATTATTATTATTATTATTATTATTATTATTATTATTATTAAATTTGTATACCGCCCTATATTCTCTGGTCCCAGGACGGTTGATAAGATAAAATCACAATATAAAAACACAAAATGCATAATCAAAAACAACCCAATAATACCCTCCATTTTAAAAGGGCATTGGATGTCAATCAGCCAAAGGGCTGGTAAAAGAGGAACGTTTAGGGAAGCTTTTAATGTTTGATGTATCATAGTATTTTAATATTCTTTTGGAAGCCGCCCAGAGTGGCTGGGGAAACCCAGCCAGATGGGCGGGGTATAAATAATAAATTATTATTATTATTATTATTATTATGGTGCCTAAAGGTGTATAATGAAGGCTCCAGGCAAAGCTCCCTGGGGAGAGCATTCCACAGATGGGGAGCCACTGCAGAAAAGGCCCCGTTCTCATGTTGCCATGCTCCAGACTTCTCATGGTAGTTCCCATCATCCCTGGCTGTTATGCATGCTGGCTAGCGATGTTGGGAGTTGTAGCCCAAAACATCTGGAAGGCACCAGGTTAGGGAAAACTGCAATACAGAATGATAGAGGCTGGGCCGTCACCACTAACAGCTGGCTTCTTTTGGTTCCCATCCGCAAGAAAAACTTGTGAGAGTCCAGTCTTGCGTGGCAGGCAGTGCGGGCGATTCTGAGTTAGATGGAACAATTGTCTGACTCCGTATATGGGCTCCTCCAGAGTGGTGTTTTTTTGGATGGTTGTATACTGTAAAGTGTCGCTGATGCAACAGTGGCAGATTTAAACTGGACCATCCACACACCATTCTATGGCATTAGTTGCTCTGTGATGCTTCCCCAGTGTTACTACGGTACATTATTGCCACCTGGAGGGTTACTCTTGCGCTATATCAAAACAAAAGCGGAGCACAAAATGGAACATTTGTGGAATAAAAAGTTACAGGCTTCCGGCAGGAAGCTATGGGCCATAGCCTGATTGGAAACAAAGCAGTATGTCGCATACCCTCCAACATTTCTCCGATGAAAATAGGGATGGGATATTCCAGGATTAAATCAGAAACTGGGACGCCTTCTGTAAAACCAGGGCTGTCCCTGGAAAATAGGGACACTTGGAGGGTCTGTATGCCGGCCCCAAAATAGCTACAGACACAATGAGTACTGGAAGTGGGATTGTAGAGTAACTGCCCCATCATAAGCAAAGTTATCACGAATGCACCATGAAAAGGATGTCTGAAGGAGCCCTAAAGCAGGCTCTGCTTCTTGTTTGGCGATCCCTCGTAGCTGAGTAAGATTGTCTTCCATAAACACGGTTTTAACAATGAGTCCGTAAGTGACTGTGGAGGCCAATTCTGGATCCACACGTCCTTCCACAGTGGGGACATTGGTTTCCGGGCGGGAGTTGATCACAGTGTGGATTTGCCAAGCGTGCCTTCCTCTTAGCACGTTTCTCCCTTGCGTCCTGAGTTCGAGTGTTTTCAAAGCCCATGACCCCTTTGGGAAAGGCTGTTCTCCAACTGGAGCACTCGCAGGCCAGTGTTTCCCAGTTGTCAGTGTTTATACTACGTTTTTTTAGATTTGCCTTGAGACAGTCTTTAAACCTCTTTTGTTGACCACCAGCATTACACTTTACATTTTTAAGTTTGGAATAGAGTAGTTGCTTTGGAAGACGATCATCAGGCATCCGCACAACATGACCAGTCCAACGAAGTTGATGTTGAAGAATCCTTGCTTCCACACTGGTGATCTTTGCTTCTTCCAGTACACTGGTATTAGTTTGCCTGTCTTCCCAAGTGATGTGTAAAAAAATTTCGGAGACACAGTTGATGGAATCTTTTGAGGAGTTGGAGATGGCGTTTATAAGTGGTCCACATTTCACAAGCATACAGTAAGGTTGGTAGTACAATAGCTTTGTAAGCAAGCATTTTGGTTTCCCTGCGAATGTCCCGGTCCTCAAACACTCTGCACTTTAGTCGGGAGAAAGCCGCACTCGCAGAGCTCAGGCGATGCTGGATTTCAGCCTCACACTGAGTCAGACCACTGGTCTACCTAGCTCAGTATTGTCTACACTGACTGGAAGCAGTTCTCCAGGGTTACAGGTGAGGGACATGCTAAGGACTGACCCTGGGACCTTTAGCTGGAGAGGTGGTATAATGATATAACCCAGTAAGAAGTAATGTGCAATAGGCATCCTATCCTTCTGCTGCCTCTTTAAATAGCTGTCTGAAGGTAGGGGAGTCGCATTAATGTTGGGGGAACAGGGAGCCCCAATAGCCATGGGCAAAGTCTCTTCCTTGCTCCGTCCTGCCTCGAACGGCAGCCAGATGGCTTAATTTGGAGTGTCTTCTGAGCTCCGACAACCCCTAATTATCTTCATTTCCTTTTCTCTCGCTCTAGCCCAACAGGTCACTCCTCAGGCAGAGAGGATTAACCTGTGATCATACATCATTACTGCGTGAAGAAAATCCACCCTTTGCCTTTTTTTCCTTCTTCCAATTGGCATCAACCATTCAGTGGGTCAGGCTACAGTTATGCGTATACATAGGGCTGTCACTTATTTTTACTTTTAGGAGAACATAGGAAGCTGCCTCAACTAATAGCATGGAATTTTTTTTTGGTTTTTTTGCAGGGGGTGGGAAGTGAGACTCTGCCAATATCACAATGCCATTATACAAATATTTGGTGTGACTGCATTTGGAATATTGCAGGATATTGCAGAGCCGGAAGAAGTTCAGAAAATGGCAAGCAAAATTAACAAGGGCCGTGCACCAACACTATGAGGAACGGTTGCAATATCTTTAGCTGAGATTCTTGTATTGTGGGGGTTGGACTAGATGACCCCTGGGGTCCCTTCCAATTCTACCATTCTATGATTCTATGATCTGGGTTTTTTAGTGGTATGGAAAAAATGTGTGTATACGTAATGGAGGTGTATAAAATTAAGGATGGGTAAAGAGGATACAAAATTAAAAGACACCTGCTTCTTGGGAGAAAAGCAATGACAAGCCTAGACAGCATCTTAATAAGCATAGACATCACCTTCCCAACAAAGGTCCGTATAGTTAAAGCTATGGTTTTCCCAGTAGTGATGTATGGAAGTGAGAGCTGGACCATAAAGAAGGCTGATCGCCGAAGAATGGATGCTTTTGAATTATGGTGCTGGAGGAGACTCTTGAGAGTCCCATGGACTGCAAGAAGATCAAACCGATCCATTCTTAAGGAAATCAGCCCTGAGTGCTCACTGGAAGGACAGATCCTGAAGCTGAGGCTCCAATACTTTCGCCACCTCATGAGAAGAGAAGACTCCCTGGAAAAGACCCTGATGCTGGGAAAGATGGAAGGCACAAGGAGAAGGGGGCGACAGAGATGGTGGGACAGTGTTCTCGAAGCTGCCAGCATGAGTTTGACCAAACTGCGGGAGGCAGTGGAAGACAGGAGTGCCTGGCGTGCTCTGGTCCATGGGGTCACGAAGAGTCGGACACAACTAAACGACTAAACAACAAAAAGAGGATACCAATGCATAAAGCCATCCATCGAGGCTGAATGCTGGAAGATTAAGGACAGGCAAAAGAAAGCCCCTTTCCAACACACCCTATAGGTATGGAATTCAGTGCCATGAGAAACAGCAAAGGCCACCAGTTTGTGTGGCTTTAAGAAAGAACCAAAGTCATGGAGGATATCAATGGCCACTAGCCACCAATGCCCATTCTCTGCCTCAATAATGCTTCTGAAAACCAGTTGCTGGAAATTGCAAGAGAGGAGAGCATTCATGTCCTGTTTGCAGGCTTCCCATGGGCTGCTAGCTGACCACAGCGAGAAGAAAGTGCCGGACTATACGGGCCACTGGCCTGGCCCAGCCGGGGCTCTTAGGTTTTGTCTCAAAAGGCATTCTGCTTCCTTGATGAAGTTATGACACAGTTGTGTCAGAAGATGGCACTGTGGAGTTGCACCCACTGAAACCTGCTATTGCAAAGGCATCCCGGTTTAAATTGCCTTGCCAGTTTTAACAAAGCACCTTGCTAAAACCCTGAGGACCAACAGCTTTTGTTGCAGACTACAGTCCACTTCATCATACTTTAGTCTACGAAAGCTTATGCCGTAAGAATGTGTTCATCTGGGCAGTGCCAGAATAGTCTTGGTTTCCACGCCCCCTGCAAGACGAATAGGAAATTGCCAAATTTAGTGACTTTGGGGGAAACCCTTTATTATGGCATTAGCAGTCCTCCCCAGCCTAAATGGATGTGCAGTAGTGGCAGGGTGGGAAAGGTTCTCTCCTGATGGATGATGATGATGATTTATTTGTTTATTTATACATACATACATACATACATACATACATACATACCCCACCCATCTGGCTGGGCTTCCCCAGCCACTCTGGGCGGCTTCCAACAAAATATTAAAATACAGTAATGCATCAAACATGAAAAGCTTCCCTAAAGAGGGCTGCCTTCAGATGTCTTCTAAAAGTCTGGTAGTTGTTTTCCTCTTTGACATCTGGTGGGAGGGCGTTCCACAGGGCGGGTGCCACTACTGAGAAGGCCCTCTGCCTGGTTCCCTGTAACTTGGCTTCTCGCAGGGAGGGAACCGCCAGAAGGCCCTCGGAGCTGGACCTCAGTGTCCGGGCTGAACGATGGGGATGGAGACTCTCCTTCGGGTATACCGGACCGAGAATCCCTGCTCTTGTGGGGGGAACAGGCAGAGGTGGAATTCTGCCCCCTCCCCTGTTAAATCCCACACAATGTCAGGGGCTGTGGGCTAAGCATGTACATCACCCTCATGCCCCCAGGGAATGTGTGACCAGTGTTGGGAGACAGATCGTTTTGGCAATAAGAGACGGAGCTTTCACTGCTGAAGCGATTGCAGGGCCGTGTTGGAGGGGAGAATTAAGGGTCACAGGGTGTGGTTCTTCTGTGATCCCATTCCCTCTACTGTCTCTCTCTCCCTCCCCCCTCCACACCGATGACTGTAAGGAAGAGCCCAATTGAAAAGGAAAAAGCTTTCATCTAGTCCAGCATTTTCCTAATTTAAACTTAAGGAAGCATGCCATTTGCTACATGCCAAAATTGAAAGAATAATGCCACTTTACAATAAAATTATTTTGATAATTGTTAGCTATGGCTTTCTTCTAATCCTTTGTTCCTTTGTTGTTGTTGAGACTTTTGTAAATGTGGGAATCTCGTAACAAGATTTGTCCTTCACATAAATATCCGTAGTGGACCACTCACAAAACCATACACACACATATATACACAGTGGTACCTCAGGTTAAGTACTTAATTCATTCCGGAGGTCCGTTCTTAACCT
The DNA here is from genome assembly GCF_964106645.2 of Podarcis pityusensis. Classification (NCBI taxonomy): domain Eukaryota; kingdom Metazoa; phylum Chordata; class Lepidosauria; order Squamata; family Lacertidae; genus Podarcis; species Podarcis pityusensis. The sequence continues at coordinate 6,389,968 of NC_138037.1, read as the reverse complement.
GAAACTGTTCTTAACCTGAGGTGCCACTTTAGCTAATGGGGCCTCCTGCTGCCGCCGCACAATTTCTGTTCTCATCCTGAGCAAAGTTCTTAACCTGTAACCTGAGGTACCACTGTCTACACAGGGATGCAGGTGGTGCTGTGGTCTAAACCACTGAGCACCTTGGGCTTGCTGATCAGAAAGTTGGCAGCTTGAATCCCCGCAACAGTGAGCTCCCATTGCTCTGTCCCAGCTCTTGATAACCTAGCAGTTCGAAAGCACGCCAGTGCAAGTAGATAAATAGGTAGCACTGTGGCAGGAAGGTAAACAGCATTTCCGTGTGCTCTGGTTTCCATCGCGATGTTCTGTTGCGCCAGAAGCGGTTTAGTCATGCTGGCCACATGACACGGAAAGCTGTCTGTGGACAAACGCCAGCTGCCTCAGCCTGGGAGCGCCGCAACCTGTCGCCTTTGACTGGACTTAACCATCCAGGGGTCCTTTACCTTTACCTACCTACCTACCTACACACACACACACACACACACACACACACAAAGAGACTGGCTTCCTCCAATTAAGTGAACAGGGAAGCCACTGCAGATCAGGAATCATTCAATTTTTCAAGTGGGTATGTTGGGGGAAAAACACCTGCTAGCACATTTTCAAAGCTAAGCAGAGCCTGATAAGGTTTTAAACTGGATGGGGGGACCACACGTTGAGACCTTCATTGCTGGGGTTGGACTAGATGACCCTCAAGTTCCCTCCCAACTCTGCAATTCTATAACTCTTAAGTAGCTTTGCTGCCCATCGCAGGGCAGCATGGTAGATAGGAGTGTGAGCAGTGCTTTGGCAGTCCCTGGTTCAAAGCTCAGATCAAGCAAGTCACTCTCAGTCTCAACCTCCGAATTGCAATGTGAGAACGACTTGGGAGCTGTGAAAGTCCAACTTCAAATTTCTCCAGAAAGGATCCATCCGAACTGGATGTGTCAAAGGCAGCAGAATGGCAGCTGTTCAATGTAAATAAGGCGAGAGCATGTTGCATACACCAACAAGGTCTGAGCTACTTAGACCTCTGGACTAGCCAATGAAGTTGGATGTCTGAACGCCTAGGACAGGCATTGTGCCTTGGGGCATCTGGTTCACCACTTTGAGAAGAGGATGTTAGTCTAGACTTAAGCTCTTAAGTTCTTTCACGTCAGATGACTTTTAAGAGTTTTAATCAACCCCTTGAAGAAATGAAACAAGTGTGTTATTCCAAACACCTGGTTTACTGGGCGAAGAGGGAAAATTTAATCACTTTCTGAATGGCTTCCTCCCAAAGCCAGTTTGGACTTAATGGATGAGAAACATGTAAGCAAATGTACTTGCTTTTGTATCAGCAAGCTGTTGGGAACATACCCTCAAATGAGGTGGGGGGGTGGGGGGAATGGGTTTATGCTAATTTCCCATGCTGCAATGCCACATGGGGTATATCTTATAGAATGACTTGAAACACCCTTTCCAAGGGCTGAGTTAGCGGGGGATTGTGTGGTTATCAAATAGCTGTCAACACTCAAGATATCACAGCAGCCTCGGGCAATAGCCCAGAATGGACAATCAGTTTTTAACTGTAACTGAGAACTAAGGAAAGGGCCTTTTGCCAACGAACACCAGAAAAGGACATTACCACTGTGCATGTTTCACATTTTATCCTACTTCTGCCAAGCCAAATTATGTAGGACCCCAACTCACAGGAGTCCTCTACCTCAGCTACTGCTGTAACTGCATCTCCCTTCATGCTTCAGAGATTTTGCAAGGTCCTCCTCCCTGCTGAAGAATCCCTTTAACAAAGGTTGCTGTATTTCAAAAAGTGAAAATCTGGACATTAAAGTTGTTTCTTCTTCTTTTTTGCCAAAGCTTATGTCATGCCCAAAGTTATTGAGCTTTCTTTTTGCAATATTGAGTATTTGAGCTATTTTTAATGAAATTCGCCAAAATCTACACTTCCCGACATGGGCTGCCATAATTCTGAATGTTCCCGGATTTGTGCGATTCCCACCTGGAAGCTGTTTACGAGGGCTGAATACAAGCTATGTATAGGAAATTCCAGACGTATGGCAACCCTACTTTTAACAGCTGCAAACATGTTTACCTAGCTGAAAGCAGGTTTTTGGGGAGCCCCTGCTGGAGGAAGGCAATTCTCTAATTCAGTTATTTACATAAAGTGTAGGGTCACTCTTGAAGGGTGGCTAAATAACACAACTTTAAAATTACCCATGGTGTATATGCCTCATTTGCTTTTTTAACAGTTCTGGCCCACTAGCCTGTTCCTGCCAATACTCTGCCCACAACCCATATGGTAACTCACTATAACCCACAATATGTTCCCAAGTAAGAGTTGAACTGGTATGTGGCAGATTACAAGAGGGGCATGTTCCATAGCATTCACAAGTCTGCTTTAACATGATATATACGAGAGAGAAAACAGCTTCGTGGACTACTTCTTTACTTCAATATGCAGGAGCTCAAGGAGGTAGGAAGGGAACTCGTCTAGTCAAAGCGGCTACTCAAAAGCAGAAACTGACGAGTGCAAAGACCATGAAAGGCTTTATTCAGTATGTATTTGGTTATGGAGCCCAGCAAGATGGAACAGGCAAAGCATGAAAACCCCAGGAAATAGTTAAGAGATTTTTATTCTAATAGCTTTAATTACAGTGCTTGTTTGTCGAAATGAAAACTGAAAACAAGTATACAAAACAGTTGATTACTGTGTATTGAAAGCAAATAAAGAGATTTTCCACAACACTAAACAAACCAGTTCTGATAGTTCCTCAAGTTAAAGTTTAAACAGCTCCAGCTTCTTCAGTGTTTTATCAAAATACAAAAGAAAAAAAAAAGTTAAGAGGTCTTCTTGATGGCAAATCTGAACCTTGCAGTATGAGGGATGCGAAGGGGTTTCCACACATATACAGATATGGGAGTGTTCCAAAAAATGGCATCAAACACTTCTAGAATGGAATGAAACTCCAAACTCTCATGCTTTTAGTATTTCCCCCCCTAAACATTACATTAGGTGGCTTGGATGGCATTTCTTACTTAAGTACAGTACTTGCTGATGACAGAGCTGAGCACTGCTATGGGCTGCTGTACTCTGTGGAAATAATTTGTCTTCTGGAGTACTGTAGTTCTACATGAGAAAAGTCCAAAACACTTGGGGAGGGGGCGACAAGAGAACAGGTAAAGGATGGCATCCAAATTAGACGCAAGAGGAGAAAAACGTTCTTGCCCAAATCTGAGAGAGCACTAGAGGGTCATAGTGTTTTACACGTGCGCCAATTTCTCTTAAGTCTGTGGCCTGAACTGAACTGAACTCTGACTTTAGGAGATCTCACATTCACAAAAAACACAAAAGAGGTTGTCAAGCACAGGAAGATCCAGGATGCTGCCCATTCCATGGACCTATAACATGTTAAATTGCTGGTATTCAAGTTGTTGCAGAACTCACAATGGACATTTTGTTCAAGTGTTTCAGCTTTCCTTCTTTTCTAAAAAAGAAACTGACATCTCCAGGCTAAAAAATAGCCACCAAATCTGGCCTCCCCACAGACCTCGCAAGCCAAGAGGGATTGTATTCAGCTCTAGCGTACAACCAGACAACTGGCAACTTTTCTCTGAATCCACTTCAAATCCCTTCCCCAGTACTAAACAGCGAGTTGATTTTCTTTATAATAAAAAAGCTGAGTAATATTGCATAGGAGTACCAGAAACTGTCTCATTGGAAACAAGAACTATTTACATTAAATAAGAAACCTAAACTGTTTTCAGGCTTGGATTTGCCACATGTACAGCATGGTGAAGGACATCCTGTGACAAGAGAAATGAAAACAGCTTCCGGCACTCAATACCACAAAGTAGCATGGTTTGCCACGTTAGAGTAAAGCGAAGGGTGAAGGAGGAGGAGGAGAAGGAGGAGGAGGAGGAAATAAGGAGGGGTGGAGAAAAGAGGGAAAAGAAGAGTATTTTTAGGGCTTCATTTCTGGTTTCGGAGCTGATTGGACAACCAGTCCAGTCCTTCATAGAGACCGTCTCCACTAGTGGCACAGGTGGCCTGGATATACCAGTTCCTGTGGCGAAGAGAATGCAGTCCTAGTTTGTCTGTGATTTCTGCTGCATTCATCGCATTAGGCAGGTCCTGAAAAATGGAAGCAATTTGCTTTAGAAAATGGATTTTTGTTTCCTTTATAGAATTCATAGGAAGAATCTGCAACATACAATTCAAATGTGGCATAATGGTAAGATGTTGCATTGACCATTAATCTGTGTGATCTGGACTACGTTGTGATATAGACAGAACCAGATCTGGTTCCCTGAGGCCAAAGACATCCTTGTGCTATCACATGGCTTGCAACAGTAGCAACCCACCCTTCTCAATCCAGTGAGCACACAGAAGGCCCATAGTACAGATCATGATGAGAGTGGCAATTTTGAATCTGGCCGTAGATGTAGCATGCAAAATTCCTAAATTGTCTGAAGTGTGGTGGAGAAAAAGTGATGGAAAAGTGAGACTTGTAAAGGCAACAGATGCTCTGGGATATTCATATAGTCCTCTAAATTCATACTCTGACCGATATTGTTGGTACTTTTAAACCCCTACATAATGGCATTGTGGTGCCACAATTTGTTTGGAGGTGCAGCAGTTCAGGAAAGTCAATAAAGAAGCACTTTTAGCATGGTAAAATCGTATGTTTTGTGTTGCAAGGGAAGTCCCGGGGGCTCCTTAATGCAACTGTGTCACGCAAGAGACCATATATTTTACCTCTGAAATCTGTCAGTAATATTATTTTCAGCCCACTGCCGACAGCAAGGCCCACAGACGTAGGCATAACCAACAGAGGGTGACTGGAAAGTGAGAACTCTTACAGCCCACCATCACAACTGGAGGCGAAGGGAACCCTGGGGTACCATTCTGGCTGTGCTGTTCACAATCACTTACCTGTTTGTTAGCAAACACTAAAAGGACAGCATCTCTGAGCTCATCTTCTGCCAACATTCTCATAAGTTCTTCTCGGGCCTCATTGACTCTCTCTCTGTCATTACTATCAACCACAAAGATCAAACCTACAAAGGAAACAACAGTTGTTTACATGGACAGGCAAGGAGACAGAGAGCCTTTCTGAAAGGAAGTTTTAAGTATGGAACTAGATCTATTGTCATAAAAATATGTCTATACCAATAGGCACTGGCAATCTATAATGTAATTTAAATCAAATTCACTAGTTACGGGGCTAAAGCTAGCCACACAGCAATCAAGTAATAGTGAACTATGTGAAGAAGCCATTTACTCAATTTAGAAATCAAGTATTGCTTTTGATCAAGCCAATGGATGTATATAATCTTCTGGAATCTGCTCAAAGTCCAAGGCTATAACAATATCAAAATGATGAGATAATTCTGGGCATTTGCAAACAAGGTAGGAAAGAATGAATAGGAACCCTTTAAATAAGATTCTTGGGCTCTTAGAAAGCTGTAAGAAGCGCCTACCAAAATTCTGCATGCTAAAGCCACAGATGAAAGAAAAAAAGACCAATATTTAGAGAAGAACTGTTTAACATGATGGGACTTGTGTATTTTTTTACCTCCATCTGTCAGTCAACATATCCTAAGGTGGTGCTATCTAACCAAGTGTTCAAGAGAAGCCATCCCATAGCTAAGATCAGCGCTATTGCTGATGTTTCCATCAGTAACATGCTGATGCAGCCAAATTACAACATACTGGAAAAGCTACTTAAAATAGCTCACCTTGAAAGTGCTTTGATATCTATATGGAAAAAAGTCACCAACTTGAGACCTCGCACAGCTTCATTTACAGAATAGGCATGGAGAAGCTATATGACATTACTACATAGGAATATATGAAAGGATGCCCTCAACAATCTCCTCTTAATACCCAGATTACTCAAGAAGGACAGCAAAATGCTGGTTGAATGCTTGAGATGCTACCAAAATGACTGACTTTCTTACTTACCAGGATAAAAGCCAATGTCTAGTATTTTACTTATGAAAAGCAGCCTGTAGACGAGGCACAATTGACCACCTGAATTCATGTCCGAGAAAACATCTGACTCTTGACTTCCTGACCTAAAGCTCGCTTTAGTGCCATGCTGCTGCTGTGGCAAGCTTATTACACATGTGCAGGTACACAGGAAGCTGCCATATACTGTAAGTTCATCTAACTCAATTTTGTTTACATAGATTGGCAGTGGCCCTCCTGGATTTCAGTCAGGATTTTGTCAGCCCTACTTAGATACTCCAGGAAATGTAACCGGGAACCTTCTGCATGCAAGGCATGTCTCTACTACTAAGCTATGGCTCCAACCAGAACCATGAAGGATTCATAGACACAGCAAGTATGGTGAGATGGTTTTCTGTGCAGAAACAAGTATATCATCTTGTTTTTCCAGTGATTCTGAAACTTATGGTCACAACAACGTTGACACCATAAGACAAAGCAGCCTCAGCAAGGATTTCAGAAGCAGTGAGACAACAGCCAACAATGTCAAGTTATGTGTCTACATCACCGATGCAGCAGCTCCTGTACTTAAAGGTAAACTGTGACACATGCTGATCCGTCACAGCCTTTGCTAAGTCAGCCCCGAGGGCTAAAAAGAGACACTCATAAAACAGATCCAAGATTTAATGCACACGGCAATAACTTCGCTAAAAGATCATGAAGCTAACAATCAATAGGCCACCAAGTGATCTGAAAGTGGTTTTCATTATACAAATGACATACCCTCAGTTACAACATGCTAGCAGGTTTAGAGAGTTGCCTTCAGTTTTCCCCGGACTTGTTCTATTCAAAAGAAGGGACACTTGGCTAGTGTTGCTGACATGAACACCCAAAACGGACCAGTAGTCCATGGGTTCAATTTGGCCCACAAAAGGCCTTCAATTGTTCCCTGGGGTGATATGGAGGAGTTACACACAGGTGCACAGCTACTTTAAACCAATGTATGGCCAAATCTACTGCAGAAGCTAGAGAGGGGACAATTGGGCAAGCTTGCTAGGCACTCCTTTTGTTTGGCTGCCAAACACTGACACAAAACCTGAAGCCAACACTGACCATGTACTGACCATGGCATACTACTGGAGCTTGTTTTCTGTACATTCTGTGGAAAGGAATCTCATAGAATCTTGAGATTAATTTTTGGGAACACAGAAGTTGCAGAAAGAATCAGAAGACTGACATGTATCTAGCTCTTTACTGTTTGACAACAGCTCTCCAGGGTTCCAGATAGCAGTGTCTCTCGATCTCCACTGGAGATTGCTAGGGATTGAACCTAGATTTATTTTTTTTTTGCAGGCAAAACTATGGTTCTGATTTAGGGGAATGCAACTGTTGGCATACTTGCAAAGAAAACACTCAAAATGCAATTGTAAGGGTTATGTCACATATGTGAATGAACTAAGATAACCTAAGCTGGCGCAGAATGGAGATGTCCTAGCTTGATACTTGTGCTAAGAAAGGACTGTCCCTACTGCAAGTTTCACATTCTGAATGACAAAAGTCTGTGGGACAGAAAGACCTAAAGACATATCCCATCACACTCAGTACTAGACAGGTAGCTGATACGTTTACTTCATGCTATCAACATAGTTATGGAGTAACTGAAGATGCCTGAGTGGGTCTCTATAAATACAAAAAAAAGGATATGGTCAGTTACAGAAAATAGCTCACCTTGTGTATTCTGGAAATAATGGCGCCAGAGTGGTCTGATCTTATCCTGACCACCTACATCCCACACTGTGAAGCTAATGTTCTTGTATTCTACAGTTTCTACATTGAAACCTGAAACAAAAAAGTGGGAGAAAAGTTGAGCAGTTAACAAGTGAAACAGCATGCTCATCCACATAACCTAAACTAAGGTATAGAAGGAAATTGTTGAAATCAATTATATGCTTCTTACCCCCCCCCCCCGAAACTCCTGACCAACTGGTCCACATTTTAAAAGCCAGTCTTAAAATGTATACTCAGAATATACACTAATACCCCCCATCAAATATATACTTCATAAGGAGCAAACAGCTTATTTAACACAGATTTTTGCATCTGAAATGGCAATATCAGTGAGCTACTATGGTCCAAAGAGCTGAATTGTATTGAAGACCACACTGAAAACATATTGCCAAGTGAAGAGCCACTAGTAAGTTAGAATACATAATTGCACCTAAATATTATTCGCTTGTCATTTTCAAAAGCATACAGGCCAAGCTTCACATATTACAGTGGTATCTCCAGTTGCGGATGGGATCCGTTCTGGAGCTCCGGCCAGATCCTGAGGTTTCCGCAACCAGAGGTTCTGCACATGCACACAGCGCGATAGAGCACTTCTGCACATGCGTGAGCGGCGAAACCTGGAAAAATACTTCCAGATTTGCCGCTTTTGCAACCTGAAGTTTACATTACCCAAGGGTAATGTAAGCCGAGGTTCTACTGTATTTTGCAATGTTTCTTCTTTCAAATGTTTGCCACAGGTTTTTAAAGGATTTACAGGATGACACCTCTCCTATGGCTAGTTTCTCAATTTTAAAAAGAAAATACAACCGACCAATGAGATAACATATTATATATCACAGCAGATATTAACCAAAGCAACAAAAATGGCTGTAGCAACATCTTAACATTCATAGACATTGTCAACATTTTCCTCCCTCTACTATTCCAGCATTAGTCAAATCCTTTCTTGAAGAGAAGCAAATTAAGAAATATTGGAGTTGTATCTTGTGCTCTCTAAGCAATGAGTTGTAATGGATCTATAAACATGGTTAGAGCGACCAAATGCTTACTTCACCTGGGTAACAAGTGCATCATCACAGACATATGCAGACCAACCATATGCAAGTTTACTCAACAGTACTGTCAGTCTGTGTACAATTCCAAACTTTATCTACTTTTAAATATGTTTAAAACAGTCACATATTTGTAAAGGGAAGCTGCTTCACATCTTACCTATAGTAGGGATGGTAGTTACTATTTCACCGAGCTTAAGTTTGTACAATATAGTAGTCTTTCCTGCAGCATCCAGCCCGACCATAAGTATGCGCATCTCTTTTTTGCCAAAAAGGCCTTTGAAGAGGTTAGCGAAAATATTTCCCATGCTTAAGTCTGGTGCTCACTCACTGGCCAAAGAAATCTAGGAGAAAATAAATTCAAAACAGTTAGTTCTGTACAGTGTGATGATCACACCCTGCTCAATCCTTAGGAGTAAAAGCCCCCTGGAACCCAGTGAGATTTATTTTCAAGTGTTAAGTGTGAAAAGCCACCTCACAACAATGGAGGCTCAATACAGAGCAGAGGTTTTAAGAGTGTGAACAGGGATTATCGTATTTTTCGCTCCAGAGGGCGCACCAGACTATAGGGCGCACCTAGTTTTCTCCAGGCTTCAGCGAAAGCCTGCATTCGCTCCATAGGACGCACACACATTTCCCCTTCATTTTTGGAGGGGAAAAAGTGTGTCCTATAGAGTGAAAAATACGGTAGATTGGAAAGGTCATTTTCAGTGGTGGGTTATCAGCTTTGGATACTGCAAAAAGATCAACAGTAACAGATACTTTTAACACAAGACACACAAAATGGGTTTTGTAGGAGAAGGAGACTGCAAGTAGTATGACTATCTTGGCCAGTTTGGGGGAGGGGGAGAGAGAGAAGAAAGAAGCTTGAGGAATTCCCACTATCCAGCTTGAATGGTAGCCCCTCCCTCTCCCATCACAGGGCCTCCTGCAGAAGCATTTTGTTTTGAATGGAGCGAGAAATGACAACTTCTTCTAAACAAATGGTCTTTTCCATTCTACTGTTTTATTTTGTTTTGAATCAATGCTTGTTGTTCAAGAATCTTACATAAACTTTGTGAGGTCTGCCTGAAAAGGGTTGTATGGATACCTTAAATGAAAAGTTTGCTACCATAAATGCTTTTCATATTCTTCAGTATACAGTATTCTAGAGAAACCATTCAAAGTGTACAGTGGTACCTCGGGTTACATACGCTTCAGGTTACACACTCCACTAAGCCAGAAATGGTGCTTTGGGTTAAGAACTTTGCTTCAGGATAAGAACAGAAATCGGGCTCCGGCAGCGGGAGGCCCCATTAGCTAAAGTGGTGCTTCAGGTTAAGAACAGTTTCAGGTTAAGTACGGACCCCCGGAACGAATTAAGTACTTAACCCAAGGTACCTCTGTACAAGAAACATATTTGTTTATACTACTGCTTCTCACAGATGTGAACATGAAATCTTCATTACGTCAAAACAAAGAAAATGACCACTGGAGTCGGATTTAGATAATGTCATGTCTATTTCACAACTTATTCCTATTGATTTTCAAGCACTTTTTATTTTGTAACCAAACCTTGTAACAAGCAAGGCAAGGCACCAACAAAGGAGCAGTAGGGGGAGAACACCCCCAAGTTACTCTGAGATAATATAACAAGACTGTATTGACAGTATTGTCAGCTACCATGGAAGTCTTACAACTCAAAATACATTGTGAACCTAAATATACTGGATTGTATCAAACCAAGCAGTTCCATTAGCACAAGGACTTCCACTTGTGCACTAGATCTCCCCCCCCCCTTGTGCCCCCACCATGACAATTTGCAGAATAAATCTGGGGGCCACACAGGGGGAGGAGAGGTTGTGTTGCAAAGTCCTAGTGCTAAAATGACTAGCATTCAGGTTCCAAAATGTCTAAGTAAAAGCATAATGCTACCAATTTCCAGCATTTTGAAAATTGTCATAAATATGCTATAGTAACAAGGAAGTTAGTATCATTAGCAGGAATGTCATAATAAAAGATTATTCCACTTTCCTTAACGGAAAAAAGTATCAAATGTGCCTCACTAATCCACACCACACTAGGCACCACTTCCCCAAAAGTAGGACTGATTTGATAATTCAGAGATGGAAAAATCAGATTCCAGCAGCGCCATTCTTACACAAAAGGGTAAAACACTATTTCAAAATTCCAAAAACACACACAAAACAAACCCCAACCCATCATCAGCAGAGACTTAGGCAACTAAGCTCCTAGGGTTCTCCCTCCACTCCAAATACTAAAAACACTTTAAAAAGCTAAGGGGGGGGGGGAGGTGATGGCTACTTGGGGACACAGCTTTTACTTAGCTACACTTGGCAGACATATCGACAGCTAGCACCATGGTTCAGGCACATGAGAAAGAAAAAGGAATTATATATTGGTAGCCATGTGGATTTTAAAGCACTTTCTTAGAACAGGATCACTGCTTGTCTTAAAAAAACCCATTACCTTTATTTAGCAACAGATTTCACTGTGGCAGCCCAAAAGAACATTTTATATACAGTGAGTCAACACATGGTTCACACCTTTATTATACTTACACACACAAAGATCAGGAGTAACATCGTGACTAGTTCATATTAGCAAAGCAGCTTTTTCCTACAGTTTCAGTCATTCTCTCTGTCACCAGAGGAACAAACAACAATCCTTATTTGGTTAGAGGAAGGGCCTTGTAGGAGTAAAAAACAAGTCCTGCTTTCTGGCCACGGTCTCCATGACAGCTTTTAACTCTCTGCCTGCACCTTGTGAAGGTACACAGCCCTTCCAATGCTCTGCAACTTATAAGCAAATTCAACCATTTTCTCTTTTGCTCCACAACTAAATACTAACCTAGCAGAAAATGCAATTATTTATATTATTGTAATAAGTATGTATCAATGTTCTTAGATCACTGGGAAGTGGCTTTAAATCAAACTCAACTATGTTATTCTGGGACATCACTTTTCTTTTGAAGATGATGCCCTGCTTATAGCATCTCTTTCAGAAATTAACACAGATGCCAAGAATATTCCATGTTTTCTTACAAAATATATTCCACATGCTTGCTAGGAGTGCTCCAAAGATAATCAATCCATACATTTCACATTTCAGCTTTGTAAATTAACACATCCTATCAACTTTGTTAGGACAAGCTGACAGTATAACATGGTAGTCACACAATGTTCAGTTTCCTGCAGATCACTGTCAACACCACTCAACAGCTGCTAATTGCATTTCCAAAAGTATGACTCTCAAGAATGCTTCAGGAAACAAAGACACCTCAAAAATAACAAAGAAAAGATTGATGGCCAAAATTAAAAAAACTGCATTATCGTCAGTTTTCTGCTAGAAGCTTAAATATTTTGAGATTAAACCCCTGCTTTTAAACATGCCAGACACTAAGCACATGATATGAAACTCATGAGAAAACTGCACGTACCAGGGGCTCAGTTACCTTTGCTTCAAATACCACCAAAGATATTAACTTTATGCAGCAACAAAACTGAGAGAGCACCACTTACCTGGTGCCATGATCGATGGCATAAATCAACTACAAACATTTAGGTGAGTAGCTATTAACATCAGTTCAGCATAGAGTACAGTGTGGGAATCTTTCCTAGGAACTTCTATTCACTGCCACACAGTGAATTCTAACTGCATGTACCCATGCTTAGATCAGAGATGGGGAACCTGCAGCACTCCAGGTTCCATCAGCTCTAGCCAGCATGGGTGTATGATACAGCTCAACATTTAGAAGCCCACAGGTTCCCCAGCCATGGTTCAGGAAGAAGCTGCATGCAACACTCTTAATACCTGACTACTGTGTGCCCATAATAGCTTATTTCACACAGTCCATACATATCAATGTATAGTTGTGTCTAAACTACACATGAAATCTTTGTAGCTCAATTGCCTCTGGCTGTTTACAGTATTTAAGATAACATCAAAACTAAAATATTTATGCATCACAGCTGTGTGTACGTTTATACTTAAAATCTCAACCCATAAACTCTCAAGTAATTCTACAGACTTCAGTAAGACTACTCTGGAGTTCGAAAAGACTAATTTTCAGGTTCCAAGGGAACAGGATTAAATAAAAATCATTATTATGCAATAGCTCATTCCTGCATTTCTTGACCATTTTGGAACTTTACAAAACTATAAATTAAGTGTTAAAATAGTGCCATGGAGACACTGGAGTACAATATGCAACTATTTCTGCCTTTCCCCAAACATTTCCACTGCCTTTTCACCTTTCTTCCTACAGGTCCAAGTAACCATTTCTCCTACTTATTCTATACAGTGGTACCTCGGGTTAAGTACTTAATTCATTCCGCAGGTCTGTTATTAATCTGAAACTGTTCTTAACCTGAAGCACCACTTTAGCTAATGGGGCCTCCTGCTGCTGCCGTAGCACGATTTCTGTTCTCATCCTGAAGCAAAGTTCTTAACCCGAGGTACTATTTCTGGGTTAGCAGAGTCTGTAACCTGAAGCATATGTAACCTGAAGCGTATGTAACCCAAGGTACTACTGTACTTTGTCTCCCCCCCCACACACCTCATGACTACCAACAGCTTTCATTCCCCAAGAGAACGTGCAGAGATTTTTGTATGCAGTTGTGTACCTTCAGCCTGCATGGACTACAAATACAAGATGGGCATTAGAAAAGGAATACCTTAACTTTGAAACTACACAAACTCACTAGCTAGCCAAGCTAGGCAAACCAATGTTTTCAGTATCATGTGCTGCTTGCTACAGAACAATTCCCTTGTGGTCAAGACTGTATGCACACATTAATCCCCAACTGAGACTTACAGGTTCTCCCCACAATTATAGTTGTGCTTTTCAAAAAATAAACTAAAGAGTGCTTCAAGATACTAGCAGTGTCCTGGCTGTTCATGTAAGAAGTGTAGACTGGCTAATGTGCATGGATGCAGCACAAGCATTTGTCCTATTTAGAGTTGGCCATTTAGCATCCCTTCCAAGTCCCTTCATGACGAGGCAACAGCCACCAACACATATACTTTATTCACTATACCTTATGGACTGCAGGCCGGTGTGAACTTCATACAGGGAAATGTTATTTCATATTTAGCACTCCCTATAATAGCAGACGTGCATGTATATCCATTGCATCCAAAGGAAGAGTGGGGTGAGGAGACTTGTTCAATGGTACAGAGCCCTTTATTCTTAAAGAAAATACAGCAGCAGGGTCTTTTAACACCCCTTGCCTCCCCTCAAACATCAGTCCTGTTTGCCTATGTGTACTGCCAGGAGCTTCCTGGCAGTAAGTCTCTGGGTCTCAAACATGTTCTGCTTTCAAAGTCATAACAATTAGTAAAAGAGAACACACTGTGATATCACTGTGTGGTTGAGTTTCCTATTACTGCTTCACTTGCTCATTTGCAGGGGCAGGGAAACCATCCAATGGCTCCACATTCTTTGGTCTTTACTAGCTGTTACAGGAAGAGGAAGATATTTCATAGGGCTGTTGCTTCTGGAAGCATCTACCTATCCTGCATGTCTAGTTTAGTCCCAAACATATATTTAAATAATTCTATAGCTCTTTTAACACAATTTTTTGGGCTCTTGCACAGGAAGGCAGATTGCTAGATACAGATACATGGTGCAACTCTCCACATTAAAAAACAACCCTGTGTGTTCCTTGAACATGCCTTCATTTGTGACCAGCAATGAAACCTAAATGGATTGCACCTAGACAAGCAAAGAGCACAAACAGCACACAGGCCTAGAGCAAAATACTTTTTCGCAGTAAATGGCTTAAATATTAAGCTGCATTAATTGTTACTCAGCACGGAAAGGTACTGAACTGTTTTTAGTGAGATTATAAATCAGAGGAGGAAGCAAACAATAGTGTGTAACACTACTGGACTGTGATGCCTATGAAAAAAGAATTTGAGAATGGAAATATTAGCATGCGGTATTTCACGTCTTCAAAAAATTACTTAGAAGTAATATTGTTGGATTTTTGCATACTGCAAGAAAGACTGCTGAATAAATTTTAAAAGTTGCAAAAGCTGGAAGCTTACTAAAACTCCTTGTCTAAAAGCTGCAAAAAAGGGACCCGAGTGACATTTCAAGGCTGAACAGCTGACATAGCAAAATATTCAAGTTAGTAAAAGGAATTCCTGCAGATCAGTTTAAGGGAACGTCACTTTCACATTCTATTCCGACAGTGGCCATAAGGCATAATCACAGTTACTCTGATTAGATAATGTTAATACTGTACTGAATTTTTGTCCTGCAGAAATGAAGGCAAGATCCACTCATTGATATGTCTTCCCAATCATATGCATGGCACATTACAGGTAACACCACCCAGTGAACAACACTCACTGCATTTAAAGCCCCATTTACCTTCAGTGCAATTCTATACATGTTTACTCAGAACTATGCCAGACTGAGTTACATGGTGCTCACTCCAAGCTAACTAGGTATCAGATTGTAGCAATTCAGAAAAGAATATCCAGCTGTTCTCCAATCCTATAAAATAACCATGTTTTAAAATGAATCCTAATTAGACCATACATGATTCAAAGTCTTAATGAAAAAACAATTACGTCATGTTAAAATACATTTGAATTCGAAACAAATAGGACAATGATAGAGACTCTTACCATATCAGGGTATAAGAAAAGCAAACGATTGCTAACTGCTCAGACAATAAATGCCCCTGAGCTAGGGTATCAAGATTCCCCCATAAGGACTATTTCCCAGTTTCAAATGGGAAGCAAGCAGCACTTAGCCAGCTATTTTAGGTATGATAGTAACACAGGCATTCATATTTTGTTCTCAAATGATCTCTTTCTACAGCACCAGATCTCTCATAGCATTAGCATATTATATCTTGCTTACTCAAATAAGTCATGGAGCAGGTCAAGATGATTAATTGAACACTTTCATGACAAATTATTTTTGTCATGAAAGAATTTGAACTTTCAATATTACCCAGACAGTGGGAAAATGTACTAGCTTCAATACCTAAGGTGTAATGAGATTTAAAATGAAGACTAATACAACGGAAAATAATATTTAGAGTTTATTGGACCCTTTACGGTTGTATAAAAAAGGTTAGCTAAGATAGCTCAGTGTTGGAAATGTGGCAAGGAAAACATATTTGTACAGTGTTCTTTACTTAAGAAGTTTTGGGAGAAAATGCTAGACTGTGTAACTATGACTGTGCAGAAAAAGTTAAATCTTTCAGAGGAGAATATTTTATTGAACTATACACCTGCAGTATGGAAATTATCAATGGGACAACGGAAATTGATTTTCTGTGCCCTAATGTTGGCCAAGAGATTGATATTAAGGAATTGGAAAAATAAAGATATGATACCCTTCACTCAATGGACTGATATGACATAACTGGCAATTTATGAACATGCTTACAGGCGCAGACTCTGTATGGATAAATACGATAACATTTTGAATGAGTTTATACAAAATGTAGTATGCTATTAACATTTACATAAGCACTAGGACAATAGTACTATACTAATTTATGCAAGAATGTATGGGAATATCATATACTGTATTGCTTTTTGTGTATATTTTCACTTTTATATGTTTCTCGTTTTTCTCCCTCTCACTTTTCCTTTTTCTGTATCACTTTATTTCTTTTAACTGAAATCACCTTAATAAAATATAAATATTAAAAAAGACAAATTATTTTTGCAAATGTAGTGCTTAGAGTAGCCGAGATTCCCTCCAAAGGTAGGCTAATCTGCAAAAAAAATTAAAAAGCTTAGTTATGCATTATTCGAATGCTTCCTTTTGTCCAAAGGATGGACTTCACGCAATGCATACATACCTTACCTGGTTGGGGCAATAAGTCACTACCTTAAAAGTGGTTGAAAAAAGGATTAGAAAAAACTCATGAAAAGCAAGTTTAGCAATGACTAATAGCACTGACTGCTAAATAGTACCTCAATGTTTTCAAAGGCAGCATACCTTTGACCCTAGGACTCAACAAGCAGCAGCTCATATGGTCAGTTTGTAATCTTCCCAGAGATCTCTGGCTGTTCCACTATTGAAAACAGAATGCTGAAGAGATGGACATTGGCCTCATCCAGCAGGGCAATTATTGTATGGAGTCTGCTTGGAGAATTAGAGGCACAATGAACGTGATCCCCCCCCCCCGTACAAGTTTATCATACATGAGCTATAAAGAAAGAAACCTCATTACAACAAAGGGGTATTTAATGCTTATACTTCCAACCATACAACATGCTTCTTCTATAAAGTCTAAAATAAGACTAACATGTGTTAAAAGTGCAATTCTGGTGCACATTATCTTAGAAACTAGGCAATAAATAAAGAAATAGAAACTTCACTGAATTACGTCATAATCTGAGATTAATGATACCTGTAAGAGATAGCACTGCTTTGTAACAGGGCTGATTAACCACAGGAACAAAGGTCTGATAAAGTTTCTCAGCAATTTTTTTTTCACCACCTCCAAAACCACATGGATTTTGGAAACAATGGGAAAAGCAAAAGAAAAGACAGCATGTGGTGGGGTAGAGAAGTTACTGTCTAGAGCAGAGGTAGTCAAACTTTTTATACCTACCGCCCACTAATGCTTTCTTGATCGTAAAATTTCCTTACCACCCACCAGTGCTCGATGGGAGGAGGATTCAGCTTGTGCCATAGAACCCACTACCGTGGACCAGGTTGACAACCCCTGGTCTAGAGGGAAGCTTGTGTGGTGCTGTCATGTCTTCAGCATATTTGTTTCCCCAAGGAATTTGGATAGCACCAGTGGTCTGGCATTTGGTGGCTATTATATGTCCATTTATGTGTTGGATGTGGTGTGTGTCAAACTTAAAAATAAATAAATGGGATAAGCACTGCAGTATATCTGGTCTGTACTGCTATTCATCATTCTTTTGATAATATTTTTATATTTAGATCACCTTTCCACCTAGGAGCTGAAGGTGGCATATATGGCTCTCCTCCTCCAATCCCCCCCCCCAGCAGCCCTGCAGGGTAGATTAGGTGGAGACAATGTCTGGCTCAAGGTCACCCAGTCAGCTTTATAGCTGAGTGACAATTTGAATCCTGGTCTCCTAGATTTAGTGCTTTGGGACTTCTACCTGTTTTGTGAAGAAACTGACACATGTAACTTAAAGTAAACTAATAAACACCTTAGTCACCAGATTGATAAGTGATACAATGATGACAACTCCTCCTCTTTTGATTTGTGTGTCTGCAAGTGTACGTGCATACTGTGAATGTGTGCGCAGAATATGAGGGTGGAGTGGCCACATCCACCACTGGCATGTGGCCAAGGGTTGGAAACATGTGAATGCCTTGGGCCAAAATAGATCACTCACACTCACTTTTTGAGGAGTGTGGAGTACCTTGGTAGGAACTCCACAACCACTTCAACAGTTAACTTTTTTCTAACTTCAGAAATAATGAGTGTTTCCAGTTAAGGCTTCTTGGTGTGCCCAACCCAAGTAAGAAACTTGAAGTTGAAGACGACAACGACAAGGTCAAAGATAAACAATGAAGCTGGCTGATTTTATGGCCCACAAAGTTTTAATACAATGATAAGTACAACCTCATGCTGCAGTGTAAGCTGATACTTCCCTGAAGGAGTTTGCGCAACAGACAGTGCCTGTTCCCTTGTGGTCGAAAGGACAGCAAAGTTCTTATGGCTGACTAATCCAACCTCCCATATGACAATGTAATCAGAGTTAGAAACTAAGTTATGAAAGTTAGGAGCCAAATGGCAGGTTATAGGTGCAACAAGGGAATGTCAGGCCACAGTTTTTAAATAACAAGAATACAAAGCTGAAAATGAATGAACTGCAGCTAAAATATTATGTTCATTTTCCACAGGCTCTAGTCCTTCCCCTGCCCACCCCCCTAATACAGTGGTACCTTTGGTTACGAACTTAATTCGTTCCGGAGGTCCGTTCTTAACCTGAGGTACCACTTTAGCTAATGGGGCCTCCTGCTGCTGCCGCGTGATTTCTGTTCTCATCCTGAGGTAAAGTTCTTAACCCGAGGTACTACTTCGGGGTTAGTGTTTCTAACCCGAGGGGTTTGTAACCCGAGGTACCACTGTATTCTTAAGATGGTCTCTTCCCAGTCTTCAGAGAGTAGCCGGAAGCGGGGAGGCAGAAAAAGGTCCTCCTGTCCTTCCACTCTGCAGTTTTAATCTGAAATCTTGGGTGCGGGACTGCTCCCAGAGCTCAGAAACTGCTTGCGCTAATAAAATTCCGTCGCAAAATGCGGCTAGAGCAATGGGAGTTTCGAACACAAGAACAATTCTGTTCTAACCCTGCTCCAGCCAATTAACCACTGAATCCCCCAACACAAGGACTGTTATGTAAAACAACCTGTAAAGCGTTTTTCATCACCCTCTTTCACAGAGCTGCTTAGAAGCTGCATCTAAAGAAGTTAGTCAGAAGAAAAAGAGAGAGAGGAAGGAAAAGTCTGCCTTGTTCTTACACATGACCATATTCCTTGGAATGAGCAAACACCACACCAACCTCCTATCAATGTTCATTCTGGAATATATACTATTTGTTCACTGAAGATGTACAGCCAATTTTCCTCAACAAGCACCAAAGTAATTACCTGCACCTCCCCTACACACTACTCACAAGCAGTGGAGGCCTTCAACACTCTCTTACAGCCTTAATCCTTTAAATATAGAAAATTAAGCACCACAGTACATGTGAATACAGGAGTGTGGGTAATATTCCCCTAACTGCTTGCACAATATAGCCTTAAGTTCAGATACAGGGGCAAGAGTGGATAGATATACACTAGAAAAGGAGGGAGAAACAAAACTGAATGGTTGGGAAAGCTGAACTTCTCTAATCTGGATCCTTCCTTATTCTGTAGGTTTGACCCAACACACCCAAAGAATGCACAGAAACACTTCCTGGATTTTCACACACTTACTTCTAAGCTATAGAGTTTAAGCTAAAAACATAAGCTAAACAATGTTTTTCAAGGAAGGGAAGAGGTCTGTAGAGAACTAAATAATTTAAACAGTATTCATGAATGGAGGACTAAATGTATTGATGTAGTTTATTAAGAAATAAAAACACCACCAAAACCTAATGTTTCATTACCAATTACAAGGCATACATAATTAAGAAAGGATATTGACCAGCATTTGGCTGGTATTCCTTCACAGCCAACTTGGAGCTACTTATTCAAAGGGGCCAAGGAGAAAGACATGGGTACCAAACCCCTTCACTGGAGAAACCTATTGCCCTTCCTCATTCCCTCACAGACACACTGCGGTTCTGTCACTACCATACAAGCTGGCAAAAAACCCAAGTAACTCAATGAGAAATATTTCAACTGAAATTGTTTTAGCTAAATATATAAGAGGATGGATTGTTGCCAGTAGAGTGCATCTGGCTGCATAGACGAGCTGTGCCAATGAGCTCAGGACTGCCAATGTTGTAGTGTATTTTGGAGGGGGGGGGCCTATGAAATAATTCTATGGAGCAATGAGACTGCTTTATGTGTCTGCTGCATAAAGCCTCAAATCTCAACCCTGAAAATGGTATCATAACCATTTATCCCCTGGAAATGGGGGACGAAGCGGAGCTTTCTGTTCTGCCATTTCACACTTTTTCCTGCACTTGCGTAACTTTCTGTCCTGCTGATGAAGTCACCAGTGAGTGACTAAGTGATCAAAATCTGCTTCCCCACCCCATACCCAGAAACCTCGGGATCTACTACAGGAGACGAAATAAAGGGAGGGAAGCCCTGTCCACCTATCCTCTACGTACCCCAAATGTTGAGATCACAAACTTATTGGGGGGATGGGATGGGGGTGTTGCACTCAAACAACAACCCCAAGGGCTCGAACTAAGCAGCAGGTCACGATGGGGTGTGCCCTCATAGTTATGGGGGTTCCCCCCCTTCTAAGTCCAGCTAAAACTAAGTAGACATGCCTGTCAATCCTCAACTGTTCAGTCAAGGAGGGTTTTTTAATTTTTATTTTTAAGCCTGCTACTTTAGGAAGGAAAGGAAAGCTACGTGAAAGCGAGTCGGGGAGGAGGGTGGGACGAGACATCCCTATACATTTCTAAAAAGACATAAAAATAATAGTAATAATTCTTAAAGTGTTTGAAGGAAGTGCCCGGCGTAGATTGGGGCGAGTGCGGGGGGGGGGAGAGAAGAGAGGAGATATGACCACAAGGATAAACAACTGGCTGTTTACAATATTAAAAAATAATAATAATACAACGAGAAGGTCTTGGGGGGGGCAAGAAGGGCGGGCGAAGGAGGCCTGGTTGCTTCCTCGCCGTGAGCCGTTAAGGTTCGATGGTTGGCGAGGACGGCGTTCAAGGGTGGGCCGTTCGGCTGCTTCCCGCGACTATCCAAGGAAGTCTCCCCTCCCCGCTTCAGTATTTTTCAGCCTCAGAAGGGCCTCTTCCCTCCCCCCCCCCCGCCCGCTTCCTCCGCCGAGGCCAAGCCTGCAGTGCGGCCTGCGGCTCCGCTCCCCTCCCCGGCCTGGCGCTGAAGGCCAAACGGAGGAATGGCAAGAGGAGGGCCGAACCTCCGGGTGGAATTCCTCGCCATTATTACCACCCTCGCTCGCCCGCCGGCCGACCCTGAGCTAGGCCCAAGCGCCGGCACCGCCCGGCCTCTCGCCGCTTCCCCGCCCGCCCTCAGCCTAAAAAAAGCAAAGCGTTGAGGGTTAAGCGCTGCTTACCGGGCGGCGTCTCGGTCTGCCTCGCTGCTTTGAACCCGGGGCTGCTCCTTCCCTGCGTTTTTCTCCTCTCTCTCTCTCTCTTTTTGCTCTTTTCCTTCCCCCCCTCCTCCCCGCCTTCCTTCTTTCTTCCTCCCTTTTCCCTCCCTTCTCTTTCCCTCACTGCGCCCAGGCACACAAGATGGCGGCTCCCGGCGGCCACGTCAGTGCCAGGGAACCTCGCAATGCACGACGGGTAAGCAGGGAACGGCTCCCTCTTTCTCTCGGCCTCACTCGCTCGCTCTGTGCGTGCGCGTGGGTGTCCACCACCCCTCCCTCCCTTCTTTACCTCACGCCGCAGAAAGGGGGGCGAGAGAAGAGAGAGGAGCGCCGGAGAGCAGGAAGGTGGAAGGAGGCAGGGGGCGGGGCTTTGGGAAGGGCGGCCAAAGGAAGAGCGTCGCGCGTGCGCCAAAGGGAGGGGGGAAAGGCAGAGCGGGCGAAGAGGGCGGGGTCACACACGCACAAAAACCACAGGGGAGCAAGTGGTGGGGGGGAAGTGTAGTCAAGGGGAAGCTCTAGGGGAGCATGCGCGCTCGTACCCTTGGCTCGTGCCCATGTAGACCGTTAGAACGCCGGCTGGGTAAAGCGCGCGCCTCTTCAAAATGCCGTTGACGGCGCGCGGCGGTGGAGGTCGCCCGGCGACAGCGCGCGCGTGCGCGTGCGCGTGCGCGCTTTCTCACGCAGAACGGCAGTTAGCCTCGCGCTCGAGAAAAGAGGCAAGGCCAGAACGCGGACGAGGGGGCGGAGCCTTGTTGGCCCAGGCGGTTCTCTTTGCCCCGCCCCGTCGTCGTGAGGCGACCGGGGAACGTGGTTTCCCTCAGAATATATGCAATACTGTAGTTCCTCGCGGAGAAATAAGCTTTCTGCTTACTCTTTAAAAAAACACAAAACGTTTTCTGTCAGTTTTAAGCACGTGGGCCCAATGCACGCCTCTTAGGAAGCATGTCCCCATTGAATTCAGCGGAGCTTCTGAGTCGAGTAAACAGCCCCACCGTGTCCCCTTGGACGAGTGTGAGGGAATTTATTGAAGATTTCAATACAGGCTGCCAGGGCCATAATGCAGAACAACAAACCCGTGTGTTGCAAACTAAACACAACAAACAATACAAGCAACACGCAGACCAGTATACTAGATATACTGTATACTAGATATGCCATAATGCAGACTGCCATAAAACACACAGGAAGTAACGCCATAAGGATAAAGCAACAAAAGTAGAATATGTGAATATGCCATAGTTGTGCAGTTGGGGTTGTTTAAAACCACAGCATTAGAAGCTCTGCTAGAAAGTACAGTTTTACCTCAGACCAAGAAAGGATGCCAGCCAGGTTAAGGAGCAGAGTCAAAAACGTTGCTGAGGGCAGGAAGCCTTTCTGTGGAAAACAAGTCCAAATGAGAACATAAAGGTACACAAACTTAAAAGAAGTGTAAGCAGACAGCAACAGGGATGCTAAAAAAGAAAAATTTGAAGAGCACATTCAAAACCATGAAAATATTACTTAAATGCATTGGTAGCAGGAGGTGATCTAGTGAAGTAAATGGATTACAGGTGTGCTAAGGAAGGAGAAGCTGAATGAATTATTTGGATGTGTCTTTGCAGCAAAAGAGTCTGAGGAACTGAGGCAGATAGTGGTGTTGAGGTGTTTATTCTACCTTATTGGCAGAATAAAAGCTGACAAGTTGCTGGGTCTGGAAGGCATCCGCAAGACACTTCCTAAAAGAACTGTCAAACAGAATCATAGAATCATAGAATCATAGAGTTGGAAGAGACCACAAGGGCCATCGAGTCCAACCCCCTGCCAAGCAGGAAACACCATCAGAGCACTCCTGACATATGGCTGTCAAGCCTCTGCTTAAAGACCTCCAAAGAAGGAGACTCCACCACACTCCTTGGCAGCAAATTCCACTGTCAAACAGCTCTTACTGTCAGGAAGTTCTTCCTAATGCTTAGGTGGAATCTTCTTTCTTGTAGTTTGGATCCATTGCTCCGTGTCCGCTTCTCTGGAGCAGCAGAAAACAACCTTTCTCCCTCCTCTATGTGACATCCTTTTATAGATTTGAACATGGCTATCATATCACCCCTTAACCTCCTCTTCTCCAGGCTAAACATGCCCAGCTCCCTTAGCCGTTCCGTGAAATCAAACGTGAAATCAAATGTGAAATCTAGGACTGGGAAGTGGCCAATGCAACTCAGGCCAGTTTGCTTAACAGAAAACTGGTGGAAATCGCTTGCCAAGAACAAGTCTTGCTGAAGTGGAACCAGCATGGCTTTTGCAAGGGTAAGTGCTGCCTCACTTAAGATCAAGCGTATACGTAGATAAAAGTGATTCAGTTGACATGGTGTACTTAGCCTTTTGAACAGCCTCTGACAGAGTACCTCACCAAAGAGTCCTAAGTAAGCTTAGCAGTCACAGAATAAGAGGAAAGGTGATCTCACGGATGGGTTATGTTACGAAACAGGAAGCAGGACTATCTTGGCTCAGAGGCTTCTAAGATTAGCAAATAAACAAACACATACGGTATATTTCTTCCTACTTCCTTGAAGTATTTGCAAAACTCCTTTTTGGTACGAGGTTTTCTGTGTGCACACCCCACTATGTCCCATTCACAGCAGTGAACATGACATAGGTGCTGTGTTTGGGTAGGGTCATTTGAAGTTCTGTGCACATTCACTGTTTCAGGACCTGTTCGGAATGAGACGTTTCAGTTAAACAAAAAAAAGACACATTTTTAACATAAAGAACATACAAGCGCAGCCAAACTTCTTGTACTTGCTGTAGCACACAGGTAAGCTAGATCCCACACGTTGTCATCAGAACTACTATGTAGGTATATGTTAGAAATCAAAGGTCCGGCTTGCTGACTGTCGGTCAAAAGAGGCAAGATGGAATCAATGGAGCATAACTTTGCCTAACTGTAAAGACCCTAAACACTAAAGTTGATTGAGGGCTTTGTCAGTAAAACTGTCACAATGCTATAATTGGAATTGTGCTTACATCAAATTCATACACTTTCTGACCATAAAAACCCTCAAAGCAGTTTATAAAAAGGAAGAAAAAGAACAACACTTATTGAAAACTATTAATGAGGCTATACAGTTAAAAGTGATACATAAACCATGGAATGAGGCAAACTTACAACTGATCCTCTAAGTTTATTGAAAGATGGATTTTATCCCCAGTAGTTTGGAATAGCAAGTAACCATTTCCCTCTTTGTTATAAAAGAATTCTCCTTATACTTTATTCTTCTTTGCTTACTAATTTATTCCTTGTGTAAGTGAGTTATAGATTTTGTGATTGTGCAGCAATGTATAATTGGGGTGTGTGTGTGTGTGCGTATGTATGAAAAAAGAAGATGATAAGGATACACAGAGAAGAAAGACACAGTAAAAAAAAGCACTTGCTTAATTTCTTCACAACAAATTACTGCACTATGAAAGGCATACAAGCAAAATAACTTAGCAAGAATATATTTGTTGGGAGATTATTTTGCATTCTTGCACATTTTTCTTTATAATTTGCTTGAGATCCTCCCCTGTCAGCAGTTATGCAGTTATCCATGAGATTTTAAAACATTTTTTAAAGAGAGAGAGAGATGATCCATTATAATGGTGGATACTCTAAAATTACATTTTCAAGCTTTTCAGCTCTGTGAATCAGACACATCATTTATTATACAAAGAAACTCACAATAAACTCACACTAACAGTCAACCCATGGGAGCACATGAAGCAATCTGTTCTGGAGTCTGAGAGAGGGAATCTGTCTTTATTACAAAGTATAATTTATGTGGATTTTATATTTATGGGATTGGAGTCTGAGCACTTCAGTTTTATCTTCTTATTCTTAAGTTGATAAGCGACACATTCTAGGAAGACTCCTGCCTTAAAACCCTTAATCCCTTCTAATATTTAAGGAAAAAATTCATTTGCCTTGTGTCGCATTTTATGCCAGGACATGCATTTCTCATATTTTTTCTTTGATGTCTGGTTAATGTGACTTATTTTTTAATTATTTAAAATTCTAAAGCTTGCCATCTCAATATTGGGAAAAGCTGTTTGCGCATATGTATCAGTATTGTGTCTGATGCTGTGACTTTGCATTGTGGTTTGTAATATCTAATGCATTGGGTTTGGCTCTTTCAAAGCTAAGAAGCAGCATGATGTGTTTTAATATGTATTATATACCTGTGGAGATTATAGTCTGTCGTCCTTCCCCTAAGGGTAACAGATTTTATGGTTTAGTAGGTCATTGACATCTTTAACCTCAATGACTCTACACAACACAGTGGGAGAAGATTTTTAAATGTCAACACCAGGAGTGGGTCACTCAACTTCCACTGATTAATTCCTGGAAGTTAATTGTACAGTGTTCTACTGTTAGCCTTTACCCTTCTGGGAACATAATTTTAGGTTCTGGCTCTAATCATAATGCAATGGACTCTGTTCTGTATACCTTAGAGAACAAATGGCCAAAGTCTCTCTTACTGGGCATAACTCTGTTTCCAAGCAGCAGTCTGTGGACCTGAAACAATACACCCCATATGCCTGTATTTACTCAGATGTGTTCTTTTCACTGAATGGTCTAGTGTCTTATAATAAAGTTGGTGCAATCTAGTCATTTCTAGTGTTTCTTAGGGATGCATGGATCACATGCACTTGAGCTCAGCAATACAGTAAACACAAGTAACTTTATAATAATAATAATAATAATAATTTTTTATTTATACCCCGCCCTCCCCAGCCAAGGCCGGGCTCAGAGCGGCTTACAAGCAATAATAAAAACAAGATGAATGATTACAACTTAAAAACAAAAATAAAATACAACATTAAAATAATGGAACATTAAAATATTAAAATGTAGCCTCATCGCAGGAGGAGAAGGAAAAGAAAAAAGAAAGAGAGGGAGGGAGGGAATCAAATTGGCTCCAAGCCAAAGGCCAGGCGGAACAACTCTGTCTTACAGGCCCTGCGGAAAGAAATCAGATCCTGCAGGGCCCTGGTCTCATGAGGCAGAGCGTTCCACCAGACCGGAGCCAGAGTTGAAAAGGCCCTGGCTCTGGTTGAAGCCAATCTAACTTCCTTTGGGCCTGGGACCAAATATATATATTATAAAATATATATTGTGTGGAAAATAATAAAGATAGATAGATGGTTTACTCTGCTGTCATGAAGCTCTCCCTTCCACCGACCAAACATGCAGTAGGGCAGAAAAAGAGATTGCTGCTGGCAGCAGCTGGCCAAAATGGGGCTTTCTCCGAGGCAGGGAGGTGGTGGGGCTGAGCCAGCCAGTAATCTGTTGGATCCCAATCTGGCCCTGCTGCTGTCATGTGACAGCAATTGTTCCAGTTACTGCACCACTCCTGCTCTTGCTACTACTGGCTCTTTATATTTAACTCAGAGTTGGACCAGACTGCCTTCCAAATAAAGAACTGTCCTCTGTAAAGCAGGGCACCTTAGTCCAGTGTCTTTAGTCCCTTGGACTTGGAGTAAGAAAGTCCACCCTGGAGTTAGACTAGCACACCCTGGTATGATCATGCAGCTCTTGGCATAGCCTTATATTCTGGTGATGTCTGACCTTATGCTCATGTCTTGATTCCTTTCCTGCATTTTTCTTCCTTAGTTGAAATTCATGCATTGCAGGTGGTTGGAGTAGATGAGCCTCAGGGTCCCTTCCAATTCTCTGATTCTTGCCAGTACTTTCTCATAGTTCTGGTAACTGTGACTTCTTTTCATAGTGACATTAATATAGAGGTGTGACTGCTGGCTTTAATTAAAACTGACAAGATTCACTACCTTAGAGCAGGTTTCTGAGAAACACATTTACTGCATTTCCCCGTGTATAGGACAAGGTTTTTTGTTAAAAAAAATTAGTAAGAAATTGGGGGTCGTCTTGTACACAGAACATAGGCATCTGGGGGGGATTTTTAAAATATTTAAGCATACGTCTGGGATTTTGGCTTGGGTGGGCTGAGGCGGTCCCTCCTGCTGCCGTCCCCCCCCCCCCCCGGGCTGCATGCTGGTGACTGGCTCGCCTCTTGAAGCCCCCACTGGCTTGACCACCAGATCAAGAGCTGCTGCCGCTGAGAACTACCTCCGCTACCTCTCGTTACCCTTCTTTCCTTCCCCCCCTCTACCCCTCTCAAACTCCCACCCTGCCCCCAGCCCGCTCACCACCTTCCTCAGCAGAGTTTGCTCAACGGCATGGCCCAGCGCAGAGTGGCCACTGCCTTCCCCTGGCTCTTCCTTGGCATCCTGCTTGGGAGCCTGCTTCCCTTTGCTTCCCTGCAGCAGCAGTTGCCACCTAGGGGGAGCGTGTGGTGCCCCATTCGCTGCCTTTGCTTCTTCACCACAGTGCACTGCATGCGCCTCATGCTGGAAACTTTAAGTGCGGTCGCCCCCCAAAAGATCAACAACTTGTCACCACCAATCATCCAGATTTTCACTTCTATTTTAAGACTTCATTTTCTTAATTTTGGATTAAAAAAAATAGGGGTTGTCTTATACAAGGAAAAGTACAGTATGTGCAAAGAAATTTCCACAAAAATAGATCTACGGTACTTAAACATTTTGTAGATCTAGCCATTCCTCTCCAGTTTTTAATACAGAGCTGCTTTCTGGGATCATTAGCTGCAGTATTTCCTGCCTTTGCAATTAAAATAGCTGTGGTAAGGGACCAAAACATATCCCAATTGTTGTTTTTAAATGTCCATTGTACTTAACGTATGTTGGCCTACCTTTGGCACAAATGCAGATACTGCCAGGAACAAGGCAGCTGGCCCAGATCCCAAAGTTATGTTGTCTCCCACAGTGGTTCTGATTTCTGGGGACAGGGGCCTGAAATGCAGTGGAACAGCAGACCAAACTTCATGGATAGGGTTCTTCTAATGAGTTGAATCAGCTGAAGCCCTGCGTGAGAGCTTCTGCTTGCACAATGGGGCTTTGCCACCTCTCCTTTCCCTAGCACCCCCAAAACAGTTGGCTGGGGGAGGGGTCGGCAAAACCCCTAGAACACCACACTGAGGGAGGAGAGGAGGTTTCTTCTATCTGCAGGCTGCAGTACTTGTACTGTTAGGATGTTCACCAGAGCACATTGTTGAATTCCACCCAATAGTTTGATCCTAGATTACAATCCTGATTTGGATGAGTTATTTAAACCACAGTTTGCAGTTTGGTTGGCCATGGGAAACTCTGGTTTGAGCAAACCTGCAAGTCTTCTATAGCTACTACCCATGGTGGCTATGTTCCACTTCCATTATCAAAGGCAGTGGGCCTCTACATACCAGTTGCTGGGAATCGCAAGTGGGTAGAATTAGGGTTGCCATATTGTTGCCGTACGTCTGGATTTCCAGGGACATTTCAACGATTTCTGCCCAGACACTGTTTCCAACTGACATATTCTGGCTATGGCTGGAAAATTTCGGATGTATGGCAACCCTAGTAGATTGCTATTGCACTCATGCCCAGCTTTTGTGCTTTCCAAAGGCATCTAGTTGGCTATTGTGTGAATTGGATGCATTTTAAGGTGCTGGCTATATTTTAACCTGGCTTTTATCCTTTGAATTGGATATTGGATGTTAATTAAAGTCACGTTTTTCAACATTGTGTTTAGGGAGATGTCCACGTGCCCAGGATACTATAAAAGCAGTAAGCCTTTATGATACCTGCCTTTGATTTTCGACACTTCCAATGGTATTATTCTCTTGGAATCAAGCTTTGGAATAGCTTTTTCTTTCAACAAACTCTCTCTTCCTAATATTATTATAGTTTTTTTCTTTGGAGAGAGAAACATTACTGAAAACTACAATCGGAGCTTTAAAATGCTTTCAATGTGGTGAAGTTTTGGCTGACGTGTGGATGCCACCCTTAGTAATTAATTATATTAGTGGTTTGTATGTTTGTTAATTCCTTATGGGGAATATTTTTACAGCTATCATCTGAGAAAGTTCTTCAAAATGGGACCTTATCTGGACGTCTTTTGTCAGTTGCTTAGAGGATTCTTCAGTGATTTTTGCACTGTATGGTTCTTTGCAAGCCTTGCACTTGTAATAATATTTTGTCTATTTTATTGTAAACTCTGCAACTGTAAAATCAATACACAATAAAAATACATAATACATAAAATACACGATAACAATTCCACCGGGGCATTGATACTTCCTTAATTAAAATATGTAATATTTAATAATAAAAGGAACGATTAAAAAGCTTGTCAGTTAAAACAGTTAAAAACAGTTAAAGCAAAAACAAAAACAAAAACACAACCCACAGCTTTAGTTCTGGGAATGCTTGCCTAAACAAGTGTGCCTTCAGGGGCCTCCAGTATTTCAGCAGAGAGGACATTCAGCAACACTAGTGCCACCAGTGACAAGACCCATCGCCACATTACTGCATCTCAGTAATCAGCAGACTGTGGTAAAACTAACTGGGTTCTATTAGCTGATCACAATGTCTTTACTTGAAAGTGAAGAGGAAGACGGTTTTTCAAGTCACATTGTCCAAAGTTGTTTAGGGTTTTTTATTTAAGTAGCAAAACTTTAAATCTGGCTCAGTGGGTTGTAGGCAACCAGCGCAGATCCCTCAGCACTGGTGTGATATGTGCCCAACAAGGTGCACCACTCACCACCTAGGCTGTGGCATTCTTCAACAGCTGCATGCAGCCTCTGGATCAACTGCAAGGGAAGCCCTACATAGAGCACATTACAACAGTCCAGACGTGAAGTTAACAACACATATGTCACATTGGTCAGGATATTCCTGTCAAGCACAGTGTGCATTTGATGCACCAGCCAAAGCTGATGGTAGGCCTTCCTGGGCCCCCATGGGCAAAGATGGTTCAAAGACCACTCCTAAACTACGTACCTGTTCTTTCAGAGGCAGTGCAGTCCCATTTAGAACAGGCAAACCCCCAATTCCCAGACCTGGGGACCACTTCCACAGTGTTCAAAATTAACCAGAAACCAGGCATGTTTTACTACTGGCATGGGTCCAATTGTGACCATGTGAAGATCTCTGGATGCCAGGTTAGCAACTAGGGAACACAAAATGTCACTTAGAGAAGGATCTGAAATATTTTCCTTGAAGCTGTTTTATTTGATGTTTTAATGTGTTATAAACTCCTTTGAGATTTGTTCTTTAAAATGTAAAGCAGTATAGAAACAACAACAACAATTTCAATTGCAAAAAACCCCAAAAAGACCGTGTGCCTAGATATTCCATTGTGGTGACTGTAACCTAGATTTAAGATGCCATTTGGCTATTAGTCTATGTATCTGAATTTCCCACAGTGTCTCTCTTTTAGCAGATTTCAGTTTCAATTGATCCTCATCCACTCTACCACTACTTCTAGACACTAGTTAAGCTTATGCATGACCTCTCCTGACTCAGATTTAATGGGAAAGTAGAACTGATTGTCATCAGCATCCTGATCACACAGTGCTCCAAATTTCCTGATGATGCTCCCAACAGATTCATATAGATGTTAAACAGCACTGACAGACTCATGCCTTGTGGCACCCACAGATAAAATGCCAAGATGTAGACTTGTAGTCCCCCAATGCTATTCTTTGGTACCAGTTATGTAGGAAAGACCCACAGAGACAACCCAGGAGAATACCATGGTCAATGTTATCAAAAGCCACTGAGAGATCCAACAGCAACAACAGGGTTGCACTCCCCTTGACTTCTTTTGAGTCATCTGCCATGGCGATCAGGGTTGATTCCATTCCAAACCCAGGCCTGAACCAAGACTGGAATTGGCCACCACCTTCTTGAGAACCTTACCCTCAAAACAGGCATTAGAGACTTGATGGCAGTTGTCAAATACCTCAGGATCCAAGAAGGGCTATTTCAGTAGCTGTCCTACCACCACCTCCTTCAAAGCAGTTAGGAAAATCCCCCTCAGATTTGTTAGCTGCCAACTGGACCCACTCAGTCAACCTCTCTGACTTGCACAAACAATCTAGCATGGGCAAGGCTCAAGAGGGCAAGTGGTGGAGAAGGTGACCACAAGCACCCTACCCACATCCTTAAGCCTCAATAGCTGGAACTAATCCCTCAGAACTGGATAAGATAGTACGTTGGACATTTCTTCAGAGACTATTTCAGCAGGGGAAAGATCAGTATGAAGGTGAACAATTTTGTCTTCAAAGTGCCTAGCAAACTTAATCACAGTAGGCATTTGATGGTTTGAATGTCCCATTGACTGGAACAGGTAGGATAAACTTTTTTGCCACTTTAAAGAGCTCTGCTAGGTGGCTACTTGAGAATGCAATGGAGGCAGCAATGTGGACCTTGATGGGAAAGATTTCATTATGTAGGCTCCTTTTTTAGGACTAGCAGAAAACACATAAAGTAAGCAAAATAATCAGATATATGCTAAGTCTGGAGCCCCTTGAATCGTCAAACCAATTCCTGCTCCTCTTGGTTTAATAATAATCAAAGAGAAAATGAGTAAACTAGTAACATGTGTTGTTGATCTCAAGCATGACCACTGGCAAATAAATTAATGTGTAATGCCAGATGAATCAAGCTTATTCTCTCAATTCTTTTTCCTAGAGAGGAATAAAGTTCCATCAGCAGAACCTCATTAGGTTGTGCAGCTTATACTAATTTGAGGAGCACATAGCTTGACAGTAAGCATAAGAAGAGAAGACAGAAACCCAAACCAGAGCTGCCAATCTACATCATACAAGAAGTGAACTTTGACCTCTCATAAGAAGGATGGTGATTGTTTCAGGTGCAAGAAGAAAAATGGAAGCTTGTCTGCTTATAAACATCAATGTCAGGGCACATTCCCTAATGGGACACCTGCATGAGCGAGGAAAAAAAGGAAAAAAACCAATCATGTTTGTAAAAAATGGCAATGGCAAATGATAAGCTCCCATGTCTTTATTGCACAGTTGTCATCATCATCATCAGCTGCCTCCTTCAATAAAATTCCCAGGGCAACTGGTAAAATTTCAAAATACAATAAAAACAAGACACATACAGATTTAATATATGGATAAAATACTAAGAAAAGTAAAATACAATAAATGGGAACAGCATGAAAACCATAAAAACAACAAACTCAGTCCAGATTAAAAGGGTTTTGCTTGGTGCCAAAATTAGAGTTGGCACCCGGCAACCCTCTTTTGGGAGAGCAACTGGGGTACTACCACTGAGAAGGCTCTTCTTTCCCCAATAGCTTCTGCCATGCCTCTGATGGCAAGGAATTCAGAGAAAGGTCTCTGATGACATGCAAGTACATTTTGTTTTGCATATTTAGCACTACACATGCTTTATGCCATAAGAAAAACCGGTCTCTGCCTGAAGGGGCTTTAGATTCAAAGTTTGACAATGGGGAGACACATCAGGAGAAGCAAGAGTAGGAAGGGATGGTTGTGAGCAAATATTGTTCATATCCTTAGACTTAAGAACCTAAGAAGAACTTGCGGTATCAGGGCAAAGGCCCATCTAGTCCAACATCCTTAACTAGATGCCTCTGGAAGCTCACAAGCAGGGCATGAGGGTAGTTTTCAACTGAGGGATCCTGCTTCCAGCCCTGCTGGTTCCTGATCCCCATCTAGATTGTTCTGTTTTACTGTGACTATTTGAGGTTGACTTCCGGCAACACAGTAATCTGCCTTATACTGAGTCATACCATTGGTCCATCTAGCTCAGTATTGTCCACACTGACTGGAAGCAATTCCTCATGGTTTCAGACAGGGTACACTATCATCCCTACCTGGAGCTACGAGGGATTGACGATGAGACCTTCTGCAATGAAAGTAGATGCTCAACCAGAGAGCTATGGCCTTCCCCCTGATGCCCCATGTTGAAAGAACTACAAGGCTATTCAACAAGGTGGCCTTTTCTCAAAGATATGGTTAAAGTTGTCTAAATAAGCTTAAAATGTTGATAGATCAGCCTTAGCATTGCTATACATGATTTTAAAATCCTTTTTGATGCATAGGGAGGAGGGGAATTGGTCTGAACTAGTATTTTCTATGTTGAAGTTGTTGGTTTTTTTAAAAAAAGCCTCCTTCTTAATTAACCAAAACACAAATGTTGCTTAAGAATTTCCAGCAAGCCCTACTTATTTCAGAGTAACACTGTCTTACATTCCTATTTTAGCTTGGCCCTTGTGTGGCTTCACCTCTCATCTATTTCAATTATTCATTTGCATTGACAGCTGATATATGCGATGTCCTTATCTCCAGGGAAACAGATCGGCTGTTGCCGTTTGATTTATCCTACTGGAATGCATTTCAATTACCATCTTAAGCCTGCGTCCATGATGTGGGGGCTAAGGCAATGATGTGAATCACCCTATTTAATATGCTCTGTTACTTTGCTGAAATCCATTGCGATGGGGGGGGGGGGGCTTTTCAATGTCTGTAGATAATGGTGTGTGTGTGTACAGATGCATTTGTCAGTTTGTGGTGAGGAGGGAGACTCACAGTTTATGCTTTCTCCTTGACACAAATCTTTAGTTGCAATTCCAGCAATGTTATAGATATGGAAAGGAAAGCAACCCAAAATAACAGAAAAGTGCAAAGGGGAGCTTAGAAAGGCTCTGCTGCTTTGACTGTGTAATAAACCCAATTCATATGTTTATATGAATACATTCATCATTTTCTTATTATTTTAAAAAGTATAATTCAGGTGCAGAATTGTTCCAGAGATGATAGTGGGACAACAGGTTTGTGATGTCACCAATACCAGCTAGTCAGGCCTGTGCTAAAAAACAGAACTGGTTTTAATTGAGCTTGAATCTTGACAGAGAATTTTGTGTGACTATATAAGTTTGGTATGTGTACTTCTGTAGTAGTGTGACCACACTAACAGTGGGTTTCTTTCTTTCTTTCTAGCAGATTTTTAGACATTGAGGATATGCTTGGAATTGTGCATAAAATCTAGGATGCCAAATAAATTGTTGAGTAAGATTCCCAGTGGGTGAATGTGGGATGGGGGTTTAGTGTCCTGCATTAGTTCCTATTCCCTCTAATAACTATACAAAATAGGTTAAATCATCCAAACTAGACTCTGTGCTATAATAATTCAGTATTTATGCAAAGCTAAATTCTGTGCCAATAAAAATTGAAATGCAGAAAGTACTTTATAAAGATTTAGTTTTAAAATATTTCATCACAGGTTTGAGAGTGGGAGAAACTGGCAAATAATGGTCTAGGGGTAGTTCTTGAAACAAAACTGAAATTTGACTAGAGGCCTCTGAGGCAGTGTCTCTGGAGGTGTGAAATGGTGTGAAATCAGTAATTAGGAAGCAGCTAATTAGCTCATGCTCACCAAGAATGCACATTGAGAGAGAGTTATATATAGCTAGAGGCAAAGTGGTGCTCCTCAGGATCACAGCACTGCACATGCATATTGTGCATGCAACTGAGTCTCCAAAGCTGAGTCTTGCCATGAAGTGATATAAAGCAGTGTTTGTGGGCTTCCTGGGGCCCCTCCAGACATCCTGTTTATTGGATGATTTGTCATAATTCATGATGATTCGTGCTCATTATAGTTTGAGGCAGTTATATGCAATTCCACTTTCAATACTGTTCACATCTGCAAAAGTTTCAGGGCAGACATATTGCTTCCTTTCCTGTTAGTGCGTGTTCTTGCTGAAATGAAGGGCCAGAACCAAAGTGGGATTGGTCATTAGCTCCACCCCATATCATCAGGCCCAACCCCTAAAGCTGGCATGGGGGACCTATGTAGGCTGTAGACTGTAGGCCAAATCTGTAGCCCATCTGGGGTTCTAGTTAGGCCTGCAACAGTTTCTCCTCATCATGCCACCTGCCCCATACCTGATACCCTACCTGTCCCACCCACCTGCCAAAGTGGCCTGCGGAGGGCATAGGAGCTCAGGATCCAGCCTGCTGGCTGGATCTTAGTTCCCACCCTTGCCCATATAGCCATTAGGAACAGCCTGGTGGTGCCTGACCCATCAGATGATATCCCTTGTCATATTCTACAAAGCTCTACTCCTACAAAGCTGCATCACTCAGCTCCAAGCTTCCACCCTATGGATCTCAGAATCTGATCCTCAAGAGATCTGGCACGGAAGCTTATACCAGAACAAACTTAGTTGGTCTATAAGGTGCTGCTGCACAAGTTCTTAACCTATCCCATTCACAGTGTTTCAGTTTCTAGAGTAGTTTAACAATCAGTCCCTTTTCCCAGTAAATTTTGGGAAACTGTAGCTCTGTGAGGGGAATAGAGGGGTCTTCTTATAACTCTCAGCATCCTTAGCAAGCTATGGTTTCCAGGATTCTTTGGTGGAAGCTGTCAGGGAACTGGCATCGGAGCTAGGGGCGGAGGGAAGGCTCTCAAATGATGCTGGAGAAGGGCCCAGCAGGGAGAGAGGCAGCTCAGCAGATGGGGAAGCAATTCAGCGCAACACCAGGAATAAGGAGGGGCAGATGGGGGAATCGGTGAGAGGGCTCCCAGACTCTTCACCGGACACCAGCGGGGAGAGCACAGGTCCTCCGCTACCCACGCCCTCCCTGCGCAGAACACTTCCGCGCAGAGAGAGTAGGAGGAGACTGGGTGTCAAACAACTTTTATGTTGGAAAAGGTTTAAGAAATGCCCGCTGACGGATTCTGCTAGCGACTGAGGCAGCCACGAAGTGAAGGGCTGTTCAGACTGAAAGGTTTAACAAGGCAACAAAGCCAGGAGAGGTGGCAACTTACGCACGAGCAACCCATACTCATTACAGCAATCCGTCAGTCCCTGACGTCGCTCATGCACAGCGACAGGCAGGCAGCATCATGAGCAAAACTGAAGAAGCTGGCGCCACGGAGGGAGCAGCTGGAGTGCAAAATCTGGTGGAGAGGAACCGAGATTTGGAGCAGCATGTGGCTCTGCTGACGGCGCAGCTGGACGAAAGGCGGTCTCAGGATGCTCAGGTCAGACCCACCCCCGTAGCAAGGAAGGTACCGGGACTGGTACACAAGTTTGGAGGGAAACCCCAGGACTACAGTGCGTTCCGAACGGAAATAGAGTACGCGTTGGAACTGCAACAGAATGATTTTGCAGACGATGGGGAGAGGGTTGCCTATATTGTCGGACATCTGCAGGATGGGGCCAGAGAATGGATCAGGCCCCTAATGGCAACGCAGAATGCCGCCTTGAAAGACCTGAGGAAATTCTTTCAGGCGATGGATGCGATGTATTCCAGTGATGTACAGCAAAGTGTGACTCGGCGGGAACTGATGGGCTGCAAACAGGGGAACCAGTCAGTTAGAGACTACTGGTCACGCTTTGCCATGTTAGTCCACCAGCTCGGGTGGGATTTGGACTCTGAACCCATTCAAATGCTGTTCGAGGAGGGGTTGTCCCCAACTGTGAAGGACGAGCTTTCCCGCGCACCCCGCCCGCAGTCGATGGATCAGCTGACCAAGGCTGTGCTTGCGATTGGTGTAAGGCAGGAAGCGCGGGCCCAGGAGAAGTGGGAAGGGAGAGAGCAACGTTACCATGACTACCGCATTCCTGAAATACCAAGGCAGCCTTCCCCGCCGGTGGAGCCAATGGAAATAGATGGGGCGCGCGCGCGGGAGATTTCAAACCCCAGTGAAGGTCGCAAGAGGGAGGGAAAGGATGGGAAAACCACCAAGAAGTGTTTTCTCTGCCAGCGACCAGGACATTTTGCCAGGGTCTGCCCGCAAAGAAAGGCCTGGCAAGGGATGGTGGGAGCTGCAGGGGGTGAGGAGGAGATGGTAAAGGAGCAGGGAAACGCCAAAGCTTGGCTGCCACTCAGCGGGCACAGCAGCCAGGCCAGCAACCAATAGAAGTGCCCCAACCAGACCCCCCCCCCCAGGGCGGCTATAGCCATAGAAGTGGTGCTAGAACTCCCAAATGGGCACCCAGTCAAGGTGAAAGAGCTGTTGGATTCAGGCAGTTCCTGCAATTTCTTCAGCAAGGACTTTGCACTAGAGCACCAGCTCCACCTGCTGCCCCTGGATTTCCCCTTGCAAGTAACCACCATTGATGGCAGGGAGCTTCTGGGAGGGGAAGTGACGCACCAGACCCCACCAATGAGAATGAGGGTTTCCAGGCACACGGAGACCATCGCCTTTCACGTAGCCTCACTGGCAGGGCCCCCAATAATATTAGGGATGAGCTGGCTAGCACAACATGATCCAGTGGTGGCATGGCATCAGAGAACGGTCACCTTTGGGTCCTCTTACTGCTTGGAACACTGTCTAGGGGGGGAAACCCCAAGAATGACCGTGGCCAGGGTGGCTGGGATAGCTGTGGAGCCGAAAGGGGAGGTGCCACCACAATATGCTGACCTGCAGGAGGTCTTCAGCGAGAAGGAGGCAGATAGACTACCCCCACATAGGCCCTTTGACTGCCAAATCAACTTGCTCCCTGGGGCGCAGCTACCCGTGGGTAAACTGTATGCCATGTCGGGCAGGGAGATGAAGGAGCTGCGGGAATTTATTGACAAGAACCTGAAAAGAGGCTTCATAAGAGAATCAAAAGCGGTAGGGGGCAGTCCAGTGTTCTTTGTGGACAAAAAGGACACTAATCAACCCAGGCTCGTTGTGGACTATAGGGGGGTCAATTTGGTATTAGAACCAGTGACCTTCCCAATGCCCAGGATTGACGACATTTT
Source organism: Podarcis pityusensis (assembly GCF_964106645.2). Taxonomy (NCBI): domain Eukaryota; kingdom Metazoa; phylum Chordata; class Lepidosauria; order Squamata; family Lacertidae; genus Podarcis; species Podarcis pityusensis. Next base: position 6,351,795 of record NC_138037.1, on the reverse strand, counting down.
AACACAGGTGAGGCAGGGGAAAATTTTTACCAAGCTTGATCTCAGAGGGGCATACAACTTGATTAGGATGAGGGAGGGGGACAAATGGAAGACCACAATGTTCACACCCCTGGGGGCCTTTGAGTACCTAGTTATGCCTTTTGGATTACAGTCGGGCTCCGCCTGTTTTCAAGCTTTCATGCACCACGTGTTGGGGTCCCTGTTGTACAAGAACTGCGTAGCCTTCTTGGACGACGTCTTAATCTATTCGGACAATGAGGAGCAACATGTCAGAGACGTCAGGGAAGTGCTAAAACGACTGCAGAAGCACCAGTTGTGGGTCAAGCTGGAAAAATGTCAGTTTCACGCCAGAGAAGTCGAGTTTCTGGGGTACAAGTTGTCAGACAAAGGCTTAGCGATGGACCCAAGCAAGGTGCAGGCAGTGCTGGAGTGGAAGACGCCCAAAACCCGGAAGGACGTGCAGAGGTTCCTAGGGTTCAGCAACTTCTACAGGAAGTTCATCAAGAACTTCGCCCACTTGACAGCACCCATCACAGGTTGTCTCAGTAGCAAAAGGAAGTTCGTCTGGACAGAGGAGGCCCAGCAATCCTTTGAAAAACTGAAAAAGGCGTTCACATCGGAAGAGCAGCTCCTGCACATGGATCTGGAGAAACCCATGAGGCTAGAGACCGACGCGTCCGACAGAGCCATTGGGGCGGTTCTTTTGCAGCCAGGGAGGAGCAAGCAGGAATGGAGACCGTGTGCCTTTTTCTCGAGAAAGCTGAACAAGTCGGAGCAAAATTATACTGTGTATGACCGCGAACTGCTTGCGATCTATGCGGCGTTTCGTCGATGGCGACATCTACTAATAGGGGCGCAGCACAAGATCCAGGTTTGTACAGATCACAAGAACTTGGAATACTGGAGGACAGCACGAGTGCTCAACCAAAGACAGATTCGATGGGCACAGGAGTTCTCCAAGTTTTCCTTCGAAATCCGATACGTGCCAGGAGAGGAAAACGTGAGAGCAGATGCTCTCTCCCGGAAGCCGGAGTACTTGGAAGGAGAGGGGCCGCCGGAGATACGACACGTGATCCCCGAGGACCGATGGGTGTGTGTGGGAACCTTGGTGGGGCAACGAGAACTGGCTGGACTTACTAGAAACGACATGTTCGCACAAACTAAAATCCGGGAACTCCGAGACGGTAGAGAAACCCAAGGTGGGTTTGAGGAGAAGGAAGGGGTGCTGTACTATAAGGGGGCGCTGTATGTACCGGGGGAGGCCCTACGGGGGAAGGTACTCAAACAACTCCACGACAACCCCACAGCTGGGCACCTTGGACAGCACAAAACCATGATGCTCGTCACCAGGCAGTTCTGGTGGCCCAGGGTGAGGGAGGAGGTACGGGAATATGTACGGGGGTGCGACCGCTGCCAAAGGGCAAAGGGGGAGCGGGCTGCCCCCGCAGGATTACTGGAACCCTTACCCACTCCGGGGAAACCGTGGGAGGTGGTGTCCATTGATTTTATGACCGATTTGCCCAAATCCCGGGGGAAGACAGCGGTCATGGTAGTGGTCGATCTACTAACAAAAATGTGCCATTTTATAGCTTGCTCACATGCGGTCACGGCAGAGGAAACAGCCAGGTTGTTTGTAGATCACATCTTCAGGTTGCATGGGGCTCCTTCGAGGGTTATCTCCGACCGCGGGAAACAATTTACTTCCCGTTTCTGGAGGAAGCTCATGAGCTTGCTGCAGGTCGAAGTGGGCTTCTCCACGGCGAGACACCCGGAAACCAACGGGCAAGCAGAAAGAGCGAACAGTATACTCCAGCAATACCTACGCTGCTACGTCAACGAGAGGCAGAACGATTGGGTAGAGAAACTAGCGCTGGCTGAATTTGCGTACAATAACGCTGAACATGTGTCAACGGGAATGAGCCCGTTCCTGGCCAATTATGGGTGTCACCCCAGGGCCTTCCCGGGGAGTGGGGAGGAAGGTTGGAGCGTACCGGCGGCAGAGCGGTTTGTGGAAGAAATGGAAGCCCTGCACCAGCAACTTAAGATGAACTTGGAGCGGGCCAAGGAAATTTACAAGAGGCAGGCAGACAAGCGCCGTAGGGAAGGGGAGACCATACGGGTGGGAGATCGGGTGTGGTTGTCAACCCAAGGGTTACCTTTTAAGGGGGGGTGCAAGAAGTTGCAGCCCAGGCGGCTGGGACCGTTTGAGGTAACACAGCAGGTGAACCCCGTGGCATTCAAGCTCAAATTGCCTGACAGCATGAAGATACACCCGGTGTTCCATAGGTCCCTACTCTCACCGTACAGGGAAGGACGGGGGTTCCCGGGGCGAGAGGGGGAAGTCACCACACACCCGCAGGTAGAAGAGAGGGAGCACCGCAATTTGGCCACGGAAATACTTGATTCAAGGTGGCAAGGGCGCCAGGTGGAGTACTTGGTGGCTTGGGAGGGAGAACCCGGGTCGGAAAACACGTGGGTTCCCGCGGAGGCAATCACTGACGGGTATCTGGTGGAGGAATTTCACCGCCTGTTCCCGGACAAACCCAAACCACTAGCGAGATTCTGGGAGGAGCAATTTGGAACCATAGACGAGGAAGAGGATTTTGTGGGTTTTTCTGCCTCCGAAGGGGAGGGAGAAGAGGCTTCGGAGGAAGAAGAATCAGACTGGGAGGTCCACCCCGAGGGAAGGGATCAGAACGGGTGGGAAGCGGGTTTTGAATCCTCAGAGGATGACGACAGCTCCTTCCGGGGGTTCCCCGCATCGTCGGCCGAAGAAAGGGACGAAGTTGGATCAACAGGTTGGGCTGGGGGTGGAGGGGTCCTGGGGGGGAGGTGGATGTCAGGGAACTGACATCGGAGCTAGGGGCGGAGGGAAGGCTCTCAAATGATGCTGGAGAAGGGCCCAGCAGGGAGAGAGGCAGCTCAGCAGATGGGGAAGCAATTCAGCGCAACACCAGGAATAAGGAGGGGCAGATGGGGGAATCGGCGAGAGGGCTCCCAGACTCTTCACTGGACACCAGTGGGGAGAGCACGGGTCCTCCGCTACCCACGCCCTCCCTGTGCAGAAGACTTCCGCGCAGAGAGAGTAGGAGGAGACTGGGTGTCAAACAACTTTTATGTTGGAAAAGGTTTAAGAAACGCCCACTGACGGATTCTGCTAGCGACTGAGGCAGCCACGAAGTGAAGGGCTGTTCAGACTGAAAGGTTTAACAAGGCAACAAAGCCAGGAGAGGCGGCAACTTACGCACGAGCAACCCATACTCATTACAGAAGCCATGACTGTTTAAAGTAGTATGATGATGCTTTACATGTATAGTATAGATAGATGTTGGAATTTTCACTAAAGGAATGGGGAGGTCATGCCATCTTGTCCTTTGCCTTAGATAGCAAAATGTCTTGAGCGGGCCCCACAGACATATTCTGGATGACATATATTCTTTCATCAGGGCATCCTGTCCTGTTGTGATTTCCCTGTAAATCTGAGCATTTGCCACTATATAATACTACTAATTTTATATTAGTTTTTAGGTTGCTTGTGGGTGGCTGTGACGCTAGCAGCTGAGTCATTTTCATGGGGGGATTTTGTTGCTGCCAGGGTATTCAGAGTTCTGTGTGGGAGGCTGACTGAGAGATGGAATTTTTCTTCACCCTGTGGCATAGTTCTGGAACGAAGAGAAAATGATTTGCCATTGATGTGACAAGTTGCTGTTAGTAAGGTGATTCACTTCAAATTACTCATCATCCAGAGGCTTGAAAGCAGACCATATAGTGTCCCACAAGTGGATCAATCTGCTTCTGGGTTTTTTGTTGGTTTGTCCGTCGCCCTTGAGTAGAGGTGGGACTGACTGTTAAGAGTCATCCCTGACCACTGGTCCTGTTAGCTAGGGATGATGGGAGTCGTAGACCCAAAACATCTGGAGAGCCGAGTTTGCCTATGCCTGCTTAAGAGGATAAAGCCAAGTAGCTCTCGCTGATAAAGACTTTGTATACCTACCAGAAAATTTGGAATCCCCCCGCCCCCGCCACCAGTCCTGTGGTGAGTGTAGACAGCAGCAGCAGCCTACCGGTTTTTGCTGGGTGCAGTTAAGGGATGCCTTCGTGTCTGTTTTGGGGCAAGAGTCTCATAAGAGAAAATGGAAGTGGAGGTCTTCTCTGTTGTAATACATTCTTTTATTTCATTTCAATTTATTACCTGTCCTTTGCCCTAAGATCCTGGAGTGGGCTACAGAAATTTAAAAGACACTAAAAACAATTTAAAACAACTTACCATCACCAAAATATGGTGGGTCCTAACATGTCAGTTGGGGACGTGGGTAGCGCTGTGGTCTAAACCACAGAGCCTAGGGCTTGCCAATCAGAAGGTCGGCGGTTCGAATCCCTGCAATGGGGTGAACTCCCGTTGCTCGGTCCCTGCTCCTGCCAACCTAGCAGTTCGAAAGCACATCATAGGTACCACTCTGGCGGGAAGGTAAACAGCGTTTCCGTGCGCTGCTCTGGTTCTCCAGAAGCGGCTTAGTCATGCTGGCCACATGACCCAGAAGCTGTATGGCGGCTCCCTCGGCCAGTAAAGCGAGATGAGCGCCTCAACCCCAGAGTCGGCCACGACTGGACCTAATGGTCAGGGGTCCCTTTACCTTTAACATGTCAGTTGTATATAAAAGGTCAGGGTAAAGAAGTACATATTCAGCATATGATAGAAACTATGTAATGAACTTGCCAGTTGCACCTCTGTGGGAAAAGAGCTCCACAATTTAGGGGCTGCGACACAGCCATCACCCCCTCACTGAACTTCAGAGGCCACAAAACTACCAAAAGGGTCCATTTGCTGATCTTAACATCCAATAGGGTCTGTAGGGAGTTGAGCGGTTTGAGTTATTTAAGGACTTTTAATACTAACTCGAGGACCTTGAATTAGGCCTGGAAACCTAACTGGCAATGCAACTGTTTTAAAATGGGTTATGTGAGATCTAAATGGAACCCCAGTCATTTGGATGTTGCGTTTTGGATCCATTGAAGTTTCCAAGTCATCTTTAAGGACAGCCCCACACAGAGTGCATTGCAATAATGCAATCTGAAACCTACTAGAGTATGGTATACAATGGCCAAATAATTTCTGTTCAAAACAGGCCACAATTGGCACATCAGCTATAGCTAGAAAAATGTATTCCTAGCCACTGAGGTCATCTGAGGCTCTACTGACCCTTGAACCCTTGCAACTCTAATCTGTGGGCCTGCTCCTTTCAATGAAGTGCACCAAACTGTCTTCAGTTTGATGAGATATTAACTCTTTTGAATGGAAATGCTTGATGCAGGCACATTTACTGGCATTTACTGCATTTTTTTTCTGCAGTAAATATCAGTAAATGCCCCCCCCCATAACAAAACCTTGTATTTTATGTTGAAATGACTTCACTGGTTTAACTGGTTGCTGTCAATTTCCCCCTGTTCAAACATCTTTACTTTTGGACAACTGCACAGCAGAGGGCAGCAGTAAGTTTGAGTGGAAATCTGGACTCTGTTGAAGCGACTAGTAGTACAATGCAAAGGGAATCTAGCCCCACAAAATCCTTACCAGCATTCTAGCTGCCAGTATGAAGTCCCCACAACTCTCTCTTTCCTTAACAAAAAATTAAAAAGCAGCGCTACTGACTTAGGTTGCTTCCATGTGACTTGTTTATTGATCATTCAGTCTCATTTGTTTTCACAAAGTTTGCATGGAGTTTAGATAATGTTAGCTATGTACTGAGCATTCATTCCAATTTGTTTCTGTGGAAGTTATAAGACACTGATTGCATCAAGAAATTGTTATCCCATACTTTCCAGTGCATTTTCTCATCACTTTCCTTATTGCAAAAAGTTGATTCTTCTGGGGAAAGCTGGTTTGAAGTGCAATAGCTCCAAATCAGCTTTCACTGCACAATCTGAATTTTCTAGTATGAGGCTGACTTCCAAAATAATGACATACTGGTAGTTTCCTTTGGATTAGAGAATACTGAAGATTCTACGTTATCTTGCAGTATTGGATTTCTGTCTAAATACACTAGTAGAACATCAGTGGAGGCAATCCGGCTTTTTTAAAAAATAAAAAGCAGACAATAAATCTGTTGCTGCCTCAGAAAAATCCACAAACCTTTTTTTAAAAAAATATTTCCATTTTCCATAGTCATAACAAATTATATTATACAATAATAATAAAAATCCACAAACCTGGCTCCCCTCCCCTGGGAAGACCAATTGTGTCTGGGACCAATTCTTTATTAGATCCCCTATCCAGATACCTTGAATCGTTTATTAAACCTTTTGTTATGAAGTCTACTACTTTTCTTAAGAATACCATGCATTTCATTAAAGAAAGGGAAGGTATTTCAGTACCTTTTAGGCTCCTGTCTAATAAGAATGAATGTCTTCTCCACTAAACACTGTCATTTCACACAATGAAGCTTGTGCTGTTGTAGCCATTACATTAGATGAAAGATCTCACTTGAATCCTCCCCCCATTTTCTTTTGGATATTTTTGATTTATGTATTGAAAATATTTCCCCCCAAATTTGAACAGAGATTCTGTTTACAAACAAAAAGAGTGGCAATGGGGACTGCTTGTGCCCCAGTATAGCTGGTTTATACATAGTTAACTTTGAAATTGACACTATTCAGAGTCCCAACAACCCTTAAGCATCTGATATTTTATTTTACAGATGTTATATTGATGATTTGATTTTCTTTATGAGGAATAGGCAAAGTGCCACTTACTTACACACTTGGTTAAATTCCTTAAATTCCTTAAAGGATCATCTTAAGTTTTCCCTTAATACTGAAGATTGTTCCATTGCAGTTTTAGACACAGAGGTTTACTTTAATGAAAATAACTGTATCCAAGTCTATTTAAAAAACAACAACAGACAGAAATGCTTTATTACATTTTATGTCCTGTCATCCCAGACATTTAAAAACCAATTTGCCTTATGGTATCTTTTTAAGGCTTAAATGTAACACATCTAACTCTGAGGAATATAAGGATTTTGCTCATAATTTTGAAGGGAGATCTTGGAGATCGTGGTTACCCTCAGGCAGTAATTCAACAGGCAAAAGAAAGAACCACATGGGTATAAAGGAGCAGTTTATTGGAAACTAGGGAAAAATCTGCACAACATATAGTTCTTTCAAATTTTATTTGTTGGATGAACACATCAAGAAAGGTATCCTCAGACACTGGCATCTTTTGGGTGACATCCTGGGATGCAATCTTAAACCGCTCATTGGATATTTTTAGGGCTACCACCTTAAGGGACATGTTAGTACATAGTGATCTTGCACCACCTAAAAAATTACCTAATACCAGGGGATTTATAGGTGCAATAGATGTAACTGTTGTCCCTTGGCTATTCAAACAAAAACAATTGATTGTCCAGAAATGGGTTTTAAATAAGTTATTCACCTTTTTTTTCAATTGTTTTAGTTCAGCGGTTGTATCCCTCATCTGTTGTCCCTGCAAAAAGAAATATAAAGAAAAAACGACTAGAGTTGTGAAAATTAGGATTAATGAACGTAGATCCAAAATTAGACAAGGAAACCAAGACGCTCCCTTAGTAGAACATTTTAAGCGCGGGACTTAAGGACACAGATCTTAGATTTTGTGTTATTGAAGGAGTTACATCTCTAGCACACGCCCCTAATGATATTGAACGTAGATTGATGCAAATAGAAGCTTTTTACATTCATCATTTAAAGACAATTATTCCTTCAGGTCTAAATTCACATCTTGACCTGAGTCCTTATATTCAAAGGTTGTTTAATAAGATCAATATATCATAATTTGCATTGCTAATATCCTGTTTAAGAAAAACTCCCTCCATGGGTATTTGCATAGTAACATCTTGGCTATGCAGTATTTGGCAACATTCTTGGTATGAATGGCAACAGTATACCTTTAAGTTATGTTTCAGGTGCAACTAATTAACTTTGTGCACTGAGATACAGTAGGATTTGGTATTAAGATCAGGGCACCAGGAAAGATTTTTTTCAGTGAGGCTTGTATGATCATAAGATTAATAAGCAACAATTATTTCTGTGCTTTATTATCTCAAGGGATTATGTCTATAGTAGCTTTTGGAGTATTTTTGATATCATTTTTATTGTATTAATAGAATTGATTATTTATATCAGCATAGCCTTATGGTTTTAAAATGTTTATAGATGGCATATTGAACAGATATTAATTATTGCTTTGTGTGTTTTGGCTTTATATCAATATGTATATCAACATGATGGATGTATTTGGAAACGGGTGTTTTATGCTACCCCGTCTGCTTTTTGCTCATTAGCATTTGATGCTGAATACGGTATTATTCACATAAATTCAATTTTCAAATCAGCCTTTTAGTGCACTTTTTTTTTTTTTGCTTTAGCCTCAGAAGCCTAGACAAGCCTTTGCCAACCTGGTGCTCTTCACTTGTTTTGGATTATGACTCCCATCATCCCTCACTATTGGCTGTGCAAGCTGGGGCTGATAGGAGTTGCATTTTAGAACATCTGTAGGTAACCAGCTTGGCAAAGGCTGGGCTACAGAGTTGTTGTGGCCAACTCCATGCCAGTATATCCATTCTAGCTAATTGCAGCTAACAGTCCTAATCCTGTTTAGCCACAATGAAACTCTGGGTGATCTTGATCTCATCGCTCTCAGTTTAAACCACCTCACACTGCTATATAGATTTCCTTTGGTAGCTGTCTGGTGGATATACCTACCGTATGTTAGGGGGTGGAGGAGTTGTTTTTATGGTTTGATTACCTTGTAATGTGCTTTGTTTTCAATTATTTTGTTTTTAATTAGTTTTATATGTTGGTTTTTTTGTGTTTTACTATTATTTGAAAGTAACCTTGAGATGTAATGTGAGTAATAACTTTAATTAATTAATAGTGAAAACAAGCAAACCTCTTTGTTCTCTGTCTGTCTCTGTCTGAACCCTGGTTTTCATTTGCAGGGGTAGTAAGATTCTGTGGTAGTGGAATGGACTGTACCATTTTAGGCTGCAAGTGGAGGATTCCAATATTGAATGTTCCCATAGTTGGCAAAGCAGCAGGGGCAAAAGAGCGTGGAGCAATGAATGTAAATTTAACATTTGTACACTAGGCTAGTTTCCACACACATTACCTACCCATCTCTCATCCATACAGGCAACCAAGAAGCATTATCAGGATTCTTTCTGATACTTTCCTGCCAGGCAAAAACACTTGAGGAGGGAGTAAAGCTGAGTGGGTAGCTGGCGGTTAGCTGGGGAAAGGGTGAGGCTTGAGAGTACCAAGGAACATACAGAGGCTTGGTGTGTCACATTCATATCTGGGTCTGCAGTTCTCCAACACTGCTGTATTTCATGTGCTAATTCAATAACTCTCTAATGGTACACTGCAACAAATACATGTAAAATCCCCCTGGAAGCCCCAAATACCACTCTCCCTTCCACTATCAGTGGAGGCTACCCATTGCGTCTTTGGGACTTGCTTCCATATCCAATCACTGTTTTTTTAGGGATGTTAAAATGTGAGTTATTTCCTCTTCCGAGTGCTGCTTTTTGAGCCATCCTGTGCAGTGTGAAGGGGCATGCTTGTAAATGGGCTTTCTGCTTGGCTTCACCAGACAATGAAATGAGACTGCCCCCCTCCCTGGAAACTGAACTGAAACTATGCAAAAGGCAAAGATGTCATATGAGAATTGGAAAAGGTCAGGGGCCTCACTAGTTGTGTGTGTGCCCCTTGTCTGTCTCTAAATTCGACTCTCATGCATGGATTATGGGAATGGGGGTGGTGAGGGGAAATAGAACAAAAATGTAATCCCTTTTTAACATTATTAAGGGGAAGAGGACAATATGAATGTGGGTTTGTAACCAGGCTGAAGGCCGTAGCATTCCTGGGCATCCTCTGTCTCCATCTAATTGCCTTTGACCTAGAGTGATGAATGGGGTGGATGGGTAGGTGAGGGAGCAGAAGGCCTATTAATATGTCCCATCATGATCCAATTGCTATTGACCCCCATGTGGCCGGCAGCCTTGCATGTGGTTCTGGTCATGTGATTCCCAAACCCTCTCAGCTTGTGGGAGACCCGCTTTGTTCAAATGGAGCCTGGGTGGTCCCTCCCGGCACCAGTAACTGAAAAGGTTCATCAGAATTGTTGCATAGCTTTATAGCCATAACTGCAGGGAGTTATTCTTTCCAGAATTAAGTCCGTGACCATTGGAAAAGCATTAAGGTGGGGTTTCTAAATTCCAATTATCTTGGTCTCTTGAACAAAAAAACAGATTAGGTCTCACCAGACAAAGGAATCTCCCCCCTCCCATGTCACTTTTTGTCTTGTGGAACTTTCCTGATGTGTAATGCCCGTATAACTACCCCTGTAGTGAGGCCATCTTATGTTTTTTGGTCAAATCTCCCATTTACAAGGAAGGGACAGATCCATTCAAGGAAGAGGGGGGTGGGGAGGAAAAGCCACAAATGCACATTCAGTTCTTCTCATTAACCAGACCCGAGTGAATGCAGCGTCTCGAAGATATGATCTGAACACAATCCTTGGTGACCACATTAACAGAGATGAATGAAGGAGAGCTTGTCTTTCTGTTCATACCTCAAAAGCCAGGATGTCCTATTCTTCAGTCTGGCCTCTGCCTTTTGATGCGCCAAAGACCTTCCCTTGCCACCATCCCCAGGACCAAGGCCTTTCTCCCACTCTCCAGCTGCTCACTCCAATTGTATAATTTGGAGCGTATTCATGTTAGTTAAGAAGCTGGTAACTCAGGCAAAGAACTTCATGACTGGTTTGTGGTATATATTTTGGCATCCAGTTGCCACCACATTAGAAAATTTAAAAGCTGCCTTATACAGAGTCATGGAGGAGAAGGCTATCAATGGCTACTAGCCACGATGACTATGATCTGTCTCCACTGTTGGAGGCAGTATGCCACTGAATACCAATTGCTGGAAATCAAGTGGGGAGAGTGCTGCTGTTGCATTCAGGTCCACCTTGCAGGCTTCCCTTAGGCATCTGGCTGGCCACTGTGAAAACAGAATGCTAAACAGGTTGGATCCTTGGTAGGATCCATCAGGCTCTTATGTTCTTTTGTTGACCATTGGTCCATCTAGTTCAGTATTGACTGGCAGTGGCTCTTCAGCATTTCAGTCAGGGGTCTTTGCCAGTCTTACCCAGAGATTCTGTGAATGAGGGAAAGGGCTGTAGCTCATCTGCTTTGCACAATGATCTTCCCTATGTGAGTAATTATTCAGTTTCTCTAGTCTTTTCCATGTGCCATTTTCAGCCAGTGGGACTTTAACTCCTGGGGCTTTGCTAATTAGTGCTGTGGCAAAATTTCAAGTGTTTTTCCTCTGCAAAAGAGGCTTCCACATTTCGGTCTTATTCTTGGGGCACTTTAGAAGAGTTGCTTGCTTGTAAGAATCTGAACAATTTTTGTTACATATATCTATACATTTGTCATTTCTGTTAGCTTTTAAAATAAATTTTAAAGATTTCTTTAGAATTTTGACCTTATGTTGTGAGATGACCAAGGACTGTGCGCTTCCCCCACTCCCACTTCCAGTAAACATTTATCTAGCACTCTGCAGCCTCCCTGGCTGCCTGCAGTTTCTAATCTGAAAAAGGCCCATGGAGGCATTACCCCATGAAGCCTTTCCCCGGGCTTTGATTGAAGCATGGGCATTTGGGAAGGCTGTATAGTACAGACTAGTAGTGAGATGACTTGCAGAAATAATGAAAGAAAGGACATCCACAAATAGGGATGGACAAATCTGTCAGATTCAGCTTATCTTTATTTCTCATCTTTCCCATCTTAAACTGAGTTCACCACATTTTCATATTCGTTCATGATTCTTCTAAAAAACTTGAAAAATTGTCAGTACATTTATCCTAATATACTCATTTTTGTATGGAATTTTATCTAATATACACATTTTTGAAAGCAATTTCCCTTAATATAAGAACTTTTATGTGCACTAATGCACACATGTAGAAAGTGTAGGATGCAGGCAGAAGTAGTGAGTAGCATCTAAACCCATCTTCCCTACCCTTGGTGCCCTTCAGATGTTGGACTACGACTCTCATCACCCCCAGCCATCATGGCCAGTGGTCAGGGATTATGGGAGCTGGAGTCCTAAACATCTGGAGGGCTTCAGGTTGGGAAAGGCTGATCTGAATTATTCTGAAGTGCTTTCAAGATTGATTGGTTGCCTGTTGAATGAGATTGTATGAGAGCTAAAAAAAGGACAACTGATCAGGCAGTCATTGAACAAGAACAAAACAGAACATAATGTCTAATATGTTGTGTAAACAAAGTGCTTCCAGAATTATATGATGGTACTAAATTTTAAGTTGTGTTGCACCTTATAGACTTAACAAATTTTACTGTGATAAAAGTATAAACTTACATAGCATCTCCTGTGTTGGAATTTGCTTTATGCTGGATGGTGTGGGTCATCCTACCTGACTGGCAGGCTGATTTTTTAAAAAACCAAATTCAATGGGCTGCATCTGTGGTTTCTAACAGATTAATTAATAACCACCACAGTAGGTGGTAGTGGTGGGATCCTAACTGGGTTAAGTCAGTGGTTCTCAAACATTTTTTCTCTGGGCCACACTTTCAGAATAAAAATTTGCTCTCACCACACTTAATTGATAAGAAATACATTTTTTAAAAAACTCCTAGCAATGCTTGATTTATAACATAAAACACAACTAGTTTATAATATAATCATAGGACATCAAGAAAGTATAAAACAATGCTACATAAGAACATGAATCATTCCCCAAATATAATTATAAACGAGTCTTCTCCAGCACTCTGTTCGAACAGCAATTCTCAGCAACAACTCAGATTCTCTTTGGTATCATTTGATACTCCTAGTCTTGTTTTGAAAAGATGCATATCAATATTCTGCAAATAATTTTTTTATACTCTACTGAAATGTTTAAACGTTTCTTTGAATGAATCTTCCCGCCACACTTACCATCCTTTCCTGCCACACTAGTGTGGTGCACCAGACCCTTTGAGAACCACTGGGTTAAGATGTGTTTGGCATCCTGTATTTAAACCCTAAGTGTATCTAACACAGAGAGAGGCACACTTCCCTCCTCATAGTTGTTACCACAATCCCCTTAAATCTGGGATGCAGAGGCCCAAGGGTGTTTCTTGTCTGAAGGTGTGGTTTCTAGATAAGCTCCAGTGCCTCTTTCTCTTTTGGAAATAAATCACAGGAAAGAGCATTCCAGTCTAGCAAACCACATTTACCAAATTACAGATAACTGAAAGAATGGAAGCTAAGAAAAAGAAAGGGAGGGGAGCTAATTTGTGCAGATCTGAGTAGCACTGCTGGCAGCAAGAGAATCATTAATGCTGCAGACAGATAAAGTCCGTCCTTCTTCCATATATGGCTTCTGGTTGATGAATCTTTTGAAGCACAAAATTACAGTGGAAAATTATTGCTTCTGCTTCAATTGCAGCAGATCTGTGGGCTGGTTCATACATGCAGGTTCAGTACCTATGATTGTAACATCAAGCAACAACCTGCATGTGTGAATGACTCTTCACAGATAGAGAAATAATGTTTGGATCTCCTTACATCACTTCTAGTGCAATGATTTTCTGTTAGACATCCCCCCTCCAGCCCAGTTTATTTTTTCTATTGTGACTTCATTTTTCATCCAAGGACTAGGACCTAGGAGACCAGGGTTCAAATCCCCACTCAGCCTGGTATACCTTATTCCAGGGATGGGTTGAGAAAGAGTAACTGCCCCAAGATAATCAGGCTCCCTTCACTGCTGAGCAGAGGTTTGAAACTGGATCTCACCAGTCCACATGCATGCAGTCCAGTCTTGCCAACCTGGCACCCTCAAGATGTTTTGAAGTATAAGGGAGCCAGCACAGCCATGATCACAGAATCGGGGGCACCAAAGGTCAGAAGGAAGCAAGTCATCAGCCAGCTGTGAACCAGAGGCAAGTGGTACAGTCCAAGATAGGGGAAATGGCAGGTAGTAGGCCAGTAATGCAGTGTAGTGGTTAGAGTGCTGTGCTATGACCATGGTTCGGATCCCAACTCAGCCATAAGGCTCACTGGATAATGATAATGATGATGATAATGATGATAATGATAATAATAATAATTTATTTATACCCCACCCATTTGGCTGGGTTTCCGCAGCTACTCTGGGCAGCTCCCAACAAAATATTGAAAACACGATAAAATATCAAACATTAAAAACTTCCCTAAACTGAGTCAGTCAAGGTCTCTCAGTCTACCTCACAGGATTGCTGTGAGAGCAAAACCGGAGAGGATAACTGTATATGACACCGTGAACTCCTTGGAGGGAAAATTGGATTTAAATGTAATAATCAACAAATAAACAAGGAAATAAATATGAGGCCAAATGTATGCTGCAATGTCTAGGCAGGCAAAGGGTCAAGTTTAGGATGGGAGGAGTTTGGGGTTTATAGTTGATTGTAAAAACTGTCTGAGGAATTTGGAAGAGAATATAGAAATGCCTATAAATGATTTTTTTTTAAAGCAAGTAGGTTCCTTTAAGTCAGACATACTGATCTGAGCTATGGGGCAGAAAACATTGGGGATTGTGTATATGACTCATATTAACGAGCTCCATTAATGTTCCCCATTCATTTTAGCATGGCTTCTGTAGGCAGCAATCTCAGCAAAGCATGATTCATGTTCACTAGCTTGTGTGTGCATGTGTGTATGTAGGCAAGGCAGGTGATACTGTATGGATTTGTATCTCTGGCACCAAAATGTCTTGGGACAGTCCTACCTTTCCATCCCTCTCTGAAGCAGCTCCTGTTTGAAAGTAATAATCCATGGCGGATTCATGGAAAGTGGAGCTAGGCAGGGACCACACAGAACTCAGCTCACCTCCCCAGCCACCCTGTAGTTCACCCCTGCGGGGAAACACTGCGGTTTTTGCCTGACTAGGTTTGGAAAAGGCTTCTGGAAAAGCATTTTTGCCTCCACATGCAGCTCTGTATCATAGGAGGTTTTTGGACAAGAAAAGTGCATATTTTCAACAGTAAAATGTTGGCGAGTATGCAATTCAGAGTCTTCAGCAGCGATGGCCAAATCAACTTCAGTTTCTCTCAGTTTCTCATTTTTCTAATCTTAAATTCAGTTTTTCACATTCCCACAGTAATTTGTGGTTTCTTTGGGGGTGGGGGTGGGGTGGAATCCTCATGAAAATTAGTCAACAGATTAGTGTGAATTTCTCTTAGTAAACACATTTTTTCTTGCAGTTTTAACGAATATACACATTTTAGTAAGCAATTTCTCTTAACATATGATGTTTTAAAATGTGCTTTCCCCTAATATATCAGTTTTGATGCATTTCCTCCTAAAATATGTATGCTTTTACACATTTGTTGGAGAACTGCATCACAATGTTTGGAGGAATCAGAATTTCAAAGGATAGCTGTATTTTGGTTTGATGAGTGCAACTTAGGTAGTTTCACATTAAAATGCAAACAAAATCAAATTGCCTCCCCAGTGTTAGCCAGACCAGCATGGGATGATTACTTACCTTACATTGTGGCCTGAATGAGATCCACTCGTTCAGCCGCAAAGGACTTCCAAGAAAGTGACACCTGGTATGACCCTGGGGAAGAACAAGTATGAGGGGAGGAAAATCTCTGCTTGAACAATCCTGGTTCCATTTGGACACCATGTAATTGCTTTTGCTGTTCCTGTACTAGATTTGAGGATGGTTTTGTTCAGATAATCCTTTGCAAGCTGCTTTGAGAGACCCCTGAGGCTATAAAACAGAATATTTATCTTTATGTATTTATTAAATTTCTATCCCTCTCTCCATTCATGGAAAGGAGCCAAGTGCAGTAAACAGATAAGTAGTAAAGCAATACAATTAAAAATAAAATAAAACATTAAGAAAAATTAATAACATCTAATAACATTTTAAAACAACCACTTACACTTGCAGCTAATAATTTCAAGGTTAGCTGGGAACAGTATCTTTCAACCATGAAATGTCTGGGTGAACGGGAATCTTTTTAATATTCCCCCCTGATTGTTAATATTGAGGGTATCAAACATATCTCATCAGGGTGGACATTCCATGAATGGGAAGCCATCACAGAGAAGGCTGTGTCATGGGGCAGCCCCCAGTGGAGGCAGCACCAACAACAAGATCCCTATGCCAATTGTAGGATCTGAGATGGTGACTAATGGAAGAGGTACTCTTTTAGGTACTTGGGTCTCGATTTGTTTAGGGCCTTGTATGCTAGTACTTGTATGCTAGTACTACAGGGACGGGGTGGCGCTGTGGGTAAAACCTCAGTGCCTAGGGCTTGCCGATCACATGGTCAGCGGTTCGAATCCCCACGGCGGGGTGAGCTCCCGTCTTTCGGTCCCAGCTCCTGCCCACCTAGCAGTTTGAAAGCACCCTTAAGTGCAAGTAGATAAATAGGTACCGCTTTATAGCGGGAAGGTAAACGGCGTTTCCGTGTGCTGCGCTGGTGCTGGCTCGCAGCTTCGTCACGCGTGACCCGGAAGTGTCTCCGGACAGCGCTGGCCCCCGGCCTCTTAAGTGAGATGGGCGCACAACCCTAGAGTCGGACACGACTGGCCCGTACGGGCAGGGGTACCTTTACCTTTACCTTTATGCTAGTACTAACACCTTGAATTAGGCCTGGTAGCTCAACTGGTGTAGCGCTAGTGTAGCACTTTCAAGATCAGTAATATGGTCTCATTGGGCTGTCCCACTCACCAACCTAACTTGGCAGCCACTAGAATATTAGCATTTTAAATCAATACCTACTTTTGCAGTCCCACTCTCAATGTGGTGGTTTAGGTCCTCATCCTCCTTTCTTTTCAGCTTGCATCTTTGGGGACATAGGAGTTGAACATCAGCTTGATAGACCTACACAAACACATCTCAGTTGCTTTAACCACATGAACAGAGCAGTCTGTTTAGCTTGACACTTGAGTCTGGGTACTGTGTGTGTGTGTGTGTGTGTGAGAGAGAGAGAGAGAGAGAGAGAGAGGAGAGTGCTGGGCTTCTCATAGGCATGTAGTTGGCTACTGTGAGAACAAGATGCTGGACAATCTAGCTGCAGGACTCTTCTTATATATATTATATTATGTGGCTTTATGTTAAGTCCCTTGGCTTGAAAGCTTCCACATTAAGAGAGAGAGGAAATGGACACTTGTCTGGAGACAGTTTGCCAACCTAGTGGGTTTCCTCCACAACAGTCCTAAGAGAAAGGAACACAGTAGACCTTGGAACATGCAAAACATTAAAGGTAGGGCACCCAGGGACATTTTCTGAGGGGCTTCAGAAGGGCTTGCTACCAAGTCTGACATCCCCACCCCACCCCCAAATCACTACATCATTTATTCATTGCCCTGTGGCCTGCCATGACAGCACCACCACCAAGTGAAGCCACTCACAAATGAGTTATGGGGATGGAGAAGGATCCCTCACTCTTGTTTGCAAGCAGAATTTCCTGCCAACAGCATTATAATGGGCTGCTGCAATCAGGTAAGCCCCCTTGCATGGTTGAGGAGGACCCGTGGCCCAGGCTCTGATTAGGAGGCTGGTTGGTACAGGGGGACCACTGAAGACAGCCTACCCAGGGCTCTCCAAAAACTGGAGCCAGGTCTTGGAGCTATATAGAAGGCAGTGGCACATTACTGGCCTTCTGGATTAACATGATTCTTAGACTGAGAGGTTTGTGGTCTATGGTTTTAGTGTCATGGCTCAAACTGCCTGCTGCTTCCTATTCCTTGCATTGCAGTTTGAAGCATGGAGTTGGTGTCTGACCCACAAGGCTTATCATCAAAGCCTGGTGATGCCTGATACCTTCATTTAAACTTGGCTTTCAGAATGTTGCCTCTGTTTTAGGAGTTTTAGGAATGCCATGACTTGGTACCTGAATACCTAAGGAACTATCTTCTGTATGTCTTCCCTCATGCTTTGTTCTGGGTGACTCTGCCAGATGAGATAGGACCAGCATCTACCAGGTGCAAGGCTGACTACGAGCAGAATTCAGACACCACATGAAATCCCGACTTTTCTAGCTCAATGTTTGGTAAACTGAAATTGGGATTTATTTTTCACTTCTGGTTTGGTCTCCCAGACTTATACTGATTGCTGGCAATTCCTGCCAGTTTTCATTTCTGTCATTCGTATTGTGCTAGATTCTCTCCCCCTCCCCAAAGACTTTTGATTGAGTTGTGTTAATTTTTTAATGTGACTTTGTCAAGTACCTTAAGTTATATATGGGATATACCGTATTTTTCGCCCTATAGGGCGCACTGGCCCATAGGACGCACCTCCTTTTTTGGGGGGGGGAATGAATAAAAAAAAATTATTCCCCCCCCCCAGCAACGGGGCTGGGGCAGGGGAAGCCCGAGCTTCCCCCGACCCCAGCCCCCAGAACAGGCTGCTATCCACAAGCCTTGCGAGCCCGGCGGCAACTCCCTCTAGGCCGACCCCTCTCACTCTCCAGGCTTCAGCGAAAGCCTGCATTCGCCCCATAGGACGCACACACATTTCCCCTTCATTTTTGGAGGGGAAAAAGTGCGTCCTATAGGGAGAAAAATACGGTACATAAATATGTACATAAATAATGAATAGTAAATCTTCTGCATTATCTAGTCATTCACTGTATTTACACCTTGCTTTGCAACCAGGGTCAGGCCATTGGGTCATGAAGTCCAGCATCCTGTTATCACAGTGGTCAATCAGATGCCTGTAGGAAACCCATAAACAGGAGCCAAGCACAAGAGCACTTCTAAATTGTGATTCTCAGAAACTTGCATTTAGAGACTTAGTGCCTCCAGGAGTGGAGATATAACATAGCCATCCTGGCTGGTAGCCAATGGTAGTCTTATCCTTGATGCCATCTAAGAGAGCTTATCCATACTTCCTCATGCCCAACTACTTTCGTGGTGGGGGTGGGGGTGAGATAGCTCTTTAGCACTCAGTCGGAGCAAATGGCAATTTGCCCCCCCCCCTGCCATTTGTTCTGATCTATTGCTAAAGAGTGGGCTTTTCCTGGGAAAGGAATGTGGATTTGAAGCATATTTAGATATACGTGCCTGTATTCCCTAGCTTACTTAATTGGGCAAGGAAGTGTTCAGAGCACTGAAGTGTTGCCCTCAAATTTCTGAAAATGCTGCTCAATTCCTCCCCAGCTTCTGTATTTTTTTCCAGGACCTGTCAATGTGTCCCGAGAGCTAGAGATTTCTGAGTCACTTGTGCAGTACTGTCACTGTCACCCTACTCTAGTAGCTTGACCTTGTTTTTATTTTCTTTTTACATTTTTATTTGTTCTCTTCCCTGGCTTCAACTCATGAAAATTAAGGCTGGCGAAGGGGCTTGTGGAGTGTTTCCAACACTAGATGGAGCAGTAGGCTTAAAGAAGAGAAAATGGGAATACTTTCCCTACATGATGAACACCTTTTCTGTTTCCAGAAGGGGGGGGGAGGGGGGAGGAACACTAGAACTTGAATGTCTCCTGCTTACATAGATGTAATATGTAGACAAAGGCAAAACTTACGTAATATATTCACATATGTCCTTTGACCCAGTATGATAAGCAGAGCCACAGCAGGAACATAGGAAGCTGCCTACTTAGTCGGACCATTGGCACACTAAGCTCAGTGTTGTCCAAACTGACTGGTAGTGGCTTTCCAGGATTTTAGGACATTCCTTCCTCTACCTGAAGATGCCAAGAATTGAATCTGGGACTTTCTGCATGCAAGGCGGTTGTTCTACCGCTAATCTTGATGGAGAGGGGATACGAGATTTTGCTTTCCTAGTAGGTATTGAGCAATATACTTTGTTGAGCGCTGGTCAGTGGGCCAGAGAATGATAGTGAAGAAAAAAGCTCTCAGAGGAACTTAGGAACCTCCCTTATAGTCAGACAATTAGACAATTAGACACTTCCTAGTTGCCAAGCATATCTTCCTGTTTCTCCTGGACTTTGGTCGCCCTGTCTGTTTCTTTATGTATTTTAGATTTAAATGAAAGTCGGGTTTTTTTTCCTGCTAGAAGGAACTCAGCCCTTTCAGATCAATAACAGTAAACACAAATAAAAAATATATAATAAAATTAAAAGTCCACTCTGTTTGGTGTCCTATGATCCCAGCTTTCAAGACATCCTAGTAATATCACCACAGGACTAGTGGTATTGTTATCTCTGTTGCATTCATTCATTCATTCATTCATTCATTTAAAAGTATTTCTAAACCACTTAATAGTTTTTAAAATGTAAATAGGCAATATAAAAACAAACATTTTAATTAAAACAAAAATACAGTCTAAAACCAAGAAAACAGCAGTATAAAACATGTAAAAGCAAATAAAGTAAAAATGCATAGTTTTACTCATCTCAGTAACTGGAGTCCAATAAATCTGAACCATTGCACAAGATCGCCAGAAATGTAAAATCCCAGCACCCTCAATTCCATTTTTCTAGCAAAGTGCACTTACAAATCTATATTCTAACGATATACTGTATCTGTAAACTTTAGAGGCTGCTGCCACACTAGCTGTTTCCCTGGAGTTGCTGGGGATGAATCCAGGACCTAGCTGCTCTACCCCTGAGCTCTGGTCCTTCCCCACCATTTGCCCACTCAGAGAATATGGAAAACATCATTTCCAATGTATTACAGTCCAGTGTTTCCTGTGCCATCCTGCCATTTCCCTCAATGCCTGATTTGTGATGATTTTTCTGACCTGTTCACTGTGTGTCTGCAGAATTCTGAATGGAATGCTGGACTTGCAAAGCACTATTGATGTACCTGGTAGGATAAGTGGCCCATGAAGTAGTTGGTGATGTGCTTACTGTTACCTGGTGTCCTTTCTGGATTGCTTGCCCTCACTTCCTGGTTTCACTGCCGTTGGAAGTCCTACCATGTGATTGGAACATAGGAAGCTGCCTTATACTGAGTCAGACTGTTAATCCAGCTAACTCAGTCTTGTCACTTACTGATAGTGACTCTCCAGGGTTTTAGGCAGAAGTTTCACCAGCCCTAGCTGGAGACATTGGGGATTGAACCTAGGCTCTACATCCAAGGTAGATGTTCCACCACTGAACTACATCCTTCCCCAATTAAATGTTCATATATTGCTTTCTTGGCGCTCCCCCTCATGCTATGGCAGCAACCCAAGAGCTGGAAAATTCACCTCCTAGAAATGCTCCACAGAAAGCTGACCTCAACTCTAAAAACATCACTGTCCTGCTCTTCAAAGGAGCATGTCGGGTGTATGCTTGGTGCACATGTACAGGTGCATAGCTAGGGGCTGGATAGCTTGGCCCCCACCAAGGGTGCAGGCCTAGGGGCTAATTTGAGCCCGGAAGGACAACAGCTCCATGGTAGAACATCTGTTTTGCATGCAGAAGGTTGCTGGTCCAATCCCTGACATCTTTCGGTAGGGCTGTTTGAAACCTTAAAGAGCCACTGCCAGTCATTGTTAACAATACTGAGCTAGATGGGTCAACTCAGAATAAGTTGTGTTCATAATTTCTGTTTCTCCATCACCATTGACATGGTGCTACTATTGGTGCTTTGTCATTCTCTGCATCCCATGTTAAGTAGGCAGTTTCCTCCTTTTTTGTTTCTCAGGGCTAGTAATAGATTCCTCAGCCTTAATAACGACAGTGATGTTGGATGAGGCAGTAGGATTAACCTCTGCTCAAAGAGTTTCTCTTGCTCTCCGATGTTGACTAGCCCAAGGGGTGGTGATTCCCCCTCCCTTCCCCTTCAATTGATTCAGGCCCACCCTTTGGAGATGCAATGGCTATTGCTTGATGGTGACGGGGAATAAAATGAGTCACAAGGATCAGGAAAGTTCAAGATCCAGGTCATTTCCTTTTTGCCTTGACATGTGAA
This sequence comes from Podarcis pityusensis, assembly GCF_964106645.2. NCBI lineage: Eukaryota > Metazoa > Chordata > Lepidosauria > Squamata > Lacertidae > Podarcis > Podarcis pityusensis. The sequence continues at coordinate 6,329,889 of NC_138037.1, read as the reverse complement.
TTTCTGCCTCTCTGCACAATAGGGCTCTGACCAAAGGTCAAAGGCTGGGGATTAAACACACAAATGATGATGAAGACCAATACATACATGAAGCTGCTTTATCTGGCTACTGGTATGTCTGGCCCAGCTCTTTCTTTTCCTGGCAGTGGCTTTCCAGGATCTCAGACGGGGGGTCTCGCCTATCTCTACCCCTGGAGCCCCTTTAAGCCACAAATGCCAGGGGTTGAACCTGTGACATTCCACATGCAAAGCATGTGCTCTTACTACCAAGCTACGGAGCTTTATCAAAGGTTTGGCAATAGCCAGTGGATGATGATTGATGATTCATTCTGCATCAGGAGATGCCAATGGTATGGTTACACATTGCACATTTAAACCAGCTTCAAATCTGTATAATTTGCACAACTCTTAACTTGGTGTTAGGGATCAGCCCTGCCCAGATGGACCTCAGCCCTGAGGTCTCCTCAAATGAGGAGCAAGGAATAGAAGCAGGACCCTCCAGCAGATCTCCACACTTGCCAGTGACCCTGAAGACCCATTGGATTTGGACTTGGCTGTCCCAAAACTGGAGGTTCACATACCAGCTGCCTGGGTTCCTAGCTAGCTCTCAGAACACACCCTGCTGTTCCAATCTCTCACAGGACAACAGAAGTAGAGGAGATGGCGAGCCAGGCAGAAACTTCAGATTGGTGCATATCCACAGGTTTCTGCTGGAATCCCGTTAACTTGTCATACCACAAATGTTCCAGGAGTTGTTTGTTTTATTTTATTCTGCTTTGGTTGTGCTATAGCTCAGGAGTAGCCCTCTTGATGGCAATAATGCAATAACATTGGGGAAACATCACAGAAAAGCTAATTAACATGGGATGATCCAATTTAAATCCACCACTAATGTACTATGATTGCCAAATACACCTTTATCCACTATTCCCCATTCATATTAGACCAGAGTAGTTCACGCCTACAGGCATTTGAATTTGTATATAGGGAACAACCTCAGTGATTCATGTTTATACCAGTTGGCATTCCGTTTTATGTTTGTCCTTTCTTTCTACCATAATTTGTTGATTTTATTAACACCAAAGACATGCATGCAGATAGCTGAGCCTGCACCTTGTTGTTGTTTAATTCCCCAACTAGGAAGTGTGCAAAAGGACACAGGCAACTTTTGCAGTTTTCTGGTTTTGTGCAAATACGTGGGCTCAAAAGAAAAAACATTTAAAGCGTAGCCCCATGGGCATAGCCATGGGGGGGGGGGTTGCAGGGGGTGCAGCTGCTGTCCCAGTCAAGTAAATAAATAGAAATATTTAACTATCTGACCAATTACCTCACAGATATCTTGGTTCTGCCCCCCACCCCGGTAACATAAAGCCTGCCTCCCCAAATAAATCCTGGCTATGCCCAGGCTGTGCCCCTCTGTTCAGGAGCATGCTGGAAATAGTTGTGAGCATGGCAAGAAAAGAAATGAAAACTTTGAAGAAGTAGTTGGCATGGAAAGGGCAGTAGCAGAAAGTGATAACTGATCCACCTTACCGAAAGTACTGAAACAAATTATCTGCCACTCCAAGTGAAGCTTGATTTCCCCATATTTGTTGGAGTATCCCCTTATTTGGTAATCCCAGATTTACTGGGGGCAGGGGCGGGGATTGAGTCTGCTGTTGTTTGAGGGTAGCGCCTTGTGGACTACACAGATTAAATGGAAATGCAAACAGCTACAAAGAAACAGTAAATTTCAGTGTGGACAAGCCCAGTGACACATTGCAGAATACACTTGCAACACCCTCACCCCACCAGTCTTGAAGGCCCTGAGAATATCTGTGACTGTGAAATTGTACATTCTTTATAATATAATAATAATTATAATATTGCATTCATTCAGTCTGGATTATCCCTTAATCAATGACATGGTGCATAATCCACCTGCAAAAAAAACACCAGTCCAGATTGGCCCTCAGCCATTGCCAGTGCTGAAGCAACAGCCCTCATCTTTCTGTCCTGGGAAACTGGACCCTTGGAACTGCAGTTCTCTGGACTTGTACAACTGGGTTGGGAATATCTAGGAACAGGTTTTCAGTTCATTCATAAAGTCATAGCAACCTGTTTTAAGTTTGTAGTGCTGATCTATCCTGATGCTTCTCTGCAGTAAATTTTAACTCCTGATGCTTCTCTGTTGTAAATTCATTCTCCTAAAGAGGACTGCAATATCAACAAGCAATATTCATTTTTTAACAAGTTAGTGTTTTTGTTAAACTCTTAGAAATGGTATTAGCAAATGTTAACAAACACATGAATGGAGTGGTTGTTGTGGCAATGGTTTTATTTATTCTATTGCACAGTGTTGAAGCAAGGATCAGGCTTCAGTTAGAAAACATTGTATGCCACAATCCTAAGCACCCACCCTTGAAAATCCCATTAAAACTAAAAGGGTAGTATTGATTTTACATATTGTTGGTTGTTTTATAACTGCTGGGTGTGACCTTGGGGTTCCTTTAGTGAAGAGGAAGGAAGGTGGAAATATTTTAATTAATAAATAAAGGCTGCTAAACACAGGCAAGAAGATAGTCTTTACAAACTGGTACCAGCTGCATCAATGTTTATTCTGATTTTTAATTCTGTGTCCCTGGCCCCATTTGAATAGGGGCTGCCACCCCTTAACAGCCCAACCTTTGCTGCTAAGGCTGACAGCTTTGGAGATGCCACAACTTTGTAAGGTGTTTAGCTAGCCAAACCTTCTGCTTCTTATGAGGTCATTATCTTTGCATGGGATCTTGGACTATTAAGTTTGAGTTGCCATAAATCTCCAAAAGAAGAACAATTTGCTGAGGGCATTGTTCCATGCTGGGCAAAATGTATACTGAGCTTCTTCATGCAATTGGCATTGAAATGATGATGCATTCAAGATAAATGGTGCTTGAGAAAGTTTGCTTGAGAAAGTTCTGGGAAATTATTTGGGCTTCAGGCAATATCTTTTATACATTTTCTCCTTCAGGAGTTTTATCTCGATTTATGCAAATATCAATAGTCATGCAACAGCATGAGATTGTTTGTGTCATGTACTACAAGAAAATATTTTATTGCACTATGCAGTGAATGTAGAGTTGAGGGACACCCCCGCCCCCTCGCTGCTATATTTACAGTGCAGCAGAGTGAATAGGACTCCGACCCCCTGCAGTGATTCTGTATTTTCCATATTATCTACTCAACTGCAGGCAGGAAGAAGATGTGTGATGCTCTTTTACATGTAGATTGAATTTAGCACCTATTTTCAAAACGTTCAAGATTAACCATTTCCCTATCACTTTTGTTTAGAATGATGTTATTTTTGCAGCCTCTGCTTCATACTGCTGCAGGCCTCAATCGAGGGCTGAGCATCCAGTTGCACATTCTATCTGAAGGCCAAAAGTTTGCTTATTTATTTATTTAGATGATTTATAGACCACCCTTTGCACAAGCCACAGGGCAGTTTGCAACTAAATTCGACAAAAGAAAAAGAATAAACAAAAATCCATAAAAAAAATAACTTTTAAAAGCAACAGCACAGCAACTCATAACAAATAACTATCAATTTATCAATATCAGCAGCAACCACAAATCCATTTGTATGGTCAGCATTCTCACCCTCCAAAAGCCTGCCAAAAATGGTGCATCTTAGCAAGGCACCTAAAGAGATGAGGCCAAATGCACCTCAGTAGGGAAGGAGTTCCACTTGCAAGGAGATGCCAGTGAAAATGTCCTGGTACTAACCTGTGATATGGCCTTCTCAGTAGTGGCCCCACACTTTCAAATATAATAAGAGACTGCTGGATCATCTACTCCAGCTTTCTGTTTTCACAGGGTCAGACCAGATTTTCATGGGAAGCCCGCAAATGGGACATGGGTTCAATGGCACCCTCCCCACCTGCAATTCCCAGTGATTGGCAGATTGCCTCAAACAGTGGTGAGAGAACATGGCCATGGTGGCTAGTAGCCATTGATAACCTTATCCTCCATAAATGCACTCACCTATCTCTCTTCTTCTGTTTCCTTTAGCTCTTGTTTCATGCTCAACTGCTGTGAAATTTAAGAATTATCAATTGATATTTGTGTATACTGTATTCATATGTTCCCCAACCCCCCTCTACTTTCTTTGTTCTCTCCCCCATTGTCAAAATTTGCATTGCAAACTCATAGGAACATTGAGAAGTGTCATAGCTCAGTTGTAAAGGTAAAGGTAGAGGGACCCCTGACCATTAGGTCCCGTCGTGGTCGACTCTGGGGTTGCGGCGCTCATCTCGCTATATTGGCCGAGGGAGCTGGCATACAGCTGCCGGGTCATGTGGCCAGCATGACTAAGTCGCTTCTGGCGAACCAGAGCAGCGCACGGAAACGCCGTTTACCTTCCCGCCAGAGCGGTACCTATTTATCTACTTGCACTTTGATGTGCTTTCGAACTGCTAGGTTGGCAGGAGCAGGGACCGAGCAACGGGAGCTCACCCCGTCAAAGGGATTCCAACCGCCAACGTTCTGACTGGCAAGTCCTAGGCTCTGTGGTTTAATCCACAGAGCCACCCGTGTCCCAGTTGTACAGTTGTACAGTACCTGCTCAGTTGTATAGTACCTGCTTTGCCTGCAGATAATCCCAGGTTCAATCCTCAGCAGCTCCAGCTAGGACTGGGAGTGATTCCAGTCTGAAACTGCAGGAGCTGCTTTCAGTCAGTGTAGACAGTACTGGACTATATGGGCCAATGGTTCTGACTCAATATAAGGCAACATCCAATACTGCTATATTTCGTATTCTTTGGGACAGGCTCCTCTTTCTTTTCTCATGCTAGTCAATAAGTAACATATACATTTGTGGTACTGTATATAGAGTTGTATTTATACCAGTAATTTAGATCAGGCATGGGGAGCCATTTTCAGCTTGAGGGCTGTGTACCCTCGTGGACAGCCTTCAAAGCACTGTATGGCAGTGTTGGGCAAGGCCAGAAGCAAAGTGGGTGGAGCACCTTACGTTTGTACAGCAGGCTACATTTCAGTCATGCAAGTAGCAGTTTTCTACAACCCTCCCCACATCTCTCCATTCAGAAAAGTGTGAGGCATTGTCTCAGTTCAATGACATATTGCAGCTAGACAAAAATACTGAAAGATATTGTGGAACATGGCTGTGTAGGGGCATGGCATGAGGAAAGTCCCACGGGCCAGGTACAGAAGCTGGAACTCTTGGGCCAGAGGTTATGCACACTTGTTTTAGATAAAACATTTAAAGAGACAAAGGTGCATGCACACACATACCTGTGGTCAAATCTAGTTTGGCTCTAAGTCAGAGCTTTCCAAACTGTGTGTCGCGACACGTTGGTGTGTTGGCTGCAGTGTGTAGGTGTGTTGCCGCTTGCGTGAATGCCTTTCATGTCCCTCCCGGGACTGGAAAGGGGTTCGTTTAACCTCCGGTTTGCTAGTAAAACTGAAGTACTGTGTTGCAAAATGATACATGTCTAAAAAGGGTGCCACCAACATGAAAAGTTTGGAAAGCTCTGCTCTAAGTGGTTAAGGCACAAAAGCTGATTTGGAAGTACAAAAGATAAGGGAGCAGGAAAGCAAACTTGATTTTGCTGCAGCAAAAAATCTGAGATCAGAACACTAATGTTTTGCATGTCTCATGTAGAATGTGGGAGCGTTAAGGGATTTTCATCTTGCAGTCTTGGAAGAACGACTGTTCCATGCCACATAAGCCCAAATGCTGCCTGGGGCATCATACATTTTGGGGTGGGGTGCGGAGCAAAAGAAACCCAGGACTCCTCTCTCCAGTTGCCCAAGGCGGTGTTAGAATTCTATTGTCTTGTGTTCAGGAAGTTTTCAGTTACTGACTTGGCAAAATTCTTGGCACTAGTAAATATTCCTCAGGTCTGACCACTTTTAGAATATCTGGAGTCATGATTCAGAGAAGAACATGCCTAAATTAAGCAGCGAGCTGGGAGGTAGACAAGGGCATGCTTTTAAAAAGATTACTTGCTGTCTGCATGAAACAAGGCAGAAATTATACTTGACAGTCATCAGACCTTGTTCTCACCTCACCAGCCTTGTAGCATCTGGCCCTATCACTGGCAGGCAAGAAACCACCTAAGCTGCTTCCCAGGATCTATAAAAGATACTGGCTGACATTCTAATCTTCCCTATTTATTAAGGAAAGTCCAATCTTGGAGATAATATTTCCTGTCCCCACTGCCTCTCATGCCACTCATTCAGGGATAGGGCACGTGTGGCTCTCCAGTTGTTGTTGGACTTCCAACTGTTCTCCCAACTGTTCCAGTCAGAATGGCCTGATAAGGTAGTCCATGTGTGGGCACCCCAAGCCTTGATGTGGCTCTCCAAGCTTCTCCATCTGGCCCTCAGGAACTCTCTCTAGGCTGCACTCCTCACCAACCCTTCTTTGCACCCTACCTGAGTGTTTCTACTTGGCTGGAGTGTGTCCTTGAACTCTGATCATGCTGCTTGTTTGTCTGGATCAGAGGATAGACAGGGATGTCTGAGAGAGTGAAAAACCTAGCCTACAAAGGCAACATTTACATTTGTTGCTGCACCCACTTTTGTCTCAGGCCCCACTCAACAGTGGCATGTGGTCCCTGGAAAGTTGTCCTTAAGGGAATGTGGCCCTTGGGCTAAAAAGATTTCTCATTGCTCCTTGTACCTCTCTGTTCTTTCCTCTGGTGACACCACTCATCAGCCCTTCTTTGTACCCTTCTTGTGTCTTTTTTATGTGGAGGGATTGAATCTAGTATCTTCTGCATGCAAAGCAGATGCTCTACCACTGAGCTATGTAGTGTGTATGCATGATGTATATACACGTACAGATTGGTTGCAAGAGCATGGGAGTAACAACTGAACTGGGATTTTAATTCAGCCTCCCCTAGTTCTGCTTCCCACCCACATTGCCTGCCCCCCATTTTTTTGCCTAGTTTTCAGGTAACAAATCCACCTTGTTCATGGTTGCTTAAGTACCAACTCCCATCCGGCAGGCAAGCATAGCTTGAAGGCTTCAAGTACTTGTGCAGCTAGCAAGGAATGTTTCTTATCTGCATCTCTGTGTTTCCCAGCTTCCTTGTGCCACACCCTGGCTACGGGAGGTAGATGGATTGTCACTGGTAAACTGCATTTAAGTAAAGAGCGTTATCAGCCTGGCCATGCGATAAATTCCATATCTGCAGATCAAGTGGATTTGTACCATGCTGGTCAAACAGAAGCTGCAACAGTTATAAGTGTCAATCTCTATAATGCACTCTAAGGAATGTGCCTTATCTGATTCACCATCTGTATTCCCCCTGCCCCTTGCCATACACACACACTTTTTTTCTTGAAGCAGACAGTGAGTCCAGGAGAGTCCAGGGCCCCTCCAGACTGGTGTTTTTGTGTGGGGTTATGTATATTCTGCAACATGTAATTGATGCAATAATAGTGCTTGATGGTGGATTTATACTGGACAATTCACACATCATTCTGCTTTATTAGTTCTTTGGTGCTTTCCCAATTATTACCTAATTATTGCTGTATGGAGGGGCACTCTTTTGCTATGGTGCAATAAAAGTGGGACTAAACAACATAACCCCAAAACATTTGTGGTCTAAAAAGTTACAGAACTTCAGCAAGAAGTTACATGACATGCACCAATTTGAAGCAGAACAGTATGCCCGTCCACCCCAAACCTTTTGCAGGCACAGTACTGAAAGCAGGATTGCTTATAACCATTCCAGTACCATCATGAGCACAAATAAACTAGGATTGCCATAAAGTGAAAAAAAAAGTTCAAAAAGTGAAAATCTGGATAGAAAATTTGTTGAGCTTTTATCAGCAAAGTTGTTGAGCTTTTTAATTGCAAAGAAATTGGACGTTTTTGAGCTATTTCTGAGGAAAATCAGCAAAAACTACACTGCTGACATATGTCTAGATTTTCCTGGACATTTCACCAATTTCTGTCTGGGCATTTCGAATATCTCTGTATGTCTGGGAAATTCAGAATGTATGGCAATCCTAAAATAATCATGCTGAACAATAAAAAGGACATATGGAGGGCCTGCAAAAGAAACTTTTGGATCTGCATAGACTGCTGTAAGGTGGGATAGAAGTAGGGGAACACATTCTGTAGCCATGCCTGCTAAAGGAGAGTGGCTAATACTTTAATCCTTGCCCTTTCCGTCCACCTTCTCCACACCATGCATACATAAATAAATAAACTTTGGTCATACCTCTCTCCTCCATCACTGTATTTCACCCCTAAACTAAGAGGAAAATAGTTTAGCATTTCCTCACTATTAAAATAAGCCCCAGTTTTTAAACATACCTGCCTGGAAAATGAATGGTAATAGAGGTGAGCTGAGAGTGATCTAGACAGGGAAACCTTTGCTGTGAGGTGAGCAAAGCTTCTGTGGAATGCAGCAAGCCTGTCCTTTGTATGACTGAGTTGAGTCTCACCCTTTGCCTTAATCTTAGAGTCCACATTTTCAGGCTTTTTGCAAAGCAATTTTATTTTTCCAGAGCACGGGGTGAGCTATACAGCAGCCATATACTGACTCACTGTGGAGATGTTTTCTCTTGAGGTGATGTATTGCAAAGAGTCACCAGACTTGCAGATCCATCAGCAAATTGGTTACAACAAAATGATTTGGGTGGAAGGCAGCTTATTTGTTTTATTTCTTACAGTATTACATTTATATCACATCCTTCTTCCCAAAGGAGCTTGGGGTGGATAACTGTACAGCTGCCTTGTGCTTAGCTAGGCAGACATAGCTCAGCTTTTGGGCAAAAGGGATATGTATCCAGGTCACAAGAAACCGCAGGGAGCATGATTTAGGGCTGACAGGCTGTGACCTACTGAAGATCTTAGACCATTAAAAATGGCCCACCACCTCATCTTCTCCCCATCGCTATTGCAGAGGAAGAGAGATGATAAAAGAGACAGCTGATCTCAGTTCCTTCCAGGTGAATGCTGCACCCGTGCAGAGGTAGCCAGTGGCCTGCACAACCATAAACCTCATACATTGCATGGTCTATTGAATGTTGCTGGACAGGCAATGGGTTCTGATGGAAAGAACTGCACTTTGCTGTCTCCTTGATTGTTTGACTAGCTCAGCTGGTCAGAGCATGGTGTACATAGTGCTGTTGATTTGAGACATCCTAGCCACATAGCTTCTTTACATATGAGGTACCATAGCTCAGCAGTAGAACAGATCCGTTGTGTGCACAAGACCCCAGATTCAAACCCTAGCATCCCAAGTTAAAAGGAGCTTAGGTCAAAGGTCAGTCTCAGTAAAACTTATAGATGGTTTTAAAATAGGACCAGATTAAATTCATGGCGCACTGGTCAATCAATGGCTTTTCGCTATTTGGGATACATACAACTTCTGTGTTTAGAGGTAGTTTAGAGGCCCTTGGAACTCTTCCCAAGCCACACTCTTCACTGAGTCTTCTTTGTACCCTGAGGGTTTTTGCTTGGCTGAACTGTGTCCTTGAACTCTGATAATGCCTCTTGCTTGTCTGGATTAATAACAGAGAGAGATGTTTGAGTGTGTGTAGAAACTAGCCTGTTTACATTCATTGCACTGTCTACTTTTGCCTCAGGCTCTGCTTACTTTTGCCTCTGTGATAGCTCTGGCATGTGGCCCACAGAAGGTGGCACAGAAGGGAATTCAGCCCTTGGGCTGACAATGGTTCCTTGCCATTTTGGGGCTAATGCCTTCATGCCCTTCCTCTTTAGAAGCGTCTGGTTGGAAGCACCTCTGGGAAGCAAGATGCTGGATTAGATGGAACTTTTGTTGTTTGGCAGGGTTCTTGGTATGTTCTAGAAAATAATCTTCCTCCCCAGTGATGGGATCTTTGAACAAATGTGAAGCACCTTTCCATAGATAGTAAGAGTTGGGTGCTTAAATGTACTGTGACCTTTACTGGTTAGGAATCTGGTGACCCTAAGCATAATCCAGCTCTCTGCAGGGTGTTGCTATCGTTTCACTTTGGTGTAGTGCTAAGATAGTTCAGCTCCAACCAAGTTATCAGTTTTGAAACTTACAATATCCCCAGAGGTAGATAGTTTTGGTAAGCACAAATTCTATCAATACCTATCATTTATTGTGCTCCCACAGTTTGTAAGGAAGATAAGAACATTAAGAACTTGTATAAATTAGTATTTTAATAGTCTCAACATTAAGTATTATTAACATTAGTTAATAATCCAGAGGACTGGAAGGCAGCCAATGTAACACCATTTTTGTTTAAAAGAACACTAGATGGGACTCAGAAAATTAAAGACTGATTAACTTAATGTCTGTTTTGGGAATATTAGTAGAAATCATTATTAAAGATAACATCACCAAGCATATTAAAAGAACATGTCTAGCTGACTAAGAATTAACAAGGCTTCTGCAAAGGTTAAGTCTGGTTTCACTCACTATTTTAGTATGTGGATAGTGCTCTGATAGAGATGGTATACTTGGACTTTCAGAAAACCTTTGACAGAGTTCCTCAACAAAGGCTCCCGAGTACACTTAGCAGTCATGAGGTAAGAGGACTGTAGGAGCTTGAAGGGGCATAAAGTCTATACAGAAAAACATAGATATTAACCATAAAATGATTGATGTAGTTTATATAGGTATAGTCTAAGAATCTAGATATAAGGCATAGGGCATAGGTTATGAAGGCTTACACCAATATTGTATGACAGTAATAGAAATTTAAGTTAGCATACATAGAATGACTGATAAGTTGTTTGTTTGTTTGTTTGTTTTAAAACAAAACAGGAACTTGAGGGTGCACCAAAAAAGGGAAATAGGTTGCCTAATAGCTACTGAGCCAAATTCAAAGTTTTGTTGTTAACATTTAAAGCCCTAAGCAACTTGGGACCAGGATACCTAGCAGACTGCCACCCAAAGTAAAGACCAAAATGATCTTTAAGATATTCTGAGGATAACCTGCTAGTTGTTCCATGATAATTCAGAAGATCCTGTGTTGAGGAATGCCCTCCTACAGGTAATTCATGAAGCGAAGATAGTCATGAATTACCTTTAATCACCTCTTAAAACCTTAAAATGTTTACCCAAGCTTTCCTTGACTCTGACTCTAATACAAATGTTTAGCTTATGATTACTGATGTTTTATGAACAATCGTTATTTCAGATGAATTATGAAGTTCTGGTAACTGGGTAGGTGATTGTATGGACTTCACTAAGGACTTCTGCAAAGGCTTCTACATGGCATAGATCAGGTCTACCCAGCTGACCCTGTGAAATAATTGGGGTGGCAGGTACCCTGATTGACATAGTCCAAACCACACTCAGTACAGAAACCCTGAACATCCCATACTTGCACAATATTTTGAGGACCAGGTGTGATCAAAAGAAAAAGTAGAATTTTCCAACTCTAGTGCTCGGTGTTTTCAATTCACTCCTTGAAAAGAGGCAGTGGTGGAATAATTCTTAATGTGCACTATCCCCTTATATACAGCTCTTCTTTCAGACTCCTCTTCCTTCTCCTTCCACTTCTGATACCATGTGTTGTCCACTGAAGCTTCACTGTTGAATTCAGGCTCTGCACAAATGTAGGTCACTTGATTGTGCACAGTGCAAGGTGAGGAATCTGTCTGCCACTCACCTCCCAACAATTAAAGGCATTTCATGCACAAGCTTGTGGATGAGGCTTCACAAAGCAAGAAGCCTCCAAATAACCAGCTCCATTCCAGCCCTCGCTCACTGCCATTTGGCCACCATCTAGCAACAACTGACTTTCTTTTGCAGCAAATGGGGAAGTCACAGTCTTCTTAATACTGCAAGCAGAAACCAGATACAGTGGTACCTCGGGTTACATACGCTTCAGGTTACAGACTCTGCTAACCCAGAAATAGTACCTCGGGTTAAGAACTTTGCTTCAGGATGAGAACAGAAATCGTGATCCAGCGGCGCAGCGGCAGCAGGAGGCCCCATTAGCTAAAGTGGTGCTTCAGGTTAAGAACAGTTTCAGGTTAAGAACAGACCTCTGGAACGAATTAAGTACTTAACCCGAGTACCACTGTACTGCTGAATGACAAGCAGGAGAGAAGGCTGGAAGGAGCCTCTCAGTAGGTGGCTGTAGTAGCTGTCAGAACTGTAACAGTAACCCAGAGACTTCTGACTAGGCAGAAGCTCTATTTAAGGCTCCCATCTGACCTGGGACTAAAGTGGATTAGTATTTCAACCTCACCCATAACTGTGCCTTAAAAGGCTGGAAAAAATCCACTCTATAAATCACATGCATCTTGAGCATGACAGTGTGGTTTAGGGATGGTAAAGGGTAACTAATCTGCATTATGCAATCTGCAGCAGTTCATGATAGTCCTGGGGTTTATGCATTTTCCTGAAGAGTCTCTCTTCAAGGCATCAAGCTAAGGAGATATTCAATTTAAACCCAAGCGTGTGGCTAGTAAGGCAGCTTGCCATGACCTGCCGAGCTGTCAAATTTTCCTTCCTCTATGCGCCTGTCCTCACACTGGAGCTTCCGTGCCAAATGGGATGTGACATTTCATTTAAAATCTACTGATTCTCTGGCCGACTTTGCTTTGCTATGGTGAAAGGAACTGAACAGCAGGCCTTCCACTCCTCTTGCATAGGCTCTTAGCAGCAAGAATGAATCAGAAGGGCTTACTTCTCTCCCAGTTGCTTAATAATTCACAGCAATCCATCCATGAGACAACATTCCACACAGATTGATGCATGATTTTTCTTTGAAAAATAATAGCTGAAATGCTGCCAATTTAGGGATGGGCACCTCTCCTATCCAGGAAACAAGGTGACTTTTTCCTTCGTGCATGCACACCTTGGAGAAACTATGACAGCTTGGGTTACTTGGGGCTGAGGGTTAGAGAGGGGCATTGAAAGAACATGATTCCCAGGACTACCACTCAGTTAATCAGGATGCCTGAAAGAGACCAGAGTAATTTTGAAGTCAGCCAGAAACAGGACTGAACTGTTACTACTTAATACAAATGAACAAACAAAAAACACCCACAGTTTTTTTGGCAATGCTGAGATAAAAACCCATTCCCTTTTCAGCAATTCATAGCTTGCCTTGCAAAAATGTTTCTTTATTTGTTGACACTTCATGCATCAGATGGCATGGGCTCCAGTCCAGGAAAGTGTATGCCACAATACATTTGTTTCTCTGTAAAGGGCCACAAGATTATAACAGATTCAGATGCTTCATATCTAGAAATATTAATTTAAGTTGCCAAATCTGATCAGGTGGGGCTTCAGTTATTAACAGACAGGGGCAGCATCACAACAAGCTATGAGCATCATCATGCTATCATATTCACTACATGACCAAGGATGAACTAGGGTCACCTAACTGACTAATTCAAGAAAGAAGGAGGGAAGGAGGGGGCATGGCATCAGAAAAAGCTGGCATAAAATACACACAAGTGGATATGCACACAACCTAAGTTCTTTTGCAGAACGATTTCTACCTGGTAAAATTTTAAATCTGAAAGTAAAAATTGGTGACTACCAAGTGGCACCTCAGTCAGAAACACCTGTGAGGTTATCTGTCCTGCTGTGAGCACAGACCACCACAACAAGACAATTAAGACTAAACTTTATTGTGCAGACATCATTAGGAGTGTTATAGGAGACCAGAGCTCAGATGTTGCTTCATCAACAGTCAACCCTAGACTGAGGGGTTGTTCACACTTCTGTTTGCCACACTGTTTTCCCCTGGGAAAACCCACTCTTTACCACTGAATCAGAGAAAGTATCTGTTGGGGTTTTCACAGATTGGGGTTTGCTCTGATTCAGCGGTAAAGAACAGGTTTCCCTGAGGAAAGTGGCAGGGCAAATGGAAAACTGTTCAGACCCATGCCTAGAAAGCATGGGATAAGTGGAAAACCTCTCAGTTCCGTGCTTTCTAGGAACTGGACAAGCAGAAGCATAGACAAGCCCTCAGGCTGTGTGCCCACTAAGGTGTTTGTAGCTTTTTCTCAATTTGGAATTGTTCATGCTCATCCTCAACCTACTGCTTACAATCTATATATTCCAGATTCCTCCATTCACAAGAGTGGGTGTGGTCACTTGACATATGTTTGAAACTTCTCCCCTTGATTCAGCTATCCACACATCTTCCTCCCTGTACATACTCCAGGTGAATGAAGAAGGAAGTATTATTATTATTATTATTAGTAGTAGTAGTAGTAGTAGTGCTAATAATAATTGTATACTATCCTTCATCCGTGGATCTCAGGGCAGTTCACAACATAGTAGTGATTGTGATCTTGGTATATGCCCACCCCAGAATATCATTGGGCATGTGAGGAGACACCCACTGCCACCCTATTGCTGAAACTATCTACCTCTGTTTTCAAAAATGGACATACTACAGGTTAATTGCAGAATCAAATATTCAATGAGCTCTTGTTTTTGGAATTAAACTAATTTTTCAAGAAGCACTTTCCAGGGGCAAGAAAAAGATATGCAGTAGATCTTGACTGTGTGTGGACTGAGTCGAAAAAACTCCGAAAAGTCTCCACTGATTCTAGAATAAACTGTCATGTGTACGCAGCCTGAGCCGTATATAGGGGCAGCAGTTCTAACCAAATTGGAATCTCTGCCTTCAGTGAAAGGTGTCCCTGCCTTCAGTTAAAAGAGCCCAGCTTATTCAGCTGCCTTTTACTCAAAAGGAGTAGGAAAGACTCTGGTCATATTGTGACTTCTTGGATATAGATTTCTTGAGTCAGAAAATGGCAATGTCTTGTCTTGCAGAAATACAAAAGAAGTGGGGTAGGTTAATACCCTGACTTGTGTGGCTGGAATGTACAGAGGTAACAGTCACTATAACTTTAGCTCTGGCCCTGTCCAGATTGTTGCTTATGAGAATGTGGCCTTTGTGCTGAAAAAGGTTCAGAGATACCCAAGGATTCCATCTTTGCTGCCCCTCTTTCATAGGGATATAGGAAGCTGCCTTATACTAAGTGAGACACATTGGTTCATCTATGTGTATTGTCTCCACTGACTGGCAGTGGCTCTCCAGGGTTTCAGGCAGGAGTCTTTCCTGGCCCTTCTTGGAGATACTGGGGATTGGATCTTGGACCTTCTGCATGCCAAGCAGATGCTCTTCCTCTGAGCTTCGGCCCTTCATTTTGCAGAATGAAGAAGTCGGCTGCCCTGGTTCTAGAATCACGTCTAACAACAAAACTTGCTACCTTTCTCAAATCTTTGCCTCTCCTGTCGGGATCAGGCCAATTTAAAACTTGCAACCCTACTTTTCCTGGCAGCATGCAAAATCCCCTGTTCAGTAACCATCTTGCTGAGGTGGATTTTCATCACTGTGAACTCGGACGGTCAACAGCTGTTGCTACTGTGTAATGAAGTCAGAGGAGGGGGACCCTCCATTGGCCTGGGTGATGCTTATCACCATCTCGTTATAATCCTCCCATTGTCCTCTCCCTTTTCTCACCCATCCTGGGCTGGCGGGTCCCCATGTTCCTTACACTTGCTTCACCTTTCTCTTGTTTTTTTTTAAGGAACAGAGGAAGCTGCAGCACGTGTGGGACTGCATCTCGGAGGCTATGGCAGGACTGATGATTAAATTTGGCACAAGGGGCTCCAGAGTCAGTGGGTGATGACAAGCTGATTGGACACAATATGACCCCAAAGTCTAAGCATCTGTTCTTTAGCAGCAGTGCTCAGAGATTGTAAATACAGCTGACTGGGGTGTGTGTGTTTTTAAAGGGGGAATGCTGTATGGAACATTGGGCCCTTCAGACCAGCCCAGTTGGGGATGGGATTCAGTCATATAGGAAAAACAGAGGAATTTGCCTTATACTGAGTCAGTCCATCTAGCTCAGTACTGTCAACACTGACTAACAGCAACTCTCAAGTGTTTCAGGCAGCATTCTGTTCATCTTATGTTCTTAAAGAAAGTGGCAGGAAAATGCACTGGAAAGTGTGGGACATAGCTTGCTTGTGGCAGTGCTGTCTAACCACCCTGTAAACAAATCAGAATGAATGCTCAGTAAAAACAGTTGTCGGGAAGCAGTGCTTTTTTCTGGGGGTACTCAAGGGTATGCAGTACCAGCACCTTTTTTCTAACTGTGTGGGGCACAGTTGCTATGTTGGCTAGCTAGCCTCCAAACCTTTAGAGTTTCTGCTCTCAAGCTGCTATAAAGGCAGTGGCTACGTATTCTCCAACTTCCAGCATGTGTTCCTGGAAAATGATCACCCTTATTTTGTATTTTGGGGAAGGTATTGACTTGATAGTCTTATTTACTTATGATGACATTTTTCTCCCACCTCTCCTCCAAGCTGAAGATGGCAAATATGGTTCTCCCATTCTCCATATTATCCCCACAATAATCCTGCCCCTTGCCCCTCTCTGTAGAAGCCTTAACCTCCATTAATTTGTCAAATTCTCTTTTTAAGCAGTCAAAGTTGGTGGTCATTGCTGTATCTTATGGTAGAGGGTCCACCCCTACGTTTTCCTTCTACCACCCTTTCTTTTGTGTGTCTAGTATTTTAATTCATATGCCCGATGGCAGGGTATGTCTATCTATCTCTCCACACTGCAGCATCACAAATCCAACTTAAAGGTGTAACGTTGGAAAATGTTGAGCACTTTTCCTATCTGGGCAGTTATCTTTCTAAAAGGGCCAACATTGATGCTGAAATCCCGCATCGCCTGAGCTCTGCGAGTGAAGCTTTCTCCTGATTGAAGAGCAGAGTGTTTGAGCACCGTTTCGGGAAACCAAAATGCTTGTTTACATATCAGTGTACGGGAAGAAGCAAAGATCACCAGTGTCAAAGCAATGATTCTTCAACATCAACTTTGTTGGACTGGTCATGTTGTTAGGATGCCTGATTATCATCTTCCAAAGCAACTACATTCGTACCTTGGAAGTTGAACGGAATCCGTTCCAGAAGTCCGTTTGACTTCTAAAACGTTCGGAAACCAAAGTGCGGCTTCTGATTGGCTGCAGGAAGCTCTGCCAGACATTCTGAAGTCACGGAAGCCCCATCGGACATTCAGCTTCCAAAAAAACATTCAAAAGCCAGAACGCTCACTTCCAGGTTTTGATCGTTCGGGAGCTGAAACATACAAGTACCAAGGCGTTTAACAACCAAGGTATGACTGTACTCTATTCCAAACTAAAAAATGGAAAGCATAATGCTGGTGGTCTTAAAGACTCTCTAAAGGCAAATCTTTAAAAAATGTAATATAAACACCGACAATTGGGAAACACTGGCTTGCGAGTGCCCCAACTGGAGAACAGCCTTTACCAAAGGTGTCATGTACTTTGAAGATCAACTCCCACCCTGAAACCTATGTCCCCACTGTGGAAGGACGTGTGGATCCAGAACTGGCCTCCACAGTCACCTACGGACACAGCTTTAAGACCGTGTTCATGGAAGACAATCTTACTCAGTTACAAGTGATCGCCGGAGAAAAAGAGGAAGATCTATCTCTCTATTTACCTTTGTATTTTTTTAATCATGTGAGCTACTTTGGGAGATAATAATTTTCTGGAAAGTGGGATAAAAATATAGTCAATAAAATGAATAGCAAATAAACGAGAGGGGGGAAAATAAAAACAGGGGTCCAGCAATTTATTTACATCCTACTTTCAGCTGTGAAATACTCATTGCTTTTGGGGTGAAGCTGGATCCAAATTAGGCATGTAAGGGTCATGTGCGTGATGGTGAAAATTGTTGGCTCATTATTCCAATTTTTGTTTTTTTGCAATGCTGTTTGTTTTTTTCTTGGTTTTGCTGACATGCAAAAATGTTAGGCCAGGATTTTCTCTCTCCTGCCCCCACCTTTTTTCCTGATCTACAAGAGGCTCATTCATAGGTCTGCCTGAGGCAAATATCCAGACACGTTAGGTTAGTGCTACCTGTGTTGTAACAGAGAATGACCAGAGTCTGCTCCCCCTCCTCTGTCCCCCTCCCAAATTGTCAATTGTTTGAGAAAGATTAAATAGTGACATCTGAACTCAGACATCTGAACTCCCCCCTCACATGCACCCAGGTGAAGAGGCTGCTAGAGCCAAGAGATTACTTCTCTGCTAATGAAGTAGTCTGCAAACTGTTTAGTTTTATTTATGTGTGCTTTTGAGGAGTGTGTGTGTCAAAATAAACAATGCATGCAAATAAAACATATGCATTTTTAAAATATAAAAGCCACTAAAATTAATAAACTACTGCAGTCCTAGAATATTGCAATTAATATAAAGTTGCAAACATGGTGTAACGGTGTTGAAATGTCAATCAGGACTATCTGCATGTAAAACCCCTAGTTTTATTTGAAGTTTTTTGATGAGTTCTTTCTTGGGGCTAATTTAGCTTTATGCATTTTTCAACAAGCTGTTTCTTTTGCTTATTGTAGAATCATGTGGTACACATGGGAAAAGTATAAAATTATTTTTTTACTGTTTTTTTTAAGTGCCCCTACAGATGTCATTTTTATTGTGCATTCGTGATTATTTGTGCTCATGATGGTATGGGGACAATTATATGCACATCTGCTTTGAAAATCCTGTTTGTGCCTGCAAAAGTTTCAGTTGGAGCTGACTGGAATGGTAGTCCAAAACAAATGGAGGGTGCCAGATTGTCAAAGGCTGCCCTATAATATGGCCCAGCTTCCTTTGCAACACATGGGTCTTTTTATGGCAGTGGTTTTCTGGTAGATGAGTCAACATGAAGGAAGAAGTTACAGTAGAATATTTTTGTAGGGTGCCAATAAGGTTTGTCCTTGAATAAGGAAATCCTTGTTTCCCAAATGCAATGAGCAATAATAAACTATTTCTGAGTATTTTCCCCATTCCACCCCCACCAAAACTAATCTGGATTCGCCATTCCCATATTTAGTCATCTTTTACTTTCTGGGTTTTCCATGGAAATGGTAAATCCTAAATCAAAAGGAAAAATGTCATAGGGCGGAATTTTGAGTGGGGCAATGTAATGTGGACATTGCTCAGAGCTTGCCTGAGCCCCTAATAAACTGCAATGTGAGAATGGCCCTTAGTGAATAACAGATTTGGACATTCCGCAAAAGAGGAAGGGTATCTTTTTATATGCGATGGTGGCAGCAAGAGTCCTGATCGCGGCAAGATGGAAGAGTAATGAAATCCCTTCTGTACAAGATTGGATCCAAAAGCTGACAGAATATGCTGAATTAGACGGTCTATCAGAAAAAATAAAGAGTAAATCAAAACAGGAATTTGTTTCAAAATGGGAGGTTTTCAAAGAATATTTGAAAAATAAATATAGTTGTTTAAATTCTGTTGCAGCATTCAAGGAACTTCATTAATAGTTGCAAGGTAGATATAAGAAATTTGATATATTAAGAAAAAGTTTAATTATGATAAAAATGTGTATTGGCAATAAGTAATATGAAATTGAAATATGGAATAGACGGGAGGTTGGGTCTTTAGTGTTAAGACCAATATATGTTTTATTGTTTGCTAAGAAAATTATGTGTCTATGGTTATTACTGTGTGTAATTTGGTATTTGTGTTTTTTTCTTTTTTCTTGCGGTAGCAATATAAATTTATTAATTTTTTTTTTAAAAAAGAAAATGGCCCTTAGTGAGCATTGCATAAACTTTTGCCTGTACACTTTTTTCTACGTGCTTCCAAGTAAAATGTGGAGGGGCTGTCAGGTTTAAAAGTGGGCAGAAAAATCAGAGAAGGGATATACAATATCCTTCAAGGTAGCCCAGACTCATGTCAATTTCTATATTTCAATGTGCCAACTAAGGGGTTTGCTGTGGATGATGACTGTGACTGGTTGAATTGCCTGTGACCTGAGAGAGGAGTGGGGTTAGGCAGCAGAGTGTCTGGCTGCTATTGGTTAGAATTTGCCCAGATCCTAAAGAGGGGGAGTTGGGTAGGCAGTGGGCTTGAGAGAAGGGTATACTGAAGAAATGGGATGCAGTGAGGAGAAAAGATGGTCAAGCAATGCAGGTTGGTGGTGGGAACAAGTCTTGAAGATTGGGTGGTCCAGAGAGAGGACTGAGGAAAAACAGAGAAGGCCAGAGGGAAGAAGATTGAGAGAAAGAAGACAACTGGGAAAAAGAAATGGGCAGAAAGGAAAGGAGCAGAGACCCACTAATACTGCATGGCATGGATAGTGGTTAGAAACTGGGACCCAAACCTAGAGACCAGGGTTCAAAACCTACTCAACCAAGAAGCTCATTGGATTAGCAGCCAGTCTCTTGGCCTACCCTACCTCACAGAGATGTTGTGAGGATAAAATGGAGACGGGTGGGGTGGGAAAACCATATACACCATGCTGAGCTCTTTAGAGGAAAGGTGAGATGGATGTGGAATAATAAATGTATAAAGTAAGTCACAAATTGGAGGGAGACTTTAGTCCAGACATGACTGATTTGAAATACCCAGCCAAATTAAGTTTGGTTGCAGCAGGACTTGGAGTGAGTTTTTAAAGCCTTCATTGTGGCATAAAGTGACTGAAGCATCCAACTCTGTGGCCTCTGTGTCAGGACAAGTGGAAATTATTAATTGCTCAGTGATCCTGTGCATCGTAATGGCGATTTGGAACTTTCTTGTGGCTGTCTGCCATTTCCCTTTGTATCATTTACATTTGAGTGACAACAGCTTTGTTCTTCATGTGACTGCTTCATTCCTGACATCTTGCGTTGCGGCCCTTGAGAGCATTAACCTGAGATTCCTGGAGCCTCTCCTCTCTCAAGTCCTGGAGAGACCCCATACCTTTCCTGCTGTTGATTTGCTGGACTCTTGGTAGAACTTTGTTAGGTGGCCCCTTATGTGTTGCCAAAAAAGAGGACAGATTTGCATAAAGATTGCAAAATGTATATTACATATATTGATGCAAATTTAGAAATCATTACTAGTGATGAAATAGAAACACATCTCACCATAGTAGGGTAGGCTGACCAGGTGACCTGTGCACCTGCCCAGTTTACTATCCAGGTGCTAACTGTTGATGAGCAACTTCAAGGCCCCCTTTGCTCTCCCTTCTTAGGGTTCCTTATCTTTAAACCAGATTTGGACCATGCAGCCCTTCGAAAAGAGGACTGTCCTCTGTAAAATAGGATACACAGCCTATTTCAAGGATGGGGGAGTTCATACCTGGGGGCCAAATGCAGCCTTCCAGGGTTTTCTGACTGGCCCTAGGGACTCTCCCCAAGGTACGCACCCTTCTGAACCAATCCTCTTACCAGCCGTGCCTGGTTGGCATGTGCCCTTGGACTCCAAAAATGCTTCCTGCTTGTCTGGTTAGAGAGGGGTCTGCAAGTGTGTGCAGATACTAGACTAGTATGCAAAAGTGAAATTTTCATTTGCTGCTCTGCCTGCTTTTGCCACTTGCAACCAAGCCACAGCATATGATTTGATGAAAGGGCAGAATTTAAATTAGGGTGACTGGGAATCCCTACTCATAGACAACTGGCATGCCAGTATCCCCCCCTTTTTTAAAAAAATGGAGGAACTTTCAGTCATGTGAGTCCCTACAGTCCTGTGAGTTCAATCCAGACACAGATTGACCTCTTCACCTGGTGCTGTTGAGTACAATATTAGACAGAAAAAAATGTTTCAGGCAGGCATGGGAATATTATGTAGGGTGGGGCAGTTGTTGATGCTTCCAGCATAAAGGGATGCTCTGGAGACATGGGAAATGGGCTTTTCTGCAGGTGAGTAAATTATTCTTAAACCCTCTCAAAGGGAATCTTTTGGAGATGTAAGACTGAATTGTGCTTCCCATTTTAATATGGTGTGTGTGCATGCATGCTGTAGGCTTGGGACTCAAGTACCTAAAAGGGAACCTCCCTGCAATATCAACCATCAAGGGCCCTGTGTTGGTGCTGCCCAGCTGACAATGACCTATGATAGGGCCTTCTTGGTGGTGATTCCTCATTTCAGGAATGCCCTCCCTGGTGAGGTGCATCTGTCTGTCTCATTATTCACTTTCAGCAGGAATTAAAAACATTTCTGTTTACCCAGGCATCTGATGACTGAAAGATACTGTTCCTGATATCCTTGGAATAATTAGCTAGCTGTGGGGATATGTGATGGTTGTGCATATTTTAGATGTTCTAATTTGTTTTAAAATATGGGCTGGATTCAACTAATGAGTCCTGCTAGCAGAAGCCAGCGCAATAACTTCTGCTGGTGCAACAGGGATTTCCCCACTTTCCTCCCCCACACACCCCTTCCCCCAAATTCTTCTCAGGGGTGGGGTGGGGGTTAGGAGAACCCCCAGAACAATGAATAGGGGAAGAGAGGGGGGAACATTCCATCTGGCAAGATGAAATGCTTGTGCTGACAGAATTAGAAGAGTGCTACATTGAATTCCTTCTGTTTTAATATTATTTTTAATTGTATTGTTTTATCACTTTTGTGTTTGCTACTCTGAGCTACTTTGGGAGGGAGGGCAGAATAATAAGCAAGCAAGCAAGCAAGCAAGCAAGCAAGTAAGTAAGTAAGTAAGTAAGTAAATGCTATCAGAAGTTTGTATTGATGCTTTGAAAAGGAGTCATGCAAACAGGTGCCCTTCTCCTCTTTTCAATCCAGCATCAATTAAGAGGAAAAGATCCCGATCCTCTTGCCTTGTCAAGTGAGTTTTCATTACGATCCAATCAAGTGTTTGACATTCCTTTGGAAGCCTCCAGCTCCCCGTAGCATTAGTCAGTTAAGAAACAGATGACTGCCAGCTATGGGAGTATTTGATTTAGCCCCAAGCCAGACAGGTGTGATCAAGAACAGGGGAGAGAGGGAAATATATAAGCAGAGTCCTTTCAGTAGCAATACAGGTGTCTACTGCAATAAAGTATTTTCTTTTATTTTTAAAGCAGACAATAAAGGCGTAATGCAGATCTAGGGAGTGATACAACATTAAAATATAGAACACAGGAAGCTGCGTTGTACTGAGTCAAACCATTGGCCCATGTAGCTCAGTATTGCCTACACTGACTGGCAGCAGCTTTCCAGGGTTTCAGACTAGCGTCTCTCCCAGTCCTACTTGGAGGTGCTAGGAATAGAACTTGAGAACTTCTGCATGCAAAGCATGTGGTCTGCTGCTGATCTACAGCCCTTCCATTAAATAGGAGCATAGGAAGCTGCCTCATACTGAGACAGAACAGTGGTCCATCTAGTTTGGTATTGTCTACACCATGGATAGGCAAACTAAGGCCCGGGGGCCGGATCTGGCCCAATCGCCTTCTCAATCCGGCCCGCAGACAGTCCAGGAATTGGTGTGTTTTTACATTAGTAGAATGTGTCCTTTTATTTAAAATGCATCTCTGGGTTATTTGTGGGGCATAGGAATTCGTTCATTCCCCCCCCCCAATAGTCTGGCCCCCCACAAGGTCTGAGGGACAGTGGACCGGCCCCCTGCTGAAAAAGTTTGCTGACCCCTGGTCTACACCAACTCTCTAAGATTTCAGGCAGAGGAAATTCCCAGCCATACTTGGGGATTGAACCTGAGACCTTCTACATGCAAGGCAGATGCTCTATCACTGAGCTGCAGCTGAAACATTCCTCCAGTGTGGTGTAGTGGTTAAGAGTGGTAGAATCTGGTGAACTGGGTTCGCGTCTCCGCTCCTCCACATGCAGCTGCTGGGGGACCTTGGGCTAGTCACACTTCTTAGAAGTCTCTCAGCCCCACTCACCTCACAGAGTGTTTGTTGTGAGGGAGGAAGGGAAAGGAGAATGTTAGCCGCTTTGAGACTCCTTCGGGTAGTGATAAAGCGGGATATCAAATCCAAACTCTTCCATTCAAACTGGATCCTCCTCTGCCTCCCAGTCAGTTGGCCCTTCTAATTTGGATTATTATTTTTCAAGTCAAGTTTTTCAAGGCACAGGAGCCCAGACAATAAAATAAAGATTGCTTGTTGGTAAAGGTTTGGAGGCCATCAACTCAGAAAAAAAGAGGTGGAGAGGGGGTCAGTTCAATGGTAGATTATCCAATATTCTCTGGGGCTTGGTCAAACAGGTTGTGTCAGGTATAATTAATCTGTTATTAAGATCCCACTCGGCATTTCAGCAGGTAGTATCCACAGCACTCAAAGTTATTCCAAAGCCTTGATTGAATGATCAACTTAATGTTAACCAGATCACCGAAACAACCAGTTACTTCTGAGGCTGATTAATGAAGGTGGAAGTTCTCTAGTCTGCCTGGGATGGGGTTTAGGTTTAGGGGTTTACACTGGCAGTGAGCCAATTGCCTGGTGGGAGGCTGTGAGTAGGGAGGGGTGTGGCCTGAGGAGAGTCCCAAGGGCCTGAAAGAGAGGCCTGGAGGACTGCATTTGGCCCCTGGACTGAGGTTCCCTATCCCTGGCTTTAAAGGACCAGGAAGCAGGTGTTATGGGAGACCCTCTGCCTGAGATCCCAGGGAGTCATTGCCAGTCAAGATAGATTCTGAGCATGCTCCACTGCCATCAA
Organism: Podarcis pityusensis; assembly: GCF_964106645.2. Classification (NCBI taxonomy): domain Eukaryota; kingdom Metazoa; phylum Chordata; class Lepidosauria; order Squamata; family Lacertidae; genus Podarcis; species Podarcis pityusensis. Next base: position 6,305,489 of record NC_138037.1, on the reverse strand, counting down.
GTGATAGCATGGGGTCAAATAACTGCACCAGCTTCAGGCTGTCACAGCAATTTCCTCCTCCCACCTTCTGCCCTGGACACCAAGCACAGCAGGGCTGTGGATTTGGTGGTTGCCCCTTTGTGGTATTAAGGCTTGCTGGGTAGCAGCCCAGGCTAGGATTGACTCCAAAGTTTCTTTGGAGGGGTGTGAGAGGAAGCAGGGCATGAGACTGCCATTTTTGGTGGCAGCCACACACTCAGCATCACATCTAGGTTGACCTCTAAGTTCACTATAAACTTTGGCAGTCAACAGCTCCTTTCAGCTCTTCAAGCACTGTGATGTTTAGCTCAGGGTACATGCCTCTTGAGAGCCTTTAACATAGTTGGAAAGGAAGTCCTTCAGGTGAGAGGATGAGTTTTTTCAGGAAGGGGATAAAAGGGCAATTGGCAGGGAGCTTTGGGATTTGATAGAAAACTTTCTCCAGATAAGCTCTTGTTGCTCTTGCTGCTATTGATGCTGAGCACAGTGATGTGATTTAAATGTGCAAGGACTGGCTGGCTTTGGATCAGATCATTGTACCTTTGTGGTTGGCACTTTTCTGAGCTATGTTGCTGCAGAAGACAGAGTGTGAGCAATGGAGAACTTCCAAGAAAAAAGGTGTCAGATTTTAAAAACAGTTTGAGCTGTTCCTGTTAACTTGCCCTTCAATGCTGGAAGTAAATAGGCAAGCTATGGTCACTTGATACATGGCTTATGCATGTGTGAAAGAGATCGGTTAATTTTTTTTATTTTTTTAAAATAATATTTATTAAGATTTAAGAGGTTACAGAAAGAAAAAATAGAAAACAACATATTAAGCAAAAACAAAACATCACAAAAAAGACTAAAAAGATAAAAACAGTTAAAGAAAAAAAAATACAATGAACCTTCCCATAACTTATCTTTCATTTGCTTGTTTCCTTGACCTCCTCACACCTCCCTTTTTTGTATTCTAGTTCAGTTAGCTATTTCAGCAAGTCCTTTCCATCTTTTCCAGTTTTTGTCCTATATTTTATCTTAATATAATGTAACTTTACTTTCCCTCCTTTCACCATTTAACAATCTGTTTTTTCTTAATCCTTTATAGCATTTCTGCTAAAACCACATTACTTCATTCCAACATCCTTCTAACATTCCTTAATTTTACAGTGTTTCTGTAAATAAACTTTAAATTTCTTCCAATCTTCTTCCACCGACTCTTCTCCCTGGTCAAATTATACCCTTTATACTATGGGATGGGGGGATGCAGGTGGTGCTGTGGGTTAAACCACAAAGCCTAGGACTTGCCGATCAGAAGGTCGGCGGTTCAAATCCCCATGACGGGGTGAGCTCCCGTTGCTCGGTCCCTGCTCCTGCCAACCTAGCAGTTCGAAAGCACATCAAAGTGCAAGTAGATAAATAGGTACCGCTCCGGCGGGAAGGTAAACGGTGTTTCCATGTGCTGCTCTGGTTTGCCAGAAGAGGCTAAGTCATGCTGGCCACATGTACACCGGCTCCCTCGGCCAATAAAGAGATGAGCGCCACAACCCCAGAGTCGGTCATGACTGGACCTAATGGTCAGGGGTCCCTTTACCTTACTATTGGATGGGAAATCTCAGGCCTGGGAGTTGAATGAGGTTCTCCGGGTCTTTATATCTGGCCCTTACAATTCTCCTTAGGCCTTGCCCTTAACATCCCTTCCCTGTGAACTTCTCCAGTGATTTTGCCTGGGTAGAACATGTCTTTGAATTATAATGATGCAACTTGCTTGCCTGGATGGAAGATGGAGAGGTGTGCATGTGTGTATAGAAACCTCTGACTTCAGTGCAGTTTTTAATGTAGCCTGCTGTCAAAATATAAGACTCACATCTGTTGCTCTGTCCACTTTTCCCACTGATTCTGTCTACTTTTGGCTCTGCCCCTCCCACATCTTAGGCAGGGAGTACAAAAATTAAAATGGCACATGAACAAAAAGTGGTTAAAATATATTTTAGGGGCATTAGTTGATAGTACTCATGTGTCGAGGGTATATCTGTAACTGCACTATTTGTTCAGATTAGGTCATTTGGGCAGACATTGTCTTTGTGGGAAAAAACATACCTGCAGTCAGTTATCCTGTGAGAATGCATAAGTTCTTAATTTTCACCTACTAACCAGAATCCCCTTAAAGAGGAACCTGTGATTTAGGTAAGGTTAAAGGTAAGGTAAAGTAAGGGACCCTTGGACAGTTAAGTCCAGTCAAATTCAACTATGGGAGTGCGACGCTCATTTCTGCTTTCAGGCCGAGGGAGCCAGCATTTGTCCACAGACAGTTTTCTGGGTCATGTGGCCAGCAAGACTAAACTTCTTCTGGCACATGGAACACCGTAACGAGTGCCAGAGTGCATGGAAACTCTGTTTACCGTAGTGGTACATAATTACCTTCTCGCACTGGTATGCTGGTCTCAGTCTAACAAATAGAGGCCAGAATATTGGTGGAATAAGGCAGTGAAATAAATTAGAAAGCATGAAGTCATTTCTGTATTGACAGGACAAATTTCATTTATCTCTAATGTGAAGAACCATTAGCAGACAGGAAATAATAGATATATCTCAATTATGTACAATGAGTTGTATCCAACATGTAGGGACACAGATGGCACTGTGGTCTAAACCGCTGAGTCTCTTGAGCTTAGTGATCATAAAGTCAGCTGTTTGAATCCGCATGATGGGGTGAGGTCCTGTTGCTTTGTCTTAGCACCTGCCAACCTAGCAGTTCGAAAGCATACCAGCATGAGTAGATAAAAAAGTACCACTGCAACGGGAAGGTAAATGGCGTTTCCATGTGCTTTGGCTTCCGTCACGGTGTTCCATTGTGCTAGAAGCAGTTTAGTCATGCTGGCCACATGACCTGGAAAGCTGTCTGCAGACAAACACTAGCTCCCTTGGCCTGAAAGCGGACTTTAGTGTTGCAGCCCATAGTAAAATTTGACTGGACTTAACTGTCCAGGGGTCCTTTACCTTACCTTTACCTTTACCTACCCCAACAAGAGGTCCGGAGGGCAACAACACAAAAATGGGACTTTTTGTTAGGATATTTCCGTTCCACCTTAAAAGGGAGCAGGCTGTGAGTCACAGAGTCTGCGTATTTCCTGTTCACAGGATGTTTATGTTTGCTGTTGCTTTCGTTTTCTCTCTCTGTGTCGTAGACACTAAAGCAGGCAGTCAAGTTTTTCTGTGTTCTGATCAACGCTGAATAAACTTGTAAATAATGCTCTCCTGAGTGCAACTTTTGGCTGTGCATTATCTGCTGATAAAGAGTGTGCATCGGCTCTGGAAAAGCTTGTTCTGGAGCTCATGTCGCTAATTGCTGATACGGCGTGTCTACGGGAGATCGATGGATCGTCCGGCAGCCGGCTTGGGGGCCATGATGGACTTTATCTCCCTGGCAGTATCCCAACAACAGGTTTCGGGCCCAGATTCACGGCGCTTACAGGAGAGTAAGACTGCGACAGACTGCGTTGAGAGGTATGTGGAGGAAAAGCGAAAGTAAGGCTTTTCTGTTTGCCGCAGCAAGAGCTTTTGAACTCCGGCAGGCCTAATTGGTCTGGGCGTCGAGCCCAGCAGGCTTCAAGATTTATGAGCTGCCGAGATAAGACGTCTCTGAAGTGAATAAGACTCACGGCTCAAATAAAAAGCTGAAATGGAGTTCTTCCAAGCTTCCGAAGCTGCTGAGTGCCCAAAGTTAAATCGGCACAACTATCAGACCTGAGCAAAATGGTGTGAGAGTTTGCTGCGTCAGTTTGGAGTGTGGCATACTGTGTGTGAGGCCCCTCCAGTTCCTCTGACAGATAGATGGAAGGCCGAAAATTCGAAGGCCATTGACGTAATAGTCTTGTCCGTCTCTCTGGAGGAAATTAAAACGCTTGCTGGCAACACCACTGCACGTAAGATGTGGAATGCTTTGAAAGTAGCCCATCTGCCAGTCATCCCAGCCCAGAGTTTGACTGCGTCGGAGGTCCTGGCTGTTTCCCAGAATGCGAGTGAATGCAGGGATGCCGAGGGCATCGGTTGCAAGCTGCAGGGGGAGCTGACTGTCTCGTCATCCCAGGCAGCATTCCAGCCTCCAGGGGGAGCCAAGGAGTTGGCAGCTGAGAACTCTGTTTCTCGTGAGAACCAAGGTCATCGCCTTTGCAGAGGCCGGAAGGCCAGAAATAAACAAAGGAAGAAGCCAGCAGATGGCAAGAAGCAGAGGGGGGGGGGGTGAAAAGCCCACGCCAGTGAAAAACAAGGCTTTGTTTGCTGGCACAGCTTCACCAAAGGCTAAAGGCAAGTCTGATGGCCAGGAGCAGGGGGGCAAGCTGCAAAAGCCCACGCCGGTGGAAAACAAGGTTTTGCTTGCCAGAAAGACTGCTCCAAAGGCCAAAGCCAGGTTTGTTATTGATTCAGGCTGTACCCGCCATGTCTCAAAGGACCGCCACCTATTTATCTCCTTCAAACCTCAAGAAGGTGAGATCCACCTGGCTGATGGAAAGACGTTGCGAATCGCAGGAGAAGGGACTGTGAGACTGGCGAGTCTGCACACAACCATCAAAGATGTACTATATGTTCCAGGTGCTGCAGACAATTTGCTCAGTGTCCCACAGTTGACTGGGCGTGGTTTGGAGATTTCCTTCAAGAGGAGCGTCTGTGTCATCAGAAAAGGCAAAGAGGACATTTTGCGTGCAAAGTTTATGGATGGCTTGTTCTGTATAACTTATGACGACAGTGCTGCTGTTGTGTCTAATGTTGATTCTTGTTGTGTTGCACAAACTAACAAAGTTCTTCATGCAGGATGCATTCACGATGCACACAGAAGGTTTTGTCACCTCTCTTGGAAGGCACTGGCCAAGATGCCAGAGATGGTTGAGGGTTTGAACATCAAACCCTGTAAGTTTCACATGAAATGTGTATCTTGTGCAGAGAACAAGGTGAAGGTTGCTCCCAAAGGCAAGGAGTCTAGCAGGCAGACTTCCAAACCCTACCAGCTAGTGCACGCAGACCTGGTTGGTCCACTTGCACCCTCTTTGGGTGGAGCAAGGTACTTCATGGTTCTAATTGATTCTTTTTCCAGGTACATTCATGTGTTTATGCTCGAGCAGAAATCGCAAGCGTTTCCGAAGTTCAAGGCATTCTGTGCTTGGTTGGAGAATGTTCACGGTAAACGCATTGGTTGTTTGTTTCCTGATCGAGGTGGGGAGTTCACTTCTCAGCAGTTTGAAGCTTTCCTGACTGAGAAGGGAATCCAGCATGACTTGTCAACGCCTAGATCACCATGGATGAATGGGCTTGCGGAGCGAGCAAATCAAACGTTGCTGCAAGGAATGAAAACATTGTTGCATGATGCCAATCTCCCTGATAAGTTTTGGGGGGAGGCTCTGTCGAATTTTGTTTACACTTTTAATCGCAGATTGTCATCACCTATTGGTTGTACTCCCTATGAGAAGATGTTTGGTAAGAAACCCAACATCAAACACATGAGAATCTTTGGTTCTGACATGTGGGTACACACCCCACAGAGCAACAAGCTTGGGAAGCGTGGGGCACATGGTTTGTTCATGGGGTACGAAAAAGGTGCATACAGGGTATGGATGACCAACTCTAAGTCCATTAAGTTCACAAAGAGTGTTGAGTACAATCCTAAGTGGGGGGAAAATGTGGGAATTTTCCAGAGTTACCCAGAGGAGGATGAAGGTGATGTGAAGAAAGCAGATAATGTTGAGGAAGCTGCTGAGGATGATGATGATGATGATGATGATGATGATCAGAGTTCGGATTCCAGTTCAGTGGGCGGCGCTGCTGCTGGTGTCAGTGAGAGTGATGACACAGCAGACTACAAGAGCGCAAAGGCCTCAGTCAGACCATCTGATGCGTCTGACAATGAACTGGAAGAACCACTGTTCACCATTGGTCACTTTTCTCCTAAGAAGGAGGAGATGAGTCCAGAAGACTTGCGTCTAGTACGCAGATCTGAAAGAGCCACAAAGGGCAGACCTCCAAAGAGATTTGCTGATGAGTTTGCTAAGACAGCAACTGCTGTTCTTAGTAGCTCAGAGAAGGTGTGGGAACCTTCAAGCTTCAAAGAGGTTCAGGAGTTAACCTCTAAAGATGCTGAGCCTTGGCTTAATGCCATGAAGGCTGAAGTTGATTCCTTGAATAGGAATCAAACTTGGGAGTTGGTACCGGTAGTCCCAGGAATGAGACTGGTTGGCAGCAAATGGGTCTTCAAGGCCAAGACAGACCAGAATGGCAAGGTTGTCAGACACAAAGCCAGATTGGTTGCCAGAGGTTTTTCACAGGTACCAGGACAGGATTACCACGAGACCTATTCACCCACAGTCAAATATGAGAGCATTCGGCTGATGCTCAAGATAGCTGCAGAGGAGAAACTGCATGTTTCCCATCATGACATTAATACAGTTTTTTTTGTACGGGATTTTGGGGGAGGAGCTGTTTATGCTTCCACCAGACGGGATGCAGATACAGAAGGGAATGGTCTGTAAACTGCGGAAATCCTTATATGGTCTCAAGCAGAGTGCTAGGTGTTGGAACACAAAACTCACTGAGACGTTGCTTTCTCTAGGTTTTCACCAGGGCAAAGCTGATCCATGTGTGTTTGTCAAGGAGGAGGGGCAAAACAAACTGTATTGTTTATGTTTTGTTGATGATCTTCTGATGTTTTGGAAGAATCAGGCTTTCTACCAAAGCACCCTAGCTCAGCTGAAGGAGCACTTTGACATGAAGGATCTTGGTGAGGTATCCAACTATCTTTCTCTGCAGGTGGAGAGGGACCAAGCAGGTAATTTTCTGGTACACCAAACACAGAAAATTGCTGATGTATTAACCAGGTTGAATTTGGTTGATGAAACCCAGCAGACACACCGATGGTGACAGGTTACCAGGTAGACAGTACTGCTGAAGCGTTTTCTGACACAACGCTGTACAGATGCATTCTAGGCAAGTTGAATTTCATTGCTAGATGCTCAAGACCTGACATAGCTGTAAGCTGTAACCTGCTTAGCAGACATGCCAACAATCCTACTGTTCAGGATTGGAAAGCTCTGAAGCGCATAGCCCGCTATTTGAAAGGGACTTTGCACTACAGGCTGAGGTTCACCAGTCAGAAGACTGGAGGTCTTGAAATCTTTGCAGATGCAAGTTTTGGAAGTGACACCACGGATGGTACAAGCACTTCTGGAGTATGCTACATGTACAACCACTGCCTGTTTGACTGGTTGTGCAAAAAGCAGACGACAGTGAGCCTAAGTTCCTGTGAAGCAGAACTCAATGCTCTGTCATTTTCACTCATGGATTGTGAATGGTTGATGCAACTGTTTAGGGACATCAGAGTTTCTGTGAAATGTCCTGTACAAGTGTATCAAGACAATAGATCTTGTTTGGCTTTGCTGAACTCGGAGAGTTGCAAGCAAAGGACCAAGTACTTGCAGATTAAGCTACATCGTGCAAGAGAGTGTATTCAGAAAGGACTCATTCAGGTGTCCTACATGCCAGGAAATGAAATTCCTGCTGATCTGTTGTCTAAGGTTGTTAACAGAGAACAACTTAAGGTTTACGTACAAAGGTTGCAATTGGGTTGAACCACAGGTACTACAGGTTACACGGAAAGGGGGAGGATGTTAGGATATTTCCGTTCCACCTTAAAAGGGAGCAGGCTGTGAGTCACAGAGTCTGCGTATTTCCTGTTCACAGGATGTTTATGTTTGCTGTTGCTTTCGTTTTCTCTCTCTGTGTCGTAGACACTAAAGCAGGCAGTCAAGTTTTTCTGTGTTCTGATCAACGCTGAATAAACTTGTAAATAATGCTCTCCTGAGTGCAACTTTTGGCTGTGCATTATCTGCTGATAAAGAGTGTGCATCGGCTCTAGAATGTTCTGGAGCTCATGTCGCTAATTGCTGATACGGCGTGTCTACGGGAGATCGATGGATCGTCCGGCAGCCGGCTTGGGGGCCATGATGGACTTTATCTCCCTGGCAGTATCCCAACACTTTTCTGTGGTGGCTGCCCGTTTGTGGAATGCTCTCCCCAGGGAGGCTTGCCTGGCTCCTTCATTATACATCTTTAGGCACGAGGTGAAAACATTCCTCTTCAGTCAGGCCTTTGGTTGAAGGACATTGTATGTCCTTTTAAATGTGCTTGTGGGGGGGGTTATTGGTTTGTTTTTGTTTTTATTATGCATTTTTGGTTCTCATTTTGTATATTTATGTAGTGAACCGTCCTGTGATCTTCGAATAAAGGGTAGTTTTGTTGTTGTTGTTTAGTTGTTTAGTCGTGTCCGACCCTCCGTGACCCCCTGGACCAGAGCACGCCAGGCACTCCTATCCTCCACTGCCTCCCACAGTTTGGTCAAACTCATGCTGGCAGCTTCGAGAACACTGTCCAACCATCTCGCCCTCTGTCGTCCCCTTCTCCTTGTGCCCTCCATCTTTCCCAACATCAGGGTCTTTTCCAGGGAGTCTTCTCTTCTGATGAGGTGGCCAAAGTATTGGAGTCTCAGCTTCAGGATCCGTCCTTCCAGTGAGCACTCAGGGCTGATTTCCTTCAGAATGGAGAGGTTGGAAAAAAGGGAAGATGGCGACGAGGTAAGACGCATTTGCCGGAGTTCATTTCGAATCCTCCCTAAAATCTGTGTTGTGGCACCCAGCCTTTCAAGTTCTTGCTGAAGATTGTATCAGAGTGTTGGAACCCATGCCAGGAGTTCACATTGCTGATAATTGTAAAGCCTGCATCGTAAATCAGCTTTAATGAGCAGATAATTGTATTCTCCGGCAGCCTTGGAAGCAGCCTTTGACTTACTGGATTTCCGCCAGCTTACAGCCAGCTGTATTTCTATTTCTACCACCTTTTATTACCTTTTAAGCACTGCTATTTTAAAAGACTCATAATGATGGGCCAAGGCAAACGCCTAAGGGATTGTGACGAGGCTCTGTCCTCCCCAAGAGCCAAACAATTAAAAACCGACCCCCCCGTGTCTGGCAAACGGAGTGACCCCACTGAACACTACTATGGGGTGAAAACTCAGAACCGTTTCTACCCTCTAACGTCTCCAGAAACGACGTTAACACCAGAGGAATTATTTTTACCTCAGACTAAAACCACGGACGGCAAGCTTGGAGGAAGAGGGAGTGTCCCATTGAGGGTGGTGCAGGACGCTGGAGCTGAGGACTGCGCAAGACAAGAACAACAGGAACATCTCCATCTTGTGGTCAGAACCCTTAATTGCATATTCAAGAAGATTGATGTGCTATCCTCCCAGCTATGTAACCTCGAACAGAAAATTGATAACCTCTGGTCAGAGTTTAAACCAACTGCAGATACGGGGGACTTGAAGTGCCAGAGGTCCTTACCTCCAACCAAAAAAAGAAGTGTGATCCCTAAATATAAACCAAATCCTGCACTGAAACATCAAGCGTTGTCCCTGCAACCTAAGAAAATCTGCCTAAACATCGGGGCAGGGTCACCAAGGTGGCTTACTCTGAGTGGAGTTAAAAAGCATCTAAGCAATCTCCTAAACATAGAAATCTCACAATGCGATCTTATTGCAGTATTACCTTTGAACCAACACCTCAGGCAACAGAAAGTGATGCTTGCGTTTTACTCTCCAAGGATCCCTTCAGCTATCATCAGGCAGAAATCACTCTTGGCTAGGTATGATATCATCCCAACAAGAGTTTTTATGGATAGCATGACCCACCCCCTTCTACTTGCCGGCCACGGCACGGAGCAGACTCTGTCGGAGAGGTCAGGAGTACCTCGGGACATCGAGCCTCCTCTCTCGGAGGATATCCACCCGTACCGAAACTGGACTTACCCTACGCCCCCACGAGCTTTAAAGAAACCCACTGGCGCAAGTAATTCTCTGACCCCGCCGGAGGAAAGAGAGCTTTTAGCCACCTTTGGCGACCTTCCACCGAGAGAACAACAAGAAATAATTGATAGACTAGAAGTACTAAATCATCAGCTCATACATGTCCAGAAGAACGGAAAAGTCCTGCCCACTTTTCAGGATATCCCTGCCAGCTTTTCGGAGTCGTGTTTTAAGGAAGCAGGAAGTCTTCCTTACCTTAGTCCAGCTCCTAAACCCATGCCTCCCCCTCTTGTGGGCAAAACCCACCGACGCTTGGCAGACCCAGGTCTTGCCTCACAAGTTGGCCTCTCATCCCAACTCTTGATAAATTTTGACTCGCCCTCCAAGAGTCCCCTGCTGAGGAGTGTAACTCAGAGTTCCTTCCACCAAAACAATTCCTTACCATCTAATCCATCAATGCCGGAACTGGAGTCTTCATACTCCCCTGAGCGGCATAGACCCGACATACAAACGGTACCAGTACGCCGAGCATCCCCCGTACCTTCGCCAGTACCAGGTCAGGGGAGTGCTCCACCTACATCAAAAAATGGCCCGGATTTGATTGAAGACCCGGCCGGACATATAAACCAAATGGTTTCATCGGCGACCTTTGGACCTCGCGGTGGGGCAGTCTCAGCAAATCCAGTGGAGTTTCCCACTGAAGTGTCCGCCCTTGGGTTAGCCAGCGGGAGACCCGTTTTGTCGCCCCAGCCAGAATACCTCACTACCAACTTTAAGACTAGGTACCTTCAGCAGGTGCCTGCCATGCAAAGTAAAATAACTGACTTTTTTGTGGGGTCTGCCTTGCCTCCAAAGGACTCACATTTCTCCCCGAAATGACAGCGAATTGGTCACAACAGGAACTCCCCCCTATCAGTCCTCAGCTGGAACATTGCGGGCTGGAGGGGAAAAAAACTTGACCCAGAATTCTTGGAGTATATTAACCTGTTTCATATTATCTTGTTCCAAGAATCGTGGGAAGTAGAGAAAATTGCCCTAAATGGCTTTGAGCTTCTAGAACTCCCTGCCTGCCCCTCTCAGAAAGGAGGCCGCCCCAAAGGGGGCCTAATAATAGGCATCTCCCTCAACCTACATTCTAAATTTACTCTAGTACAGGCCTTGCCTCCTTACGCCCTTACCGGGCTGATTGAGGGGGAAAAGATCTCACTTCTAGTTACAAATGTTTACTTGCCACCTGGGGGTTCTTCCTCCGAACTGGGCTCTAAATGGGGCTCGCTAGAAGAGCATTTGCTCTCATGCTATGTTAAGTTTCCAAACACCCCGGCCATAATAGGTGGCGATTTTAACGCCCGCACAGCAGCAAATTGGGACTCGCTGACCAAAGCTAAATGGTGGGTTACCCCAAACCTTGATAATTATGATCTGGAACATATCATGAGGAGAACTTCTAAAGACCAACGAGCAAATGAGGCTGGAGTACTCCTCTATCAAATGGCCATCCGTTTAAATCTGGTCCCCCTAAACGGCACATGCCTCCCTGATATTCCAGGGGATTTCACTCACCTGAGCGTCAAATCAAACAGCGTCCTCGATTACCTGTTGGTCTCCAGTGATCTACTTAAGTGTATTTCCACCTTTAAGATCGAGAATGTACAATCTAGTGATCATCTTCCTCTGGTAGCCAAGCTTTCCCTGAACTGGCAGTCGGAGGCCCATAGACATGCGACCCAGATGGTAACCAACGAATCTCTCCAAGTAAGAGGAATCAAATGGTCGGAGACCCAGGCTCAAAGGTATCAGGAATTCTTTCAAAAAGAAATCCTCGGGCCCCATTCCAACATAGGCTCTGCCTCAGATGAGCATAGCATAGTGTTGAAACGCTTCCACCATCATACGACTGATCTTACGTCCTTCTTCAGGTTACCACCCAAAATATTAAATCGAAACGAGTATACTTACGGTGCCCCCTGGTATAATTCCCAGTGCAAACAAGCAAGACAGCGCCTTCGTGCTATATATAATGTATATAAGACCTCTGATGCATCTACTCTGCCAGCTAGTTATGCACAAGCCAAGCAAGTTTACAAACGCACGCAGAAAATTGCCAAACGTGAGTGGCAACAAAATCGCTGGCAGGCCTTGATTACTGCTTCAAAGCCACATAGATCCAGGGAATTCTGGTCTTTGATTAATAGAAGGGCGAGGAAATACCCAAGGGCTGTCATCCCAGCACCGACATGGGAATTGTTCCTGAAGAAATGTTTCTCACAGGCAGATGCCCCCTCCGACCATCTGATGCATCTGTTTTCCCACCTACCTATTTGGCCTTCCACCGATCCTGACGAAATAGCTAAGCTAATAGCCCAGCTGAAACCGGGCAAAGCCCCAGGGCCCGACCTGATCCCTGCTGAAGCCATCAAACTACACCCAAAATGGTGGGCTGGCATCTTGGCCAAAACCTTCGACGCAATCAACGCTTCCGGTCTCATCCCCAAAATATGGAAGGAGGCCATTATAGTACCAATTCATAAAAAAGGTTCTCCAATGGAGCCGGAAAACTACCGCAACATCAGCCTCCTCTCGATCATAGGGAAAATTTATGCCAGCTTTTTGCTGACTAAACTATCGCGATGGGTAGATGAGACTAACCAGATTGGCCATGAACAAGCAGGGTTCAGAACTAAACGTTCTACAACTGATCATGCAATAGTTCTTTACCATCTGGCACGGAAGTACTCCTCCCCTCCCCGGGGCTACCTTTGTGCTGCCTTCTTAGATCTAAAGGCAGCCTTTGACAGCGTTCCTAGAAATATTCTTTGGGAGAAACTTGCGAAACAGGGCATCGATAGAAGACTCCTATGGCTTATAAGTCAGCTCCACGAAGGTACCCATGCCAGAGTGAGACTTACTCCTGCGGGCGACCTCACAAATTCGATACCAATAAACAAGGGAGTGCGCCAAGGATGTATACTGGCTCCCTGCCTATTCAACCTATTCATCAGCGACATGCGAGCACCCCTAGTCAACTCATCTCCAAGTACACACGCGCCTAGACTAGCGGATTACCGCTGTCCACTCCTTTTATATGCGGACGATGCGGTAATTCTATCTTATACACGTGTTGGACTAACCAGAGCTCTGAAGATCTTTGCCACGTATTGTCAACTCAACCAATTAACCATCAACCATGTTAAATCTAAGATTCTGATTTTCACCAGAAGTCGGAGATTATACGAATGGAAGCTTGGCGGAGCAAAAATAGAGCAAGTCCTAAAATTTCAATACCTAGGAGTTATTTTTCAATACAATTTGGGGTGGAAAGCACAAATTCAACACCTACTTAATAAGGCCAAAACTCTGTCATATGCGCTCCTCCGATTTTTCTTTTCGGATGGAGCTTTGCATGTTCCCTCGGCCCTAAAGGTGTTCAAGGCAAAAGTGGTTACCGCGCTTGCCTATGCTGCCCCGCTCTGGGCCGTGATGACAGATCTTGCTCCTCTTGAGACTCTGCAAAACCAATTCCTACGTCGGATCCTAATGCTTCCCCTGTGCGTAAGTAACGCAGCCATGCGACTAGAATTGAAGATCGCATCCCTAGAAACCTGCCTGTGGAAGCAAGTCTTCAGTTATTGGTTATCATTGTGGCATAGATTACCAGACCATTACCTTGTCCAATGCTTATGGCGAGATGAATTCTCCAGCCTTTGGACTAGTAGAATTCATGCCAAACTCCTGAGTTACGGAATCTCTCCCTTAGATTCCCTAAAACTAGATCAAATCACTGCTCAAAGACTGATCCGCCAAAGACTGGATGACATCGATTTACAGCGAAATTATACGCTGGGGGGAGGTGTTTGTTCGCCCCAGAACATTGGTATTACTTTAACTTACTGCGTTCCATCATACCTCTCCTCCCTTTCGACTGTTGCCCATAGGCTGGCCTTCACCAAAGCGAGGTTTAACGTTTTTCCCTCCAATGTTCTGAGACATAGATTCTCAAAGGGCCAAGCCTCCGCCATGTGCGAATGTGATAAGGAGACGCCGGAGTCGCTTCAGCACATTATGTTCACTTGCCCCTTGTTCAACGGGCCACGGGCAAATTTGTTGGGATCAATCATGCAGAAACTAGAGGGTACCCCACCAAAATTCCACCTTGCCCAAATCTTGCAGGATAAGGATACCCATACGACCCTGAAAGTGGCTAGGTTTCTGGTCGCTGTCCTTACCCAAAAGCGTTGCCAAGGAGCACTACAAGCTAATTAAGGCGCAGTATGTCATTCCATCTCATAGTATTTTATTGTTACAGTGGTGTTTTAGCGGCTGTTTTTACCCACGTGCACAAGCTGTTATTTATGTCTTGTTTTTTTTCTGTATGGGCCTATGGCCGTAATAAATATTATATATATCGGGAGAGGTTTGATCTTCTTGCAGTCCATGGGACTCTCAAGAGTCTCCTCCAGCACCATAATTCAAAAGCATCAATTCTTCGGCGATCAGCCTTCTTTATGGTCCACCTCTCACTTCCATATATCACTACTGGGAAAGCCATAGCTTTTACTATACATACCTTTGTTGGCATTATGTAGGGGATATAAGGCACCCCTACACCAGCAGAATGACCACTGTTCACCTGGGAGTGGAATGCATATAGTAAATTAGAAAATAGCACAAAATGGCAAGATATTCCCCCGGCATCCCAGGAAACACTGACAATCGGAGAAATTGATGGCAACAACACCTACAAACTGACAACACATGGAGTCTGCTAGTCATAGGAAGAGGGAATCCAGTTCACCACCCCTGACCACTGGAAGCCTTTCATGGTCTCTGGCTTCCAAGAGTTCAACAGGAATTACTAGCATGCTCTGCAGCAATAAGGACTAGCAGCTTGTTTTTGTGAAAAGGCAAATAAAAACTGAAGTTCCCAGAATGTGCAATTCTGTGCCCGAGATTACATTACGCAAGCGCATACCGACTTCAGCAGTTAAGTGTCCTATTTGGGCATATGACACCCTGAATGTAAGGGAGCTAGAGTACTTACTATCCATTACATTTTATTCTTTTTTATATTCCCTGAAAGGAATTCCCCATGCACCTCTGTTTTATAAGCCTTTCGGCGTGCCAGGCCAACAATCTGTCTCAGGAGATGGAGGGAAAATGCACACACAGCGCCTCCCCAGATTAATGAAATTAAACCAATTCATGTCACTTCATGCATTAAGGAACCTGTCACAGAGAGCAAAACAAAACCAGCCAGGCCAACCACAGCGATTTCCAAGAAGGGCAGCTCCCTCACAACTCGGTGGCAGAGGGCCTGTTTTGCATGCAGAAGGCCTTGGGTTCAGTTCCTGGCAACTGCAGTTGCAAGCAGGAGCAGAGGTGCTTGTGCTTGAAAAGACCTCTTTAACTGGAGCTGATGAAAACACCTGGGAAACACTGAGGTTCTAAGATGCACAGCTTGCCCATAGACTAGACTGCAGTATTTTCATGGATAGGTACTCTCATGCATGCAGGGGATTTTTTTATTGGTTTTTATTTTTTTTTTGCAGCATCTACACGTATCATTTGCATCAAAATGCCAACCCATATTCCTCACCCCCACAAATTTAATCAGAATTTACCCTTTCTGTGGAAAATCTGGTCTGCTCAAACAGCAACACACATTTTCCGTTGGCCCATTTACGGTAGCTCTATCACCTGTTTGCAAATTAAGTGCCTGTCTGGAAGCACCTAGAAACCTTTGCTGACCTATGGCAAATGACCCAGAGAGATCTCCCAGTAGATCTCAATCTTCGTGCTGCCTGATGTGGTTGTAGAACCATCAGAGTGTGCATAAATAAAAGTGTGTGTAGGATTGCGGCCTCAGGCTTCTTGTAGTACATCTTTTACCAAACAAATAAGCACTCTCTTGGCTTTTAAATCAACAGGGGGAGTGACAAGGTAAGAGATGCTATTGCAGAGTAAATGAATATAGCAGGAGTTATGAAGACTTTGGGCAATGTGAAATTGTGTGAAGGGTATGTGTATGCACATGTGCAGTGTGGGTCGGAAGGGGAGTTCCTTGGTCTGGGTTTATGATAGCTGCGCTACCCTGCTAGAACCGCCAAACAAGGAAATCAAAGTGTTATAAATTTCAGAGGGCATGATGAGGATGGTCACTTTGCTAGCAAAATATAGTGGCCCAGGCACTTGGTATATTCTGAGTCCCTAATCCCAGCCCTCAAATGAGTGGCATTGCTACAGAAGTCAAGTCAAGAAGGCTACTGAACTCAAGGAGGGCTAGGTGAAGAAGAGGGGAGGGGGTATAAAAATTGGTGGCCCAAACTGATGAAGCTTTGATCTTTGATTTGATGTCAGCAGAGATGAAAAGAGAATATTGAGGCTTTTACCCCCTTAGAAGAAAAAAACCAGCTGCCACTTGAAACAGAATAATTGGATAATTAAAAGGTCTTCCCTTATGTCAAGTTTTATTTAGATGCCTTGATTCAGCACTGGAATGTGTCACACAGAGGGTTTTTGAAGAACATTTACCTTAAAAATCTTGTTGGAAAAATCTGCAAGACCAGCCTCCCAACCCCTTTTAAAGCAGCTCTGTTCCTTCTGAAGCATGGAGGATTTTTTTTGCTGGGTTACAAGTTAACACACCGATTCAAATGGTCATGTTTGCAATCACTAAAAGCAATAAATTTGGGCTCCTCTAGACTGATGGTTTTTTTGCAGGTTTATTCTGCAGTATGTTATTGATGCATTTGATTAGTGCATTTGTTGCATACTGACATCAGACCATCCATTTAGTAGTTGTTCTATGATGCCTTCCCATTGTTACAGTGTTGTTGTCAACCGAAAGAGAGATGTTGTGCTGTAGTGCAACAGAAGTGGGACCAACCCGCTCACCGAAACATTTGTGGTATGAAAAGCTACAGGACTGCAGCAGAAAGCTATGAAACATAAACGGACTGGAAACAAAGCATAGGGTTGTATTCTAAGCAAAATAGCTCTAAGCAAAATTGTGCAATGTGGCTCCCTAAATCTTTTCCGGGGCTTCCCTTAACCCTCCGGAGCAGATTTGGGGACTGTGTCTGTTTGTGAGGGGCATAATCCCATGTGCTAGCACTAATCCTTGCACTATTTGTTGCACTGGTATGTCTACTCCAAAACTTTTGCTAGTGTAAACAGTATTAAAAATGAGATTCTGTATAACTGCCCTGATCCCATCATGAACACAAACCATCATTAATGCACAATAAAAAGAATGTCTTGAGGGGTTATAAATTTGTCTCAGAGCAGAGAAGTGATGTATTGGTGCATTTATAGGGAAGAATCAGCAAACAGGGAGGGGTTTTTGATTCTTCTTGTACCCACTCGGGCATTCTGAGCCCAGCTGATTTCTGAGTGCTGCAGGAAGACCTGCAAAAGGAGGTGCTTTGTCCTTCCCCCCTCCCACCCACTGATTCTCCCCTGCAAGTGTTTTCTTCCTAAATTGTAAATACAAAAAGAAAGAAAAAGGGAGTCAGCCATGTGGTCATTGAGTCCTCCAGCCAGTTCTGTTTTTAATATTCTCATTAGAAACTAATGAGTGCAAGGGTGCCGTGGTAGAGCCCTTGCTTCTCAGGCAGAAGGTCCCAGGTTCAGTCACCAGCAACTGCAGCTAGGCCTGGGAATGTCCCCAATCTGAAATTATGGAGAGCGCCTGCCAGTCTTTGTAGACAGTCCTGAGCTAGATGATCTGACTAAGTAGAAGGCAGTTTCCTATGTTCTTGTGGGGCAGGAGTGGGGAATCTCTCTTGTCTGAATTCATGGAGAGCTGCTGCTAGTCGTTGTAAACTATACTGAGCTAGATGTACTAATGGTCTGACTTTCTGAGGAAGCTTCCTCTGTTCCTAAGAGCCTCTTGTGAAAATGCCTCCTAAACTAACAGACAGTTTGTAGGTAATAAATGGTAGATCTTGTTGCCCAGGAGAAATACAAATTGCTAAGTCAATGATTTTATCAGTGAAGGGTCTGAAAACACCAAGAATCTGCTCTGTCCCTGGATTTTCCTCTAACTTGTGCTGGAAGAGCAAGCTGAGTCAGAAAAGTGCATGGTTCTTTTCTCAGATTCCCACTGAGGAAGCCATCATGTCCTCAGGCCTCTCCATTTAATTAGGGTCTTTGGCACAAGATCCACCTCGCACCTGCGTTTTGTCTGCATATCGGTTTCACAGACCTTTTCGCAGATGACTCAGCAAACGACTACAGCAGGAATGGATGAAAAGTTCAGGGCTCATTCCAGAGAAGCCAAAAATGAAGGCAAATTTCCAAAATGACAAGAGTTGCTGGTCACTTCAGCAATACTCTCACCTTCAGGCTGAGGAGGGGTGGCGGTTCATGTGAAAAGTCAGTCCAGGCAAAAGGATGCTATGATGGTGTTAATTTAGAGCTCCTCCAGGTGGTCTGTTTATTGAGAATTCATCCTGATTTGCTTGCACAAAGCTTAAATGGAGTATATACAATGCCTCATCTGGATTGAGCACCCATTCTGATTTGTTTCCAAGGAAGTTATATATCTCCCTGTCAACTGATTATTTCCCACACGCGTCAGCATATTTCCTCATTACTTTCCAGATGGATGGGATGGGTACTCTTCATGCATAGATTCCCCCCGCCCCCCAGCACCCATACAATGTTGTTGGTGTCTAAATGCCAGTCTGTATTCCCACTCCCCTTTCAATTTAATCTAGATTTACCCTTTCAAGGGTGGCGGTGCAGTCTGATAAATAAATAAAATCTGTTACCAAAGACTCATTGGTGATATGTCGGGAAGAGGACCCTTTTGCACATCAAGCCTCTGTCTGGAGGCACCAGACATGGTACATGGATTTTCATGCATAAAACATGTCAGTAATAAGTAACTTCTAAACTTCTTTGTCCCCAGGGCTCAGGATTAGTATCAAAGCGTAGGGTTGTCCTTGGGATGAGAACTGGGGTATTAAAAGGCAAATACACTCTCTGTTGGCACCTGTGAACTATAGGAAGGCATGATTTCTGGAAGTGATAGCTTACCTGTCATTGCCAGTCTTTGTCTCAATGCACAGACACATAAGAACGTAAGAGGAACCTGGCGGCTGTATCAGGCCATCTAATTAAGCATCCTGTTCTCACAGATGCATATGGAAGGCTTGCAAGCAGTACCTGGGCAAACAGCAGTCTTCCCATTTGTGATTTCTAACAACTGGCATTAGAGTGGCATGCTGCCTACAACAAAGGAGATATAGAATCATAGAACTGTAGGGTTGGAAGGGACCTCAAGCAAATCACAACTAAAGCATCTGTGACAGGTGGTTATCCAACTGCACACCACACCAATTTTTTAAATTGATAAATATTTTGGAAAACAAAAGGAAAACATTCCTAGCAGTGCTGGATTTATATCATAGAGCACAACTACTTTATAATATGACCATGGGACAGCCAGAAAGTATAAAATAATGCTGTTATATAAGAACATGAATCAATCTCAAAATATAATATTGAATCTTTCTGCCACACTTGCCATCCTCTACTGCCACACCAGTGTGATGCACCACACCTTTTGAGAACCCCTGAACTAACCTTATGTGTTCCTCATGTGTGTGCTCTAAAATATACCTCAGAATGGCACCATCAGGGTATGAATTTGGGGTGGATGCCCAGAGCCCCACTCAGGAGAATGAGCAAAAGGACTCACAAATGCAGCAGGTTTGATTCACAAAATTTTGAAGTACTGTAAAGCAATATTGCCTTCTAAAGAGCCCCCCCCCCTTCCCTGGTGAAATATACTCAGAGTCGCAAAGTGATTTCATGCTCTTTATTCAGCTCATAGTGGTGAGGAGGAATGAATAGAAGTCCCCTCACAGTATCTGCTTTATATACATTATTTACACAATGGGCTGCACATGATTGGCTAATTCCGGAATTCTACTGTAAGCCAATCAGGTTGTGGATTCACTTCTATCTGGAGCAGGATTGGGTGGTTCCTGCCAACCAATCATACTGCTGCATTGTTCTAGGACCAATCAGACTGCTGCATTCTGAATCCTATTGTTCTAGGACCAATCAGACTGCTGCATTTTGGATCCTATTGTTCTAGGACCAATCAGACTGCTGCAGTTTGGATCCTATTCAACTCAGTACATAACACCCCTCCCCTCTAAGTTCCAGTCCTGCCCGGGAGGTTGCATTCATAGTCCTCAAGGTATGCTGGCGGCCTACGTCTGCGTTGCAGCCTGGGGTGTTCCCTGGTCTGGGCTCCAGGTTCTGGCTCGTGTTCCAAGGATGCTGGCTGTGATGGGGCTATTTGGTCTGGTGCAACTGGCTCGCTCAGTCGTGGTTCTGGTTCCGGTGTCCTTTCGGCCTCACGGATCCTCTCTGTATTTACTGATTCTGCCTCTCCTGCTGGCCCCTCCTGCTCTATGGGCCTCACTGCCCCTCTGTTCCCTTGGGACTCCTCTGACCTGTCCTCCTCCTGGTTTTCTCCCGGGAATCGTCGCCGTATCTGGTCGCAGTGGCGGCGCCAGCATTGCCCCCCATCCGATAGCACCTCGTACGACACGGGGCCAGTGACCCTGGTGACTGTGGCGGGTACCCATGCTGGGCCTGCCCCAAAATTCTTTGCGTACACTGGGTCCTGGGCCTCGAAGGTCCGGGGGTTCCTGCCTTCCCCCACCACTACCTCATCCTGAGCTCTATCGGGGTGAAGGCGGTCCAATCTGATTGCAAGGCGCCGACCCATTAGTAGTTCAGCGGGGCTCCGGCCAGTCGTTGAGCTGGGGGTGCTGTGCTGTGCTAGAAGGAATGTGGCAAGGTGGTACTCCCAGTCCCCTTGCGTCATGCGGCGAAGGGTGTCCTTGGTGGTCCGCACCATGCGTTCTGCTTGGCCATTGGTGGCAGGGTGGAACGGCGCCGAACGGATGTGGCGGATGGCGTTCTGCGCTGTGAAGGTTTGGAATTCTCCTGACGTAAATGCAGTCCCGTTGTCTGAGACGAGAGTGTCAGGGAGCTCATGGGTTGCAA
This sequence comes from Podarcis pityusensis, assembly GCF_964106645.2. Classification (NCBI taxonomy): domain Eukaryota; kingdom Metazoa; phylum Chordata; class Lepidosauria; order Squamata; family Lacertidae; genus Podarcis; species Podarcis pityusensis. Next base: position 6,284,617 of record NC_138037.1, on the reverse strand, counting down.
ACAGCCTGCGTAGTACCCGGATGGCTGCGGACGTGGAAGTGGACGGTACCAGTGCGACTTCCAGCCATTTGGTGTAGGAGTCCACCACTATGAAGAATGTTTTCCCCTGAAAGGGGCCAGCGAAATCCACATGCAGGCGTGACCATGGTGCTCGGGCGGACTCCCAGGACTGGACTGGGGCCCTTGGGGGACCTGGGCGGGATTCTTGGCAGGCCTGGCAGTGTTTGACCCAGGCCTCTATCTCTCCATCGATCCCCAGCCACCACACATAACTCCTGGCAAGGGCCTTCATTCTTACTACCCCTGGATGTCTCTCGTGTAGGGCTGTGAGGACCCTTTTGCGGAGGGGCTGGGGAACAACGACTCTGCTTCCCCATAACAGGCACCCGTTGTGGGCCGACAGTTCATGTTTGCGGGTTGTGTAGCCGGCGAATTCTGGCCCGGGGCCGCTGCTGGGCCATCCCCTCCACACCCAGTCCAGGACCCGGGAGATGACCCTATCTTTCTTGGAATGGTGTGCAACTTCTTGTGCCTGAATGGGGCGGTCGGGAAGCAGCTCCAGGCTCATAACCTCTTGTGCAGGTGCTGGGTCAGGGCCTGTTTCCGGTAGTGGTAGCCTGCTGAGGGCGTCCGCATGGCCCATCGCCTTCCCAGGTCGGTGAATCAGTGCATACTGGTAGCTGGCAAGGAAAATTGACCACCTGAGGATGCGAGGAGACAGCACTTGGGGGGTCTGCTTTTCGGGGGCAAACAAGCCAAGCAACGGCTTGTGGTCAGTCACCACGGTGAAGGGCCGCCCGTACAAGAAATCATGGAATTTTTTTACTCCCTTCACGATTGCCAGACCCTCCTTGTCGATTTGCGAGTATTTCCGCTCGGTTGCGTTGAGTGTCTGGGAAAAGTACGCCACCGGTACCTCTCTTTCATCCGGGAGTTGGTGCCCCAGGACAGCGCCAATGCCATAGGGTGAGGCGTCACATGCTAGCACCACCGGCAGCCTCTCGTCGAAGTGTGCCAAGACCGAGTTTGAGACAAGCAAGTCCTTGACTGCCTGGAATGCGGCCTCCTGGCGCTGGCCCCACACCCAAGGGGCCCGCTTGTCCAGGAGTCTGTGTAGGGGCTCCGCTACCACCGCCTTGTGGGGAAGGAAGGAATGGTAAAAGTTCAATAGTCCCAAGAAGGCCTGAAGTTCAGTCTTGCTCTTGGGCGCTGGGGCATCACAAATGTACATAACACCTGGTAAGACCGTTAAACCCAGAGTATAAAACGATCTAACTGCCCCACTGCCCTGCAATGCCAGTGTATCCTTGTCTAGACCAGGGAATACAGAAAGGATTATATGAATGTTTGCAACCCTTCAATATTAGCAAGGAAGTGTCTCTGAAGAGCAGTCAATCCTGTGCCACTATGTACCAAACCATGAGAATATTTGGGCAGCCAAATCCGCTATTCACTTTCAGGATTTGAACCTGGAGCCTTTTGCACACTGACTATTATCTCTGCAACAATTCTGCTAACACGAGTCTTTCAGCAGGGCTCAAGAAAGCCTGCGATTTGAAAACCTCAAGGAACGCACGTCTCTGTTTTCTGCCTTGCTGCCCTCATCCTTCCAAGGCCTCTTCCCTCAACATGACTCATGTCAATACTGAAGGTTAATTAAGGTTAATTATCTTCCCCGCTTAGCAGCACATGCAAGTTCAAAAGAGGACCGGGGGAATCTAACACCCCTCCTGTTGCCATGAATCATTTTTCTTCTTCATTTACTGTAAGTGGCAGGCAGCCAGGATCTCTGGCATCAAAGCGAATGCTTCTCCACACGAACAGTCAACTTGTGAACCTGGTAATTTCAGATGTGCTTATAGTGAATGCCTTTGCCAAACATTTTAGATTTTTCTTTGGTTGGGGGGAAGAATGAGATGGAGCGAAAGAGGCTGTTTGATGTTTCCAAGACTAGAATTAGCATATTAGATCATGCATCACTTTGTCTTCCTTTTAATAAAAGAAGGATCCGGGCATATTGAAAAGAAGCGCAAATATTATTAAAGACTCATGAGCTGCATTTGAATCCAGTGATCTGACTTCGAAGTGGAAGAGGGTAGATGACCTGAAGAATAAATCATGTAGTGGACTCATTCAGCCAACCAGATTCCCAACATTTGGTGACTACAAATCATGTTTGTGTTTTGGACAGTTCTTAGAGCTGAGCAAAAATGTCATCCTGAAATTCTGTACTCTGTTTGCAGATGGGAAAACTGGGGATGGGGCGTCCTTTTGCAGAATATCTGTGTTTGTGTGTGTCTGTGTGAAATTCTCCAGCAATTTCTTGGGTGGAGCTTAGCAACTGGGGAAGGGGCATAGCTTTGCATGCAGAAAGTCCCAGTTTCAATCTCCAGTGGCATCTCCAGGTAGGGATAGGATAAATCCTGGAGAGCCACTGCCAGTCAGTGCTGACAACACTGAGCTAAATGGAGCATTGCTCTTGTTCAGTGCAAGGCAGCTTCCAACGTTTCTATTAGTAGTGGCACTACTTTCATTGGGATTGGGGGGGATTTTTGTGTGTGGCTGCCACAAGCAGCATCAGTGGCAATAGCAATAGCATTATCAGAGCTCTTGTGTTGGCAGTCTGGCTGCCATTTTGTCCCTTCCACATTTCATTTGCCAGTTGTGGCTCTTGTTTCCCAAAGTAGCAGGTGGGAAATCATAGAATTGTAGAGTTGGAAGGGGCCCCGAGAGTCATTTAGTCCAACCCCTGCAAAGCAGGAATCCTGCCCACAGCCATTCCTGGGTGGGCTCAAACCATCAACCTTTGGGTTAATAGTCAGATGGACTTACCTATTGTGCCACAGAGATTCACAGGTTACAGAGCGCACTAGGAGAAAAACAGGGGAAAGACTGTAGCTCAATGGCAGGGCATCTGCTAGGCCTGTAGAAGGCCTGAGGTTAAATCTCCCGCAGCTCTAGGTAGGACTAGGAGAGACTCCTTGTCTGAAACCCTGGAGAGTCAGGGTATTGAGCTGAGTATTTTAAATTTTGAGCTATGTAAACTGAGCTATGTATCTTAAATTTTATCACTTGCCTTTGGGTTCAAGGGCAGAATATATATTTAATAAAATGGAAAAAAACAAGAATAAATAAACTGTGTGTATTACAGAACACACTAGAAAACACAAGGGGAAAAGAAAAAAGGGAGAGTCCCTGAGGCACTTGGATCCTATCTCCCTAGCACCACTGGGGCTGTTTATGTTCTTGCAACCCATTCAGTCTGGTGTCAGTTCCTGCTTGACTTGTCAATTCTCACACCTCCCTATCTGCGAAGCTCTGCATGCAAGCTGATGCTCTTCACACCTCTGCATCCTCACTGGATGGAAACTTTTGATATATGCCCCACAGGAATGGCTAAATGCGCCTTTGCCTTTGTCGGTCTGAAGCCTTCATTGTGAAGCTTATTTATGACTTTTCTATGTGGCACTTTTCCTTCAGGGAAGCTCAGAGCCACTTTGGTGTGAAGCTACCAGGCAGTCTCGCCAAAGACACTTGAAGAGGGAGGCTCTATGCAAGTTTACGTGGCAATGCTAGAAGCCTCCAAGATGAGTAAATTGGAGTGATTGGTCTTCAGAGGATGGCACTGGTATATAGTGGGCATAAGAGAAACCTAGAGGAACAGAGAGAACCAGTGGAACATAGTTCTCTTCAGATATAAACTGTATAGGAGGGACAGGGAAGGACCTACTGGAGGTGGTATTACTCTGTACATCAAAGAGGGCACTGCGTCCAGCAACCTAGAAATCCCAAAAGGGACTCCATAGAACTGTTGTGGGTGGTGATACCAGGCTGTAAGAGTAATTTAGTACTGGGAGTGTACTATCACCCCACTGTTCAAAATGCTAAGGGAGATCTTGAGATGAAGAATGAAAGCAAGGAAGCAACCAAAAGATGGAGCGTTGTACTTGTAGGTGACTTTAACTACCTTTGCTTAGCCATATGTGTTCCAGTAATGATGAGATGTCCTCTTGTGGATCAATAATTGTTTAAGTAGCAGGAAACATCGAGTAGGGAAAAAATTCTCCAAATGGAGGGATGCAGAGTCCCCTAAGGTTTATCATTGAGATCTGTACTTTTTTTACCTGTCCCTGAACGATCTAGAGTGAGGGGTGAGCTGTGAAGTTGCCAAATTTGCTGATAATTCAGGATTATTAAAACAAAAAGAGATTGTGAATAGCCCCAAAAGGACCTCTCCAAACTGAGTGAATAGGAGATAAATGACAACTATAATTCAGTGTGAAGAAGTGTAAAGTGATGAATGTCAGGGCAAAAAAAATCTTAATTTCACATATGCGCTTGTGGGGTCTGAACTGTCTATGACTTAACAGGAATGAGACCTTGGGGTCATAGTGGATAGCTCAATGACCCAGTATGCAGCAGCTGTGAAAAAGGCAAATTCCATGCTAGGAATAATTAGGAAAAGAACTGAAATAAAACTGTTGATATTATAATGCTATTAGACAAACCTGTGGTATGACTGCAGTTGGAATACTTCATACAGTTCTGGTCACCTCACCTCAGAAAGGATGTTGTAGAGGTGGAGAAGATTCAGAAAAGGTCAACTAAAATGAGCAAGGAGATGGAGCAACTCCCCTATGAAGAAAGGTTGCATCATTCAGACTTTTTAGTTTAGAGAAAAGGCGAATAAGAGGTGACATGACAGAAGTTTATAAAGTTATGCCTGGTATGGAGAAAGTGGATACAGTCAAACCTCAGTTCCTGAATGGCTCCGTTTTTGAATGTTTCGGCTCCCAAACACCGAAAACCCGGAAGTAAGTGCTCCGGTTTTTGAAGAGTTTTTGGAACCTGAACATCCGAAGCAGCTTCCGCATGAGTGCAAGAAGCTCTTTTGACCAATCGGAAGCTGCACCTCAGTTCCTGAACGTTTTGGAAGTCGAACCATCTTCCAGAACGGATTACATTTGACAACCAAGGTTTGACTGTAGAGAGGACAAATGGACACCCAATGCAGCTGAACATGGGAAGATTCAGGATAGATAAGATAATGTACATCTTCACACAGCGCTTGGTTAAACTATTGAATTTGCTGCCAAAGGAGGCGGTGATGGCCACCAACTTGGAAGGCTTCAAAAGAGGATTAGACAAATTCATGGAGAACAAGGCTATCCATGGTTACTAGCCACAATGACTAGGTTCTACCTCCACTGTCAAAGACTGTATGTTGCCATGAATTACAAATTAGCATAGTACTGAGGTGCTCATGTCCTGCTTACAGGCTTCCCAGAGGCATTTGGTTGGACACTCTGAGTACACGATACTGGGCTAGTTGGACTGATCCAACAGGGCTCTTCTTATTTTCTCATGTTCTTGCCTCTGGACCAAGGCTGAGCTCCACTCAGCTGCAGCAATACATGCTGTGCACTGCGACTGAGCCCAGGGCTGTGAGAAATGACTTGGCAAGGAGTTCCCAGCTCTTAGTGTGAGACCACACAACTGAGACTTTCTATAGTTGAAGTTATGGTGTAGGATCAAGGCCAGCCATAGATATTCTGCTGCCTGAGGCAAAAGCCAAGGTGGCACTCTCTGATTCCACATTTGACCAGACTGGCAAATGATTCTTACTCAGTGGAGGCTGGTACATTAGGTCAAATGTGGCATTGTCCCACCAAAATCACTCAGGCATTCTCCACCTGCCTGCCTTCTTTCTTACATCCAGTCAGTCCAGAAGGTGGTCTTGGATATCGGCTTCCTCCACCTTAGTCTGAGTGTTACCCTGATAGAACTCAATGAGATGGGGGCAAAACTGGAATTAGTTTACTTCGCCTGTCATTGGCTCTGCCTTTACCTACTGTTGGTCTCTCTGCCTTCTGCCTCATTAGTTCTAACGGGCACCAGACCCAGCCACCACTGATCTTACTTCAACACTGGTGGTGAGATAGCATCTTCACCACAGGCTAGGGCAGACTTTTGTGTGGCAACAAGGGAATGGCTGGAGGTGGGGCTTAGAAGGAACAGCTGGGAGCTGCTGCCCCCCATTCCGCGAGTCTCTTCGTCTTGCGGTTTTTTCGTCTTGCGAAGCACGGCTATTAGCGGCTTAGCGGCTATTAGCGGCTTAGCGGCTTTAAGAAAAAGGAAACAAACTCGCAAGAACTCGCAAGACGTTTCGTCTTGCGAAGCAAGCCCATAGGGAAATTCGTCTTGCGGAACGACTCAAAAAACGGAAAACTTTTGTCTTGCGCGTTTTTCGTCTTGCAAGGCATTCGTCTTACGAGGTACCACTGTATCTTTGCAACCAGAAGCACTTTGCCCCCACAAATAGGAGCTTGGGAGGGAAGTTGCCGCTGTCCAGACTTGCCTCTGTGATGACCACCATGGCCCCCGCCCCCCCACATATGTGCGCACCGCAAATAGCTACTCTGAGAGCTGGGGCAAGGGCACCTTGCTTAGCTAGCACATCTGATGCTACCAGCTTGCGTTCCACTCCGGCTATAAACACTAATTTGAAGCCTGGCACAAGGCAAATAATTGTTTACCATGGGGCTGATGTCAAAGAGCATCATTATGCGGCTTGCACCAACTGCACCATTTCGGTTGCCCTTTGTGTCGTAGATGAGGAAAGGCCTTTTCCCCAGGTGCACGCCGGGGGGTGGGGGTGGGAGTAAGGTGTTAAGAAGTCAGTTCATCTAGTCTGGTGTTGCCTTTTCTGACCAAGTATCGGCTCTGGAGAGAGAGAGAGCACCATGTCTGTTAAGGGGTATCACCAAAACCAGCATTATATGGGCATATGAAGCTGCCATATATTGATCCATCTAGCTCAGTTTTGTCTACGTGGCATGGCAGTGACTTTTCACGGTCTTAGGATCAGGTCCATCCCATCTGAGATCTGTTTTAGTGGAGATATCCAAGTCTGGAACTAGTATATTCTTCATGTCTATACAGAGCTGTGAAATCTCTGTGGCATGATCTCTCCCCTGTAATGTTTCAGAATGCTCCCCACATGTTATGGCATTATTGCATGAGCTTTTACATCCCACCAGCGTTAGCCAATAATGTGGAGCAGGGAGAACCATACTAGGATGAAGTGGCAAGCTTTCCTAAGTCTTTCAGAGCAGAAACATGTACATGGGAATGTCATGTGCTCTACCCAATTAGGGTTGGAGGAGGAATTTGTTTGATCTGCTTTTCACAGCAGAGCAACCCAATCCAATGTTCCAAACTTGCTGGCAGATTGGAACACAACTCCCAATGTACTTCTCTGGATTTTGCAGTGCAGTCTAGTGTGCAAATATACATGTGTGTATTTGTGTGTGTGTGAGAGTGAGTGTGTGTGTGTGCCCTAGTCTGTCATGACTGTTCCACTGTGGCTTACCTGGGCTGCCCATCACAGTCTTCTAATGCTGCTGCTATGGCCTGGCAGCACTTTATCACACTGTTGCTCGTAGTGCCGACTATCTGTGGCCAAGTGAACTGAAGCATGCTGACACAAAAATGGAAACAAAATGTGTACCTTAAAAAACATGCTTTGGAAAAATATGCACTTTTTTGTAGAAGTGAAGAAGTGTGCAAGCACACAAAAGCCCATACCAACTAACTTAGTTGGTCTCTAAGGGGCTACTGGAAGGATTTTTTATATTATATTATATTATATTATTTTATTTTGTTTCGACTACGGCAGACCAACACGGCTACCTACCTGTAACTACAATTTAAACGTGGACCTTTTGTGCATTCTTTTAAACAGTCCACACAACTGGGAAATAATGGACCTAAGACTGAGTGGCAGTGAAACTGAAAAGGGACAGAATTAGGTTGCTCAGTCCACCTCTACACCCAATATGCATTCATAGAAGATTATAACATCTGCAACAGATTTCTTTGCCATATATACGTACAGGGCTTCTGAGAAGTGAACTTTGAGACAGCTGGCAATGCTTTACCAAACATTGCCCTAGCCATATGCACTAGAAACTTGCTTTTGAATAAACAAAAACAGGGATCCTCAGAATTTGGATCCCAATAGAGGCGTCCCCCCATTTACAAGTGATCAACTCATGTGCAACCATGTATATGTGCAGAGCCATGAAATAAATATATAGATTCAAACCAGGAAATGATGGGACAGAGCTGGAGAGTCCATGTGGCTCGCAAGGAGGCCCTTTCTGGAGCCCAAAGAGGAGATAGAAGAAGCCCCAAAGAGACTGGAGGTGCACTGGGGCTTTGTTTAGGCTGCTCAGCCTCCCTGCCCAGCAGTTGACATGGATGGTAGTGCAGGAGCAGCCGCCATTTTTCTGTGCATCCTCCAGCCTCCAGCTGGCTCTCTAGTTGAAGAGATATTTGTGTGGAGACAGTGGGAGAGAGAACTGGAGAGCAGGGGAAAATGAGCATTTAGAGGCTTTTTGGAGGGTGTTCCCCACTTACACACTTTTCCCTTATGCACTCGGGGGCCTGGAAAGTAACTCCTGTGTAAGTGGGGGGATGCCTGTACTGAATGTTTTTGCTTGTGAGACCTTGCTGATGTTCTAGTTCATACTGTCTTGTCTATTGTAGGACATCTCTCTCCATTCTTGCCTTCTGGGAGCCTCCTCTCTAGTACTCCTCTTAATTAACTGAATGCATATTTTTTTGCAACAACTCTGTTCCCTTTATATCATCCTAAATTATGCCCTCCTCAACATATATGGCTTTCACATGCACCACAGTTACATTAGCATCTTCTGCTAGTCATCATTTCTCCAGGCTAAACATCTTTAATTCTTTTCATCTTTCCTCATGAATTAAGGATCTTTCTACAACTTCCAAATAACTTCATTGAAACTTTCTTCCCCCACCCCTCCTCCCCAAATGCCTCTTGGCTCAAAAGTTGGGTTTGGAACTGATGTGTCATGATAAATGTGGGTGGGTAGAACATGGCTGAAAAGAAATGGCTGGTGTCTCTAACCCACTCCATCCTGTGCCACCAGCAAAGTGCTGAGATGTGTGTGGTTAGAAAATGGGAAGTGGGGAAACTGTTAGCCAGTCCTATTGGAGGAGAACACCTTCCTGACCTAAAACGTTGCACTCTAGCCTTCTCCAACCTGGTGCCTTCCAGATGTTTTGGGCTACAGTTGTATTCAATTACAGTGCAATCCTATGGTTCAGTTATGTCAGCTAGAAACCTCTGGACTGGTGATGTGGCAGTCTGGGCTGGCACCAAAGGTTGGCAATGATGGGCAGCTGCCCAGGCCTATTGTCCAGCGGGGGGCCTACTGCCAGCATCCAGACCCTGTTCACCTGCCCTCTCCAATCAGGATGAATAAACAGGTCTTTCTTGAAATAATTTTTAGGACACTTTGAGAGGACCTGTTTATTCATCCTGATTAATTTGCAGAGGGATTAGATGACAGTGAGGTTTGGCAATGTTGCATCAAAACAAATGTTATCCCACATTTTCCAGTGCATTTTCATGTCAGTTTCCTTAACATGAAAAGTGTAATCTTTTGGGAAAGCAGGTTTTTTTGCACAAGACGTCCCTGTAATCACTCAGCCTGAATTTGCTGGTATGCGATTCAATCTCACCTGCATTAGTAACAGTCTGGAAGCACCCTTAGAGCAGTTTAAGCACTAAACCTCTATTTCTAATCAGTTTGTCCATACATTCTCTGTTTCTTTCTCTCTACCTCCCAACAGTCTGGGTCTAGAGTATCTCAAGGTCGCATGTGCCTACCTGACTTAAAAACTTCTTTGGAGGCTACCTTTGGAAGAGAGATAGCTGGCTGGTTCTCAGGCAAGCAGTCTGCTCTGTGATAGCACCCCAACTCTGGAATTTCCTACAAAGAACAATTAACCAAATCAAATGTTGCCACATTTAGGCACCAGTCTAGAACATTTCCTTCCTCCCAGGCATATAAGAGTGTTTGAGTTAAGAATTTGATTACATTGATATCAACACTGACTCTTCTTTAGCAGTCTTTGTTTAATTGTATTTTTTGTGACAATACTAATCATAGAATCATAGTTGGAAAGGTTCATGAGGGTCCTCTAGTCTACCCGCTGCAATGCAAGAATCTTTCTCCCAGTGGGGCTCAAACCCATAACCCTAGGATTAAGAGTCTCACGCTGTACTGACTGAACTATGTTTTATTTCATAAGCCAATTTGGCGACCTCTTGGTCAAAAGAGGGGATAAAATGTTTTGTTTGTTTGTTTTAATTTTTATTTATACTTTCCCATTACAATTTTTCACATTTCATTGAATATAACCATACGTTCATAATCTTCAAATTCCCTTCCCCCTTTCAATGGTTCTGTTTATTTATCAATTAACACTGCATATTCTAATTACCCCAAATGTTCTCCTTTCCCCCTATATATCTTCAATACTTTCAGCTGCTGAATTTATACTAACCCTGCTAACAGGGAATAAAATATTTTGAACCAATAAGATCTATCTGTTCATCTCATCTCATGTTACAGATGGTAACAGCAGAGAATTGGAAGCATGAGATCCTAGGCGGGTGCTGCTGTTTAGAAAGCTGTTTAGAAACTTAGAGGCATTACAGCTCAAAGTCAGTACTTACTGTGGAACACCAAGCAGCAGGAGCCATCTATCATAGTAAGAACTTGGAAGTCTGGCATGAAGAAAAATAAAGGCCCATTCTTGACTCACCCAGATTTTATTAATTATTTCCCACAGCAGTTAATCCAGGGATAATTGCTGTTTTATCACAGGGTTAGCTCCTGTCTTGCGCTTTAGCTTCTTAATACAGTTTCCAGAAAGTAAAGAACTCTTCTGAATTTCTGTGATGGCAGGGAGAGGGTGGTATTGGGGAACTGGAAGATTGCCCCAGGCATAAAAGCTACTAGCTAATGGAACTAGGTATAGTCACTGATACATTGTAAAATGACACGATCATCTTTATGGAAAATAAAACAAAAGAATAATCCTATCCAAACACAGCTGATGCTGAGGCATGAAAACAGACAACTAAAATAGCAAGTTGAAAACATCACCTATTCAACTGTGTGTTTGTTGTGTGTGTGTGTGTGTGTGTGTGTGTGTGTGTGTTCAGTTCAGAATTGGAACTGAGCATTTTCAAAATCTGAAATGTGTTGAAATTTTTGACAAAGTCTGAAAGGGAACTGTCCAGTTTAGAATTTTAATACATGTTCAGTGGGACATTGTGAAATTAAATTGCTTAGACTTCAGAATGCCTTGTCGGGGACATCTCAAGATTTATCTGGTGGGGTAAAAACCCAGGATTAAGCACAAACTATTAATTGACGTTAAAGAGAGGTCCCCCCCCCCCACTGCCAGATCTGAAACTATCATGAGGCGGCTTGTCTCTCCTGGATCCAGGAATGGCTGACGTTACAAAATACTGACTTGCTGGATCTAGAAGGATTTATAGATATGGCTGGCACGCCTACCTAGGATACGAGAAGGTCAAAGTCCACAAAGGCTTCTTGAACCACGTGGTTAGGAAATTGTTATATATGGTGTGGGCTAAGTATAAGGACTTATTAGAACCCAATACACCATGGTGGCGATCCCCAACAGAAGCATTCTCGGTTAAAACAAAACATGAGAAGTAATTGGGCAACTTACAAAGATCTATTGGAAGAAAAAGAAAATAGGCTAAAATTAATTTTTTTGAAGAAATTTGGACCCATTGGACTGATTAGTTGCAATAATTCCAACTAAATGAAACATTTCAAAAGGACAAAGAAAAAAGGCTTTTCCACAGAAATTTCAAGACTTGAGAAAGATCTAATTCAAACACACACAAAATGGCTCTCTAAAATGTACAGACTGGGAGGTCAAGGAGGAAGAAGTAAAATCTGTTATGGTACAATGGGCCAGAGATTTTGGTGACAATATTCAAACAGAATCATGGGAAAGGTTATGGAGGGAGGACCTGAAATTCACTGTGTGCTATGATTTGAAAGAGAATTTCATGGAAATGCTCTACAGATTGTACTTAACACCTGTAAAATTGGTATGTATAAATCTAGGTCAAGTGCTTGTTGGAGATGCAGGGAGGCAGAAGGCACAATGATCCACATGTGGTGGAATTGCAAAAAAGGGGGAATTTTTGGAAACAATATATAATGGCTTTAAAAAATGTTTAAATGTTCCTTCCCTAAGAAGACGGAAGCCTTCCTGCTGGGCATAATGAATAATGAAATTCTGAAAAATTTATGGAGAATTTTCATGTATGTAGTAGCAGCAGCAAGAATTCTAATTGCAAAGCTATGGAAAGGAGATTCTATTCCCTCTGAATTGCTTGCAGAGCTAGCAAGATTGACAGCAAGATTCCGAGACCATATAGACCAAATATTCAGTAGATAGTGGAACATTTACAGAGAATACCTAAAAGAATATTGTAAAAATTTAAATTCTTTGGCAGACCTGGATTGACCTCTGCATGAAATAAGAGAACTTTACAAAACTAACACAACCAAATAACTTATGAGAGATAAAGTTAAGTGCACAGTCAAAAATGGTAATTTAGGAATCACAACGAGGGCATTAGAAGGCATGTTGGAATTAGCTATGTGTGAATTTAATTTTTTTTTTTTGTAGTGAGCATCGATTTTGGATTGTTTTTGCTGACTTTTGTTTTTTTAAAAAAACCAATAAAGCATTAAAAAAAATCCAAAACGAAACAAAAACAGAATGCCTTGTTGGGCATCAAACATGCAAGTGTGTAAACCACCAGCTTCTCTGAACTGTGAATATCATTACATGTGCTCTGAATATTGGAACATGGGAAGCTGCCTTGTACTGAGTTAAATCAGTGCTCCATGTAACTCAGTATTGTCTACACTGACTAGCAACAGCTCTCCAAAGTTTTCAGTCAGGGGCCAGCCGTACTTGGCGATGCTGGTGATTGAACCAAAATCCTTTTGTATGCAGTGGTGGAGCTTCATGCTATGGCACTGGGGGGCAGAGAGCAGGCGTGGGCATGGTGTGGGTCCTCCAGCACTGGAGGGGGGGCAGCTGCGATGGCACCCCACTGGGATTGCACTTCTGGGGGTGGTGCGCTCCCCCCGCACTCCTCTTCCTCCGCCAGTGTTTGTATGGGAGGTATGTGCTCTACTACTGAGCTAGGGCCCCTACCTAAGTATTTAGCATTACATTGCATTCTAGATACTATTGCATTGCATCTATCAAATACTATTAAGAGCAAAAATTCTCCTACAATTTCAGCTATCAAATTCTAGCAGATATTGAAGTGAAATCACAGTGTGTCTACTATAGATATCAATTATGCAGCAAATATGCAGCCAACATCTGCACAAATAGCAGATATCTGAGAATTATATTTAACCTAAAAACTCACAGAACAGAAATCCAAGGGAAATGGATGGGAGCAAATAAGTTTCAGCTCCTATTAAATGCAAAATGAAAGAGCACGGTCCTCTGTTCTGAAGGGCATTCGGAGGACAGTTCTCCATTTAAAGGTGTGCTCCATTTGAGAGCTGTCCAGTACAAGTCTGGTTTAAAGATAAGGAACCATTAAAAGTAAGCTTAGGAACCTTGAAGCCGCCTATCCACAGTTAGCTGCACCTGGGTCAGCAGGCTGAACAGGCACACAAATCCCCACTACAGTGTATACTATAGAAGTACTATACTTCTATTTGAATTGTAGTTACCTGGGCAGCTCAAGACCTCCATGTACACTACCCAGGCTTGCGCACCAGAGAGGTCACTTTGGTGCTGCTAACACAGCAAAAACAATGCAGGAGGTAGCAATTATGAGTTACTGGTCTCTGCAGCCACAGCAGGCACTGTGATTCTCTAGTGGTTTGACTTAACCCCCAGAGGTGCACTCCATTGTCTCTTGAGACAGACAGATGCCAACAATTTCTAAATTTGCATCTGTACATACCACTCACCATGTGCTAATTTTATGCAAATTGATGTCATATTTTGTTCCCCCCACCCCGCTTTTCTTTTGGTTTTGCAAATCCTCTTTTTCTTGGCAATGTATAACAGGCCACCCTGTGGTAGAGCCAGCAAGGCCTCTATCACTAATGATCAACGAATGTTACGTCATACCAGCAAAAGTCTCTCCTCTGTTATTCGCTCTCCAAAGTTTAAGGATACATTGCATTTGAACATGGAAGCTCCATTTAGCTTACCATAGCTAATTTATGTCTTGAGGTTGGCAGGGAGGGAGAGTGAGCATATCACATTGTCATGAAACCCAACGAAAAACCCATCTTCCTGATGCTGCCCTTTCAGATTAAAATGCCCTCTTCAATTATAGGGGTCACCGCTTCCTTAATAAAAAAAAGAGAGAGACTGAGTCATTATTTCCATAATAGCATGGAAAATACATTTCTCAGGCCTGCCTTCTCGGTACTGTATCAAAGCCTTGTTTTCTGCTTCACCATCCCTCTCCTGGTTGCAGTCCCCCCCTCCCTCTCCCTCCACTGCAGCGAAGTGAACAGGTCTATTTTGTCGTATGGCTTCTTACCTGTGATTAACACTCTGACCTTGCAATTACGCACATCTGGACGGGGCTTTGTTCCGCTTTGATGTTTTTTCAATAACTTTTCTCCTTTCATTTCTCCCTCCCCCACCCTGCAACCTGGTTCTCCAGTATCTGTCCCCCAACCAAACCCCAGTAATCTGCCACATTGCCTCTGAGCTCCCAAAAGCCCCAATGGGCTCTGAAATTATATGAACTGGAGTGGCATTCCTGCTTAATGGTTTCAGGTGAGCTGTGGACTTGCTCTGATGGGAAGTCTTGGACCTCTGAGATGACCCTTTTCAAAGTGTGGGGGAAATTGACAACAGGCTCTTGTCCCATCCTCTTGTTCGCTGTCCTTTTATGATTGACAGGGGCTACTATTTTGCTTCATTGTCTTTCAAATCTAAAATCTAACAAGAAATGAACAAAATTTGGATAATATGCTGGGTAATGAGATAATGGGTTTTCTGCATCTCTCTGAAGGCTGATTCATGGCCAAACAGTCCTGTACAACTTAACTGCCTCTAATATTCCTCTTCATTATTTGTTTTTTAAAAACTGCACATAGAAAGCTAGTGCCTCTACCTCAGCATTCTCTCCCTGTTCTAGTGTTCTCTGTGCCTGAATATTTCCCTTGTAGAGGAACGTTCAGTCAGAAAGCCCCCACCCCCGCCCAGCACTGTAGTCTGAACTGATAAACTCCAAAAACAGCTTGACCATGTGGCAAAATGTTTGACTATGCTGGGGCTATATGTAAGTTTCTGATATGGCACAGTTCTCCTCGACATAGATTCTCATAGGGGCATTAGTTTGTCTGAAATGCGGCCCCATATGAACTTCATAGAATTTGCCATGTGAAAGAGAGCACCTCCTCATTTCAAACAAAATCCCTGGATGTAGGGTGGTATATAAATTCAAATAACAACCACCACCACCACAAACAACAACAATTTCAATGATGCACCACCTCAGAAAAGGCCTGGGGCCTTTTTTTCTGTAGAGGACAGAGTAGCCACTCTTTGTTTCAGTGTTCTGGGTGCACCAGTGCTGCCATGTTTTGTGTTAAAATGTTCCTGCATCTTAAGCTGAGTGCCTCTGTGAAAGTTTAAACGTGCCTTTCTCTTTATGTTTTGTTGTTTCTTTTTCTTTTATCAGAGGGTTTCTTTTCCCCTCTGATAATTAAAGGCATGGGCTATGTCTGAGCATATGCAGAGTGCTCCCTGAAGAGCATCATCTTCTTTCTAAACACCTTTAATCAGTGATGGGGAACCTGTGGCCCTCATTGTTATGCCTCCAGCCAGCATGGGCAATGGTCAAAAATGATGGGAATTGTAGTCCGGCAACATCTGAAGGGCCACAGGTTCCCCACCTTTGCCTTAAATGATGTAGGGAATAACAAGACATTAAATACATCTTTCTGTTCTGGTAACTGACCACAAGGGTATTACCAGTGGCGATTAGCCAGGACAGCTTAATCATTCCTCCATGTTGAGATGCAACGTATCTTTGAATACCAAATGCTGGGGGCAAGCGACTGCAGTGTTGCCATCACCTACATGCTTTGCTTGTTCATCCCCAGAGGCACCAGCCTTGTCCTACCTTCAGGACAAAGTTGCTTAAGCGAAGCAGGTTGGCCTGTGATCAATGTCTGGATGGGATGGGGGCCTGAGTGGGAATTAATGTTCATCACCTTGAATTTCATCACAGAAGGAAAGGGGGATATACAAATAAATGTTACATAAGATTTGAGAATGCTATTTTTATGTGAAAACCTAGGTGTTTGACACCCCAAGGAAAATCTTCAGATTCTGAAACACTCTAAGGTTGAAAGCATATTGCTAAGGACTGGCTAAGAAGAAAGCTAAAAGAGATGTTGTGGGGGCTCAGGAGTCCGGGAATCCCCTGAACTTTTAGAAGATTAACTTTTCCAGGTGAAAGAAAGCACAGGGGGATAGTCTTTCAAACTGCCTTCCAGCCACAACAGGCAATGGCTGTGTTAATTAGATTACAAATGCTCTTTTATATTTGGCAGATAGCTTAGGAGGGCCAAGGTGGGGCAATGACAGGAGAGGCACTGCTTAAAACACAGACAAACACCTGTAGTTCCACCTTCTAACTGGTTCATTGGCTACTTTAGTATTTCGAGGCCTTATTTGCAGTGCTATTTTTCTAGAAAAAAAGGTGCCGGAACTCACCATGAACACCTCTCTTGTTCTCCTATAACAGCAATGGCAAGAAGACACCACATTGGCTATTCCTGATGTGGAGAGAACTGATCAAACACTGATTAACCTAATTCTACGGTGGAAGAAATTACATTCTGCTAGGATTCACCATACATTCTGTTAACTGATATTCATGAATTACAAAAAAGGTCCAGTAGCACCTTAGAGACCAACTAAGTTTGTTCTGGGTACAGTACCTCGGGTGAAGAACTTAATTCGTTCTGGAGGTCCATTCTTAACCTGAAACTGTTATTAACCTGAAGCACCACTTTAGCTAATGGGGCCTTGATTGGCTAATGGATTTAGCTAATGGAGCACGATTTCTGTTCTCATCCTGAAGCAAAGTTCTTAATCTGAGGTAATATTTCTGGGTTAGCGGAGTCTGTAACCTCAAGCGCCTGTAACCCGCGGTACCATTGTATAGGCTTTCGTGTGCAGCTTATACCCAGAACAAGCTTAGTTGGTCTCTAAGGTGCTACCGGACCTTTCTTTTTATTTATTTCAACTGCGTCAGACCAACGGGGCTACCTACCTGAATCTGATATTCATGAGTTAACCAAGCTGTTACTCAGTGTTTTCCAGGATCTATGACTCTATGAGGTGGCTTGGAATCTGTTTTTGGTGTTGGAGGTAATACACCTCTGAACGCCTGTTCTTGGGACATCTGGTTGGCCTCTGTGACAACAGAAAGCTGGACTACATGGGCCTTTGGCTGGATCCAGCAGGCCTCTTCTTATATTCTTATTTCCTCCTTTTAAAGCAGAGGTGGGGACCCTCTAGCCCATGGACCATCCCTATATGACCCATAGTCTCCCCACATTGCCCGGCACCCCCACTAATACTCTGTGGTGTGATTGGGGGTATGTTTGTCACAGTTCAGAAGAGAAGGGTTAACCTCACCACACAACTCTAACCTTTT
Source organism: Podarcis pityusensis (assembly GCF_964106645.2). Lineage (NCBI taxonomy): Eukaryota > Metazoa > Chordata > Lepidosauria > Squamata > Lacertidae > Podarcis > Podarcis pityusensis. The sequence continues at coordinate 6,267,012 of NC_138037.1, read as the reverse complement.
TAAAAAAAATCTAAATGTGCATAGCAGAAGCCATTTATTTTGTTATATGTCAATCAGAATATGCACACTTTCTTAGAAACTTGATAGTTTTTACATTTGATTTTTTGTTTAAAATTTAAAAAGCTCCCTTGTTATATAATTTCTCTGGCAATAGCAATGTAATGCTTTATTCGATTTATAAAACAAAATAAAAATGTATAGACTGCTTAATCGACATCATCCAAAATGGTGGCTGCTATTTCATGACCATTATCAATTATTTTAATGTATTACATTATTTTTAAAAACTAATTGTATTGTGTTGATTGACATGAGTAAATGTTTTTCAAAACACGAAGGGCATTTATGTAAATCTGGCTGTTTACATCTGGCACTAGTACCCGGTTTCCCACTCTTCTCTCTTTCTTGCCCTGTGTAAAAACAAAAAACCTGTTTCTAACTTTCTGTCACTCTCTGTTGTGACCAAGAAACAGAATTCTGGTGAACACTATGTAAATGAGGAGTTGGTGCTATGCAGTTATGAACCAACTTGATTCTTAATGGATTCCATTAAGTTCTGTGAGACAAAATAAGCAGTTTGAGTTGAATCCAACCAAGTCATTGCATGAATGGAATAAATTCTGCTCATGCAATGAAATTTCACTGTCTCTCCTCCCCCTTGGTGTACCCCCCTGTACCAGGTTTGGAGGAACAACTAGAGTAGATGGGAGGCTGCAGGAGCATGCAGGGAAAGGAGAGGGAGGGGAAGTTGTGTTGTGCAAGCACAAGTCATCCACAGCAACTTAGCAGAATACAACCCTTTGCAATCTGAAATATAGATGAGAGGGGGAAGCCCTAATTCTCCTCCCTGGGAGCCCCCTCAGCCAAGGTGCAGACTTAGGGTAAGGTGGGAGTCCCATCCAATGATGTCCCCTAGTGATGAACATTTGGCTAGTCCATCCTTTTGGATTTTTCAATGCTGGCAGGAATGTGTTATGGTACTGCAAAGTCTCTTTCTTCTGTATATTCAAACCAAAAGAGAGCAACCTTTTGCCAATGCCAGTGGTTCATGCAGTTAAGAAATCTACTTTTGGATTGCAGTTTTCAAGAGCAAAGTTGGATGTGGTCGAGAGCAAGGGTTTTCTGTTTAATGTTGACAACAAACTGAGCTGCAAGCTGATGTTTATTTTTATTTTTTTAAGATGCAGCAGTTGTGGGGGGAATAGATGAAGGAAACATTTTGAGGGCATTCCATTCCTCTATTTGCGTTTGCTGACTACTAAACAGAGCAAAACAATGTATTTCCTTGGGAACCGAAGGCATTCACCAATGTTGAGAGTGTCGGAAGTCGTGCTTGTTTATTCCATGCCTGCGATATTGTGTTGGAAATGCACAATTGTCTAACTCATTCAGAACATGCTGTTGTGTTACATGCATGATCTTCAGCTGCAAGCTTCTCCGAACAATTATCTAGGAAATGCCTAGGAAGTGTAGCTTCAATCTCCAGACTGGTTAGCAAATGTACACAGCCTGGGAGACGATAGAGTTGCCAGATTGTCACTTGGAGATCTGCTCTGAACATTTAAAGCTTCCCAATGCATCAGGTAATGACACATCAGGGGATTCTGTGACCTGTTCCTCCTCTAATCTTGTCCTCTACTGTAGCTGTCACACCCAGCAACTGTAATGAACAGTAACTGTGTTCACAGAACTGATATGCTCCTCATTTGATTCCCTTGCATAAAAAATACTAGGTTTATGTATTTTTTACAAAAGTAACACATGAAGTATTATTGGAGCTTGTTGGTGGTCAAAACAAGTGAACTGGGGGATGTCAGGAAAGGATTGAACCTATGAAGCTGCCTTCATAGGGTATTGGTCTGTCTCACTTTCTACAGGCTTACAGTGGCTCTCCAGGGTGTTTTGTTAGTGGCTGCCTGAGCCTACCAAGAGATGCTAAGGAGTGACCCTGAAAAGGGAAGGATGATTCTCAGCAGTACTTTATTTTTCGAATCCTAAACTGAGCTCACCACATTTTCACACCAGTTTGCGAATTAAAAACAGCTATTTACCGAAATTTGCTAGCATTTTTGTACACATTTAATCTAATATACACATTTTTGTAATGCATTTTTGCCTAATATACACATTTTTGTATGGATTTTTGCCTAATTACACATTTTGCAAGCAAGTTCTCCAAGTATAATGCATTTTTAATGCCCACTCCCCCTACAAATGCTCATTTTGCCCCCTTTTTATTGATCAGTGAACTGCATCACAAAATTTTGAGAAGTTTAATTTTGAAGGTTGGCTGCTACATTTTTGTGCCTTGTTTCCGGAAGTGCAAATTGGGCAGGCTTGCATGTGAACAGAACCAAATTTCTTCCTTGTCTCTGTCCTTGGATCTTCTGCATTTAACACATATGTTCTATTAATGAACTGCAGTACTGCCCTTCAAGTACCACCCATGATCCCACCCACATGCAACCCACTTTAGGGAACCAATCACATGGCCAAGGAAGCTTCCTTGTACCAATAGGCCAGAACGGGTCAGGTGATAATTCCAGGTAAGGCTGGCTTGGTGGTGTGAGCAACTGGCATACCTGTTCTTGCTGATACCCCCTACAGAAAACTGATTAATCAAAATTAATCAACGGAAGTTTTGGGGGATAGCGGGGGGAGGTTGTGTCTTTTGAACCTGAGGTTTGAAACTTGAGATTTGAAAACGCTGAACCTTGTTGCTTACAGGATTGTCTACAACCAAACAAGCTATGTGGTATAGCCAAATTATTTTATTTTATTTAGATTATCTATATCTCACCCTTTGCACAGGCCATAGTATAGCATTTGAGAGATGACCTGCATTTTTTTTAGTATCTGACACCATTTGAGAAAGAACATGCAACCGTAATTAGCATTTGACCATTGACAGTTTTTCAGATTTCATATAGAAGTTTGCCAAAATATTCTTTCACAACTTTAGTATTTATTTAGCAATATCTAGATAAATATCTGTTAATATTCATGAATATTATATTCCAGAGACATGATCAGATGCATGTAATGCAGCTATAAAATAGCTATCCTTGGGGGCAGCAGTATAACTTGGGGCAAATGTTGGCGCACAGAGATTAGGGTTGCAACTCTAGGGTTGTTTTGCCAGCATCTGCACCTGTACTTTTAACAGCATCTTGATCTGCAGACATTAGCAATTGATGTTGTTCATAATCATGCCATGATGAGTTTCAGCTGCTGATTTCTGCTGACCTCACTTCTAAAGTACATGCTACCACCACAGGAGGGCAGCTTAGCCATAGACATCCTAGATGACGGGGAACCTTTTTCAATTCAAATGTTGCATCCCCTTGAGGGCACCCTTCTGGAGGCTGCATCCCATTAGTGGGTGGAGTCACGAGCAGAAATGGGCGAAGCAACAGCTGTATTTCTTAATATTGTACAGTGAACAGCAGCCACAGGTTTCTGTACAACCCCCACTACTCACCCCAAACAGGCAAGGAGGAGGCATTATCACAGTTCAAGGACACATTCCAGCCAGGCAAAAACACTCAACTAGGATGCAGAGCAGGATGGAGGGTGGGCATGGTCTGAAGAGAGTCTGTCCTTTTGGGTAGATAGAGAGGTCTGAAAGGCCACATTCTGAAACTGGACTGGAATTTCCTCTTCCCTTCTCTAGATGTAGCCAAATGTTGAAAAAAGCATGTGGTACAGGCCTTCTGAGATTCTAGTACTTCAGGATATATGTGGATATATTGCTACCCATGAGTAAGCACTTAGACATCATTAGCTCCTTAAGATATGCAGCGACTTCATATATTTATCTCTCAAAAGCCAAATATTAGGTTGGAACTCCTTGTTTCTTCTCTTATAGCCACATATTCTAGAGAGCATAATGCTATATAGAGAATGACGTGTTGGAATACTTCCCCAGATCAAAGACTCCATGCATGTGGAAATCTGGAACCTCAGGGACATGTTTTCCGGACTTCTTTCATAATGTCCTAGTTGTCTGTGTGCAGAGAATTTGGATGGAGGGAAGCATTAAAACCATGTGCAATAGGTGGCCTGTATTTGTTCCGAACCAATGTTGTATATCAATTGATTTGCCTTTATCAATTTCATTTCTACTTTTGAGGCTTCAGACTGTTGCTGCATGAGGATATTATCACCTGGAAAAGCTACCCTGAGAAAATGCCATAGCAAAGTCCAGCTTCTGTGACTTTCCAACACAAGCAAAGTACCAGAAGAGAGACCACTGAGCTTCTGTGTACCCCAGGGAACTTATTTCAGTTTCTGAATAAGAGTGTTAGAGGTGTCAAGGGAAGCTTTGGTTTGAGGAAGGATAGCTGTATTCCTTTTAAGAAATCAAAACAGACGGAGGAAGATTACAGCAATTAAACCAGCAGTTAGCCATTAATATGACAGATGTGGTGTTAAAAATATCTTCCTAATCCCTCACTTTATTATTATTGCACCAAACTCCCTCTCTCTCGTTTCTTTTTCTTTCATTCTTTCTGTTGTTGTTGAATGTATTGCCTGCGGTTAGCGCAAAGCACACACCTTAGCTGGTTTTTTAATCCTCTCATACTTTGAATAGATGAGTTGTTGTCAGAGGGTTTGCTTTGGACTATGGCTTCAAGCTGACAGAAAGCTGCTGTCCCAGGTCAATGAGAGTGTCTTTCACCCTCTTCCCTGCTCTGGGAACTCCATGCAAAATCAACCATTTGCCCTGATAAATTGCATTCAAATTCTACCTAACTGGGGACTGGAAGTATGATTGCCATACGTCCAGAATTTCCTGGACATACATGGAATACTGCAGTCAGAAGCAGTGTCTGGGTAGATATTGGCAAAAATAAAAATAAAAATGCCCGGGAAAATCTGGATGTATGTCAGCAATGTTGTTTTTGCCAATTTCCTTAAAAATAGCTCAAAACCATCATTTTTTAAATGTGATTTTGCCAAAAAAGTTCAACAGCTTTTGAAATATGGCAACCCTGCTGGAAGAGACCCTTGCCTACAACCCCAGAGAGCTGCTGCTGATCAGTATAGACAGTACTGAGTTAGATGAACCAGTGGTCTGACTCAGTACAGTATAAGGCAGTTTCCTGTGTTCATTTTCTTACAAAAATGGTTGAGCATATATTATCATGAATTCAAATTTCATTTTACTACCCCCTCACTGCTGAGGATGTGATAAATTTTAGGAGAAAACATTATGTACAAAATATTAAATGGGTTAAGTTTATGCCAGATGCCATTTACTTTAAAATGCACCAAGTATTCTTAAGTGAAGTTTACAAAGTGGAGCAATTTAAATTTGAGAACTTCAAAAAACAGAATTTCTCAGTACAGGCCTGCTCCAAATTTTGTTTCAGTTGTAGATACTAGCAAGGCTGGCAAGGAGAGTGAGTGGCTACAAACAGTTCGAGGCTATGTGAACTGTTACTATGAGCTAGTAAGATCACCCAGTGATGTTGGTTTGGACAAACAAAAGGAAGTACCTCTTTGGTAGTTACAGCAGGGATGTGGAAGCTCAGGTGTGGAGGTGAACTATGGCCCTCCAGGACTCTCATTTTGGGCCTTGGAACTCCCCCTCCCAGGGCTCACCAATCCCCCAATGCCTTTCCCTAGGCCACACCCAATATGAGCCCTGCTTTGTACCATCTTTCATTGTTTTTTCTGCTTGGAATGTGTCCTTAAACTCTAATAGTGCCTTTTTCTTGCCTGGATTGAAGATAGAGAGGACTGTGCAAGTGTCCTCTCCTCCAATTAGGAAGTGAAACTAGCTAAATGTTCAAATATTTACATTAATTGCTCCACCCATTTTGGCCTCTGGCTCCACCCACCACTGGCATAAGGTTTGCTCAGTCAGTTGTACAGATGCTACCAGTTGATTGGCAACTTCATGGTTCCCTCTTGCTCACCCTTCTTACTGCACTTTAACCTTAAACTGGACTTGGACTGGCAGACCTTCAAAAGAAGAATGCCCTATGCAAAGCGGAACAGATGGCCACCATATCTTCAATATGGCATGCAGGAGGGGAAGAGAAAGGACTTTCCCCACATGTTTTATAACTTGATGGCCACTTTCTATTGGACTCCTGTGGTACTGAGTTCAGTTTTTGTGGGTGCTTCTAGACATGGATGATTTACCACAGGGGTCACCAAAAATAATTTGTGGGCACCACATGTGTGTCGCAACTCTTCTGTTCCCCAGCCATGACCCCCACCCTGAAATCACTCTCATGCTGCAAATAGGTTTGGAAAAAGACCTCCTATGGGTCAAAGGCTAATCTCAGTGGGTCAATGCAACTCTGTAGGCACCAAGCAAGGCTTCTGTGGGCACACGTGGCACTTGCAGGTGCTACATTAGTGACATGTGATATAGCAGCATCCAATTGTCGCTGTTCTGCTTCAACCTAGAAGTGGAATAGCAACTTCAGACTTCCCTAGTGGAAACAGAATCATAGAATTGTAGAGTTGGAAGGGATCCCCAAGGGTCATCTAGTCTAGATTCCTGCATTGCAGGGGTTAATCTAAACTAAAGCATCCATGACAGATGGCCATCCAACCTCTACTTAAAAGCCTCCAAAGACGGAGTCCATTACAGCCTAAGGGAGACCATTCCACTGTTGAACAGCTCTTACTGTCAGAAAGTTTTTCCTGATGTTTAGTTGGAAACTCCTTTCTTGTAACTTAAAGCCATTTGTTCAGGTCCTAACCCCTAGAGCAAGAGAAAACAAGCTTGTTCCCTCTTCCATGTGACAGCCCTTGAGATATTTCAAGATGGCTATCATATCTCCTCTCAGTCTCCTCTTTTCCAGGCTAAACATACCTAGCTCCTTCAACCGTTCCTCATACGGCTTGGTTTCCAAACCCTTGATCATTTGTGCATCTGATTCTTCCTGCATAAGTGCAGAACCCTACATTTGTCCCTATTGAAATTTTGTTTTTGGTTAGCCCATTTTGTTAGCTTGGGCCCAGTTCTCTAATCTTTTAAGGTAATTTTGAATCCTGATTTTGTCTTCTGTGGCATTAGCTACCCCTCCCAGTTTGGTGTCAACTGCAAATTTGATGAGCATCCCCTCAATTCCTTTATCCATCTTTATAAAGATGCTGAACAATAAAGAGTCCAGGACAGAAATCTGCAGAACCTCCCCTTGTCAGTTTTTCCCAAGCATGATGAGGAACCATTAATGAGTACTCTTCAGGTTTGGTCAGCCAACCAGCTACAAATCCACCTAACAGTTACCTCATTTAATCCACATTTTACCAGCCTCCTCACAAGAATATCACAGGGGACTTTGTCAAAAGCCTTACTGAAATCAAAGATACACTATATCCACAGCATTCCCCTAATCCACCAAGCTTGTAATTCCACAAAAAAGAGAAATTTGTCTGGCATGACTTATTTTTGAGAAACCCATATTGGGTTTTAGTAATCCCAGCATCCTTTACTAAGTGCTCAAAGACCAACTGTTGAATTATGTGTTCTAGGACATTTTGTGGTATTAAACTCAAGCTCACAGTTGGTAGTTACCTGGGTCCCCTCACCCTTTTGAAGATGGGGACAACATTTGCCTGCCTCCAGTCTGCAGGGACCTTACCTGTTCGCCAATAATTCTCAAAGATCATAGACAAAGGCTCTGAGATTACATCTGCAAGCTCCTTTAGTACCCTTGGGTCCAGCTCATCAGGTGCTGGAGATTTGAATTATTTAAAGTAGCTAGGTGTTCCCTTACTATCTCTTTTTATATCTTGGGATGCAGCTCACTCCTTACATCATTCTGTTATCACCTGGTTGGGCTACATTTTTCTTTTGGGTGAATACAGAGGAAAATAGGTGTTGAGTAGTTCTGCCTTCTCTCTGTCACCCAATAGCATTTCTCTGTCTTCTCCATACAGAGGAACTACCACTTGCTTCTTCATCATCTTGTTTCTAACACAGCCAAAATAACTTTAAAAATTATTTTTAACCTCTCTTGCAAACCTGACTTCCTTCTGAGCTTTAGCCAGCCTGAGCTGCACCCTGCAACTGTTGACTACTCATGTATTCTCTTCCTTTGTGTTTTCCCCTTTCTTCCATTTTTATACACACCCTTCTTAAATCTCAGCTCATCTGTAAGCTCCTTATTTCAGCTCATCTGTCAGTCTTGCTTTACCCAGCCTCACATGTTGCCCCCCCCACAATTTTCATTGGGACCATTGTGAGGGAGGAAAGGGTTAAACACTGCTCCCCCCCCCCCCGCAACCATGATTTATCCCATGCTGCAATTAGGAGTTGGGAATCACAGATAACAGCCATTGCATTCAGAAAGGGAAGGGTTAAAGTGATAGAGCTGATTCTTAGAGAGGAGAGACAATTATTATCATTATTATATAAAGAAGGAGTATAACTAGAAAAATTCTAGGGCAATCTTATTGGCTGGAATAACTGCACAATAGGCCATTTATGCCTGAATAAATTATGCAGCTATTCCAAGCAGTTAAAAAAGTTGTATTTTCTGAGCTCTGGGGGAACAGACATTGAACAGGGAAAACACGAGAGAATGATGTTTTGTTCACCACGTCATGCAGATGCCCTGTGAATGAAACAAGTATGGCTATTCCATGGTAAATGCCCAGTTTGGAAGCAGCCTCTCACACACATTTCACACTGTCTCTGAAATAAATAACAAACATATCCATTCTCTTCCTGGCACAAAACTACCCAGTGTGTCCTGGATGTTTTCCCAGTCCTTCCCCCCCCCCTCCCACTTTCAAACATTCCAGGCTTCATTGCTGAACTTGGCTGGGACTTGGAAACATGAATAAGCTTTGCCTGTCTGGAAGCCAACTGGCAAAGGTGCCACCCAGAATGGTACCCTCCCATGTGTTATGAGGGAAATGGCTGGTCCGGATTCTCCTTGTAAAGCAATGCGCTGCTTCCAGGCTGGATAAAAGAGACAGAAGATCTTTTTGTTGCAATGCTCCCACCCCAAAGGGTGAGAGAGACAGGAGAGACATATTGGGCCTGCAGGAAACTGACCCTATTGACCAGCATGACCTACTTCCATTGTTACTAACTAATGGTTGCCAGCACATTGGCATGTGTGCATCTGTCTGGCAGAAGTGAAACAAGTGACTGAAAAATGTTCTATTCCATAGGTAAAGGTAAAGGGACCCCTGACCATTAGGTCCAGTCGTGGACGACTCTGGGGTTGCGGCGCTCCTCTTGCTTTATTGGCCGAGGGAACCGGCGTACAGCTTCCGGGTCTTGTGGCCAGCATGACTAAGCCGCTTCTGGCGAACCAGAGCAGCGCACGGAAATGCCGTTTACCTTCCTGCCGGAGCGGTACCTATTTATCTACTTGCACTTTGACGTGCTTTCGAACTGCTAGGTTGGCAGGAGCTGGGACAGAGCAACGGGAGCTCACCCCGTCACGGGGATTCGAACCGCCAACCTTCTGTTGGCAAGTCCTAGGCTCTGTGGTTTAACCCACAGCGCCACCCGTGTCCCTATTCCATAGGTGTGGTGAGGTAAATTCAGGGCTGTCTCTGTTATGAGACAGGGTGGGATTTGGTGGGAATCTGGTGGGATTTTGGGGGTCCCCATAAAAGAGATCTTCATATTGAGTTTTAAATAAGAACTGCAGCTTTGTCTCGGGTGCTTCCAGAGAACCTGTTTATTGAGCATTTGTTTTCATTTGTTTGCAGGAAGATTAGATGATATCACATCAATCAAGGGTGATCTAACACTTTCCAGTGCATTTCCCCATCACTTTCTTTATTGCAGAGAGTCTGACCTTTGTGGGAACTTCCTTACACAATATGAGGGATACTGAGATAACTGCTGCCTATCTTCTTGGTGCAGCAAAAGGGGCAACCCAGTCAGATGGGTGGCATAATAATAAAACAAAAACAAAACAGCATTTATTAGAAATGAATTAAAGGTATACAATACTCACTTAACCTTTCAAAGTAGTCTTTTACACTTCATTGCAGGAGCAAGCTGCTTCACCTCTGTATGGCTTGCATAGCCTCATGAAATTGATATTGTTGTTGTTGTTGTTAAGAATGAGGTTGAGATCTGTGTTTGTTTGTTTTATTATGCATTAGGAAAACGGTAAATGCTGTTTGGAAAACATGATGGGTCTGTATGAAATCCCTGCCCCCACTGCCTGATGCAAATAGACCTGTGCTTTGTTATGGCATGTCTGCTCCCCTCCATCCCGCCTAGCCAACAATTGCAGCCCATGAAATTGTGTTGCCCACAGCATAAAGAACATCGAAGCGGTCAGAGCTGGTCTTCCAGTCCCTATAATTTCCATCAAAATCCACAGGAATTCTGTATAGGGCCAAGCACAGCTTATTAACTGATGTTAACATGTTGTTATCTGCTCACCATGTGGGAAAGCTCAGCATTGTTCTTGCAGACAGTAGGATTTTAAAGACGGAAGGGGACAATGGCGCCAGCAATGGCATATGAGATGTCTTGTGAACACTCTGGTGCCTAAGCTAAAAAGCCCACCTCTTTAGGAACATAGAAACACGAGAAGCTGCCACATACTGACTGAGTATTGGTCCATCTGTCTCAATACTGTCTACACTGACAGGCAGCGGATCTCCTGGGGACATTCCCAGCCCTGCCTGGAGATGCCAGGTATTGAACCGGTGACGTTCTGCACACAAAGCACTACCACTAAGCTATGGTTCTTCTAACTGGTAAATGTGCATCTTTAAGAAAGGAGTGTGGCCTTGATTTCAAAACCTTCTGTGTAAGCAGCTCATCCTCCTTCGCTGGGCGTCTTCACACATCTTGCCAAGATGGTTGCACCAAATGAGAATCCAGCCTCATGTTTAGCAATACAATGCTAGCCCAAGGAATCAATGGTACTGGAAGCCATCTGGGGCAGAAGTCTATGATCCCACTCACCATCATGAGCAGGGGGCCCCTCCAAATGCAGCTTTGACACATTTTGAATCAAATGATGTGCTACACATTATCATCTAAAGTGGGAGTCCTTTATACCATTAGCTCCAGAGTGTAACATTAACTAAATGTGCATCCTTCTTACATAACAGTGTCAGCACTTGTGAAGTGCTCACAGTCATAGGAGCATAGGAACCTGCCTTATTTGGAGCCAGACAATTGGTGCATCTAGATCAGTATTGTCTCTAAACTGACTGGTTGCGTCTCTCCAGGGTTCCCTCCCAGCCCTACCTGAAGTTGCTGTGGATTGAATCTGCAACCTTCTGAATGCAAAGCGGATGCTCTGCTACTGAGCTATGGGCCTTCATGGGGCTCCCAACAATCACATGAAACCACCTTGTAACTAACCCTGTTCAGGCATTTCGATATACATGTGTAGGCTTAAAGTGGGGAAGGGAGCAAAGGCATACGTGCCCCACCCTTACAATTCTCTGGCCCTACTTCCAACCTCTGAAGTGTGTGCGTTTCAGAGACGGTTCTTGCATGTGCATCCCACTCCGCCCACATGAAGCCCACACATGTTCACCAATGCTCAGAGGCTTGCAGAGGTGAACTTTACCCATAACGGTTAAATTAAACAATGCATAGGAATGTCTGATGGAAAATAATACCCAAATATAAATATTTAACTCTGTGTTGGATGGTGGCTGTAAAAGTCTCTCTCTTTTGTTTTTGATGCGCGCCCCCCCCCCTCCTATCTAGATACCTCTGTATTGTCTGGTTGCTGGTTTAATTATTCATTTTACATACTAATTAACAAGTAGTGCTTTCCTGATAACAGATAGCCCTCCAGCCAATTGCTCGGGAAAGCAGAATGTATAGAATATATAAATCTATTTTGGGAGAGAAGCCAAAAAATAAGAGAGGGAGGGAGGGTTGGAGGGGATAAGGGGTGGGAAAAAAAAACCCTTAAAGGATTAGAAATAAAAAAGAAGGTATTTTGTGCTAAGCTAAATATTATTTTGTTTCTATTGAAAGGGTTAAGAAAACAAAGGCAGACTTGACAATTTCTCCCCAGTGGAAGCTGGGAATGGTCCACGGTGGCACAATGCTATCATTATTACATGGCCCTATTCTCACTGGATTTTCCACAAAATCTTTAATAATTTGATTCTTTTCAGCCCCAGCAGCCAGCTGAGCTCTTTAAGAAACAGTAACAAAACCCAGAGAAAAACCTACTACTGAGAAGGGAGCTTTGGTGTAGAGAAGAAATGAATCAGATTAGGCCTGGGCTGAATAGAACCAGGCAGGGCCTAGCAGTATGGCGCAGCCTGAAGCCCACAGTTTCATTCATTCCAGTACAATATCACCACCAGAGTCCAGGCCTACCTACTAAATTACACCATTATAGGCCTAGATTGATACACAACTTTCCCTCCCAGGCGGAGTTGGTAGCTGGAAGCCGGGGAGGTGGGGGGGGGTGTCTAGGGGGAAGTGGACTCCCCCCCCCCCCAGTGTTTCGGGAGTTGCTGTCTCTATTCAGTGCAAGTATTTCCATTCATATTAAGCATATCAGTTCTTAATTGTGCCACACACACAAATTACAAAACATGGACAAAGCAACAGCCACATTCCTCAGGAGGCAGAGTTGGGGGGGGGGGGTTGCACAAGTTCATTAAAAACTTGTAAGGTTTTTTTTGTGTTTTGTTGAGGTTGTTTCCCAGAAGCCTTAGCAGCCTGGAAGCCTTTCATAATCTCAGTGCCTCTTGTATTTGTTCCTCGGTGACTCACTTTCACGTAACAGTTGGGTCTCATGTATTAAGTTGAGATAACATAGGCTTTTTGACCTGCATCTCAGTGGTTATAGTTGGGGACCCCAACCCCCCTCCCCTCTCTCAGCCCCTAGTCCTGCCATCTAGTCTATTATATTAAACTACTTCAGAAAATTTAAAAGACTGTTTGTATTGGGTAGTTTATGGTGCACAATATTAAAAATGGGTGAATGTTTACATTTAGTTTTTTATATACAAAGACATATACATGTTGCTCGTATTTATCTGCATGGAACCAAGCTCATCGTTTGGCATTCCTGTATTTCAGCCAGAGTGGATATGAACTGGCTTGATAAAATTTTAACTGTCTCTCCTCTCTGCCCCCCATTATGGTTTTGCTCGTTAAAGATCCATACACCAGACTATACATAGTCCATAGATACTGTAGTTTGTTTGTTTGTTTTTGTTTGTTTGTTCAGTATGTATTAAAATGGCTTGGTTTTTTTTTATGCTGACTGTATTACAAAAGGTACGTGGAAATTAATTAGACTGTAAAAATAATTTGGGGAAAAACAATTATCAAGAAAAACAATTCTGATGATGTTTGGCAATGTTGCACCCTTTAGAACCATTGAAACCATGTCAGAGCTCTGTCAACACGCTGGCTGACAACCAAACCCCTAACGCTGTTTCATTTTTCATTTCAAGATGAGATTGGGAGTTTTAACAGAGATGCTTGTGTAGCTCCAGGCTTGGAAGAAGAAATGAAATGGGAATTTGTTGGAAAGTGGCAATTTTGGCTGGGGTTCTCTGGAGGATTGGAAAGAACTTGATAGTCATGAGTTGATGCCTATTGTGAATTCTTGTTAACCAAATATCTGTGCCTATCCAACATACTCCTAACAGACTGGTCCAAGTAATGGACACAAACCATCTAAAATGCTTTTACTTCTAATTTATTTCAGTATCAGGGATTTAAGTACACACTTTTTTTTCATTTTAAATTTTATTAAATATCCAAAAATATTCCGAAACATTTATCATCATATACAAATTACACACACACCCCATACAAGCATTCCTGCCACTCTACAGAGGAAGCAGAGACGTGTGGTGTTGGTAGATGACTCCCTACTGAGGGGAATAGAGGTGGTACTGTGCGGAAATAATGCGGTGTCCTGGGAGGTGCAAAGATTCACAATGTGACAGAGAAGTTGCCAAGTCTTATAAAGTCCACTGGCCACAAACCCTTCCTTTTGATTCATGCGAGTACAAACGATATTGCCATACACATTTGACATATACAAGGGACTATGAGACTCTGGACAAGTAGCTGAAGGGCATTGGGGCACAGGTTTTTTTTTTCATCACTCCTTCCTGTTGAAGGTTGTGGCCCTGGAAGACAGGGGAAAATACTGGATGTAAACTACTATCTGCACAGGTGGTGTTGTCAGGAAGAGTTTGGCTTCTTGGACCATGGTCTGCACTTCCTTGAGGAAGGATTTTTGGCAAGATATGGGCAGCATCTCAGAGCAGTTGGCAACAATGTGTTTGCTAAGAGTCTTGCGAACCTGATCAGGACAGCTTTAAACTAAAACCTGAAGGGGAGGGAGACAACATTCCAGACAACAAGAGAACACCTGGTACTGGGGATAATAGCTTCATTGATGTACAGGGCACTGAGATGGTGCCCCCAAACCTGCTAAAGGGCAGAAAACTACAAGAAAGAAGCAGGTGGGGGGAATCTCATGGTTTCAGTTGTCCGTATACTAATGCACAGGGTATGGGAAACAAGCAAGACAAATTGTAGCTTTGAACACAGGATCATAAATACAGTATAGCCTAATAGGCATTACTGAAACCTGGTGGGATGAGGCTCATAGCTGGAATGTAGAAATTGAGGGGTAGGAAGGAAGGAAGAAGGAGTAGCATTATATGTAAAGGATTTGTACTTGTGAAGAGATTCTTGATCTGGAGTATTGAAGGCAAACTGAACATAAGAAGGGCATGTATAAGAAATGGAAGAAAGGGGAAATCATGGAGGAGTATACATGAGGAGCCAACATGTTCAGGGTGAAGGTCAGGCATGCCAAAAACAGGAGATTGAGAGGAGATATTTTAACTATCTTCAAATATCTAAAGTGCTGTAACGTGGAAGATGGTGCAAGCTTGTTTTCTCCTGCTCTGGAGGGTAGGACCCGAACCAATGGATTCAAGTTACAAGAAATAAGATTCCAACTAAACATCAGGAAAACCTTTCTGATGGTAAGTTGTGTTTGACAGTGGAACGGACTCCCTCAGAAGGTTGTGGACTCTCCTTCATTGGAGGTTTTTAAGCAGAGGTTGGATGGCCATCTGTCATGGATGCTTTAGTTGAGATTTCTGCATTGCAGGGGGTTAGACTAGATGACTCTAGGTGTCCCTTCCAACTCTACAATTCTATGATTCTAAAAGTTTCACTTTGTTCAGTAGGACTGGCTTCTAAGTAAGGGCTCATCCAGACTTGCTTTTGCGCTTTGCTTGACACGGGTCTGTGTCTGAGTGCTTCTTGTTTCGTCCTGCAACTTTCCCCAGGAAAACCCGCTGTTTACCATTGAATCTGAGCAAACAGCAGTCTACAGAAAACTTTTGAATACCAGTTTATGGGAATCACAGGTGTGGAGAGTGCTGCTATTGCACTCGGATTCTGCTTGCGGTCTTCCCATTGGGACATCTGTTTGGTTACTGTGAGAATAGGTTACTGGCCTTTGGTCTGCTACAGCAGAGATCTTAGGTTTTTAAGCTCACCAGGTGATCCCAGATCAATAACTTTTATATCACCCACTCTTTCTCAGCCTGCTACTGCAGGGGGCTGTTGTGAGGAAGAAGAAGGATAATCCACAATCTTGTAGATCACTCTGACTTCAATGGAAGGAGACTTCAATGGAAGGAGAGTGGAATGCTGTACTAATTATCGTTATTGTAGTAGTAGTAGTAATAATAATAATAATAATAATAATAATAATAATAATAATAAACAATCCTTTTCTCCCCTCAAAAGTGCCACCAGCATACAGAGAGCCTGTATCACTTACCAGGGCAGTGTAAAAGGTCAGGGGGTGGTTGCAATGTCGGGGGGGGGGGGGAAGAGGTGGCACTTCTAAGGTCAGTGAGGAGGAACTAATATCTCATGCATCGCACATTCCAAAATTTTATGTCTATCTCCATATCAGCTGGAAACACTGTTGCCCACAGCTAACTGCTAATGAAGCTTCTACATTTTTACGTCCCCCGTCTTCCCACCGTATGTGTGTGTGTGTGTGTATTTGGTGCACTGCATTTTTCTGGCATTTCTTGACGTGTTTTTTCTTGTGCTGCATTGCTCCCAGAGAGCAGTGTGGTGAGCAGCAAATCGTTATTAAGTCCTTTGGCATTCAGTCTACTGGTGTTTAACCCTCTGTGTGCAGCAGCAGCCAGACTCACGCCTCTCGCGTTGAAGTTGCCCTCCAGACATAATGGACAGGCGGGATGGCATGTGGAACTCCTCAGGACTGGGCCATCCGAGGCTGATCTTGGAATATACAGAATTTGCCTCTAAAGGTGAAGGACACCTACTTACCTTCTAACCTGTATGGAACAGTGGTAATTGTCATCTTCCAATAATCACCTGTGGGTCCAAACACGATCTCTGCTATGAAGATTAGATCCCATAGCACAGTTCTGCACTGTACTGAGGGCTCACCACTCTGAACTCCCTCAGTTAGCTGGTTAAGCTATTGTCCAAAGGTGGGGAACCTTTCTCAGTCTGGGGGTTCCTAGTGGTCAGCCTTCTGGGAAGCCACATGCTAGGGGTGGGCAGAGCTAGAGGCAAAAGTGTGTGGAGTGATTGATGTGACTCTTACCTTTGTACAGTAGGCTACATTCCAGCTAAGCAGAAGTCTGAAGATTTCCACATCCTCCCATAAAAAACACCTCTCCAGCCTTCATTCAGGCTAGCAAGACATGTTATCACAGTTTAAGGACGCATTCCAGGCAGACAAAAAGCAATTGAGGTGTAGATCAGGCCAGAGATGGATGTGGCCTGGGAAGAGAGGAACATGGGAATTCTGAGTCAAACAATTGGCCCATCCAGTGGCTTGGGGGAGGTCGGGTCAGGGAGGCCATGGCCCTGGGTGCAGAATATTGGGGCATGCAAATCAGACATCCCCATGTGCCCAGCACGAGCCCCCCGTCAGCTGATGGGCGCTGGGTGAACGTAGAGGGTGTTCTTCACCCCCCCCCTCACAGTGACGAGTGCTGGGGTAGTATACTCCTGCGGGGGGGGGGGGTGTCACACGAGCACACCCCCACCCAGGGTGTTTGTGGACAACAAACTCCAGATTGTCTATACTGACCATCGAGGCTGAGGGGTCTTCGCCCCTCTCCATAAAATATTTGAGGGGGTGCTCCCCCAAGTTGATTGCGATTTCCATTCAAATGGTGTCCATGCACTGTGTCATGTGATTGATTATGCAGGGCAGTGCTTACCTGACCTCCCCATATTTTATTCAAGTTGGCACCCCTGATACTAACTATCAGCAGATCTCCTGGGTTTCAGAGAGGTGTCCTTCTGCAACCCTTCCTGAAGAGGCCAGCAAGTGAACCTGGGACCTTCTGCATGCAAGACAGGCACTCTGCCACTGAGCTATGGCCATGAACAGGCCCTGGACCTGAGTATTTTCCAGAATACTCCTGCCAAGGAGCCAACCTAGGGCAGAGGTGACTTGAAGATGAGAAACTGCCATTTAGTGGTTTCAGCTGCCTCTTTCGGAAAACTGATATTCCCCAGCATTCCTGCAGTTTTGCTGAAAGTGAGGCCTTTCATCAGCCTGATAGTACTTAAAGCCCCACCTTGAGATCAGAAGAGACTGGCACAACAATCCTCTCTGCACCATCTCTACTCGTAGATGTCCAGTTGTTTCCCAAAGCTTCTTGTCCTGGGACAGCGGGTAGCTTTGCTCCTGACAGCCCTGAGAACAGGCCATGACTGAATGGGATGGCACTAATTTAGGATTTCCTAGGAATCCATCTATCAGCAGAAGAGTTGTATCTCAGTGGCAGAACATCTGTTTGGCATGCAGAAGGTCCCACATTCAATCCCTGTTGTCTCCAGCTATGGCTGAGAGGGAACCCTGCTTGAAAACCTGGAGAGCAGCTGCTGGTCAGAGCTGACAGTACTGAGCTAGATGGACCAATGGTCTGACTCGATGGAAGGTCATCCTGTGTTCCTGGAGCAAAAAGGCAAGCAGGCTTGATAGCCAAGGATGCAAGGTGGGAAACGTTTGGGTCTAGTTGCCCCAGTCACTCTAGGCGGCTTCCAACCTATAGAAACATAATAAAGCATTAAACATTATAAATACCTTCCCTATACAGTGGTACCTCGAGTTACAGACGCTTCAGGTTACAGATGCTTCAGGTTACAGACTCCGCTAACCCAGAAATAGTACCTCGGGTTAAGAACTTTGCTTCAGGATGAGAACAGAAATCGTGCTCCGGCGAAGCGGCAGCAGTGGGAGGCCCCATTAGCTAAAGTGGTGCTTCAGGTTAAGAACAGTTTCAGTTTAAGAATGGACCTCCAGAATGAATTAAGTACTTAACCCGAGGTACCACTGTACAGGATTGCTTCAGATGACTCAGGGCTTAGATAACTCCATACCCTCCAACATTTCTCCAATGAAAATAGGGATGTCCTAGACCTAAGGAAAAGTGGGACCGGGACGGCTTCTGTAAATCTGGTGGTGCTGGATGTAGTACATATTAGGTCCTTGCTGTGTGCAAGCTACTGTACAGGGGTTAAGATATTATCAGGCCCTGCTACCACACTCCTGGATTCAAGACATTTGGAGCCTTACAGTGAGAGGCTTTGTTTTCAACCTAGGAGAACATTAAAAATATGATACGCACATCCTCATTGCAAACTGGAGTAATATAGAGCTCTTCATGGCTGTCATTATTTTCAAGCGGGATTCAATAACATACCAGCAAATTCAGGTAATTACAGTTAATTGGGAGGTTTTGCACAAGAAACCTGCTTCTCCAAAAGATCAGACCTTTTGCGATAAGGAAAGTGGGGAATAACACTTGCGTCATGCGACATCATCAGAACTTCTCCTCATAAATAGATCAGGATGAATGCTCAATAAACAGGTCATCTGGAGTTGCCCATAGTCCCAGCTCTCGATGAGGTGGTAAAACTACTTCTGGGCCTCTGCCACTTTAAGCTGTAAGGAGTAGGGCTGGGGCTCATGGGATTGAATGGGATTCCATGCAAAACCAAAACAATCATTGTGTGAGGAAAACTAGCATGTTAAAGATATGTCCAGACTAAAATTCTTATTCCTGACATGATAGTTTTCCATTTTGTACAGAAAGCCAATCATGTAAGCCCCCATCTGGAGTTTGAAGCAGTACCACTCACTGGCAGTCTTACTATGACCATAAGAACCAGCACACAGCTTGAGATGTTTAGCTATTTTGCTAATGGTGTTCCTGGTCAGGGGTAGACATGTGGAGAGCCTAAAGAACTAAGAGTTCAGAACTGAAATATGAATGTATAAATAGACTGGAGAGCGATAAGGAGCTAATCTTGTGGTCCTGTTCTGTATGATGTGCTTTGAGTAAACATTAAGGGTAAAAAGGAGTAATGGTAGTGTGTGTTGCTGTTCTCTGCACAAATAAAACTTTTAAGCCCTCTCTCCCTAAGGTTAAGCTTGAGAGAAGCTGCAGTTACCTCTGCAGATGACTTTATAATGAAGGAAATGAAAAAGAGCCTAATTGATGGAAGATTATTCATGAAGAGGGTGGCATACAATGATTTATAGTAACTGAGATTCAATTATCTTGATTTATTGTTGTTTACAGCAGAGGATAATTTAGAATGTCAACGCGAAATTAGTAGATGAAGCTTTGTCTTCAAGGTAAGACCACATAAAAATAGGCTGGTAGCTATAGTAAAGCATAATGCTTTAGATGCCTTGCTTCACAATAAGAGCTCGTCCTCACTTCCATTTGTCCTGTGTCTTGAAAGCACAGATCTGAGTGGTTTTCTGCTTTCTAGGCACAGGTCCAAGTGGTTATGCCTTTGCCCTGCTGCTTTCCCCCAGAAAACATGCTTTTTAGCGCTAAATTGGAACAAACAGCTATCTGTGGAAAACCTGGTTGCCATTTGTTCTGATTTGGCGCTAAAGCGTGGCTTTTCCTGGGGAAAGCAGCAGGGCAAATGGAAATGTGGATGACCCTTAAGTGATTGTGTGGGAAATGGTACATGTAAAAAAAGGTAAAGGGACCCCTGACCATTAGGTCCAGTCGTGGCTGACTCTGGGGTTGCGGCGCTCATCTCGCTTTACTGGCTGAGGGAGCTGGTGTTTGTCAGCAGACAGCTTCCGGGTCATGTGGCCAGCATGACTAAGCCGCTTCTGGCAAAGCAGAGCAGTGCACGGAAACGCCGTTTACTTCCCGCCTGAGCGGTACCTATTTATCTACTTGCACTTTGACATGCTTGCAAATTGCTAGGTTGGCAGGAGCAGGGACTGAGCAACAGGAGCTCACCCCGTTGCGGGGATTCGAACCACCAACCTTCTGAAGGGCAAGTCCTAAGCTCTGTGGTTTAACCCACAGCACCACCCGCGTCCCCTAATGGCACATGTACGCATGTGTATTTGTAACGCGACAAATAATGTTTCACAAATTTTGCCAACCAACATTCACTATGATCTCTCCACACTCAAGAGGCAAAATATTATTGTGTGTTTTTCTCCCCCCCCCCCCGCCCCTTTAAAATGGCTGTACACCCACCAAGTGGCTCACAGAGGGCTGGTCGCTTGTGCATCCTGCCCTCCTGTTGGGCCCACTTTCCCACCCTGGAAATCAGATGTGAGCTCTGCCAAGCATCACTAACAATGGCAGGCAATTAATGGGAGAAATGGATGCTGGGAGCCCCCAGGGTGCCAGCAGGTGTACACCAGATGTTGTAATCAAAGTATGTCATGCCAAATCGATGAGAGGAAACTCCCAGCAGTAAGAAAATACTTCCAGGTCTAGATGGGCCACAGCTCAGTGGGTGAACATCTGCTTTTGACTACAGAAAGTCCCAGGTTCAATCCCTGGCATCTCCAGGTAGGGCTGGGAGACAACTCTGCTTGAAAACTTGAAGAGCCACTGCCAGTCTAGAGAATACTGAGCTGGTTGGAGCAGTGTGCTGATTCAGTATAAGGCAACTTCCTATGATCCTAGGAAGCTTATACACATCTAATGCCTTTTCCTTATCCCCCATGGTCTTCTTGGTGTGAGGCCTGCATTGTGTCATAGGGCTCTTTCTAGGTCTAGCTTCCCCAACCTCTTGCTCTCCAGATGTTTTGGGCTACAACTCTGATCAGCCCCAGCTAGCACAGCAAGCACTTGCAGGGGCTTCATGCCTCCTGGGTCCTACCTGTGTGAAAAACAGGTGAAATGTCTTATTATTGCTGTGCTGGCTGGAGCTAATGGGAGTTATAAACATCTAGAGGGCACCAAGTTTTGGGAAGACTGCTCTAGGTGAAAAATTCCTCTTCCTCTCTGCCCCTCCCTTTCCTATCCTGCCCCAAACCTGCTGAAGCCCACAAAAGCAGTTGGAAATTGCAACTGAAAAGACAGCATCAATTGGTGCCTTGCTGCCTTTGAAAGGGTTTATGGCTTTGGGTTTCAATAGACCCCTGAACTCATCCCCATTTCCCTGGATTCTCTATTCATTGAGGATATAGGCTCTTGGGCCTGCCACTTTGGCCAAAGGGAAATGGAAGTTAGCAAGTACTTGAGAGGGTGTGAAATGGAGGGTGAAGCCATGGGGGAGGGTGCTGGCAGAGGCGTGAGAACCATTTGCGAAGCTGGTCCCTCCACTAATGACCCCTGTAAATGCAACAGAGGTGGTTACATTGCCACCCACCCCCAATAGTCAGAACTACTCTAACCCTCTCATCATCTCCACCTGAGAGAAGATCCCTAGGCTAATGCTGATAATGCCTGAGGGCCAGAAGAAATTTTTGCATTACTATAACCTGCCCTGCCCCAGCTGGCTCCCAGCGGCCCACCCCCTCAAATATCACACCATAGGGCGAATAAGGAGGGTGTTTCCCCTCTGCCTTTGATGTGGGCCCATTACATTTGCTGGGAACCAGTGGTGCATAATGTGGTTTTGTAATAATTTATTATTTTGTGCCTAAAGTATAAATCTTGTTAAAATATATGTAGCATGTAGGAGAGGTCAAACACACACACAAAGGGAAGAAAAAGGGAGAAGCATACAAATGATAACAAAGCTTTCTGATGCATCCAAATAATATATTACATATTGCAGAAATGAAAATTAGAAATGGCCTGACTGCATCAGGCCACAAGTCCATCACGCCTAGCGTTCTGTCTGCAGGCATCCCGAGAAGCTCACAAGCATGGTGGTGTTAGACGTGCCTCCCGTGTTTATTCCTTGGCCACTGGAAATAAGAAGTACCATGCCCCTGAGCAAGCAACTTTTTTTCAGCTGCTAAAACCCTCTGAATTTCCCTACTCTTCTTTTAATGCTGTTTAAGCTAATAGCCGTCACATCCTGTGGAACTGAATCCCATAAAATCAAGGAAGCCATGCACCATGAAAAGCCTACATTTTGTTTGCTTTTGCTTCCCGTCAGTTTCATAGGTTGATGCTACTTTGTTTGTTTGTTTGTTTGTTTGTTTGTTTGTTTGTTTCATTATTACTTTTATATCCCACCTTTTATATCCTCCACGTAACTCAAGGTGTCTTACATGGTTCTCCTCCCCTCCCATTTTTATCCTTGCAATAATTGTGTGAGGTAGGTTAGGCTAAGAGACTGACTGGGTCACCCAGTGAGCTTCTTTGGCTGAATGGGGATCTGAACCTGGTCTCTTGGGTTCTGTCTTTCTTTCTAAATCATCTGTCATTTTATAAACATTTGCTCCCTCCTTGAATGTCCTTCTCTTTCTTATTCAGGAGCTGCAAAGCTCCTTTCCCCACAAGGCAGTGTGCTCAGGCTCCTGAGCATTTTAATCACTATTCTCTGAACCTTCTCCAGCCTTTGATACCGTCGACCATGACATCCGTCTGGTCCATCTAGAGGAGCTGGGAGCTGAGGGCACTGTTATACAGTGGTTCCACTCCTTCCTCCTGGGCCATGTCCAGAAAGTGGTGTTGGGGGGTGAGTGTTCAGACCCCTGGGCTCCCACTTATGGGGTGCCTGAAGGCTCCATCCTCTCCCCCATGCTTTTTGACACCTATATGAAGCTGCTGGGAGGGATCACCAGGGGGTTTGGGCTGGGTGTTCATCAGTATGCGTATGATACCCAGCTCTACCTCTCTTTTAAATCAGAACCAGTGAAGGCGGAGAAGGTCCTGTGTGAGTGACTGGAGGCAGTTGGAGGATGGATGGTGACTAGCAGATTGAGGCTGAATCCTGACAAAACAGAAGTACTGTTTTCGGGGGACAGAGGGTGGACCAGGACTCCCTGGTCCTGAATGGGGTAACTATGCCCCTGAAGGAACAGGTGCACAGCCTGGGAGTCATACCAGCTCCATCTGGTATGCAGACTGAAACCTTAACTGCTTGCACACTGTCTCGCCAGAGTGGTGCATGCTTCAGTTATCTTGTGCTTAAAGGTAAAGGTAAAGGGACCCCTGACCATTAGGTCCAGTCGTGGCTGACTCTGGGGTTGCGGTGCTCATCTCGCTTTATTGGCCGAGGGAGCCGGCGTACAGCTTCCGGGTCATGTGGCCAGCATGACCAAGCCGCTTCTGGCGAACCAGAGCAGCGCACGGAAACGCCGTTTACCTTCCGGCTGGAGCGGTTCCAATTTATCTACTTGCACTTTGATGTGCTTTTGAACTGCTAGGTTGGCAGGAGCAGGGACCGAGCAACAGGAGCTCACCCCGTCGCGGGGATTCGAACCGCCGACCTTCTGATTGGCAAGTCCTAGGTTCTGTGGTTTAACCCACAGTGCCACTTGTGCTTAGACTACTGCAATGTGCTCTGTGTGGGGCTACCTTTGAAGGTGACTTGGAAACTACAACTAATCCAGAATGCACCAGCTAGACTGGTGACTGGGAGCGGCCACCGAGACCATATAACACCGGTCCTGAAAGACCTACATTGGCTCCCAGAATATTTCAATCAATCAAAGTGTTGGTGCTGACCTTTAAAGCCCTAAACGGCCTTGGCCCAGTATATCTGAAGGAGTGTCTCCACCCCCATCGTTCAGCCTGGATACTGAGGTCCAGCTCCGAGGGCCTTCTGGCAGTTCCCTCACTGCGAGAAGTGAGGTTACTGGGAACCAGGCAGAAAGCCTTCTCTGTAGTGGTGCCCACCCTGTGGAACACCCTCCCATCAGATGTCAAGGACTTTTAGAAGACATCTGAAGGCAGCCCTGTATCGGGAAATTTTTAGTGTCTGATATTTTACAATTTTTTATGTGCTGTAAGATGGATGGGGTATTAATAATAATAATAATAATAATAATAATAATAATAATTTCTTCTCTACAGCAGTGGGACCTTGCTCTTGCATGTCTCTCGCTCTTTCTGCCCCTTGGAAAAAGGTCTGCCAATGTTTTGTTTCTCAGTGTTCAAAACAAGAGTAGCAGTCAGGATCTCTTTACAGGTGTGGCATTACTAATAAATGCCAAGTGATAATTACTTTCTTAACAACTGCTGACGAGTCCAACAATCTTCTCAAGATTCCCAGCAGCCACAGGATATTCTGGAAACTGGCCAGTGGTCCAGTAGGCCACAACCTATCTTCTTCCTGCCACTTCTCTACAACAGGGGTGTGCACTTCTCTACAACAGGGGTGTGCAGACTTCAGCCTTGTTGGAACTACACTGGTACCTCCGATTAAGAACTTAATTTGTTCTGGAGGTCCGTTCTTAACCTGAAACTGTTCTTAACCTGAAGCACCACTTTAGCTAATGGTGCCTCCTGCCACCGCCGTGCTGCTGCTGTGCGATTTCTGTTCTCACCCTGAAGCAAAGTTCTTAACCCAAGGTACTATTTCTGGGTTAGCAGAGTCTGTAACCTGAAGCGTCTGTAACCTGAAGCGTCTGTAACCTGAAGTGTCTGTAACCCGAGGTACCACTGTACTTTGCTTTATACTACAGCCCCAAGATCTACAAAGCAGAGCCAAGTGGGAAAGACATACAGTTATAATGAACGAACAGGGTACTTCTGAGCACATTCTGTGCTTAAGAACTTTGTTCAGTATCAGAACTGAATTTGTTCAGTATCAGAACTGAATTGAACTCACATTCTCGTGCCCTTTCAAATGTATGCAGTGATGTGCCTTTTCCATTCTGAGTTCACATATTTCTGAGGGAAGCACCAGAGTGATCCAGCTCAGTTGGTAGGGCATGAGACTCTGCAACCCATCTGGGTTGTGGGTTTGAGCCCCACTTTGGGCAAAAGGTTCCTGTGTTGCAGGGGGCTGGACTAGACAACTCTTGTGGTCCCTTACAATTCTACAATTCTACAATTCTATAATTCTTTGACACATGTGTGAAGTAGCCCTTTATGTGAAACCTCCCAGTTTTCTTTGCACCAAAACAGTCACCGACCTCTCCACGAAAGGGCATCCTGCAGATACCATCTTATCAGGAGATCCATCCTGGAAATATTAGAATTGGGCCTTTAGTGGAGTGGCACCTAGCCTTTGGAACTCCTTCGCATTACATAGCAGGCAGATCCTTATCCCAGCTGATACCTGTCTTGGATTTGAAATTGTTTTTTTTATATACAGCACGTTTTGTTTTAACTGTTTTTAATATCAGTAATGTTCACAAATTTGTTTTTATAGATGCAGCTGTTTTATGTTTTTATTGCATTGTGAAATCGCTTTGTGATGCTTCACAGGAAGTGATTCCTTAATTAATTAATTAGTAATATGTCCATCCCTCATTCACTACACCACTCCACAGGCCACATATCAGTGTCAGATTTGGATGGGAAAGACATGAAGAAGAAGAAGAAGAAGAAGAGTTTGGATTTGATATCCCGCCTTTCACTCCCTTTAAGGAGTCTCAAAGCGGCTAACATTCTCCTTCCCTTCCTCCCCCACAACAAACACTCTGTGAGGTGAGTGGGGCTGAGAGACTTCAGAGAAGTGTGACTAGCCCAAGGTCACACAGCAGCTGCATGTGGAGGAGCGGGGAATGGAACCCGGTTCACCAGATTATGAGACTACCGCTCTTAACCACTACACCACACTGGCTCTCACATGAGTTCACAAAAGCATTAGAACGTAAGAAGAGCCTGCTGGATCAGCCCAATGACTCATCTAGTACAGCATCCTTTTCTCATAGTAGCCAACCAGATACCCATCGGAAACTTACAAGCAGGACACAAGCACAAAAGCACTCTTCTCAGCAAGTGGTATTCAGAAGCATTACTGCATTGACCGTGGAGGCAGAGGACAGCCATCATGGCTAGTAGCCATTAATAGTATTTTCCTCTATGAGTTTGAATCCCTGGCTGTCCGTGAAGGTCCCTGGGTACCAATATAAGCAATTAAAAAGTCTGATATGTTGAGGATGTTCAACAGCTACAAGCTGGCTGTCAGTGATAGTCAAGACAAGATAAACTAGAAGTGGGGGTGGAGCTGGAACTGATGCTATGCCCA
The DNA here is from genome assembly GCF_964106645.2 of Podarcis pityusensis. NCBI lineage: Eukaryota > Metazoa > Chordata > Lepidosauria > Squamata > Lacertidae > Podarcis > Podarcis pityusensis. The sequence continues at coordinate 6,240,662 of NC_138037.1, read as the reverse complement.
CCCAGGTGTGGTTCAAGGAGGCCACAGAAGGGATGTGTGTCAATGCTCTGGTCTGTTGTGACTGTTTTCAACTAGAGGCAGGAGTCTTGCCTGCCACACTCTCCTTGCTCTGAGCCAGCCCTCTGATGGACGGCACTGACCTTTCCTTAACTCCCACCACAGAGTTCATTGCTTAACACTTTTCACCTGCTGACACACACAGGTAAGCCCCAGAGTAGCTTGTAGCCCCAAGGAATGCATTCTGGCTGAGTGCCTAAGAGTGCATTTATAATGGAACACACACATTGACTCTCCACCTGCGAATAAGGGTAAGGTATCCTTAGCAAGCAAATTCCAGAGCCAGGGCACGGAGACGTCCAGTTGCTGATTATGTTCTAAGACTGGGTTCACACAGGCAAAGCCAAACAGTGTTTGGTGTTTCTGTAGAGGATGGGGCTATGAGGGAGAATGAATGGGGCAATTACCGTATTTTTTGCACCATAACACTCACTTTTTTCCTCCTAGAAAGTAAAGGGAAATGTGTGTGCATGTTATGGAGGGAATGCCTACGGGTGGCATGCCTACGGATTTTCCTCCTCTAAAAACTATGTGTGTGTTATGGTCGGGTGTGTGTTATAGAGCGAAAAATACGGTAATTAATTAATTAAATTATTAATTATCGTTACATTTATATCCCGCCTTTCCTCCAAGAAGCTCAAGGTGCTACGCATGTCCCCCCCACCCCGATTTTTATCCTCAGAACTGCCTTGTGAGGTAGATTAGGCTGAGAGATTGTTAGGATGCGTTTCAGTTTCTCATTTTCCCAATCTTCAGTTCTCCACATTTCCACATTTCAGCATGTACGTTTAAAAAAAACCAAAGTCCTCATCGAAATTCATCAGAATTTTAGTCCAGATTTCTCCTAATATGCACAATTTTGCAGGTAAGTTTGTCTAATGTAGGACACGGGTGGCACTGTGGGTTAAACTACAGAGCCTAGGACTTGCCGATCAGAAGGTCGGCGGTTTGAATCCCCGTGACGGGGTGAGCTCCCGTTGCTCAGTCCCTGCTCCTGCCAACCTAGCAGTTCGAAAGCATGTCAAGTACAAGTAGATAAATAGGTACCACTCCAGCGGGAAGGTAAATGGCATTTCCGTGCGCTGATCTGGTTTGCCAGAAGCGGCTTAGTCATGCTGGCCACATGACCCGGAAGCTGTACGCCGGCTCCCTCGGCCAATAAAGCGAGATGAGCACCGCAACCCCAGAGTCGGCCACGACTGGACCTAATGGTCAGGGGTCCTTGTCTAATCTAAACATTTTGTATAGCATTTCCCCCTAATACAATGTATTTTTATATGTTTATTTTTATTAATGAATGCATTCCATGCACACTTCATCCAGGTATATGCATTCTTGTGCATATTACCTGGCTCGAGAACTGCACTGCAAAATTTGGAGAAGTGCAACTTTTGAAGGGGACCAGTGGTAGGAGAGGACTATTGGCCCTGCTTAGGGGTTTCCCAGAGGCATCTGGTTGATTATTGTATTGGATATTGGACTAGTGGGAAAGACCCCTGTCTACCTGAGACCCTGAACAGCTGCTGCCAGTCAAAGGGCTAGATTGGACAAATAGTCTGCCCTCGTATGTCAGCTTCTTAGTTGACTTTAATTGGCTGCTTGCATCAATTAATGGCGACAACAAACCTAGACAGCATCTTAAAAAGCAGAGACATCACCTTGCCAACAAAGGTCTGTATAGTAAAAGCTATGGTTTTCCCAGTAGTGATGTATGGAAGTGAAAGCTGGACCATAAAGAAGGCTAATCGCCGAAGAATTGATGCTTTTGAATTATGGTGCTGGAGGAGACTCTTGAGAGTCCCATGGACTGCAAGAAGATCAAACCTATCCATTCTTAAGGAAATCAGCCCTGGGTGCTCACTGGAAGGACAGATCCTGAAGCTGAGGCTCCAATACTTTGGCCACCTCATGAGAAGAGAAGACTCCCTGGAAAAGACCCTGATGTTGGGAAAGATTGAGGGCACAAGGAGAAGGGGACGGCAGAGGATGAGATGGTTGGACAGTGTTCTCGAACCTACCAGCATGAGTTTGACCAAACTGCGGGAAGCAGTGGAAGACAGGAGTGCCTGGCGTGCTCTGGTCCATGGGGTCATGAAGAGTCGGACATGACTAAACAACTAAACAACATCAATGGCTACTAGCCATAACTTGAGAGAATTCACAAGAGGCGAGAGTGCTGTTGTGCTCAGGTCCTGCTTGCCAACTTCCCATGGGGCATCTGGCTGGTGAGTGAGAGAACAGAGTGCTGGGCCAGATGGGCCTTTGGATGGATTCAGCAGACAGGCTCTTCATATGCTCTTATGTTCTTAACAGGGAGACTGTTGAGCAACAGTAAGGACCATTGATCTACTTCAGCATGCCAGTGGGCAGATTTCAAGGCCCAAATGTCATGTGACACTAATCACATGGTTCCTCCTTGAATGGAATGGGATGAGACATTGGTGGTGGCATGATTTAACTCTTTGCTCCTGCTGTGAGTCAGATCCGCATTGGGGTCCTGCTGTTCCTACAAATTCATTGTGTGTGGAGGGGAACCTCTCAGTAGATCAAAGGGGAGTCCCTCATCCAATGCAAATTACAGGTTTAAGGAAGGGGCCTGATCCAGATGAGAACCACAGCAGGGTGCAACCCCCTCCCTGCAGACCCTCTAAGTGCCCCTATTTTCCAGGGGCAGTCCCAGATTTACAGAAGCCATCCCAGTTTCTGATTTGATCCCGGAATGTCCTGCTTTCCCTTAGGATGTCCCTATTTTCATTGGAGAAATGTTGAAGGGCATGGTAGGAAATCCCTGTTTTCATTGGAGGAATGTTGGAGGGGACATCTCTATTTTCATCAGAGAAATGTTGGAGGATATGCAGTGTCCTGTTGTGAACTGGGCCCCAACACTGGCACTCGAGGCCAAGCTACATGATAAACACCAAGTATATAGTCTGGCCTTTTAAAACAATACAACTCCTTTGTTTCCCCCCCAGTACAATAACTTTTAAGGCAACAAAATTAAAATTAATGCATATTTTTTAATTTTCATTATAAAGTTAAACACATCTATGAAACATAACTGGTAAAAAAAAAAAAATACAAGACATTGCTATCAGGTTGTCGGTAAAAAACAGGATAAAAAGACAAGGGGCCACGATCCAGGACTCTGAAGACTGCAACACACAAATGGAAGGGATCCACTTGAGCAAAGGGTGGCCCACCCCATTTTCAACAGCATTGTACAAGCATCTCCAAAGTGTGTGCAGGATATTTCTAAACACAGGGAGATCGTAGCAGGCCCTGTTCAGGCTGAGTTTCATGTGATCCACTAGATCGCTCCTTACTTAGATGACAAGTGAAGTAGCAGATTGACAACACTGTTCCCAAGGAGTTATTTCTGCAAATATATACTCTTACTAATATATACATTTATTCATAAAATAAATAATCATAAAAAACCCATCAGACTTAACAAAATACCAAAGAGGGGGAGGAAGATAAAGAGAGAAAGGTGGTGACTCTTCTTTTGTACAATAGCTTTGGAATTTCAGGGTTTGCTTTATTTTTGATAATACATGGGTCATTATAAAGGGTGACTGAACAGGAAATAGGGGCAACTGCTAAGATGTTCTGAGTTGGGCCAGTCATGAAGCAATGTGAAGCAGCTGCTAGTGGCCACAGATTCCAGATGGGGGCACCATTTTCCGGCTCCAATTTCTAGATATTCAGTATATATGTGGTGGGTGGGTTTCAGGATTACAGTACATGGAGAAAGTGTTAAACCCTGCTGTTCCGTTCACCATGGTCCCATTCCTCATCCATTGTGGCTGCTAATTTACAGCAACAAAATAACCAGCACTCCTCCTCTTTATTCAGCATTCATCTTGATTTGCTCGCACAAACTTCATGAGGAAGTTAGATTTTATCTGGTCTTTATTGAGTGTTCATTCTGATTTGTTTGCAGGGAGGCTATACAATAATGATCATTCATCCTGCTTTACTTGTATGGTGTTCATGTGTCTTCCCAGTAGTCATTTGTTCATCTCACACCTTTTAGTGCATTGCTTTCCTAACTGCACATTTCAAGCTCATGACTTCCTCCAAAGAAACCTGGGAGCTATAGTTTACCCTTCACTGAGCTACCATTCTCAGCACCCTTAACAAACCACAGTTCCCATGATTCCTTTTTGGGGATGGGAGGTGCTTTTAAATGTATGGTGTAGATTCAGCTCTAGGACAACAAAACTCTTTAATCCCCTTTCATTGTAAAAATCTACATTTGCTGGTATGCACATGAATCCCTCCCACAAAATTCTGACTGGAGACACCCTACATGCAATCTATATAATCTGTCACTAAGAATGGTAGATTCTTAAGACTGTGACCTCATTATTCTCACACAGGCCAAAATTTTTTGTTTGGGGTCTACCACCTCAGACTTGACTACAGTATTACCCCGTATCAGCACATGCACAACACACATACAAACTAGATGTTAAGAGGACATTTTGTGACCCACCCCACCCTTGCAGTTGCAATACAGCTTTACCACCTCAATCTAAACCAGGTCTGTGACAGTCCATGTCAGAAATCGAGAACCTGTGTTGTTGGACTACAGCTCCCATAATCCCTGACCATTTGCCATTCTCTCGTGGGGCAACAAAAAATAGCTTCTGGAGGATCACAGTTTTCTGGTCTTTGTGCTGTCCAGATGTTGTGGACTACAACCCCCTTCCGCCCTGATTATTGAATATGCTGGAAGAAGCTGATGGGAGTTGGGCACCTGCAACACTTGGAAGGCACAATGTTGGCTGCTCTGTCATAGATTGCGACTGTGTGGGCCTAGAGTGGCTGCTAAGCACAAGAGATTTGGTTTATAAAGTTGCAGAATCAAGGTAGTTCTGCCCATGGTTGCCTGGGAACAGGGTACGGGTTTCCTGGGAGCTCCTCCTGACCTACAAAGGGCCCCTACAAGGTTGGTGCTACATTAAGGCTCCTCATATTCACCCTGAGATGTCTTTCCAGCTAAAGAATGAGGAGCTACTGACTGGGAAAGGCCATTTGTAACAGTGAGAGATGATTCCAAGATGTCAGTCACAATCACAAATAAATACAAATAAATAGAGTTGAGAATTCTGGAAAAATGGAAACAAAAGGATTTTAAAATGTTTCTCAGCAGGGCTGTTGAGCCTTCTCCAGGGTCCTTTGAAAGCCTCCTGGGACGCTGGAATGAGAGGGAGAGAGATGTCTAATCAAAAGTAAAAGAAACAACCTCAACTGAAGAGGACCTCATTCATTTTGAAACTCGACATATCATATTTCCACTATGATTGCAGCTGTGTTTCTGCCCTGGGGTGAATACAGAGGGATTCTTAAGCTCTCTACCATTTAAACTATCTGTGATCACTGGAAGAGCACAGAAAATTCATTTCAAGTCCGTCGAGGGCACTGAAAAGATCTATGCCTATTTAGCGCATAGTCCAGCATATATCTACACTTGTATTGGGGCACAATCCTGCTGACACTGAGAAACTTGTAAAGTCTCATTTCAGTAGGAGAGAATTAAGTGTGTGCTTAACTTTGTCATAGTTGCAACTTTGACTGGGTTCAACTTGTCATATCCCCCACCCCCGATTTATATAAAACCATTACAGTGGTACCTTGGGTTAAGAACTTAATTCGTTCTGGAGGTCTGTTCTTAACCTGAAACTGTTCTTAACCTGAGGTACCACTTTAGCTAATGGGGCCTCCCGCTGCCGCCGCGCCACCACCACGCAATTTTTGTTCTTATCCTGAAGCAAAGTTCTTAACCTGAGGTACTATTTCTGGGTTAGCAGAGTCTGTTAGCCTCTGTAACCCGAGGTACCACTGTAGTTGAGATTATAGAAGATGTGTTGACACCCTCCCCAGTAATGCTTTCCCTTCCCTTCTCTGCCTCCCTTTACATGGACTGTAGCTCAGTAGTAGAGCTGGTTGGGGTTGCTAGGGGTTGGAATTTAATAACATTTGGAGATACCAGGTTGGCTGTCCCTGCCACACATGCTAAATCCAGAAATGTGTGGGAAGGCTAGTCAGCATATTTTCAATGGGTTTTTCTGGACATCTTTGTAAGGCTAAGGTAAATGGCTATCTGTATTCACCCTCAAGTACATCTCCACAGCCAACACATCATTCCATCTTGAAAGGGCTTCCAGAACTTTTGCTTGAGTGTTGCAGGGCACACTAGGAACTTGGGGAGTGTGCCAGGGAAAGACAGGTACTTCTGCCCCCTCAGAGATCTATGTCCTCAATGTGGGAGGCCAGCTTTGTTGACTGGAACAACTTCTGTTGACCCCTGTATCTATCAACAAGGAAAACCCCCAACAAGGTATCTGCTGAGGAAATTGAACCATGGTGGGGGAAGTGTTTGCAATGTCTGCAGTTTCAGTGGTCTGATCACACAAATAGTCATGCGATGAACAAAAGAGGAAATGTGCATCTTTGCCCTGGAAAATGGAAATGGTACGAACTCCATAGGTTAGCTTTGAAGGATTTTCTTCTGAAAACATGACCTACATAAAAAATGAGTCAGTTACCAAATTTTTGATTTTGTGGGAACTGCAGGTACGCCATTCTGGGGTTATGCTTGAGGGGGTATGTCTAGGTAAAGGACAATTTGCACATATCAGTTGAGAAACTCTGGCTGAAATGGTTTCATTGATCAGAAACCTGCCTGAACATTCATGATGGCTCCAAAGAATGCCCATTCAACATTTCACTTCTCGTATTGCATGGCTTGGATGAAGACCCATGGTATGAAGGTGAAAGGGTGTAATTTCCTATCCTATTGAATCCTGTGTTTTTATGTCATTTAACAATCTCCTGCAGTAAGGCCTGGCAGCCATTTTGTCCTCAGAGGCTGTTGATCCTGAGGGAGCCAACTGTTTAAGCTACAATGTTATATTCGCAGTAGACAGCCCACAACTGTGACATTATTTCCTATGGCAAAAATCCCACCCAGTACAAGTGGGCTAATAAGCAGTGCCTTAGCAGTGTCCACTTGAAACTGTGAGATGGTGTACATATGTATGTATATATGTAACAGTATGTGTATGTGTGTGTGTGTGGGGGGGGGATTTTTACCATAGGAAATAATGTCACAGTTGTGGGCTGTCGATTACATTGTTTAACAAACATAACACACAAGTGCCACCTCACTTCCTGTTTCCTTCTCCCATAGTAGAAGCATTGTCTGAATCGTCAATCAGTTCAGGATTTGAATATATTACAAAGTTTGGCAGTTCCACAGAGTGAAGAGTCATTTGCAAGTTCCTCCAGTTCCTGTGAGAGGTTGAACAAGGGCCTTTAAAAACAACAACACACCACCTGTTGTTAATTCTATACATAGAAACTTAGCTACAGGCTGGGCTGGAACATTAAGAGTCATTGCGCTAGAAGCTTCTTCCATGCTCATAATGCACAAATAGGCCATGTTTCAGGAAGACGCACAACATTCAAAGGACACTTAATAGCACGAGCTTTGCCATGTGAGTTGAAAGGAAAGAGCAGACACTCCAGAACCTTCTGGAAACCTGCTCGCCATCCACTATCCAGCTCTATGTTCTTGACTAGTTAAAGAAACCAGTCTCCTGTGGTGCAAAAGGTCAAAAACAGCTGGTTGGTTGGCATCTCGGTTTGTCAGGAATTGCAAGGTTAACATCCAGATGTGATGGTCGAGAAGAAATGATACCTATTCTAGCCAACCAATGCTAGCTTCTGCGAGTGAGTGTGTGTGTGTGGATCTCAAGAAGTCAACTTTCTCCTATAGAAAAAAGTAATCTTTGATTCTTTTTCCGTGGCCATCCCATCTTACTTGCACGTGTGGACATCATAGACCCGTATGCACTCCTGACAGCTGACGTAGCAGCACCAATGGAAGATGCAATGGCACTTCTCCTTCCTCTTCTCAGTCCGTGTGTTGTGTCCTCGCCCGCAGCACAAGAGGTCGCAACCATCAATCCCATGGGAAGTGACGTTGCAGATCCTGTCGCGGGTGCCAAAGGAGCCAGTCTCAGGGTTTGGCTCGCAGAAGTTGGGTGAGTTCTCATAATAGACCAAATCCCTCTCGGTTGGTGCTTTGAAGAAGTTATATTTGGGCCGCAGTGTCTCCACCCAGCCACGGGACTCCCTATGCTTCTCCACCACCATTTCTGAAGCGCTGTCATATTTGTCCTTGAGGTAGTCGCCAATAACCCGGAAGTCAGGCTGGGACCACCAACAGGTCTTTACCTCACAGCTGCCTGACAATCCATGACACTTGCATTTGAGGTGCATGTGGTCAATAATAGACTGAAAAAGGAAAGGGGGGGGGGGAAGAATGGCAAGGAAGGCAGAAGAAGGAGAGACAACATTAGTTTGTAGTATGAGGAAACATTCAATATGGCATTTTTAAACTTTGGAGGGTTGGCAGTTCCCAATTATCCAGTAGTGGTTGGTGGTGCAATGCTGCTTATCTAACCTCCTGTCATTGTCTCTGTGGTTTACCTGGAGGGGGAGCAGAGAGGTGGCAGCATGGTTGCTGCGGTGCAAATGCACCAGCTGGAATGACAGATTGGCTCCGCTGGTACATTTGCACAGCACCGGCCTCACCCCTTTCCCTCCTTGGTAAACAGCAATGACACTTGTGGCAGGAAGTCAGGCGTGTGCCGCAGCTCTGCCAATGGCTGCAACAAATATCTCAGCATTTTAGGATGCTGGCACAGTACCAGTTTACAGTCTAATATTCGTGCATTTGCTGGACCCAGAAATCTTCCCTCACTGTAGTACTTTTGTTATGTCCATGTCCTGAGAGTTGCCAACTGATTTTAATGTGTAAGGTCAGATTTTGAAACTCAATCAGGCAGATTAGGGGTAAAACCCATTTTAGCTGAGCCAGGCTTTTACCTCCCCTACACCTGATGTCACATATGACATCAGGTGCAAGGCAGGTGGGTGTAGCTTGGACATAATGTCCTTCTGGATGTGACTAATTAGACCCACAGGCCAGAGGTTCATCCTTTCTGCTCTACAGAGCAATCTGAATGTTCCTGCCACCATTACCTGTTACTGTTGAAGTTGCCACTATGGGGATGTCTTTTTTGACATTTGGAAGAGCATGTGCTTTGCATGCAGAAGGTCCCTGGCATCTTCAGGTAGGGCTGGGGAAGACTTGTCTGAAATCATTGAGAGCTGCTGCTAATGTGGACAATAATACTGAGCTAGGGGTCTGACTTGTTATAAGGCAGCTTCCAATATGTTTGACAGTAAAACCTTAGCTAGCTGTAGAGTAGAAGTATAGTGAAAACAATGAGATTGTAGGTGACTATGCAACTTGCTTGTTTTTTTTCTTCTCTCCTCCTCTGACCATGGAGGAAAAGTTCGTCAGCCAGACGATTGCCCCCTAGCAGCCTTAAATGGTGCAGTCAAGGAGAACAGGATCAACTGGATTCACGGATTGTGCAATTTGGTGCCTGCTTTTATATCTGAAGCAAGTTGCTAAATTATTATAGTGTTGCAGTCACCACTGAGGGAATAGAACAAAACCACAGTTTTCCTTACCGTCCTTCCAGCTTCATTATTGTGTCTGTTCATGGCCGACCGAGCATCTGGCCTGTTCTCTCGTGCATCCGCAAACTCCCGAGACACCATGCTCCCAAACTCCACATCCTCGCTGCAGCCTCCCCATTTCCAGCCTTCTCCTGGAGGACCCTTGTGCCGTGTGTCACAGCCACAGATGGTGGCCGATCCTTCCGCACAGGATCTGGTCACTGCAAAAGCCACACCAGCAGAGGCAATAGCATGAACGAAGGCTGACTCTCTGGTGGCTGTGGGGGGAAAAATTAACATCATGCTCAGTATCCGTTACTCAAGGACAACGGGGTTACTTTCACAAATATAGCTTGGAGACTGGAAGGTTGGAGTAGAAAATTCATCAGCCACATTAATCGGAAATTATTTATTTATATTAATATTATACACAGGAGTTAAATGTACCAGTTAGAAATACTAGAAACCAGAATTATTTCCAGTGTGCTGCTGGTTGCAGCTCTGGATGAATTACTGCTCTGGGCTATTGTCCAATCAGAAGCCACACTCAGACGTGGACCCTTAACCTTAACCTCCCCTTTAATATTGGAGGCCATTCATTAAAAACCTATAGCCATCCCAGGATATGATTGTTTAAGACTCACTGAGCCCTTTTCATGTCTACAGTACAAATTGAATCCAATACCTAACCTGTTTAATAGCTGTGACCTCCAATGAATGAATGAATGAATACCTTAACATAGGGTGGTCCAACATCAGTTTGCATTTACTTAAAAAAATAAAGTCCTTGGGAAAATTCACCAGCATATTAGTGCTAATTTATCTTTATTATACACATATTTTGTATGGAATTTTGCCTGATTTACACATTTTTGCAAGGAATTTCCCCTAATATAGTGCATTTCCACACATTATATTCACTAATATAAGCATCTTAATATGTGCATTTTTGTAGTTATTGCGTGCCCAGGCTCTGCACTCCTGCCTTCCCCGAGTGGTTATGAATGATGGACACAACAACTTAGACTGGATCAAATAATTTCATAGGTTTCCATGAAAATGTATGCCAAACCAAATTTCTTCCCCACTCCTATCTCTGGAGCGAGCAATCTGGGTTCAGCTTTGACGCAGAGAAGGAGAAGGGGAGAGAGAAAAGGCCTCTGAGACTTGTGAATTGCTTCCTATGCCTGATAAAGGGTTTGGCTCTGACTGTCTAACCCTCCCCTCCCCACACACCACCATCAATGGCTAATAGCTGGCCTGACCCTCTTTAGCTTTGGTGAGCTTACCTGAGGCATCCTGGGCCTCAGGGCCAAGAGAAAGGCTGGCCTTGGAGATGAAGATAAACAGGAGGAAAAGCACGCACTTGTAATGGAAATGAGGGGTTATTTAGCTGCCATATAAAAATGTAAGAGCCTCAGCTGAGATAAGAGGCGGGAGAGGGAGAACGGCAGGGCTTGTTTTTGTCAGCCAGCCTGGGTGGTTCTTGGTAGCTGCAGAAGAGACAGGCAGCAGGTCGCGACTTGAGAGAGACGAGGCCTTTCTGGAAAGTCAGCTGTCAGTGAACAGAAGTACGGGGAGGAATCCTTACCTAGAGGGAACAGAGAGCATTCCTAACAGAGGAGCGCAAAAGAAAGCGAGAGAAAAGCCAGCCTACACCATTTCACACACCTTGGCAAATTCACAGAGGAAAAGGCTGTTAGTGGTTACTAGCCACGATCTACTTCTACAGTCAAAGGCAATGTGCTTCCATATGCCAGTTGCGAGGAACTGCAGGTGGGGAGAGCAGCTGTGGCACCCAATTCCTGCTTTTGAGCTTCTCATTGGGGCATCTGTTTGGCCACTGTGAGAATAGGATGCTGGACTAGATGGACCTTTGGCTTGATCAAGCAAGGCTCTTCTTTAGTTCTCATGAAGCCTCCAAAGGAGCTCCTTCCAAGGGTCTGAGGAAATTGGGGGGAGGGTTGAACTGAACATCTGTGGGGTGCACTTTATGATGAGGTTTGGCTGTGGCAATGGAGGGTGAGGAGAGAGGGAGACGCCCTGAAAAGTACAGTCAGACCTTGGAAGTTCCAAAACGTTTTGGAAGTTCCATACCTTGGAAGTTCCAGAATGTTCGAAAACCAAATCACAGCTTCTGGTTGGCTGCAGGAAGCTTCTGCAGCCAATCAGAAGCTGCGGAAGCCCTGTTGGATGTTCAAGTTCCAAAAGAACATTCACAAACCGGAACAATCCCTTCCAGGTTTGTGGCATTCAGGAGCCAAAACATCCAAGTTCCAGGGTGTTTGGGGTCCACGATATGACTGTAACTTGCATCTTACACTAAGCACCTGGAAAAACTTTCTGACAGTCAGAGCTGGAAAAGTCTTCCTCGGAAGGTTGTGGCCTCTCTTTCCTTGGAGGTTTTTAAGTAGAGGTTGGCTGGCTATCTGTCATGGATACTTTAGCTGAGATTCCTACATTGCAGGGGGTTGGACTAGATGACCCTCAGTGTCTCTTCCAACTCTACGATTCTACTTATTTTACTTACATGATTGCAGCTTTGTGTGTGTTAGGGGGGGAAATAAATAAAAGGCGTGTGGAGGAAACTTATTCTTCAATTATTCCCTCCCTCACACCCCTATACCAAGCTATGATGGTGGGCTTACCCAGCTTTGCAAAGGACAAAGGCAGTGTGAGGGCTGTGGCCTTCCCAAAGCCCGGTAAGTGAGGACCTGGGCTTTGGAAAGGAGATGCAAGGTCTCTGGCAGGGTCCTAGAGTGCTTCTGTCTCCTCCCCAAAGCCAGGCAACTGCTTACCAGGCTTTGGGAAGGATGTGGGAAGGCTCTGGGACCATGCCAGAGCCCTTGCACCTCCTTCTCAAAGCTGAGTAGACAGCCCTCCACCTGGCACAATGGCGGTTCTGGGAGCTTCCTGGCTTTACATGTTTTTGCATTTATTTATTTTTTTAAAGAATATTTATTCCAATTTTAAGATTACAGAAAAGGAAAAAAGTAAAAAAAGAAAAACAAATCACATACATCCTACAAAAAAACACACAGTACAAAGAAAAATGCAAAAGACAAAAAATCACAATAAAAAAGTAACAAAAAATCAAATTAAACCATTAGAACCGTTTTCCCATTTACTTATTTCCGTGACTTCCTCTCACTTCTCTGCTTTGTATTCTAAATTGAATCGTATCTCCAGCAAATCCTTCTAACCTTCTTTTCATTTACTTATTTTAACATTCGAAAGTATTTAATTCTCCTCTATGTTTATTTTACACTTCATATTTACTTATTCCATTATACTCTGTCTGCCAATACGGTCTAATATTCTTCTCCAACCTTTTCTAACATTCTTTTATATTACAATATTTCTGAAGATATATTTTAAATTTTTTCCAATCTTCTTCCATCGACCCTTCTTCTTGATCTCGAATTCTGCCGGTCATCTCAGCCAGTTCCATATAGTCTATCACTTTTCTCTGCCATTCTTCTCGGGTAGGCAATTCTTGTGTCTTCCAGTATTTCCCAATAAGTATTCTTGCCGCTGCTGTCGCATACATAAAGAAATTCCTGTCTTCCCTTTGCACCAATTGGCCGACCATGCCCAAGAGGAAGGCCTCTGGTTTCTTCAAGAAAGTATATTTCAATACCTTTTTTAGTTCATTATATATCATTTCCCAGAAGGCCTTGATCTTTGGGCACGTCCACCAAAGGTGAAAAAAAGTACCTTCATTTTCTTTACATTTCCAACATTTATTATCAGGCAGATGATAAATTTTTGCTAGCTTGACTGGGGTTAAGTACCACCTGTAAATCATTTTCATTATATTTTCTCTTAAGGCGTTACAGGCCGTAAATTTCATACCTGTGGTTCATAACCGTTCCCAGTCAGCAAACATAATATTATGCCCAACATCTTGCGCCCATTTAATCATAGCAGATTTAACCATTTCATCCTGTGTATTCCATTTCAACAGCAGATTATACATTCTTGACAGATTTTGTTTTAGGTTCTAACAATTCCGTTTCCAGTTTAGATTTTTCCTCCTGGAAACCAATCTTTTTATCTAAGTTAAAAACCTCCCTTATTTGATAATAATGCAGCCAATCTCGAACTTTAGTTTTTAATTTATCAAAACTCTGCAATTTTAATTTATCTCCAACTTGTTCTAAAATTTCACAATATTTTGGCCAATTTGTCTCCATATTTGTTTTTTTCAAAGCCTTAGCCTCCATTGGTGACAGCCACCTTGGTGTTTTACTTTCCAACAAATCCTTATATCTCACCCAAACATTGAATAATGCTTTCCTGACAATATGATTCTTGAAGGCCTTATGCGCTTTAACTTTGTCATACCATAAATATGCATGCCACCCAAACACATTATCAAAACCTTCTAAATCTAAAATGTCCACATTTTCAAGAAGTAGCCAATCTTTCAGCCAACAAAAAGCGGCTGATTCATAGTAAAGTTTAAGATCTGGCAGGGCAAATCCCCCTCTTTCCTTTGCGTCTGTTAGTATCTTAAATTTTATTCTAGGCTTTTTGCCCTGCCAGATAAATTTGGAAATATCTCTTTGCCACCTCTTGAAACAGTCCATTTTATCCACAATTTGTAATGTTTGAAACAAAAACAACATTCTAGGCAATACATTCATCTTTATCGCTGCAATTCGGCCCAACAATGATAACTTCAATTTTGACCATATTTCTAAATCCTTCTTCACCTCTGACCAACATTTTTCATAATTATCTTTAAACAGATTCACATTTTTGGCAGTCATATTCACCCCTAGATAGTTCACTTTATTAACAATTGTTAATCCTGTCTCTTTCTGAAACCTCTCCTTCTCTATCTCTGTAAGATTTTTCTCTAATACCTTAGTTTTCATCTTGTTTAATTTAAAACCTGCTACTTGACCAAATTCTTGGATTGATTGTAACACTCTTTTTGTACTAGCTTCTGGCTCCTGTAATGTCAAAACTAAGTCATCGGCAAAAGCTTTCAATTTGTACTGTTTAGCTCCAAGTTGTATACCTTTAACCAATTGGTCTTTTCTAATCATATTGAGCAGAACCTCGAGGACCGATATAAAAAGCAATGGGGAGATTGGGCAACCCTGTCTTGTTCCTTTCTCTATCTTAAATTCTTCTGTGACTACATTGTTCACAATAAGCTTAGCTTTTTGTTCCGAATAAATTGCACTTATACCATTTTCGAAACTTTGGCCTACCCCCATCCCCTGCAAATTTTTCTTCATAAAGCTCCAAGAAATGTTATCAAACGCTTTCTCTGCATCTACAAATATTAAAACAGCTTTAGTATTGATATTAACTTGCAATTTTTCCAAAATATTAATGATGTTCCTAGTATTGTCTGACAAATGTCTCCCAGGGAGAAAGCCCGCCTGGTCTTTATGAATCTCTTTTACCAATACATTTTTTAATCTTTTAGCCATAATTTCGGCAAAAATTTTGTAATCCATGTTTAATAGGGATATGGGACGGTAGTTCTTCAACTGTGTCTTCTCCCCTTCGGTTTTTGGTATAAGTGTAATGTATGCTTCTTTCCACGACTCGGGTGCTTTTCCTCCCCGTAGTATTTCATTACAAAGTTCTTTCAACGGTTGCAGTAACCATTCTTTCAAAGTTTTGTAGTACTTTGCAGTTAGTCCATCCGGCCCTGGAGATTTGCCCAATTTCATATTCTGAATGGCTCCTTCCACTTCTTGGTCAGATATTGTAGAGTTTAATATTAATTTACTGTCTTGAGATATTTTTTGTAATCCATTATTTTCCAGAAATCGGTCAATGTCTAGTTCTTTCTGAGTCTCCTGCGTATATAACTGTTTAAAATAATTCTGAAAGCACTTCCGAATCTCTCCAGGATTCTGTATATTCTTCCCTTCTACAACCAAGTTCATAATCGTATTCAGCTTTTGTCTTTTTTTCATTTGCCAGGCCAGTAACTTCCCACATTTATTTGCCGATTCGAACGTCTTTTGTTTCATCTGTTTGATCTTCCATTCTATCTCCTGGTTCATCAATTTCATATATTGTACTTGGTATAGCTTAATCTCTTTTAAAATCTCCTGTGAGTTCGGTTTCGCTCTCAGTCTTTTTTCTCCATCCTTAATTTTCTCCAAAAATTTTTCTCTCTTCTCATTTTGATATCTTTTCCTAATTGCATTTTGTTGTATCAAAAATCCTCTCATCACCGCTTTACTGGCATCCCAAATTACTCTTTTTTCTGTCATAGTATTCAAATTTATTTCAAAATAGTCTCTCAAATTCTTCTGAGCCTTTTTAATAATTTCCTCATTCCTAAATAAGGAGTCATTCATCCTCCATCTAAAGGCCCCAATTGGCATTGATATCATTTCAATCTTTACTGGATTGTGATCAGAGCAAATTTTCGGGCAAATCACCGCTTTTTTAATTTTAGGAGCCAGTCCTCTAGTTGTCCAGATTTGGTCTATTCTTGTCCATGTCATATTTGCTTCAGAGAAGAAGGTTCCTTCTCTTTCCAAGGGGTTCTTTATTCGCCAAATATCCACAAGATCCATATTGTCAGTCATTTCAAAAAATGTCCTTGGCAGTCTTCCATCTTTTGTCACTGTTTGTCTTTGGGCTTTGTCCATATTTGTAGACACTACTCCATTCATATCTCCCATCAAAATAATGTTGTAATCCAGATAGTCCAGGAGAGTTTCATGCAGTTTCTTGAAAAATTCTGATTTTCCCTCATTTGGTGCGTATACGCCTATTATCAAAAATTTCTGTCCTTGGAATTGAATTTCAATTGCTATATATCTTCCTTGGTCATCTTTAAATATAAATTTTGGTGACAGGCTTTCCTTCGCATAAAGTACTACCCCTCTTTTTTTTACATTATCCGATGAGATAAATTCCTCTCCCAATCTTTTATTTTTCAAGATTTTCCGATGTAGCCTTGTCACATGAGTCTCTTGTAGGCAAATCAAGTCCAAATGTTCTTTTTTCAATGTATGAAATACTCTCCCCCTTTTTGCCGATGAATTTAGGCCATTAATATTCCAGCTTAAAATTTGTAGTGTCATTTTGTAGTTACTCTCCTTCTCCTCCAACAGCCCCAAGAAGGTTGTCTATATCTGTCGGTGGCGTTGGTTTCCCTTTTTCTTGCAGACCCTTGTCCGGTATCGCAATGTCCTTTCCCAATCCTTTCAGTAGATCTTCTTCGTATGCACTCAGAAACTTGTTCTTTTCCTCCACTGATCTGATCTTGGTCTTTCTTCCTTTGAAGCTAAAGGATAGACCTTGGGGAAATTCCCACCTAAAAAGAATTTTGTTTTTTCTCAACAAGTCCACCAAGTCTCCAAAGTCCTTTCTTAAATCAAGAAGGTGTTTTGGTATATCTTTAAAAATTTCCACTTTTGATTGTATAATTGTCAAGGGTTTTTCGTAATGTAAACCCAAAATTTTGTCCCTTTCTTCTTTGGATCTAAGAGTGATCAAACAGTCCCTTATTTTGATCTTTCTTCCTCCTTTCCCCAGTCGAAAAGCCCTCACAATCTTAAAATCCTCTTGTTTCAATTCCGATTTCCAAAAGTCCAAAAATTCTTGTGTCAAAAAGTCTATCAAGGTACCTTTCTCCAACTCAGGAACGGCTCTGATTCTAAGATTCGTTTGTTTGTCTTTCAGGTCAATCATAGATAACGTTAACTTATGTTCTGCAATCTCTTTCTGCAAGTCTGGTACTTTTTCAGCTTCCAATTGCCCCAATTTAAATTCTACAGCAGCAGTTTTTTCCTGTATAGACTTTGAGTCTTGCAACAGTTTCTGGATAGATTCCGTATTGCTGTTTACTTTTTTCTCCAAATTACCTAATGTTTCTGTGTTTAAGTCAATTTTCCTGTTTGCAATGTCCACTTTCTGATTCGTCTCTTCCACCTTCCTATTCGTTTCCCCCACTTTTGTACTTAACTGCTGTATTGATTCATTAATCTTAGTCAGAGCACTGGCTAAAAGTTCCTCAGACATTCCACCAGACTTAGGTTGTATTGCCGATGCGGGCAAACCAGCAGATGATTGCCTTCTATGTGTCCAAGGTTTCCCTGATCTCAAAGTTGACTGGTCCTTATGACCATCAGCCATAACATGTTTTTGCATTTATGTGTGGACATCCGGAACAGAATCCTCACGTGAGATGCAAGCTACCTGTATTACAGACCCAGTAGGCAGGCTGGGAGAAGTTAGGCTTGTGAAACTAGTTTGCTTTGGGCTGGTAGCATCAGCACCTGGAATTTCTGGGTTGCTTGCTATAGCCCCCAAACCCTAGTAGGGTCTACGGCAGATTTGGGGCTTGGCCTGGTGCTCCGAGCAGCAGCGTTTAGGTGCCATTTTAAATTTTGCACAATGCTCCCAATGTGGCAGTACCACTCTGGAGCACTGTGGACAATTCCAGCGTCAGTGTTGCTGATCTCACTGCCTTTGCCAGAGAAACCTGACAAGGCCCACCGACAGAGGAGGAGCCCCACTAGAGTGTACTTGGCACATATCCTTTCAAAAGAGTTTATCTAATCCCCTTTCAATGCCAGCTATGAATGGGGTGGGGAACCCTGGGCCTAGAGGACAAATGCAGCCCTTTGGGCCTCTATTTCCAGCTCTTTGGACTGTCTGCAAGCAACACCACCAGGACAAGGAACAACCCTTCTTCCCAGATCTCCGTTCCTCACCTGTCCTGCTCCATGCTCTCCTTGAGTGCTTTTGCCTAGCTGAAAGTGTCCTTGAACTAGGATGATGCCTCTTGCTGGCCTGGATAGAGAGAGGGGTGTATAGGAACCTCTGACTTTTCTGTGGCTGGAATGTAGCTTCTGGATAAAGGTAATAGTCACATCTGTTGCTCCACCCACTTTTGCAGCTGCCAGAGAGTTGTCCATAAGACAATGTGGCCCTTAGGCTTAAAAAGGTTCCCCCACCCCTGCTAAAAGCTAATGCTACAGAGAAACCATCTTTGTCACACTATGCAATACCAATGCACCAAGGCTGACCTTAGTGTGCAGTATAATATCCCTTGGATGTTCTAGAGATGAGGGAAAAGTTTGATTTTGTTTGCATTTAAAGCTAAACCTTTCTAATTTGCATTTTCCAAAACAACATGAGCACTGAAAATTTGCACTTCTTTGAGTTTTGCAAGCCAGTTTTCTAGTAATGTGTACAAAAATGCGTTACTAGGGTAAAGTGTGCATAAAAATGCATATATTCATGAAGATCACATAGAAAAATGCATTATTTTAGGGGAAATTGCTTTGCAAAAATGTGTATATTAGGCAAAATTATATTCAAGAAACCCTGTATATTAGGAGAAATTTCTACGAAAATGCTGATGAATTTTCATGAGAACTAAAAAAAAAAATCACAAACTGAACTTAAGACTGGAAAAATAAGAAACCCAGAGAAACAAATATTAGCAGATTCGCCCATTCCTAGAAGTAACTCTCAAAAATATATTTTTAAAATTATTTTTAAAAGCAAGTCCTATGGTTTTCACATAATCAGTTTAGAAGCAAAATCCACCAAACACACAAACAAAATTCCAGATATAGGACTGTTCATAAAGTATATAATGCCTTTGTTTACTTAAAGCAGCTCTTTTCTGACTCTGAACTCTTTGCTACCTGTGTTTGGAACTGCTATTTTAATACTGATTTTATAAAATATTTTTAAAATTGCGTTGTATTCATAAGCCATATCAAGTGGTCTTGTAGGACTGCTGTGCAGGATCTGACTACTGTTCACCTAACCAGCCAATCAGCAATATTTACATCTCATTTATTTAGGTATCCTGAGGCCTCATTCTTTGCCATTTGTACAGAATTCAAATGATAAAACCACCCAACTAAAACCATCATAAACTAAAATTCCATATATAAAGTAGAAAACCCCAACTGTAAGAAAACTACATTACATCATCACTGCTTTAAAGCAAGCTTAAAGAAGATAAAATCAACCAATAGAGAACACTTTCAAAAAATAAGCTGCCTTTTAACTTGTTGGCAAAATTCCACCTGAGAATGAGGCTGGTACTCACCTTGAGAATGCATTTCCCTAAATGCTCATGATTAATTTCCCTGGGCCCCACTCACTGAGTCACTACTATACTATGCTCCCTTTTCTGTTTTAGAAAACTAGAGGATTGATTGGTGTCTATTGCTTCTTTAAGCCCCTTTGTTTAAGCTGTTTATGCATTTGGTTGCTTGATTTCAAGTTGGGCAGCCCCCCCAAAGTGCTAAGAGTGTGTACAAAATTTGCATTTGCTGATATATATATATATATATATATATAGATGCATATTTCAAACAATTTCTATAATTGAAATAGAAATACAACACATCTTATCCTAGTGGAGAAGACTGTAACCAGGTGACCTGCCTGCCTGCTACTAACTGTTGATAGGCAACTTCAAGGCCCCTCCTGCTCCTTCTAGCAGTTCATTATCTTTAAACTGGACATGGACCGCTCAACTCTTCTCCATTCATTGTGGTTTCCAGCAACTGGTTTTCAGAGGCACACTGCCTCTGACCTCGTGTCGTGAAGGTGTCTTGGGTTTGTAATGGTTAGTGCCCATGCCTCCTGTTGACCATGCATTTGTGAAGGGGCCATACATGCATATGCCCCCTACACACAACCAAAATATGTGTGCAATGGAAAGGTGATGTCTGCAAAAGTGCCTTGGCAAGGGTCTGGAGCTAATCAGTACAACCCTACAAACCTCTCACATGAGCTTGCAGTGTGTGAGGGGGTAAACCCCAGACTGCAAACTCTTTCTCTCTCTTGTACATGCACATCACATGTCTGCATACTGTGGAGCAAGCAGATCTGGGTTCTGAATATTGTGTTTTCTGTTCAAAAGCAAATCTAGTAAGATCTGGACAGTCCATATAATACAGAGTTCCAAGGGCCAGATAGAGAGGCCTTGGAGGCAACATTTGGCTCGTGAGCCTGAGGTTCCTCACCCCATTCTACAATTATGCCTTGGGTTTCCCCCCACCTGGTTATGGGCCTGCGGGCCCATGAAAAGCTCCACCTCCCCATCTTGGGTCCTGCATTTCTCACCAGGATTGTCACCATAGAAAAGGCACAGTTCTGAGGCAAAGAAGAGAAGAGCTTTCTATGTGAGCACCCTTCACAATTTAGTAGAACTTTCCAGAGGCCCATGCAATTGCTTATAATAGTGATGGGCAACTTGGTTCTCTCCAGATATTGGAACACCACTGCTCATCATTCCTGACCATTATCCATGTTGTCTGAGGCTGGTGGGAGTTGGAGTCAAACAATGTTTGGAGGTAACATTCCATATCCCTGATCTGCAAGAAGTGGGATAGTATGTTATGTGAACATTACATCTACAGGATTTATCTCCTTATTTTAACTTGGTCAACTGCAATGGAAGCCACAAGGTTTATGCATTTGAAGAAAAACCTTTCTTCACTTTATTCCAATTGAGTTCACTACCTCAGTTGAGTTCACCCTAAAAAGCAGCTTTGCGTCAATATTTGGTTTCCAACGTTCCCAATATTTTTGCCATAAGCGAAGTCAACTTCCCAACAGCTTGGATCTTCCTCTTTTTTTTTGGATGGAAGCAACATATTACTCCCTTCCCGCCTTTGGGCACTCCCTCCCACACATTCCCAGCATTCTCCGTAAATTACATACATGCCAAAGACTTCCAAGTCTCTTCTAACTCTTTTTTTGTTTTGTTTTCTGGGATGATCTCCATCTCGGCTTGGTGCCCTGCCAAGGTTTAATAGTTTTGATTACCAAACTATCTGTTCCTGTGTAAGCATAAAAGCCTTTAAAAATACATGTATTCTCTATCTTTGCTATGCCCCAGGAAAAAAAGGTGCCTGGGTGAGGGAATTTCCCATGTACCTTTATGACTTCACAGCCAAATCAATAGGATGTGTACCAGCAAAATATAGCCTTGGGCCTATGAAGGGAGAAAAAAAATGGGGTGGTGTATTGACAGGTGGCTTTTAGCTGTAATTTTAGCCAGATCCAGGAAGGACTTCTATCAGATAGATAATCAGAGGTAAGGATGAAGGTTTATGATACTACCTCCGCTGTTGGAGGCAATATGCCCCTGAATACTAATTGCTAGGAGTTGCTGTTGCATTCAAGTTCTACTTGCCTGACTCCTATAGGCATCTGATTGGCCAGTGCGAGGAAAGGGTGCTGGACCTGATGGGCCACAAGTCTGATACAGCAGCCAGACTCTTCTTATGCACCCCTCCCTGGTGTACATTCTGAACCAGGTTTTGAGTCAAGAAGAATATGAAACCCTGACCCAAGATTCCATGTTTGTTCTCATGAGCTCACATTTCATCTAAAATGTGCTGCACCTTGTGGTGTTGTTGTTTAGTCGTTTAGTCGTGTCCGACTCTTCGTGACCCCCTGGACCAGAGCACGCCAGGCACTCCTGTCTTCCACTGCCTCCCACAGTTTGGTCAAACTCATGCTGGTAGCTTCGAGAACACTGTCCAACCATCTTGTCCTCTGTCGTCCCCTTCTCCTTGGGCCCTCCATCTTTCCCAACATCAGGGTCTTTTCCAGGGAGTCTTCTCTTCTCATGAGGTGGCCAAAGTCTTGGAGCCTCAGCTTCAGGATATGTCCTTCCCGTGAGCACTCAGGGCTGATTTCCTTCAGAATGGAGAGGTTTGATCTTCTTGCAGTCCATGGGACTCTCAAGAGTCTCCTCCAGCACCATAATTCAAAAGCATCAATTCTTCGGTGATCAGCCTTCTTTATGGTCCAGCTCTCACTTCCATACATCACTACTGGGAAAAACATAGCTTTAACTATGTGGACCTTTGTTGGCAAGGTGATGTCTCTGCTTTTTAAGATGCTGTCTAGGTTTGTACCTTTTGGTACTCTGACTCAAAACAAGAGATGTTCTGCTGTGCATGGGTGACAAATGCCCACTTCAGAGAGCAGTGGTGGGTGATGCCCTTGGGATTTGCAGCGTGAAAGGTAGGGAGATCGACAGTAGGTGGAACCTGAGCCAATGACAGGCAGAGCCACATACCCCCTGACAGCTTGTAGGGAAGAAGGCTGGTAGGGTGGGGGCTGCTTGAGGGCAGACTAAGCGTGGTGGGGCAGCTCTCCACGCATCCTAATGGACCAGCCTTCACTGTGAGACTTGTGTAGGGTATTATGAAGATCTCTGCTAGTTTCCAAGTTCCACCTCTGATTTAGTGTCAGAGTACTGTCTGCAATTCTTGATAAGGCCTTGTTATGTCTGAAGTCTGAATGCACCAAATTACCCTCAGGAGGCATAATGCTTCCATCAGATAAACAGCCATGCAAATAATTAAGGAAAAATTATTAAGGGAGCAAATCATGCCAGGAATTCCACACAGACAATTGACGAAAGATAAGACATGTGGTTGGGTTAAAGAGATACCAGTATAAAACAGGGGTGGGCAACCCGTGATGCTTCAGATGTAGCTGGGTGACAACTCCCATCATTCCTCCCAACATTCCTGGCCCTGGTGGTTGAAGGTGGCCATGCTTGCTGGTCAGGGCATGCATCTTCCTGACCATCTGGTTCTCAAGCCCATCCCGTTTAAAAAAACCATGCATGATAAAAGATCTGTTCAAGCTAAATAAATAAGAGCATCTTAAAAGGTAAAGGTAAAGGGACCCCTGACCATTAGGTCCAGTCGTGGCTGACTCTGGGGTTGCGGTGCTCATCTCGCTTTACTGGCCGAGGGAGCCGGCGCACAGCTTCCAGGTCATGTGGCCAGCATGACTAAGCCACTTCTGGCAAACCAGAGCAGCGCATGGAAACACCGTTTACCTTCCCGCCGGAGCGGTACCTATTTATCTACTTGCACTTTGACGTGCTTTCAAACTGCTAGGTTGGCAGGAGCAGGGACCGAGCAACGGGAGCTTACCCCGTCGCGGGGATTCGAACCGCCGACCTTCTGATCGGCAAGTCCTAGGCTCTGTGGTTTAACCCACAGCACCACCCGTGTCCCTAAGAGCATCTTAAGCCACCTCATAACAAGTCGCAGCATCGGTCCATTTAGCTCAGTATTGTTCCATTGACTAGGCAGAGGACCAGCAGAGTTTTAGGTAATCCTTCACAGCCTTACCCAGAGATTGAACCTGGGACCTTCTGCATGCAAAGTTTGTGCTCTACCAGTGAGCAATAGCATTTTCTGTGTCATGAATTTCCATATGTTTTGCAGGGAGGGGTTATGGGATAGCCAATGAAATTGCCAGGCTTTATCCCCTCGTAGCCCAAGTTAGTAGCCTTGGCAGATCTGAGAGATTGCAGTGGGATGTAAGGAATGCTTCAGTTCATACAATACGCAGGGTCCAAATTGCTTAGGAGTTGTTTTTAAATACTGCTTAACATACAGTGGTACCTTGGGTTAAGAACTTAATCCGTTCTGGAGGTCCGTTCTTAACCTGAAACTGTTCTTAACCTGAGGTACCACTTTAGCCAATGGGGCCTCCCGCTGCTGCTGCGCCGCCACACGATTTCTGTTCTCATCCTGAAGCAAAGTTCTTAACCCGAGGTACTATTTCTGGGTTAGCGGAGTCTGCAACGTGAAACGTCTGTAACTTGTAGCATATGTAACCCGAGGTACCACTGTATTTACTTATGGCAGTAGAGAATGAAGTTTAATTTATAGGAAAAAATATATAATATTAGAAGCCTACAGTGGTGCCTCGCAAGACGAAATTAATCCGTTCCGCGAGTCTCTTCGTCTTGCGGTTTTTTCGTCTTGCGAAGCACGGCTATTAGCGGCTTAGCGGCTATTAACGGCTTAGCGGCTTTAAGAAAAAGGAAACAAACTCGCAAGAACTCGCAAGATGTTTCGTCTTGCAAAGCAAGCCCATAGGGAAATTCGTCTTGCGGAACGACTCAAAAAACGCAAAACCCTTTCGTCTAGCGAGTTTTTCGTCTTGCGAGGCATTCGTCTTGCGGGGCACCACTGTATAACCAAAATTATTAGTTGGCTCATTCAATATGTGAAGTTCCTTTATTTGTCACCTCTGCTCATGTCCTTAAGAATACTTTCACTACACTTCCTGTTTCTTAAAATGGTGGCTCGTCTGCATCCTCCTTACCACGACCTTGCTTCTGGGTTTCTTGCCCTTTAGGTTCCCTAACTCCTAGAACCTCTTAACTTTGGTCTGTCCCAGTGCTGTCTCCCAACCAACCACTATTTTCTTCCCTCACAGAAATCGGACTGCAAACATTCTTTGTTCACTGAGAAGTTAGAATGTTTGTGAATATTCTCCACCATCACACCAGCTCAGCCAATCTGTATAAGAGACTTTACCGATCAAAGTCACAATATAATATAAGTATAAGTAACATTTGGGTCCACTTCCAAAGTCTAAGAGGTAGTTCAACAATGGGACAGGCTACCTTGGGAGGTTAGAGAATATGCTCCCTGGGAGGTGTCAAAAGAAAAACTGGACAAATAATTGTCAGGGAATACAAAGATAGTGTGGGGAATGGCATGGGCTTCCTAGAGAACACAATTTCCCATGGGAAAACTTGGTGGGTGGTGGGTGGTGAAGTTCAGGAACAGGCTCATCATCATATAGGAAATGTATTTGCTCTAAGGAGCGAGGGTTTCATTTATATATTAATTTATTTGCTTCCTATTGTTGTGTGTGGCCTGGCTCACTCACTTGAGTCATTCAGGATGTGTTTGCTGTGCTAGTGTTTTTCAGTGGCCCCTTTATTCTCGGGGGACTAGGGAGCTGGTGTGTAGCTAAATATGCAGAAATATGCTGTGCTGAATCATACCAGGGGTCCATCTGGCACAAGGGTGAGGAACCCTTTTCAGCCCAAAGGCTACATTCTCTCCTGGGCAACCATCCAGAGGCAAAAGTGGGTGGAACAATGAATGCAAATGTTACTTTTATACGGTAGACTCTTTTCTACACACACACACACACACACACACACACACACACACCCTTCTCCTCCTCCTCCTCCTCCTCCTCCTCCAACCAGGCAAGCAAGAGGCATTATCAGAGTTCAAGGGCACATTCCAGAAAGGCAAAAACACAGAAGAAGGGTACAAAGAAAGGGCTACTGAGGTGCTTAGTCTGGGGAGAGGGGGAGTGACCTGGCGAGAGATTGAAGGGCCAGCTAGAGGTGCCTCGAGGGCCACATACTGCCCCCAGACCTGAGGTTCCCCACTCCTGGCCTAGCACAACCTTTTATTTCCAAAAGTAGCAGCTAGATGGCTTTGGGAAACGCACAAGAAGAGCATGCACAGAAGAGCCTTCAATGTACCCCCTGCCCCTGAATCTAATATTCAGAGACACAGTTCTCCTGTAGTGCAACCATTCCCTAGGCTTGGCCACAAAGCGTAGTGGTTGACCGTGAGCCCATCAGTTGCTTCCCTTTTTGCCTGCCACACAGGGTTGGAATGAAGGCAAAATGAAGGGAGGGGGCATAGTATATAGGAAGGACAGAATATATGGGTAATGAAGGTGGACAGAAGGTGGAAGAAGGATAGAATATATGGGTAATGAAGGAGAGAAATTTGGTTTGGTTCACATTTGAAAGTGAGCCTATCTGATTTGCAGTTCTCTAAACAACATGCACATCAAAAGACTAGCAGCTCCCCAAATTTTGTGATACAAGCCTCCAACCAAATGTGTACAAAACGGCATATTTTAAGGGGAAGTGTGCATAAAAATACATATATTAAGGAAACTTCCTTGCAAAAATACACACTAAAATGCTGATGGTTTTTTTTTTAAATTTGCAGACTAATGTGGAAATGTGGCTGATTAAATTTAAGATTGGAAAAATGAGAAACCGAGAGGAACCTAAACTGACAGATTTGCCGATCCCTAGTGTCTAATCCTTTTAAAAAGCCGCTTAAGGTAGAAGCCGCCACCACAAGGCCATTTTGAAGCCCAATGATCCTTGTTCTCCCAACCCTTATGATTCTGAGTAGGGCAGCATCCTGTCCCAGGACAATCTGCATATTTGCAGCCCCATGAGTCTTCCTCTGCAGTTCTTCTGGGGTCTGCACAACGACTTTAAAAACAAGAAAAAAAACCCCAACAACCAACCAACCAACCAAAACACCCCCCTTCCCCCATCCATTCTACAGAAAATCATTTTCTGTGATCAGCAGACTCTGCTAGACAAAAGGATCACCCTCAGCCCACCTGAGAACGGAATGCAAGAGCTCCCTCGCCCTTGGCATGATCCCTCTTGACAGCCCAGCTTGGTTGGTATGGCAAGTCGTCCTTATTACCTGCTGGGGTGAATGAATCCCCTTTTGTGATGGAGGTGTCACGGCACGTTAGGCTAACAATGGCCCAAGATATTTTATATGAAGTTCGCCCTTGCACTGATTAGCAAGAACCAACCAAGTCATAGCAACCTAGAACTATGCGTTGGCCGGGCCCCGTCGCCGGCCGCAAGGGAAATCCCTATTCAAGTGGTTTAATAAAACAATCTAAAGGGCGTGTGAATCGTGAAAAGCACTTTCACTTTTTCTCTTTAGCTTAATCTCCTGGTCTCTGGGATATTGTGCTCCTAGCAGACCCCAGCAGGGTGTGGGCTAAGGTCCCCCATCAAGTCCTTTTACGGCCCCTTTTCTCTGCAAGTTAATGATATACTGGTGTGATTGCCTCCCACCGCCAGGAGAAACACGCATTTGATGAAAAGGATGGTCCTACTAACACATCCTAAAAGGCAACAATTTCTCATAGGAAGGTCACAGGTCATAACCTGTGTTTTTTGGGATGTCTACCAGCCCCCCTTTCAAAAGATGACTGAAGCTCAGAGTTGTTCCCAAGGACCTGGCTTAAACACACACACCCTTCCTGAAACTCATTTCCGACAATTAATTTCCTTGATCTCCTTTGGATTGCTCTGTTCATTTCTGGCTTTCTGGTGGTGTTTTAATTTTTTCCTGGGGTGGACTGAATATTAAAGACCACCAACACCAGCAGCTTTTAGGCAAAATTATTGAGGATAGCAGTCACCAATGACTGTTGACCCCCATCACTACAAATGGAGCCTCCAGGATCAGAGGCAGTGTACCTCTAATTACTAAATGGTAGAAACAGGCAGCAGAGAATGCTCATCCCACTTCAAGCTCTGTTCAGACTTACATTGGAAACTGGTCTTTGTTCTGACCCACTAGAACTACTCTTATATTTTTATGGTTCAGTCTGAGGTATCCGGGGACACTATGGAATAGGGTAGGAAGGATTTGTGTAAAAATAACATTAGATGCATTAGCTTTCCCACCACTGAGGGATTCCTTGGTCTCTACGTGGTCAGCTTTATTGATTGATTGCTGTTGGTTTATTATGTTTATTTTCTTTTTCCCATTTCTTTTTGTATTATTTGATTGCTATATGGGAACCACTTTGGGGTCATTTTTTACGGAAGGTGGGCTATGTGAATCACCAACAAACAAACAAACAAACAAACAAACAAACAAATGCATATATTGAAAAGAAATATGGAAAAACATCTAAAAGTCCAGTTATGCTCTGCTTGCTTACTCAAAGCCAAGTCCTGTTGAGCTCAATGGAGCCCAATGGGGGAACATAGGATTGCCTCTTAAGCTTCCATGTGCATCCCACCCCCTCTGATCATTCAGAATTTCTATGGAGTCTCTGAAGAGGGTGCTTCTTTTTTCCTATCCTGTTTACAACACTCCTTATATATAAGAGCGCAATGCTCATTTACCTTTCACAAATATCCTGTAGGGAAGGCCCCAGTTGCATGCAGAAGGTCCCTGTTTTAAACTCTGGCATCCTCAGGTGGGACTGCCTGAGACCCTGAAGAACTGCTGCCACTAAGGGTAGACTACACTGAACTGGAGGGACGCGGGTCGCGCTGTGGGTTAAACCACAGAGCCTAGGACTTGCCGATCAGAAGGTCGGCGGTTTGAATCCCCGCAACGGGGTGAGCTCCCGTTTTTTCGGTCCCAGCTCCTGCCCACCTAGCAGTTCGAAAGCACGTCAAAGTGCAAGTAGATAAATAGGTACTGCTCTGGAGGGAAGGTAAACGGCGTTTCCGTGCGCTGCTCTGGTTCGCCAGAAGCAGCTTAGTCATGCTGGCCACATGACCTGGAAGCTGTACGCCGGCTCCCTCGGCTAATAAAGCGAGATGAGCACCGCAACCCCAGAGTCGGTCATGGCTGGACCTAATGGTCAGGGGTTCCTTTACCTTTTACACTGAACTGGATAGCCCAATGGCTTTACACTGTATAAGGCAGCTTCCTATGTGCCTATCTGATGAAGTAGGTGATTATTTATTATCATTTAAAACAGAGGTGAGGAACTGCAGGCCTGGGGAGGTGGGAAAGTGGACCACCAGGATTCTCAGGTGTCTCCTCAGGTCATAAAAGCACAGGTAAAGGGTTAGGATAGCTGTTAAAGAGGGAAAAAATGGTTGTGTTAGGATAATACCCAACATTAGTCATACTCAGAGCAGTCCCATGGCAATCAGTGGACTTAAGTTTATTACCCTTTGTATTCTGCATAAAATTACTCATTGTTCTGAATGTTCTGTTCCCTAATTAGAATTAATGCTTGTGTTTCAAGGATAGGAGTGGTTTCTAAAGTTAGTATAGCTCACCCCTTGCATATTGCATGGATCTGTTCGAATAAACATATATATTGGCATCCTGTTACTCCCTGTAATTGAGTAGGTGGTGGCATTGTGAGGACCAGTGCTTTTTTCTGAGGGTATGCATACCCCTAAACATTTTGTGAATCTAAGTTTGACCTCCTTGAGGGGCATTATTTCAATATCGCTAGGAAAATGATACCTCTAAACATTATTTTTAAAGAAAAAAAGCACTGGTGATGACCATTCATGGAAGGATGCACTCGGTGCAGTAGGGGACCCAAGGAATTTCTCAAAAACCAATGCAATAAAGTACCATGAATGAGCATAGTGCAGGCATCAAGAAAGACAGGAGTACCCAAAAAAAGGCTGGTTAAATAAAATCTGGGACATTGCCCAAATGATCAACTTCATAAATATGTTTCGGGTTAGTGAGGGAAGACAAAGTGATAACACCTTGATTAAAGAATGGAGTTTGTTTCCTATTGGAATGAGAGAATGGAGCATGAATGAAACCCTTATTTGCTATTGAGGAAATAGTATAAATTGAATAATATTAGGAATAATTTCCTTTGTAGTTTTTTTGTTTATCCTGTTAAATTGTATGTTTATATCATTTTTAACTTATTTATACATGTATAAAAAGGTAAAGGTACCCCTGCCCGTACGGGCCAGTCTTGACAGACTCTACGGTTGTGCGCTCATCTCACTCTAGAGGCTGGGAGCCAGCGCTATTCGCAGACACTTCTGGGTCACGTGGCCAGTGTGACAAGCTGCATCTGGCGAGCCAGCACAGCACACGGAATGCTGTTTATCTTCCCGCTAGTAAGCGGTCCCTATTTATCTACTTGCACCCGGGGGTGCTTTCGAACTGCTAGGTTGGCAGGTGCTGGGACCAAGCGACGGGAGCGCACCCCGCCGCGGGGATTCGAACCGCCGACCTTTCGATCGGCAAGTCCTAGGCGCTGAGGCTTTTACCCACAGCGCCACCCGCGTCCCTATACATGTATACATGTTCTATATTTTTATTTGTATTCTGCATCTTCATATTTAAGGCATAAAAAAATAATAATCCAGCCATCTACAACTCAAAAGCCGCTTTGAAAAGGAAAGTTTGGCTAACCCTCCTCTTATGGGATTATGCACACCTTTTCCTCTCTGCACATTCCCCAAGTTAATGAAGAAGGAAGTGGAGATTGTGATATTGGTATATGCCCACCCATACCATGAGGCAGGTGTGGATACACCCCCTCCTCAAATGCTGGGATCGCCTATATTTATTTTCAAATGGACACACTGTGGAGTAATGCAGACTCAATTTGCCGCAAGCTTTTTTTTTTTTTTTTAAAGAAACCAGCTTCTCAAGAATCATAGAATCATAGAACTGTAGAGTTGGAAGGGACCCTGAGGGTCATCTAGTCCAACCCCCTGCAATGCAGGAATATGCAGCTTTCCCATATGGGGATCGAACCTGCAACCTTGGCAATATCCGCACCACACTGTAATAGACTGGACTGTGTGTGGACTGTGTAGAAAAACAAGTACTCCATCTCCACTGATCCTAGAATAAAATGCTGTGTGTACACAACATTTGACTACTGGAGAGCATGTAATCAAGTTCAAGCTAAACACATATGTCTGGATTGGAGACACTTGTAAGCTGATCTCCTTGAAAGAGGAGTAGGGTAGACCACACAGTCCTTTGCATATGCATCTCATAAATCCCACCGAGTTCAATGCTGAATGCCAAACTAGATGTGAGTAGCAGACCTTAACACAACTTAATATGGGAGACCTTAAGGGGGTGCAGGGAGGAGAGAGATGCTTAACTCCTTTCCCGGTGAATCCTTTTCACATTCAAAGCCACCATTGCCTCAACTGCTTTTATCCTTACCAGGGAGAAAGGTGCCCATGTACCATCAGCTCCATAGGTAGGAAAGCACCCGGAAGGATATTTTGATTGGGAAAACACACCATGGGAAAAGAGTTAAAACAAGCATCTTCTCTCTCCTCTGATGCTCTGATGCCATTCAGAACCCCATTCCACACACCTGCAGCCAAGTAAACCCCAAAACCATATGTCACATGCATTTCTAGTTTGTTGGCCCTGAGTGAAAATAGTTACAAACCAGTGGTGGGGAACTATTTTAGCCATCCTGGACATCTTTAGGATGAAGAATAGGATATAAATCCAATAAACAGAAAATGATGGGAGTTGTAGTCCAACAACATATTTATTATTATTTAATGAAATTTATACACTGCTTGATTGAAAAAACAACCCTGAAAGCAGTTTACCAAAAAGATAAAACAATAAAATGATCAATAAGAAAAAAATAACAACAATTGAAGTCAAAATGCCAATAGACTAAGGGCACCAGGGTCCCTGGCCTTGCTGTAAACAATGAACTGAATCATTGGGGATGTGTGTGGGTGGAAGAAAAGACTGATACAGTGCTCATCTGGCTGTATATGCAGGTGCAATTTCAGTTGCAAAGGCAGGATCACACTGGTGCTGTACCAAGTGGTGATTAGCGCCCATTGGGACTGGTCAGGCATAAGGCAGGGAGACCAACAGTAGATGGAGCCAGAGCCAATTGCAGGCAAAGCTGACTAGTTTTAGTTTTGTTGCCATCCTCCTCCCTGCTGATTTTTGCACGTGCACCACTGAGACCAAGGAGAAGCTGATAGGCATTGTCACCCCTTGGACTGGCTTTAAGCAAGACATCAGGCAAGTAGGGGCTGGCTGAGGGTAGTCTGAAGTTATTGGGCAGTGCCCCATTTGCCCTGATGGATCAGCCTCCACCGGCTGTACCCAGTGTTTAAATATGTCTGCCTTCACCCTAAAGGGGAAAGAAACAAAGGTAGAGAGAGGGCTGGAGGCAATAGATAAATATAAACATCTTTAGCAGGGATGCCAACTAATTAAAAAACATCTTAGCTGATTAATCTTCTTTAACCTCAGAACACTCCTGATCCCCTGACCCAGTTTGGGGCCGTTTTTCTGCTGCTGGACCTGCATATCAACCTCAATTCATGTTAGAGCTAGCTCTAGCAATATCTCTTTTTAAGTGCAGAAAGCTTTCACCGAAGGATTTTGCAGCATCCTTTGTGGTTCTAAATGTTTCCTACTCAGACTTCCCTACACCCCTCAACACACACACGCTTTATCTCCTATCGTTTGTATCCATCTCCCATTTTAATTATTTGCCTTGCTTTTCCAGCATCCTCTACATCACCTTCAAAGGAAAGGGTGTTTCCTAAGCTCTGTTAATGTATGCTTGCTCGGACTGACTCACTTGTACGTGATTAATGCTTGTGCCATTTGCCTAACTATTTCTCCTGCTGCATGCTAAATATGTAAAAATTTAATTAAAGTGTTATTCATTAAAGACCATATCTGGGCCAATTTTCAAATATCCAAAGGGCATATTCCAATTAGGAACTATATGCCAGCAAAGTATGTTGCAAAGTCTCTCTCTCTCTCTCTCTCTCTCTCTCTCTCTCTCTCTCTCTCTTCCACCCCCACCCTTTGCCAAAATCAAAGCCATCAGGTTCAGTATTATAAAGAATCTTGCTTTTAAAATAAAAATAAACCACAACCACATTTTCAGGAATGTATTATAAAGAAAGTGGGGACTGTTTCAGCAAGACACCAAATCTCTATCATTTCCATGCGCACGTGCGCGCACACACAAACAAAATCAGTATGAAGAATTGTAGACTGCTCAGCTCTTAAAGTCAACCCTGGAAGTCTGCTGAATTTGGGGTGTGTGGAGTGAGCAAGGCACTCTCGATTTTCCTGGAACTGTACAATCTGTAAATGCACACACACACGCTTCTGAATTTTTGGGTTTCCCATTTAGGCCAGACTTACACAGTCCACCAAAAAAGCTTTTTTTAAAAAAGCATGCTGAAAGTGCCTGCCACTGGTGGTTGCTGCCCACTGGGGCTGGTAGGGCAGAAGCCAGAAGCCCAACAATAGGTGGAGCCAGAGTGAGTGACAGGCAGCATCAAATGAATTCTAGTTTTGCCCCATCCTTCTCCCTGCTAAGTTCTGCAAGGGGCAACACTAAGACAAAGGAGGAGCAAGCTGGGATGCAGTGCCACCCTTTGGACTAAGGTAAAGGTAAAAGGACCCCTGACCATTAGGTCCAGTCGTGACCGACTCTGGGGTTGTGGCGCTCATCTCGCTTTATTGGCCGAGGGAGCCGGCGTACAGCTTCCGGGTCATGTGGCCAGCATGACTAAGCCGCTTCTGGCGAACCAGAGCAGCACACGGAAACGCCGTTTACCTTCCTGCTGGAGCGGTACCTATTTATCTACTTGCACTTTGACGTGCTTTCGAACTGCTAGGTTGGCAGGAGCAGGGACTGAGCAATGGGAGCTCACCCCGTTGCGGGGATTTGAACCGCTGACCTTCTGATCGGCAAGTCCTAGGCTCTGTGGTTTAACCCACAGTGCCAGTCGCGTCCCTTACCCTTTGGACTGGCTGTAAGGTAATAGCTAGGTGGGATCTGGTTGTGGGCAAACTGAGGTTCATGGGGTAGTGCCCCATTTAAGAACTTAAGAAGAGCCTGTTGGATCAGACTAGTGACCATCTAGTCCAGCATTCAGTTCTCACAGTAGCCAACCAGATGCCTCTGAGTGCAACAGCTCTCTGCCCACTTGCTATTCCCTGCAACTGGTATTCATTGTCATACTGTCTCTGACTGTGGAGGCAGGGCATAGCTGTGATGCCTAGTAGTCACTGATAGCCTTATCCTCCACGAATCTGTTCAGTCCTCTTTGAAAGCTATCTAATTTGGTACCCATCACTGCCTCCTGTGGGAGCAAGTTCCATAGTTTAACTATGTGCTGCATGAAGAAGTGCTTTTATCTGTTTCCCAAACCCAACAATGTGTCCAGTTCATTATGTTAGGGGAGAGGATGCATTCAAATGCATATATTAATGAAGCTAACATACAAAAATCTGTTATATTTCAGGAAATGGCTTTGCAAAAATGCGAATATAAGCCTAAATGACATACAAAATACAAAAATGTATTTATAAGGAGAAATTCACATTGTAATACAAACAAATTTTCATGAGGGGTTTTGTTTTTTTTTAAATGCGAATTGCTGTGGGAGGCAATGTGGATAATTGAATTTAAGATTGGAAAAACGAGAAATGCAGAGAACCAAAGCCAGCAAATTCACCCATTCCTATACATTTGTCACTTATTCTGGGGTTCCGAGGTTCTGGCTCCATCCCATGTGAACTACCATTTTGTGCCTGGCCTTGGTTGTTGGACACTGGGGTACTCTAATAAAAAGCCAAGTAGATCCCATGGGGTTGAAGTCCATCAGCCCCTGTTCTAGGATGCACTCTTGGTTCACAAAGAGTTCACGTGGTTCACATGGAGAGGAGAGAGGCGGCAACTTCTGCAACTCTCCTGCATCTCTCTGCCTCCTGGGTTAAACCTAACCCAGAAGTGGAACTACGGCTGTGCAGCCCTCCACAGGAGAGGGGTGCCACCATGGCTCACTGCTGCCACCGTCTCTCCTGCAGTCAGACGTGACTCGGGAGCAGAACTGAGGCTAGGTGCGAGCACTTGCCCAGGAGCGGCAGGGGATGGCGGCTCCCTAAATATGGGGGGGGGGGCCTCAGCTCCCTGCTTAGAAATTTTGAGGTAGCTGAAGCCCCTTCTGCCCCCTATAGCTGGTGCCCCTGAGGGTAGCCAATATGGTGCCTTTTAGATGCCACTGGACTCAAGCAGCCTCAGCCAATGTGGCTAATAATAAGATATTCTGGGAGTTGGAGTCCAGAAACATCTGGAAGATGCCACATTAGCAACCTCTGTCTTACCCCAGGCTTCACCAACCTGGTGCCCCCCATAAAGTTCTCACCAGCCCAGTGCAGGCTGAGGTGGATGGGAGTTGGAGTTCCAGACATCTGGAGGGCACCAGGTTGGTGGAGCATTTCTGTTTATCCAGCCATTTTAAATATTGTGCTTTGGGTTCCCCTACCTCTGCTGCTATCATTTTTGGTTGTTTGGTTGCTTTACTTGAATTGTCGTAATTGACCTGTAATCTGTTGCCATGAAGTATATGATTTTTTTTTTTAAAAAAAATACATGGTGGCGAATGGCTGCAGAATGACATATCCTCTGTAGTGCATGAAATTTAGCAGTGGCTCAAGGCTATTTGATACTTCTTCATGTATTACTTTGCAGCCAGTGATGATTGATGCCCATTGGGGCTGATGGGTCAGAAAGCAGGGAGCCCAACAGTAGGTGGCGCTAGAGCCAATGACAGACAGAACCAACTAATTCTAGTTATGTCCACTTCATCCTCCCTGCAGGGTTCTGCTAGGGTAACACTGAGATGAAGGAGGAGGAAGACAGGCAGTGCCACCCACTGGACTGTTTGTAAGTAGAAAGGCAGATTGATGGGGGCTGGCTGAGTTTGGTGGGGTAATGTCCCATTTGCAGAGGCGGATTTAGGAGAGCATGGCCAGTTTGGTCGCACTGGGCGCAGAGCCTCAGGGGCACCACAACTATTATGTAGACTGGAAGGTGAAAGGTGGAGGGAAACCAAATTGTGGCATTGCACAGGATGCTGTTAAAATTTGAGACCCCAAAGTCCGCCGCTGCCATTTGCCATGATGGACCACCCAACAAGCTCTGCAGTCTGAAGTAACTAGTGTCATTAGTGAATGTCACCTGAAATGAAATTATGAGATATAATAGTAATAATTTATTATTTATACCACACCCATCTGGTTGGGTTTGGAGAACTTCTTTGAGCGAAACATCCCACTCAAAAATATTTGTCGAATGTAGGAAGGGGCTATCCTGTGCATTCTTATTTAAAGTCAAATGGTGACAAGCTGTTAAGTAAATAACCTGAGATTTTCCACCATCACCACCAGCAGATTCTAGAATCCATGGGAAGGGGAAGTAGAAGCTCATGCCTAACTGGAGACACTACTGAACCTTCTTGCAATTGATGAAATGCATAATTGGTCAATCCTTTTCTGAAATGAAATTGCTATTTAAAGAGCTCCAAAGTATGCAATGCAATGATCTCATAGGGCTGTAATGCTGATGGTATCGACACAGCTTGGTTTTTATTGTATCTTTCACCATCACCAAAGAAGCAAAGAAAAAGGAGCTGTTCAGCAATGGAAACCCAGTGCCTGATGAAGTCTCATTCCACCTCATGCTGTTGTGTACAGTTATTGCCAACTTCCTTTCCCCCCGATCTGCTCCTATGCTTTTAACAGTAACCTGAGACAAACACATTTAGCAAGTGATTCAGGTAACCCTCCACCTGCATTAGTCATTTGTGCTGGTCTGCTAAAATGAAAAATGTGGGGCCAGGATACCAGTGATGGGCAGGACCAGAGGCCAAAATGCATAATGCAATTAATGTAAAGTTTACCTTGGTGCCATAGGCTAATTTCTACATAGAATTGCACGCCCCTACCCATCCTGCGAAAGGGACACAGGTGGCGCTGTGGGTTAAACCACAGAGCCTAGGACTTTCCGATCAGAAGGTCGGCAGTTCGAATCCCCACGACGGGGTGAGCTCCCGTCGCTCGGTCCCTGCTCCTGCCAGCCTAGCAGTTTGAAAGCACGTCAAAGTGTAAGTAAATAAGTAGGTACCGCTCCAGCGGGAAGGTAAACGGCGTTTCCGTGCGCTGCTCTGGTTCGCCAGAGGCGGCTTAGTCATGCTGGCCACATGACCTGGAAGCTGAACGCCGGCTCCCTCGGCCAATAAAGCGAGATGAGCGCCGCAACCCCAGAGTCGGCCACGACCAGACCTAATGGTCAGGGGTCCCTTTACCTTTACCTTTATCCATCCTGCATCTATGTAACCAAGAATCATTATAAGGGTTCAAGGACACATTCCATCAAGGCAAAAACACTCTATGTGAATGCAAAGAGGGGTCAGTGAGGATCATGCCTATAGGGAAAATATCATATTTATCAGAGGATCATGTTTATGGGAACAGAGAAAGCAGCCTTACACCAGCCAGACCATTGGTCCATCTAGCTGACTATTGTCCACACTGATTGGCAGTAGTTCTCCAGGGTTTCAGACGGTCTTACCTGGAGATGCCAGGGATTGAACTTGGGTCCTTTGCATGCAAGATGATAGGGAGTTGATGTGGCCTGAGGAGGAGAACCCTAAGGGCCAGATAGAGAGGCCTGGAGGGGGGATGAGTAGTGGGAGCAAGCCTTGCTCCAAAAGCAAAAAACTTTCAGCATTCTCTAGGAAAGTTTGGGAGGTGAGTGAGAATCAAGTGGGCTCCATTTTAGTAGCAGAAAAGTGAAGGAAACATTTGATGTTTGATCTTCCTACATTTCCATTCCAGTAGCACAATTTGCTTTGGATATTGGGGGCCTGACTCAGCTATTATCCTGATTTTTGAGGAAGCTCCAAAGATTCTGGGGAACTGACTAGGGCAAAACTGGAGCGACTTGCGAATGATTAAGGCCCAGCCATGATTTATGGGAAGGGAAATTCCTGACAGTTAATGACCGGCTTGGGTTGAAGGCCTGAGGCCTTTGGGAGGGTTCTCAATTATTTCATTGGTTTGTCTGTTGCCAGGAAAGGCCCAACCCCAACAAATACAGATCCTTTATTAGAAACTTTGGCAATCTGCATGTGAAGGGTACCCTGCCCTCATTTGGCTGACTAAAGCTGTGGAAGGCACAGCCATTTTGAGACCAGGTTACCATACCTGAAGTATGTGAAATGATTCACCAAATATCACAGTGCCAACCGTTTCTCAGCCTTTTCGCCTTATACATGCCCCTACAATTAAACACAAATTTAGTGATGATTAACTGCACGAACACCTCTTTTTCTCCTATCCTTCTTTCATTTCCAGTTCATGAGAACATGGCATTCCATGTCAATGGGACCAGTGGGAAAAGAATGTTCTGGAAAATATTTGTGCTAATGGGACAACTGAAAAAGAAAAATCTGGAAAACATGTAACGCTCTGGTGTCTTCTGACACAATTAACCAACTGGCATGAGAAGAGAAGAATCATCACTTTCTTTCTCACTTATGACTGGACTTTTACAACTACCGAAATAGTTCTAACCCAAAATATCCTTTTTGTGATATCTCCTAGGCATTTAGCATACAGCTTAATATCATTTCTTCCCATGTTCTTATCTGTCTGTCAGACACCATTATCTCCCATTTCTCTTAGACACATACTCCTCAGATGATCATCAATTTTCCTTTCCTCAGTCTACCATATTCAAGATGTTGCCAAGTCCTCCAGATTTCCCTTCAACATCTCAAACACGCTTTCTTCTACTAAGAAAATCTTCCGCCAGTGCTGGCCGCCTCTCAGGGCTGGCCCAAGACATATTGCACTGTGTGTTGAAGGACAAGATGGTGCTTCCCCCATCTTCTACCACACTGGTGGTGGATCTTACAAGGGGAGCAGGCTAGCTTAGTAGGTGTAGAACAGAGCATATGGAAACACACAGCTCTATCCTCTGATAACTCACCACTGCTCACTGCCTCTCCCATTTTGCCACTTACAACTGAGCTGCTTAGGCACTAGAAATCCTGCCATTGCATCACTGCACCCGCACAGTATGCACACACATGCCCCAATGTGATTGGGAGCCAAGGACCATGAAGCGGTGTGGCTCATGCATAGCTCAGAACATTGTGCACTGCGTATGAGCAGACCAGTGGAGGATGGTTCATTTGGACAAATGGGGCACTTGCCCCACCAACCTCATTCTGTCCTCAGCCAGCTCTCAGTTGCCTGCCTTCTTACTTAACAACCAGGGCCGTCTTAAGCATATGCGGCGCCGGGGTGCAAAGATCCGCCCGGTGCCCTGCCCCAGGTTGCCCATACCTTTTTTTAGGGGGGAACCTCAAAGTTGTTGACTTTTTTTTAGGGAGGAAGCTGATACCACACTTATCTCTGCTAAGGAAAAGAAAACAGGAAACATAAGGGGCCCAGCTCAACAAACCAGCCTGAGGCATCGGCGAGGCGCTTTGTGGTGTAAGCAGCGTGCACTGGGCAGGCTTCTCCACAGCCCTACGCCAATCCCAGGCACATAGGAGGACGGAGCCGGCCAGCCACCTCAGCACCTCGCTGGCTCGCTCATCCCCAAACTCACGGCGCAGAGCCACCCTCAGCAGAAGAGCCCATCACGGCGCTCCAGCCAACGGATGGGCTCTTCCCTGGACTCCAGCTCTCCTGCCCTGGACTCTTGGCCTGGCGCCCCTGAGAGCCTGGTGCCCAGGTGCCCCGCACCCCTGGTGCCTATGGTTAACAAGGCCCTGTTAACAACCAATCAAGACTCTGTTATTCAATACAATGTGCCTTTTCACACAATTTTATTTCAAAGGAGGATAATGATGAACATTAGTTACTCATAGGATCCCAGGGCAGAGTACATCTAAGCAATATAAGACCGTCAAACAAATAAGAGAAGCCCATCCAAAAATACCTACCTCCCAACAAAGCAGTAGGTATATAGGTGGAACACTAACAATAGTTCAACTGTCAAAGGTCAAGGAGAAAGAGGTACATTTTCAGTGACTGTGTAAAGCTTGTAAACATATAGTGCCTGATGCACCTTTATACAGGAGTTCCACAGTTTTGAGGCCATTATGGAGAAGGCTCTCTAATGGGCCATCAAATTCATAGATAAATCCATAGCAGTGATTAGACATCATTGCTCAGTGGTGCATCAATATTCAGAGGCATCTTACTTGTGAATATCAGTTGATGGGGGGACATAAAATGGGAAATGCCTGCTTGTGGGCTATGCACATGTAGGGTGGTCCCAGATTCAACCCACATCATCTGCAAATAGGGCTAGGAAAGACGCCCTGGAGAGCCAATCCCAGCTGACATAGAGAAAAGTGAGCTAGATAGACCAAGGATCTGATTCAGTATAAGACAGCTTTCCATGTTCTTGTGGACTGACCATCACTGGAGACAGAATACAGGACTAGATGGAATCTTAGTCCATCCCCGCAGGACTCCTATTAAATTAGGAGGTATTAAAAATGGAATGCATGCTGGAAAAGGTCTAAAGGTGCACCATTGAGTCTCTCTTCTGTAGTGCTGTGTTCCTGAGAAGTTCCAAAGCTTATTAGTGGTTCCTCAATGAGAAGATCAGTGTACAAGCAGAGCTACTGGCAGCCTACCTATTGCTTTACTCTACTTAATCACGGGCCTTCTCTCCCTTTCAGTCTCCAAACATTTACAAGTGACCCATTTTTAAATAGAGATAAGTACCAGGAGCTATGTTTTCTTATGAAAATAGCTAAATAAAGTTAGTCAAAGGTTGGGTGGAGCCTGTATTCCACCCTTGTCCCACAACCACAACCCTTAGCTCCAGGTTGGGTTTTTTAAAAAAGTGATATTTAATTCATAAATTTGTATACTTCCCTATAGTAGAATAAGTGCACTAACACACAAACACATACACAGAGCATAGCAAGAGTCCTGTGGGTTCAGGGCAAGAGTCCATTTATTCCAGCATCCTATCTCTCACAGTGGTCAGCCAGATGTCACTAGGAAGCTCACAAGCAGAACTTGATGGTAATAAGCTGTTGCTCCCTTGCAACTGGTACACAGAGGGATAGGGTGACTAAAAGCCATTGACTGACCGACTGGCCTTTGGGATTTTTAAGGCATTGTGGAAAGTTTCCACCATGTGAACCTGTCTCAGAAAAAAATTCATTCGATTCCGCAATATGAAACCAATCG
Organism: Podarcis pityusensis; assembly: GCF_964106645.2. Taxonomy (NCBI): domain Eukaryota; kingdom Metazoa; phylum Chordata; class Lepidosauria; order Squamata; family Lacertidae; genus Podarcis; species Podarcis pityusensis. Next base: position 6,199,701 of record NC_138037.1, on the reverse strand, counting down.
GCATAGGAACATAAGAAAAGACCTGCTGGATTAGACCAAAAGCCCACATAGTCCAGCATCCCATTCTCCCAGTGCCTGGGAGGTGCCTGTGGGAAGTCCACAAACATGAAATGGTATGCTAGTGTTTTTCAAACTTTCAACCACTCAGAGACCTTTCCCAGATGTACTTGTTTGCTTAGGAAACCTCTGCATATCTGATATAGTGCCTTTCTATGTGTGTTGCAGAAGATCCTGGGAAAGCATTCTGGGGTACGCACACTGTTTTTGATCAGGCCCGTTAGGTCATTTCTGCATAAACAGAGGTGTGTTCTCAAATGTAGCCAACATCCCCCTGCCAATGTGCATTGTCGGGGAAGGTGATAGTGGTGGATGAATAGTCCTCCGAGGTGGCTTGTCCATCATGACTGGTCTCATTCAAGAATCCTTGAAGCATTCCTAAGGACACAGTTTGAAAACCACTTCTGTAGGCCAAAGGGTAACATATTCACACTCATTGAATCTCCTGTTATGACTTTCTGATGTGTTTGGTGTGATCTGATGTATGTGTTCTGAAGGCCAGCCTGAACACCTAAGTGTGGCGGACGTACAACCCTTCTCCCCTCCCTCCTCCTTTCCTCTCACATGGGCAAAGACATAAGGCCACAGAAAGGGACGCTGTTTCTGTCAAAGGTGGTGGGAGTGTTAAACGCTAATCAACAAGCTTCATCCCCAAGCGCTGAAAGGATACGGGCTACCTCTCAACAAAGCTTCTAATCCCATTGGGCACGACCTTTGACACTATTAGGGGTCGCAGTGACCCTAATCCAATCACATTGATTAACTGGAGCAGAGACCCTATAAGTTGACCCCCTTCTGTCCTCTCCTCTTCAACCCTGGCCAAACAGTAGGAGGGGCTGGATTGCATTTACACCACAATAGCCCGAGACTGAGAACTGGTTTCTTTACCCGGGTGACTTCAACACCCATCACTGTATCCACTTTCCAATAGTTCATTAAAAGCTGCTTCTCCACAATGACTCCTGGCCATTTCTCAGTCCGTCTGGCAGGTTTAGAGCTCTGGCCAGTGTGTAGCGGAGCGAGAGGAGGCAAGCTGGGAGGGGCTGGAACAAGAGGAAACTGATGGAGAAGGCTTCCCTTTTGAAACATTTAAATGAATGGGCTGGGAAGGGGGTGAAAAGAAGGGGGCGTTTAAATACTGGTGAGTAATTTACTCTGAGTGGAAAGGGGAGGGCTGAGGGGAAGGGGAACTTTTTTATTCTGGGTTAATTATCTGCTGTGAGGACTTTTAAAGGGCTGGAGTTTTCTGAGTGAAGGAATTTTCCAATAAAAGCTGTTTTAGGAGATCAGTGGTCATTTGAAAACACTGGAGCAGTTGGCATCTTGTAAATGGGTGGATGAGGGGATTTAATTGAATAATGAGAGTCTCTTTCTCTAAAGGAGGACCAGGATTGCTGGCATTATGTAGTCGCCGAGGGCAGCTCTGAATGTCTTCCTGAAGCTGCCATGGAGAGAATGGTTGAAGGGTATCAGTGCTTGGGACTTTTTAGTTTGGAGAAAAGGCAAGTGAGAGGAAACATGATAGAAGTTTATAAAATTATGCATGGCGTGAATAAAATTGATAGAGAAAAGTTCCCTCTCAGATAACACTAGAAAAAACGGACATCAGAAAAAGTACCTCTTCATGCAGCACATAGTTTAAGCTATGGAACATGTAGCTACCAAATGCAATAGTGGCCACCTTCTTAGATGCCTTAAGGAGGCTTAGACAAATTCAGGGAGGAGAAGGCTATTGACAGCAACAAGCCAGGATGGCTGTGGTCTGTCTCCACAGTCAGAGACAGCAATGCTTCTGAATACCAGTTGCTGGAGGAACCACAGGAAGAGAGAGTTGCTTCCCCACTCTACATGTATGGGAAATGCACATTTTAGCATAGGAAATAGATGCACATTTTCACTCCCCCTTTTCTTGAGATTCAGAAGTGGTTGTTGACATCAGTCAGTTGCGTGGGGAAAGGCAAATTCCATGCTAGAGATATTTAGGACTGAAAATAGAATTGCCAAGATTATAATGCTGTTATACAAATCTATGGTGTGGCCACATATGAATTACTACTGTGTACAGTTCTGGGTGCCTCACCTCGTGACAGATATTATAGCATTGTGACAGATATTATAGCATTGTGAAAGGTTCAGAGATGAGCAACCAAAATGTTGGTTTAACCATCAATCCCTCTTCTGGAAATTACAGCTCTTTGAGGGAAACAGGGGTCTCCTAACGATTCTCAGCACCCGTAACAAACTACATCACCCAGAGTTTTCTGGGGGCAGCCATGACTGTTTAAAGTGGTATAGTGCTTTAAATGTATGGTGTGAATGTGGTCTTGGACTGGAGAAGAATCTTAGCTTTTGTGAGAGTGTTGGCGGTTGCTTTAAGCTCTGAAATCCAGCCCTTTCCTGTGTAGCTCAAGTATGTTTTTCCCCTGAGGGAGCTCTGAAGAAGGCGTCTGAGATGTTTATTCCTTTCTCTTCCTCCCTCCCCCCTGCCGCCGCTGTAGGTGAAGCAGAGCTGAAGGGTGGCTTGATTCTCCCTTGAGGGACAACATTTTTCAATTATGAAATAGTAGCAACACCCCCACCTGCCCCGACATACACACTGCCCCTCCTTGCCCTCCACTTTTTGCCCGATTGGTTTGTGGCGGGGGTGGGGAATGAAGACATTTCACTTTCCAGTGTGGTGGGGTGGCCACTGGTAGGTAAAGACATGGATGGGTCAGAGCTCAGGAGCAATCTCTTGCTCAGGTGTGAGAGCACTTAAGTGGATCTTCTGGGCAAGTCATCGTCTTTCTCAGCCTAACCAGGTAAGCAAGGGCCTTGTGAAAATGACACAAAAAAGATGTGCTGTAAAATCATCTCCCTAAGGCCAAAGTTTGCCACTTCACTGTGTCACAGGTGGATGTTTTCAAGGAAACAATACTAGGGGAGCCTTCAGTATTCTAGTAGTCCAGTCTTGCTGTCTTACTCCTGCAACATCTCCTCAGAATAGCACTGGGCACTTAATTTTTTAAGGTTATATGCTCTTTCCTTGGTTAGGCCCTGGTCACACCCAATCTAGCCCATTATGGAGCCAGTGTGGTGTAGAATTCGCCAATCCAGTTGGGCAGAACAATGGGAACTTTAGTAGTGTATACATAAGCTCTCTCTCATCATTTCTGATTCCTATTACACTCTAATTCCCATTGTCACCGTCATTAATGGGGAATTGAATAGTATTATATGGGCATCCGCTTTCCACCCTCATGGTTCAAATTTCAACATTATTCAGGGGGTTGATTTAAGGGCACTGCTATAACCAAATATGCTTTACTGGGATCTCTGGGAAGCCTGGCAAACAAGAAAGGTTTGAAACTTGCAATGACTTAAGATTGCTGCACCTAGGATAGTCATAGCAAGAAACCGGAAATTATATAAACCAGATGATACCTTGCAATGGTATAAAAGTGCATGGGATATAGCTTTGTTGACAAAGCTTACATATTATAAAAGGGAACGTGCATGAAACAAATTCATTGAAAAATGTAGTCCAGTTATAGTGCAATTATAGGAATGCAAAATCACAAAGCAGTGTCTAAAAAATTAATTTTTATAATGAAATGTTTTAGAATGTTGGATTATTTGATTGTTTGATTATTTGTTTGTTGTTAGCCGCCCTGAGCCTGGCTTTGGCTGGGGAGGGCGGTATATAAATAAAATTTATTATTATTATTATTATTATTATTATTATTATTATTATAACCTTACTTTCACACACATAATTTAACATTTGCTTAAAACCAAATAATAAATATGGAAACTTAATAAATGTATGCAAAGCTCTTTAAAGCATAATTTAATTTATAGTTGAATACATAAATATTCATATATAATATGAATATTATTAGACATATTTGGATGCCATTTTGTATTTATTTTGTGATAATCTAATTTTTTGAAGTAAAAAGGTAGGGTGTGTGTGAATTATTATTATTATTATTATTATTATTATTATTATTTATATTTATATCCCACCCATCTGGCTGGGTTTCTCCATCCACTCTGAGCCGCTTGCAGCATATCAAAAACAAAAACATTAAGCCTTAAAAACCTCCCGATACAGGGCTGCCTTCAGATACACACACAACTTTGCAGAGGCCTCTGACTATGGTTCCCATATACAGAGTGATCATAACTGTACCATGCAGCAATGGAAGTATGAAGCAGACTGTCTCTGGAGATGGCAGGAAATTTGGCACAGAGGCCCTCCTCACATCACCTTCCACGTAACTTTGTTGGTGGTCCTGATCCATACTTTGAAGGGTGAAGGTGAACTTCCTAAGCCAGTGGGAAGATGGGCCCCTCCTGACGGGTGTGTTGTTTTGTTTGTGTGGGTGGTTACTTCCTGCAACATGTCACTGAGGCCATAGTGCCTCAGTCACTTCCTTGCGTTTTTGGGAATGCTCCCTAAATGTTACTGCATTAGTGCCATGTGCAGGGGCCCTTTTGTGCCACAGCACAACAAAAATGGGACAAAAAACAAACTGGAACATTTGTGGTATTAAATTTTTGTACAGGATTTCAGCAGGAAGTTACAGGACATATACCGATCGAAAATGAAGCAGTATGTCTGCCCTGAAACTCTTGCAGGCATGAAAGTATTGAAAGTGGGATTGCGTATAAGTACCCCAATATCAGAATTAGCACAAATCCTCATGCATACACAATAGGAAGGATGTCCGGAGAGACCCGATGTCTTTCCAAAAGCCCATCAAGGCCCAGAGAAGAAGATTCCAAAGCCGAGCACAGACCTGATAGTAGTTTCCCCAAAGGACTCCCAAATTGTTTGGAACCCACAGATCACTGCTTTCTGGTGCAACAAATCTCAAATATAATTTAAAATCAAACTACACATCGTTCTTGTGAAATTCACAAAATATGGGTTGGCTATTGGTCAGCTGTGGTGTTAGAGGGCCTAGGAAATGTGGGACCTTCAGGATGGGGGTAGGTTTATTGAGGACTCAGGTAGGAATGGGGGAGAAATTTGATTCAACTTGCATACAAAGGCAAATTTATCAAATATGCACTTTCAGAAACAACCCATGAGCCAAAACGCAGCCATCCTTTGAAATTCGCATGTCTCTGAATTTTGCAATGCAGTTCTTCAGCCTAGTAATGTCTACAAAAATACAAATACTATAGTAGTATGCCTTTAAAATTCACATATTCATAAAAATAGCGTACATTAGGGGAAATTACTTTGCAAAAATATGTATATTAGGAGAAATGGACACTAAAATGCTAATGAATTTTCACAAATGTAATTTTTTAAATTGCAAACTGATGTGGAAAGGTGGGGAACTGAATTTTAGATTGGAAAAATGAGAAAATGGGAGATATTGAAATGGGCAGATTTGCTCATCACTGGAGCCAGACCATGAAATCAAACCCTCAAAGCAAAGAAGCTGGGAGTCAGAGTGGGATGCTCTGTATATAGGAGGACAGCAGAGGAGGCCCTACTGGTGTTGCTTGTTGTAAAGGGACCTGGAATAGGGCCTTCTCTGCAGTGGCTCCCCAGTTGTGGAATGCCTCCCCTTGAAAGCATGCATGACCACAAATCAATGTGCTTTCGTTGGTTGGTAAAAGCTCATTTGTTTTTTAAAAAATCTCTGGAGGTTGACTATTTTTCCTCTGTTGGTACTGCTGTTAAATGGCATGAAATGGTTATAAAGTAAGGCGTGCATTTTGTATTTTATGAAATATTGTTGATTTTGTAATTATAATTATATCTGTATGGAAACGGCCTTGAGGTCTGTGTGACACACAATGGTATCTATGAACCTGGGACTTTCTGTCCCAGTTAGTGCTGTGCCTCAGAGCTACAGCCCTTCCCCATACTAGATCATAGGAAGCTGGCTTATACTAAATAAGACCATTGGTCCCTCTCACTCAGTATTTGGGATTGGCAGGGACTATTCTGGATTTCAGAGAGGATTCTTTCCCAACCCTACCTGCAGACACCAGGGATTGGACCTGAGACCTTCCATGTTCAAATTGGGTGCTCTACCACTATGTTTCCTCATTGGATATGTATGAAGTACGTATACAATATGGATTGGTTGCAAGAACAAGGTTGCTGCATCCACTGAGCTACAACTATTTCCCTAGATCTTATCTAGGGAATTTGCTGAGCAGCTTCTTGTGTTCTTAAGGCTTGTTCTGAGATGCACCACCGCTAGGGCAGTCTGCGGGGCAGTGTCAGCTGATGGTGGAGATAGATAATTTTGGGGTAGTTTAGGGCTTATTTTCAGGTACAGAGATGTCCAGGCTAGCCCAGTTCCTCCACTGCAACTGAATCAAAACTGGGAACTAGGAATTGCTATTAACGAGTTGCTATAACCAACTTCATAGCCTCATTCAGTACACATAAAGAAGGAAAGGAGAGTCCTTTCTACAATTTCCCTATATACTGTTTGCTAGTGAAAGCCCTAGCCTTTCTCTCCCCCAAGGGTGAACTTAGAAGGTCAACCGTACAAATCACCATCAAGATGGACTCTCTTAAACATATTCTAAGGGTCGCCTTGCACTTCTGACGGGAGGTCAATTGGTGTTTGCTCTAGCATTAGGGTAAGCTAATCTTAACAGCAGTGTCAGTCCCTTGGGGAAGTGCATGAGGCTGCTAACTATTTCCATAATTACACCCAGAGAGGCTTAAGTTCAGTCCAGTTAAACCAGGCCTGTGTTTATGCTAAAGTTGCTTCCTTCCAAAGGTGACTATTTATTTTGCAGGACTCTGGCTTTTGATCTCAATAGAGGTCATGTTCAAAAAATGAATTTGGGGATACGTATAACTGTGAATATAGGGACGCGGGTGGCGCTGTGGGTTAAACCACAGAGCCTAGGACTTGCCGATCAGAAGGTCGGCGGTTCGAATCCCCGTGACGGGGGTAAGCTCCAGTTGCTCGGTCCCTGCTCCTGCCAACCTAGCAGTTCGAAAGCACGTCAAAGTGCAAGTAGATAAATAGGTACCACTCCGGCGGGAAGGTAAACGGCGTTTCCATGCACTGCTCTGGTTTGCCAGAAGCGGCTTAGTCATGCTGGCCACATGACCCGAAATCTGTACGCCAGCTCCCTCGGCCAATAAAGCGAGATGAGTGCTGCAACCCCAGAGTCGGTCACGACTGGACCTAACGGTCAGGGGTCCCTTTACCTTTACCTTTACCTATAACTGTGAATGCAGAGATGCTGCAATGCATTCTGTGGGCTTGTCCACACTTCCACTTGTATCATGCCTAAAAAGCACTAATTCGAGCGGATTTCTGCTTGTGCTGTGCTTTCTGGACATGGGTCTGAGTGGTTCTCTGCTTGCCCTCCACTTTCCCTGGAAAATCCCTCTATACCACTGGATGCTTTAGTTGAGATTTCTGCATTGGAGGGGGTTGGACTAGATGACCCTTGGGATACCTTCCAACTCTACAATTCTATGATTCTGTGATTCTGTGAGTAGGAGCAAACATCAATCTGCATAAAACCCGGTGGACGTTTGCTCTGAGTGGACCTTCCTGGCAGAAAATGGCAGAACAAGCAGCTCTATGTGGGGTTTCCTTTCACTTAGCCCAGGAAGTAGCAGTTAATGCAAAATGTTGCATCACTATTGCTGACAGGAGTGAGATTCTGTCAGCATGTTGCATCTCAGCTCAGAGATCCTCACTGGCTGCTGTTTTGTTACAGGGCAAAATTCAATGTATATAAAGCCTAGTACAGCTTGGAAACAGTTTACTAAGGGTTCCCTTAGCCCATAATATGGTCACTTGACTGCTCCCTGCCTGATGGTATTCAACAGATTCCACCTAAACATTAGGAAGAACTTCCTGACAGTAAGAGCTGTTCGACAGTGGAATTTGCTGCCAAGGAGTGTGGTGGAGTCTCCTTCTTTGGAGGTCTTTAAGCAGAGGCTTGACAACCATATGTCAGGAGTGCTCTGATGGTGTTTCCTGCTTGGCAGGGGGTTGGACTCGATGGCCCTTGTGGTCTCTTCCAACTCTATGATTCTATGATTCACTGGACTATTTTTAGCATCTGCTAAAAAAAATTTGTTTAAGCAAACCTACTCAGACATGCATTTTAATATGTAATTTCATTTTATAATCTCTCTCTCTCTCTCTCTCTCTCTCTCTCTCTCTCTCTCTATCTCTCTCTCTCTCTCTCTCTCTGTGTGTGTGTGTGTGTACTGCTAACTTTATTTTGAAGAAAATTAGGCTAACTTCTTTTATTGGGAACTTTATATTCCATATTTCATGCAAATCACTAACTGGTAGATAAATGAATAAACTAAACCAACAAACAAATGCCAACATAAGGAAGTCTAAGTCCCATTTCATGCATTACACATCAGCAAACCTTATTACTGAGTGCACCTTTGAGAACAAATCCCGATTCCCCAACCAGCATCTCTATATCTTGGGTGAGATTTTCAAAGCCATATAGAGCATTCCGCCTTCCCACCTGTGTCTTGGACACCATGTCCTTTGGTTTACTTCCACCTGAATTCACTTGGCACCCAGACTTCCTCAATATTTGTGCTTTGGTGCTTCCTTCCTATCAGAAACACATAGACATTCTTGACCCAACATCCTGTGGAAGGTTTACCTCCCATCCAAGCTGATCTTATATTTCTGTCACCAAATCTACACGTGGTCAAACATCTCTAATTGTCAACTTGCATCTAATCAGTGAGAATGTTTGGGAACATTCCACAACATCATCCTAACTCAGCACTGTGTATGATAGCCATGTTCAAATATATAAAAGGATGTCACATAGAGGAGGGAGAAAGGTTGTTTTCTGCTGCTCCAGAGAAGCGGACACGGAGCAATGGATCCAAACTACAAGAAAGAAGATTCCACCTAAACATTAGGAAGAACTTCCTGACAGTAAGAGCTCTTCGACAGTGGAATTTGCTGCCAAGGAGTGTGGTGGAGTCTCCTTCTTTGGAGGTCTTTAAGCAGAGGCTTGACAACCATATGTCAGGAGTGCTCTGATGGTGTTTCCTGCTTGGCAGGGGGTTGGACTCGATGGCCCTTGTGGTCTCTTCCAACTCTATGATTCTATTCTATTCTATTCTATTCTATTCTATTCTATTCTATTCTATTCTATTCTATTCTATGATTCACTGTGAGTGCTGTATGTGCACACAGTGGTGGCAACCAGATGGTGATAGCCACCCTATCATCTTAGAACGAGTTCTGCCCTTGGCCATCTGCCCTTGGCCACTGCACTCCCCAGCTACCCTCCCTGGGCATAATACTCATCTCTTCAGGTACCAATGCCTGCTTATCATCGTCTTTGAAATTCTACTACTGCATTGTGACAGCAGCCGCACCCCAGGAAACTGTTTTGACTGCCTGACTAAACTAGGTGAGGATACTTGGTGGGTCTCGAAGCCTTGGTAAGTTAGGAACATCTCCTGCATGTGAAGACATGCTCTACCAACTTGAGTGGACGAGAACAATAGTGGGTCCAACGATCAAGAAGGTAGTTTCTGCATGTGCTGTAGAGGGAAGTGAGGGGCAGATGGGGCTCATCAACCTGGGAAAGTAGCCCGTGTAGGAGAAGGAAAGCTTTGATCCTAAACCTCTGCTGCCTTCTTTGGGAGAAGAAAAGGCTAAGGAGAAAACCCTACACAAATCCAGAGTGGAGTCCCTAAGACAGTTGGGTGGTGCCTTGCATGCCTCCTTCCACCAACTCCTGCAGCAAAGCTGATGCTAAACATATTGCTCTGCTTTTTCTTGAACCACATCAGTGAAGCCGAGAGGAGGGTTCTGTCGTCTGGGCAGCCGAGGCCCCATATACACATGCCCAGGCTTGCACACAAGGAGGTCACTTTGGTGCTGCTAACATAGCGCTTTGACTTTACCCTCAGAGGTGCACTCCATTGTATGTCAAGACAGATGGATGCCAACAACAACTGCATTGGAGCATAACTGAAACCACAAGCACAGTCTGACTCCCCAGACAGGAAAAAACACCACAGAGATTGTCTATTTCTCAAGAGATTTCATCAGCTAAACTCTCACCCCCCCCCCAATTCCATTTTCTCAAATTGATCATCTATGTCATTCATTTTAGAACATTGTGTACTCACCTTTATCCAGCACTGGCCCAAAGATAGCCAAGCTGTCGTTTACAGTGGTGCAGTTCCACCTCCTACCGCGAAACTGGTGCTGGCATTCCTGGATGCCGATTTTCACCCCTTCGGCTACGCTGGGCATGATCTCCACGTAGTTCCGACAGAACCGTAGTTGCTTGGGCACCAAGCCAGGGATGCTGCCACAAAGGATGGGCTGAGTTCCCAAGGAGGAATATTGATGGCCAATCGCCAAGGACCTAAAAAGAGAAGGAGAACAGTGTGGTCTTTCCATTCTCAAGAGAAGTGATCAACTGACTAACAGAGAACCAAAGCCCTTCCCCAAGCCCATTTGCCTCTCACATCCAGCCTGCCTATGCAGATCTGTAATTTCCCAGATACAACTCTTGAGAGATAGTTTGGTATACATGGCCTAAAATGTGGCCCTCCAGATGTTGTTGGACTCTGATTCAGCGGAAAAGGGCTGCTTTTCCACGGGGAGAAGTGGTGGGGCAAGCAGAAGTATGGATGAGCCCTAAGAGGTGGTTTCAGATCCGTGCTCAGTGACATATTTGTGGCAGATCTTGGCTGCACAATATGCAGACCGCCATAAACTGTCCTAGGAACTTTCACCATGTTTTGATAATTGTTTTATATTACATTTAAATTTTATGTAAACTGCTTGGAGTTTTTTTATGATTCAGTGGGATGCAAATTCTGTCAAATAAAATAAATTTTATTTTATGTACACTTTTTGATTGCACACTTTATAAATATTTCTACATAACATTAATAAATGGAGACCCTCTGAGGCACTGAGTGGACATGAGAGAGGGGAGACCCTCTCAGGTATGGCCCCAGCTGACGGACCAGCTTGCAAGGGAGGTGCAGCTGGCTTCCACGTTGTCCCATTCCCCTGAGCATTGATTTAATCTGGCTTCTCCACTAATATTTTAATTGCTGAATGTTTACATCATTATTTTGTTGATCTGCTTTTACAATTTGTATTTAAGCTTCTTAGTTGTTGGTGTTTTGCTGCAAGACACCTTATGAACAGTTCAGTGTAGAAAGGTGAGATATAAATGGTTGAAGTCACCCCCTGAACTCACTCCAAGCTCATTGTTGGTTTGTATGTTCAAGTGGTGAGTCAGAGGTCGGAATGAGTTGAAAAAGAATCACCAGCCAACCCCAATGGGTTTTTATTCATTTCTTCTTCCTCTTAGAATTTATGATCATCTAAAGCAGGAGTGGGTAACCTCTGGCCACAAACCTAATTAGGCCCACAAGGCCTGTCCCAGCCAAGCCACACCCACCTGCCCCAAAGGAGGAGGGTTTGCTGTGCTTGGAAAGGGGCTTCTGAAATTGCTTGATGGGTTTTCTACAGCTCCTTTCAAAGTGCTGCATAGGATGCATTCTTTTCCAAAGTACAGTGGTACCTCGGGTTAAGAACTTAATTCGTTCTGGAGGTCCGTTCTCAACCTGAAACTGTTCTTAACCTGAGATACCGCTTTAGCTAAAGGAGCCTCCCACTGCCACTGTGCCGCCGCCACACGTTTTCTGTTCCCATCCTGAAGCAAAGTTCTTAACTCGAGGTACTATTTCTGGGTTAGCAGAGTCTGTAACCTGAAGTGTCTGTAACTTGAAGCATCTGTAAACCGAGGTACCACTGTAATGATCATCTTTGATACTTGGAATTCCCTACTCCCTGAAGCCACTCTGTGACCTGCAAGTGAACCACAAGGGTCTGGAAAAGTTGTGTTTGTGTGTTAGACACACTCAGGGACTCCTTGATTGTGTAGACAAGGGCTGTAAGAATGCTGCTCCACCTGACCAGCTCCCTCATGGCAAGTGGGCACCTGGCTTTCCAGATTGGCTCATCCAGAAGACTTTTGTCTCTGGTTTCACCTCGGCTACTGCAACTACCAGTATGTGGCCCCTGACAGATTGTTCTAAACAGAATGTGGACCTTGCCAGAAAAACCACACACATTTAAGTAGTGAATTGCTATTGTAATCTCCTGCATGTTTGAACAGCAACTGATCATAGAGATGATTTTAACTTTTTAAAGAGGAGGATGCTTATTACGTTTTCAAAAAATTGTTGTAAACTGTTTTGGGTATTGGGAGAAGACAAATTAAATCAACCACCATGATGAGAAATGGAATGTGTTGGTCCGGACACACCTTTAGACAGGCAGTTTCCCTATTTTTCACCCACCCTTCTGAAAGGCACTTCACTAGATAATGAGTAATGAGCCGATTAGTGATTTATTTCCCAAAGAAATGCAGTGTGCTGCGGGGGGGGGGGGGAGATGACACTTTGGGGGTAAGAGCTGCAAGGGACTGGCAATTCCATACTGGAGTCATCATCCTGCCTTTACAAAGCACATCTCTTCTAGACGAGCCTGGGGCAATTCACGAAGTGGGGTGGTAAGTTGAGATTAGTTGGCTTTTTCAGGGAAATGTTGGCATGTTTGGAGTCATTTCTCATCATAGCTGCAGACTAGAACTTGCCACAGATTTGTGTCATAGACCAGGACATCCCCCACCCCACACACCCCAGAGAAGAGCTCCAAGGACTCACTGACTGTAGTCCTGAATCATTGCAGTGTGGTGCTCTAGTAGGTCTCTCTAACTGTAAGATGATCATCTTAGTACTGGGAAGATCCAGGTTTAAATCTCTACTCAGCTATGAATCTCATTGTGGGACCTTGAACCCATCACTCTCCCTTAGCCTAACCTTCCTGGGTGATTGTGAGGAAAAACCTGTGTGTAGAGAATATACGCTGCTTCGAGCTCATTGAAGGAAAAGTAGGGCAGAAATGAAACGGATACTTATTTAAGTAAATGAGGTAATCAGTGAAGTAGCTGCCCCACTAGAAATGTCTACTGATGAAAAATTCCAGGGGGCAGTGAGACCTCTATCCTCTGCTTTGAAGGAGGTACCTGACTCTCCAACCTCCCCAGACCCACCTGCGGGCCAGGAAGACCCACTCATCCACCAAGCACATGGGCCATAAGCATCCCGGCAATGCTGGGATACAACCAGACCTGGTGTCAGCACCTGGTCTACTCTGGAAACTGCCAGGGCCACCAGAAATAATACCACCTTGTCAGGGCCCCTGCTGCCACCATTGCCATTGCCTGCCAACACTTGTCAATCCTGACTGTGTGGGTGATGATCCTGGTTGGTTCTGCACCTGCTAGGAACACACACACACTTTATTTGGCTGGGTATTGCATCATGGATGTAGTATATCAGGAATACAGGAAGCTGCCTTATAAAGGAACAGACCATTGGTTCATCTAGTTCAATATTATCTACACCAACTGGCTGCAGCTTTCTAAGGAATCTCTCCCAGCCTTATCTGGAAATGCTGAGGTTTGAACTTCGAAACTTCTGTATGTTAAGTAGATGATCTACCCTGCTTGGCTTCCAGTAACAGTCTTGCTGCACCAGTTCAGGTATGCCTGTCCAGGGCTAGGGAGTTTCTAGTGCTTAGAGAGTGCTGGCCCTGGGCCAAAGTAATGGTGGACACTGGCATGTGATATGCCAGAGGAGTGGTCAGGACCAGGAGGGAAGCTATTGGCAACACTATGCCAAGAGTACATTGAGACTTTGCCCGCACATGCTGCCATAATAGAGTACTGCCCCTTTAAATCATGGGCAGGTCCCTCAGGGGCAGTGGAGTTTTAAACACCCATACACACCTCTTAGGGGACGCGGGCGGCGCTGTGGGTTAAACCACAGAGCCTAGGGCTTGCCGATTAGAAGGTTGGCAGTTCGAATCCCCGTGACGGGGTGAGCTCCCGTTGCTTGGTCCCTGCTCCTGCCCACTTAGCAGTTTGAAAGCACATCAAAGTGCAAGTAGATAAATAGGTAGCGCTCCGGTGGGAAGGTAAACGGCATTTCTGTGCGCTGCTCTGGTTTGCCAGAAGCGGCTTAGTCCTGCTGGCCACATGACCCGGAAGCTGTACGCCGGTTCCCTCGGCCAATAAAGCGAGATGAGTGCCGCAACCCCAGAGTTGGTCACGACTGGACCTAATGGTCAGGGGTCCCTACCTTTACCTTTTACACACCTCTTTCCCACACTTATTCAGTGCTCAGTCAACAGCAGACCAGTGGTTACCCTCTAAGCCCCCGGTTTTTCAGTTACAGTGGTACCTCTGGATGCAAACGGGATCCGTTCCAGAGCCCTGTTCGCATCCTGAAGCGAACATAACCCGCGTCTGCGCGTGTGCTGGTCGCAATTCGCCACTTCTGCGCATGCATGAGCGGCGAAACCCGGAAGTAACGCGCTCCATTACTTCCGGGTCACCGCTGAGCGCAACCCGAAAAGGCTTAACCTCAAGCGACTTCAACCTGAGCTATGACTGTATTCTGGTATCAAGTCTGTTTGTGCATCCAGATTCCCAGTGAGCTCTCCGTGGTTCTGATTAGTCACTTGCTAATCTCCCAGGGACCACATGACAATGGTGGGTGGGGCCAGATGCAAAAGTGGGTGGGGCATTTGATGTGATTTCCCCCCCTTTGTACTATAGGCTAATTTCTTTACACACCTGCATAGCCTTCTCTAGCCATCTATGCACCTGTCCTTCCATCCAAGCAAGCAATAACTATTATGAAAGTCGAAAAATACCTTCCAGTCAGGCAAAAACATTCAAGGAGGGTGCAAAGCAAGGCAGGTGATGGGTGTGATCTTGGAAGAAGGGGTGTAGCTGAGGAAGAGCCCCAGAGGCCAGACTGGGCTGGGTGGCTGCATTTGACCCCCATGCTTGAAGCCCCCATCTGTGCACTGACCTGAATCTTGGACATGCCTAGCCAGAATACCCCAATAGGACCCAGCCCAAAATGGGACACTTTGGGTTCAACAACACATGGTTTGCTGAATGACTCTATGTGCACCTCCAGACTGTCAGTAATTTTCAGGATGGATGAAAACTTGAGGTTTGCACAACTGTAGGGGGTTAAAGCATTCTGTCGTCCTACCTTTGCAGATCCAGATGTTGCTGAACTACAACTTCCATCCTCCCTGGCTACAGTTTCTGGGCTTGATGGGAGTTGTAGTTCAACAATGTCTAGAGAGGCAAAGATTCCCCAAGCCTGGGGCAGAAGAACAAATCCTTTTCTCCCCACAAAACAACAACAACAACAAACATCAGACTCTTTGCAGTTTGGAAAGTGGGAAACGTATGGGATGAACAAACGACTCGTGGGAAGGCGCGTAATCACCTTGCAAGCAAATCCGGATGAAGGAATTATGAGTGGTCATGACTGTATCGAATCACAGAACCGTAGAGTTGGAAGGGACCCTGAGGGTCATCTAGTCCCCCCCTGCAATGCAGGATTCATTTTGCCCAATGTGGGCCTGAAACCTATGACCCTGAAATTAAGAGTCTCATTCCCTCATAAGCAAATCATAAGGATGCTCAATGGATATTGGGCATAGTCTAATCACTGCGTAAGGCTTTTTGCAAGCAAATCAAGATGAAAGCAGAGTAACCCCTTCAGGAGGGGTCCTGTGAATCCCATGATTGGCTGACCATGCCATACACATCCTCCATGCCATTTTCCTGACAAGAATACCCCTCCTCCTCCCTTTAAGCTGCCAATAGCAGCAAATAGCTTCGGGGGCAATTTTCACCAGGAAAATGGTACAGAAGGAGAAGGGTCAGCTGTGTCTTAAGATCTTCAGGGAATCATCTCCATGCTTTGCTGCTAGATGAAATCTGTTGTGTGGTAATTTGGGACTGAGCCTTTTTTGGTGGTGGTCCCTTTCTTGTGGGATGCCCTCTCCTCTCAAGCATAGCAGGCACTGTTATAACTCAGGCACCAAGTTTATGTCATTGCTACATTTATATCCCACATTTCTTTTAAGAAGCTTAGGGTTACTCGCTGCCCTCCTCACTCTGTCATCACAACAATCCTGTAGGTTAGGCTGAGAGACATTGACTAGGCCAAGGTCAACCATTCAGCTATGTTGGCTGACTTGGGATTCAAACCCTGCTTTCCCAGGTCCTAGTATGACATTCCAACCGCTATGCTACACTGGATCTCAAGTCAAAAGCTACCTCTTTGTTCCAACATTTTAAATGTTTCCGTCTGCTCGTGCTGTTTTGCAGTTGCCCCATTTGCATGTACTTTTCATGAGCTTTCTGGTTGTTTTATTATGTTTATGTATAAATTCAGCCGAGCAATTTATTTTATGTTGCATGGTATAGGTTTCTTTTAAAATTAATAATAATAACTCCCCTCTGGCTGTGGTCTAGATCCAGATAATTTCTTCTGTGGCTGTTCTTAGTTTTAAAAGAGGGAGAAGATGAGAATCTCATAAATCACAGGATTCATACAGAGTCTTCTCTGGTTTGCAATGGGTTTCCCAGCCTTCAGAAATGTGCATACCACCTCCCCTCCATACTCTCATAACAAGAAATAAATAAATATACATAGCAAATTGATTTTTCTCTTGCAGGCCGGAGCATGCTGTATAATTGGAGGCATTGCCTTGTCAACGTAGACCGGTCAGACTCGACTCGAGACATACCTTACAGCTGTTTATGGAACCACAAATGTTATCCTCCTTGAATTTTTCCCTCGCCCTGTGCTTGAATTCAGAGGCTGATTTATACTGAGCCAGACCAATGGTCCATCCAGATCAGTACTAGGCAGTGGCTCTCCAGGGGTTCAGGCAGGAGATATTCCCAGCCTTACCTGGAGATGCCAGGGATTGAATCCAGGACCTTCTGTATGCAAAGTAGATGCTCTGCCACTGAACTATTCCTTTTTCCAGTAGTATTCCCATATTTGGGGAGAGGGGCTTCAGACAGAATCTGCCCACTGGTCCCAAGAGATATGAAGCTGTGATTTTGCCTGCAGCTGGCACTGCAAAACTCTTGACCAAATAAGGCACAGCCAAATAGATCAATAGGAAAATGACAATACAGCGGTGCCTCGCAAGACAAAATTAATTCGTTCTGTGAGTTTTGTCGTCTTGCGATTTTTTTCGTCTTGCGAAGCACGGTGTCGGGAAAGTTTTGGAAAAGCTTCAAAAATCACCAAAGTCTTTAAAAACCTCAAAAAAGGCTACCACACTGCGTTCTATGAGTTGCTCCTCGAAGTCAAGTCGCAACTGTATTAACGGTGTTAAGAAAAAGGTAACAAACTTGCAAGACATTTCCGTCTTGCGAAGCAAGCCCATAGGGAAAATCGTCTTGCGAAGCAGCTCAAAAAACAAAAAACCCTTTTGTCTAGCGAGTTTTTTGTCTTGCAAGGCATTCGTCTTGCGAGGTACCACTGTAGATCAGAATGTGCTGTTATGTGGTTCCTACCTGACCCCCTACAAAAGCTTCCTGGTTAGACTTCCAACAGTTGCTAAGTCTCCAGTGATAGACTACCCTTGTCTCTCTGGTTGCCATCCCTGCCTCCAATGGAGCGAGTTCTGTAGTTTAACTATGTGTTATGTGAAGAAGTACAGTGGTACCTCGGGTTACATACACTTCAGGTTACATACGCTTCAGGTTACACACTCCACTAGCCCAGAAATAGTGCTTCAGGTTAAGAACTTTGCTTCAGGATAAGAACAGAAATCGGGCTCTGGCGGCGCAACGGCAGCAGGAGGCCCCATTAGCTAAAGTGGTGCTTCAGGTTAAGAACAGTTTCAGCTTAAGAACGGACCTCCAGAACGAATTAAGTACTTAACCCAAGCTACCACTGTACTGTACTTTCTTTTATCTGTCCTGAATCTTCTGGGTTCACCACACACTCCACTGTACTACACAACAACCCATTAGGGATGGACTGGGAAGTAAGATTGCAAAGTAAAAAGGTATACGTGTTTTTGTGTATATATGCCATCCCCAGAACATAACCCTTGTGCAAGACACAATCAGATGGTAGTTTGTTTTTATTACCTTGCACATACTTTTGTATACCATCTGGGCTGGGAGTCCTGGAAAACCCGCTCCCTGCCTTGCAGGCCTGTTTCCACCGGACCTGGGAGTACGGGGCCCCGCGATTGACTCCAGCTACAAAAGCTGAGGCTGCTGAACAGACTCTTGGGTTGAGGTATTGTTTGGAGGGTATTGTTGCTGTTTTTGATATTAATGTTTTGTATCTTTATTTTAGATCTCATTGTGATTTTTGTGGAAATTGTTTATTGTACTTTTTGATATTTTATTTATTATTTACGACTACTTTTGTTTTGTTCGTAATTTTGTATTTTTAAATTTTATTTTGTAAGCCACCTTGAGCATGATTTTGTCTATGGAAAGGCAGCATACAAATAAAATTATGTATGTATGTATGTATGTATGTATGTATGTATGTATGTTGTAGGCTACCTTGAATTCCAAATGCCATGGACGCAATAAGAGTGCATTAGTGGTATATTTTTACTGGATCATCCATACAGTGTTCTGCTTTATTCGTTGTTCTTCAATGCTACTGCATTATTGCTGTCTAGAGGGTCACTTTTGCACTATAGCACAACAAAAGCAGTATAATCCTCCCACCCCTGCAGAGAATTTGTGGTATAAAAAGTTACAAGATTTCAGCAGGAAATTGTGCAACATGCACTGATTGAGAGCAAAGGAGTATGCCCACCCCAAAACCTTTACAGGCGGAAACACTATTGAAAGCAAGATCACATATACTGTATTTTTCGCTCTATAAGATGCACCAGACCACAAGACGCACCTAGTTTTTGGAGGAGGAAAACAAGAAAAAAAATATATTCTGAATCTCAGAAGCCAGAACAGCAAGAGAGATCGCTGCACAGTGAAAGCAGCAATCCCTCTGGGATAGCTTCTGGGATAGCTGCGCAGCCTGCATTCGCTCCATAAGACGCACACACATTTCCCCTTACTTTTTAGGAGGGAAAAAGTGAGTCTTATAGAGCAAAAAATACAGTAACTGCCGCAATACTATCATGAGCACAAATCATCATATACGTGCAATAAAAATGATGTCTAGAAGCGCCCCTAGACATCTTCCTGCATAAATGCACATGCACTGGATTATACATTGTGCAGGCATGATGAAAATCCACAGAAATCTATAGATTTGCAAAACATATCTTACACGGCGGACTGTGCAGAGCACCACAAAACCGTCGGATTTTAACACGGTACTTAGAGTACTTGCGATTTCTGTGGCATCTTAGCTTTCCAACTGTCTTCCCTTAAATGTTAGTTGGAAGAGCATTCATAAAAAGAAATGCACAGTGACACAAAACCAGGATGGATTGCAAGCATTTTAGAGGACAAAATAAAATAGCAATTTGCTTCAAATGTCCCAAAGAATGTGAAGGGCATCAGAGTAGTTCTGTATTTTGAGGGGGAGCGGGCAGATCAATTTTTGGTCATCATGCCTCCTTCACTAGTGTTTTAGTTAAAAACTAGATAGGTGGTGGGAACTGCGCCTAGTTCTTAAGACAATGATCTACAACCAGTGCAATGTGCCACCTTTTCAATTGGCAGAGAGGCAAGAGGAGGCTGTACATGCCTGTTCACCAGATTTATTCTTTTTTCTTCTCCCAAACTGCAGAATACATCACTTGGCACCTTGTGGGTGACTCAGCGGCCTGTTGTCTCTCATCACCACAGAGCTTTATCAGGATTGAGTAAGTCTTAGTTCTGATGATGAGTCAGTACTTTGCAATACAGAAGGTTGGTGGTGAAGATTGATGGAATACCGCTGAATCCTAACACTGGACAGGAACCCCAAAGGTGGATTCCCCAAGGGTGATGGTGAGTCAGAGCTGAGCATCTGGGGTGAGATGGACCAATATTTATTTTTTTATATGATTGATTGCTTGGCCTTCCCAGTACAAGTTACAACAACGGTAGAATCATGCAGTTTTAAAATTCAGTATCACAGGCAAATAATTAGAGTAGCCAATAATAATAATAATACTAAGGTAAGAACAGCGTGCTGGATCAGGCCAATGGCCCATCCAGTCCAGCATCCTGTTCTCACAACCAGATGCCTGTAGGAAACGCAAAGTATGACCTGAGCACAAGAGCCCTCTTCCCTCCTTTCTTCTGAAACATTGCTGCCTCTGACAGCAGCATAGCTGTTGCGGCTAGTAGCCATTGAAAGCCTTCTCCTCCATGAATTTGTCCGGTCCTCTTTTAAAGGCACCCAAGATGGCCATCAGTGCCTCTTGTGGGAGCGAGTTCCATACCATCATCATCAGCAACATCATCATCATCATCAACAACAACAACAAAACAACGTAATACCCTATGAGAGAGCATAGCTGTCAACTTTCAGATTTGAAAATAAGGGATCAGCAGCCTCACCTGTCCCGGGGACAGTCTACAGGATATCTAACAATCCGGGATAGCAGCGGGAAGCAGCAGGAAACGGTGCTGGAATAAGGGAATTTCCCGCCCAAAAAAGGAAGGTTGACAGCTATGATGAGAGAGAGATATACTTGCTATTAAAATACTCTGACTAGGTATAAGGACGATTAGCAAATCTTTCTGAGAAAGGCATGGCCGTTGCTAGACAAGGTGCAAGGCAAGGCCATGAACAATTGTGAGGAAAGAGAAAGGGACAGGAAGGGAAAGAAAAGGAATGAGGTGATTAAATAAAATAGAACAAAAGGTGTATTGGGAGGGAAAGCACAGGACAAAAGATGCTTGGGGTCCTCAAGCCTGGGCGCTATTTTTTTGTGAGTATATTCTGCAATATGTCATTGGCACTTCCACTTGTGCCATGCCTAGAAAGGACAGGTCCAAGCAGTTCTCCCCTTGTCCTTCTCCTTTCCAAGGGAAAACCTGCTCTTTAGTGGTAGATCACATCAAATGGCAATCTGGGGAAATCCCAAATTGCCATTTGCTCTTATTGAGCACTAAAGAGCAGTCCGCCCCCCCCCCCCGGGGGAGAGCAGCAGGGCAAGGGATGTGTGGATAAACTCATAGTGGTGGATTTATATTGGACCATCTACACATCATTCCGCTTTATTAGTTGTTATGCAACGCTTCCTCATTAGTGCCATATGGAGGGGCACACTTTCATTAAAGGTAAAGGTACCCCTGACCGTTAGGTCCAGTCGTGGACTACTCTGGGGTTGCGTGCTCATCTCACTCTATAGGCCGAGGGAGCTGGCGTTTGTCCGCAGACAGCTTCTGGGCCATGTGTCATTATAGCACAACAAAACTAGGGCAAACACACCGAACCCGGAACATTTGTGGTATGAAAAGTTTCAGAATTTCAGCACGGAATTTGGGGGCATACGCTGGTTGGAAACGAAGCAGTATGTCCGCACCAAAACTTTTGCAGGCACAAACGGTAGTAAAAGTGGGTTTGCATATAGCTGCTCCAATACAACCTAAGCACAAATCATCGTCAATGCACCATAAAAAGATGACCCAGAGGGGCCCTTACGCAGGTTGTGGTTTTCTAAGCCAAATACTGTTCATTAACATAAGAAGAGCCCTGATGGAAATGACTCATCTAGTCCAGCATCCTATTCTCATAGTGGCCGACCGATGCCTGTGGAAAATCCTCAAGCAAGACTCAAGCACAGGAGCATTCTCCTCTTCTGCGGTTTTCAACAACTGGCACATTAGCTAAGTACAAGGGTCCATCAGGAGATTGATAAACATCCTGTTTTTCTATTCCCCCTGCCCACCCCAAAATCCCTCGCCAGGTTACAATATGTATAGCAATGGGAGAACTTTCCCTGTTGCTTTCATCCGGCTGGTCCATTTCTTACTTAGTCAAATCCCCCACTTGCGAGGGCTGGCTGCAGGACGTGTGAAAATTAGCACACAGCTATCAGCATGGGAGACTCACAAATTGAGCAGAAGACTGGATAGATGTTGGATGTGACACTTCTTTGTCAATGGGTGCTTTTCACAACGCCTGCAAGGACGCCACCCACTCCTGCCTCCCCTGCTGAGGGCCTTCTGTGTCTGTGCAACACCCTGTTCACACACTTCATTTTGTTTACAATTTTTACCCCACCTAAGCTCCCAAAGAGCTTACAAAATAGAAAACAGTTTTTATATATATAGAACAATAAACAAAGATTAACAGGATTAAAACACCCAGAGAAAGCATCAGCATCTCTCTAAAACTTTGCATGGGTATTTTGAGGGACAAAATGACTGAGGTTCAAGCTAGGGATATTCCATTGGATGTGGGTAGATGGGGAGAAAACATCAAACATTCTAGATTAAGAGGAGCACATAACACGTAAGAAGGACCTGGCTGCTGGATCTTGTGAATGGACCATATTGTCCAGCACTTTGGACTACCAGATGCCTAGGAAGTTTGAAAGCAGAACCCGACCTGCATATCCCCATCCAAGCAACTAAGAAGCATCATCGGAGTCCAGAAATACATTCCAGCCAGACAAAAAACATTTGAGGAGTGTGCAAAGCCAGGCCAGTAATGGGTGCAGCCTGGGGAGAAGAGGTATAACAAGAACACAAGAAGAGCCTGTTGGATCAGGCCAGTGGCCCATCTAGTCCACCACCCTGTTCTCAAAGTTGCCAACCATATGCCTGTGGGAAGCCTGCAAGCAAAACATGAGTCCGACAGCACTCTGCCCACCTGCAATTCCCAGCAGCTGGTATTCAACATCATTTATTTTTAAAAATATTTTTATTAGGAATTTAAATGCAACATATTAGCTTACAACATATCATCCTTAGTCCCCCCCCCATTTCCCCCCATACAACAACCCACCCTCCCCTCCCCCCTAGACTTCTCTCAGTTCCAATCTCTGGTTTCTCTATAGATGCTATTCTCTGCATGTTACAAAATTGTATAAATCCTTAATTTATCTGACTGGTTATTGTCAATAAAGAATTTGTGAGTGTTTATTCAAAGCCTGCCAAGGAGTCCAGTTCACTTTGTTGCTTCTTTAAGTACTTTGTAAAAGGTTCCCATTCATCTTTAAAGTCACAGTTATCCTTGTCCCGTAATTTATGTGTCAATTTTGCCAGTTCTGCATAGTCCATCAGTTTTTCTTGCCATAGTTCTTTAGTCGGGGTTTCCTCGTTCTTCCATCCTTGTGCTATTAAAACTCTCGCCGCCGTTGTCGCATACATGAACTTCCTTGGCAGGTCTTTTCCTACAATCCCTAACTGAAATGCTTCAGATTTCTTAACAAATGTTAGATGAATGGTATTCAACATCATACTGCAGCCAGCAGTGAAGGTAAAACATAGCTATTGTGGCCATTAGCCATTAATAGCCTTCTCCATGGTTTGGTCTAATTCTCTTTCAAGGCCATCCAACTTGGTGGCCACCGCTACCATTTGTGGCAGCAAATTCCATAGTTCTAAGTATGTGCTGCAAAAAGAAGTACTTTCTGTCTTCTGTCCTAAATCTTGCAACGCTCAGCTTCATGCAGCGTGCAGACTCCACAGCACCCAACTGTCTTTCAGCAGTGCAACTCCCATTAATGATTTCTTTCACACAGCACTGCAGAAGCTCTGGCTGGCCTCCAGCTAGTGATCTGCTAGCACACACAGCCACTTGCTCACGGTTAGCTAGAGATACCAGCTTTGACTTGCCAAAGGAGGGGAAGAAGCAGCGAGCCGGCATTGAGCGAATCCGCAAAGGCCTGTGCCAAGATCCCATGTGTGTTTGCTTTAGAAACCGGAGACAAACCCTCTTCTCCTCCTCCTTGTGATAAAAGTGGCAGGGTTATTGGGTTTGACAGATGGCTCCTTGTGTGTTGCCTGTCAGTCTGATGGTACAATTGCCTTGGAGGATTATGCAATAAGGGCCATGATTAGATGACTTGAGTGAGAAGAATGGACAGAAAAGGAGCAGCTTCTAGGGCTTAGGGTGTCAATGTCCTGCTTTCATCTCACAAGTGCTGGAGATCCAAATAGAACAGCCTTGGCCAACCTGGGGCCATACAACTCCCATCAGCCTCAGGTTGGCCAGGGCTGCAATAGAGGTTGCTTAGAAAGGGACCTTAAGCGGTAAAGGTTCCTTTGGGGATCAGTGTGTGTCCATCCCCTGCTGGTTGCGTTTGTTGCAAAACTGGCTCCATTTCATCCCATTTGTGGGCAGAATTATTAAAAGGACTAAATCATTTTAAAATCTGTCCTTTTAAAGAAAGAATGAAAAGTACTTCAGAGGAGGTATGTGGACTGGCTATTTCTACCTTCAATGTTTTACAGCTGCTTAGAGCAGCTCTCTGGTCATGTTGTTAATTTCCCCCCAAAATATTCCAAGTAAGCAACTCTGATAAGAACAGATGCTACACTTGATCTTAGCCAAAAGGCCAGGAAGTGATGCAAGTAAGCAACTCTGATGCTGTTTTGCTGCTGCTGACTTGGGGTGCGTAATATATTATTCTAGAATCAATGGAGACTGGGTACTTGGGGTTTACACCCCCCCCCCATAGTCCACACACAATATAGATCCATCGCCCTTTTTTTGCTCTTGAAAAACGCTTCTTGAAAACCTGGCTTCCTTTTGAAAATAAAAGCTCGTTGCAGATTGTTTCTTCATTACCTTGCAGTGCATCCATTTCAAAAGAGGTGGAAACAGATATAGGTGGTCCTAGCAATGGAGGGTCCTAGCAATACTGGTGGTCCTAATCCCTGCCCTGTGACTTTGATCACAATCCCCATTTCCTTCTTCATTCACCTGGGGCATGTTCAGGAGGAAAGAAGTGGGGATAGCCTAATCAAGAGGAAGGTTTTCGAACATGTATCAAGCGCCACACCCACCCTTGTAGGAAGCAGCAACTAGAATCAACCTAGATTGAAAGCATGCTGAGGATGAGCATGAACAATTCCTGATTAAGAAAAAGTATATTTTTTGTGCTATAATGGGTTGGTATGTACACAGCCTTGGAGAGAGAGGGGGAAATAGAGATGAATTTTGCACATGCTGGCTGTTCTATTTTGTTGTATGGTTTGCATTTTATATCACATAATGCTTTGGGGTTACTTTGGCCAAAACCCCTCTTTTAACCATAAATAAATGGAAATGCAATTATTTTCGCATCTTCCTCCTTAAAACTCTGCTCCTGACCCTAGTTGCTAATCGACAGCAGGAGGCACACAAATTAAGAGCTTGTTCAACTTTGGCCCAACTAAGGAAGGATCATCTCCACTGGAGCCCCACGTGGTTCCGTTGAGTGGTGGGAGATCTCCATTAGGCAAGGAATCCACTGAGGAATCTCAGCTTGCAAAGAAGCCATTCTCTTGACCTGGGTCACAAATGAGTACTTGGAGGCAATTCTCCAGGAGGCCAAAGCTAATGCAAACACTGGTTCTCAAAAACAAATTGAGGAGACCTGTGCCTGTTCCATTCCTTGAGATACTTGAACCTGTGCCAGCCTGACAGCTGCTAAACTAACATTTGTACCAGAGGAGGAGGAATTAAGACTCTTGGGAGGATGCCGTAAGACTTCCAGGATTGCGGAACAGAGCTTTGGAATCCAGAAGGAGAACAACAAACACTCCTTTCACAGCTCCAAAGCACTGGAGGATTAGGGATGGGGTGAAGAATGTTGTCAGGGGAAGATCTGGCAGGGTGGGGACATAAAAAAGTCAGGTGCAGAACTAAAGGTGCTTATGAAGGCCTAAGGGCGTTGAAGCCACCTTGGTAGGATATGCAGAGAGGGTTGGACCCAAAAGAAACCTGCAGAACTCTGGTGAAGGAACTTTGTGAACTGAAGCTGGCCTAACGAGCTACTTTGGACAGTCGGGGTTCAAACCTCAGAGCCCCCTTCAAGCACAGAAAGGAACAGGCATGCAACATTTGGCTTCTATGATTGGTTGGCAAGATGAAGGCTTTGGATTGGCCGTGCCTCATGCCAATAAGGACTAAGCTGTAGGCAGCCATTAGAGCAGGGACAGACAGGCTTTTTCACCCTGAGGACCACATTTCTTTCTGGGCAATCTTCTGAGGGCCACAGGTCAGTGGTAAGCAGGGCCAGAGGCAAAAGTGGGTAGAGTAATGGACGCGAATTTTTCCTTTGTACACTAGGCTAGTTTCTAACTCACACACCCCTCTCCGTCCCCCATCCAGGTGAACAAGAGACATTGTCAGAGTTCAACAACACATTCCAACAAGAGAAAAACACTCAGGTCATTGAGGGGATCTGGGCCCAGTACAGAGGTCTAGGGCAGCACATTCATTCCCCCCCTGGCCTGAGGTTCTACACTCAGAAGTAAGGTTGGGGCTGGAATTTAGAAGCCAAGGGCCTCTGCAAGGCTAAATCTTGCTTTCACACAGGAAGATGTCATATCATTCTCTGAGCATAACCAAAACAGCTTAACAAAATCCAGTTAGACATGCCCATGACTCTCAACTTCAACACAGGGAGCAACCAAAGACAGTATCAGAGTTCAGGGACACATTTTACTTTGGCAAAATTGTCCAAGGATAGTCTTAAGGGGGAGGGTGTGTGGCCTGGGGACACAGTCCCGAGATTCAGGCAGACAGGGCCGCATTTGAAGTTCCCCAGCCACGATCTAGCCCAGCATTTTCTACTCTGAATGTAGTTATGGTTAATGCCAGGGATTAAAGTTGGGAGACATGCAAGGCATGTGCTCCACCCACTGAGCTATAACTAGTCCCCTCTTTAGCATCCCCGTCATTGATGAAGATAAAGTCAAGAGACTGCTCCGTTGATCCTGAAAACTACAATGGAATAAGTACTCCCTCTCTTTTCTAGGCTTCCCCACTTCCCCATAGCCTTTTCCCATCTGCCGCCACCAAAGAAGCTATGGGCTGCAGGCTGAGTTGGGCTCAGCTGGCTGCAGGGGTGAGTTGGGCTCAGTTGGGCTCTTCCTTCCAATCACCACCCTCTCTTTCAGTTGCATGGCCTTCATGTGGGAAGGACCCACACAACTGGCTCCTTTCACCCTATGTGGTTCTGTTGCTTTTAAACATCTGTGGGGTGGCTCGAGACAACGTCATGGGGAGGTCAGAAGCAGCTCTGCTATGGTGATGTGTGAAGGAGACCTAAGCCATATGCGTATCTCTTTCACTATACATTAAAATGTTAGGCTGTCATTGCACAGCTCCCATTGGAGGATTTGTACTGCTGCATCAAACCTGGATTTGCATGAAGAAATGGAGTTGGGAAGGTAAAAAGTGAACTTAATAGTTGCTTAAGAGTGGGAGGAGAGAATCTCTAGGGGGTTAATTTGGGAGGAATGGCGGGGCGGGTGGGTTGGTGAGCAGAGGAGCAGTCCCAAATATTATACACACACATATACATACACACAGAGCATATGTGTGCATATAAATGTATATAAGATATAATCTATACATATCACACACACACTTGGATATCCACGGCAGTCACATGGCTTCATTTCCAATCAGTGCACATCTCATAATTTCCTGTTGAAATCTCGTAACTTTTTAGGCCACAGATTTTCTAGTTGATTTTCTGGTTTTATTTTTCTGATTTTTCTGGTTATTTTTGTCCCACTTCTGTTTCTGAATCTGTTTCATCAGCTGATCCCCCTGAGTTCCAGCATTTTGAGACGTGGATATGTACTTAGGTGTGTTTAAGACTGTCCTGCTAAATGCCAGGCATGGCACCCCCATTCACCTCCATGCTGATCTGCTTGCTTGACCAAACTGGATGATTCTCCCCACCTCCCCCGCTTTCCTTCCAAGCAGAAGACAGCTACTTCGGCTGCTGTTGCTGCATATTTCAAACAAGCCCGTGCAAAGGATCGGAGACGCTTTCCTTTGCACATGGTGCCCCGGGCCACAGATTTTGCCTCCTTACTTTGACAGCATTTTTTCTTTTTGCTTAATAAAGAATGTACAGCAGCAGGCCTTCACCCCAAGCTATTTATCTGGAGCACACAGGAAAAAGCCACAGCGAGCAAAAAAAGGGAGAGACATCCAGGTGAGCGGCGGCTGTGCAGAGGTTGTAACATCCTTGCACAACGGGCCTGTGAAGGAAGCCCTATGGCATTCTGGGCTTGGAAAGTGGTGGTTCCAGGGGCTTGGAGAACCTCAGCATCATTGACTGAGCAAAGCCAGAATGAGATCAAGCCCAGTATCCTGCTCCCTATAGCAGCTACTGGTCATATGCCTCTAGGATGTTCTCAAAGCAGGGCATAAAGGAACAGATGTCTTCCGTTGTTTTGCCCCTAACATCAGGCCATCAGAGGTATCATGCCCCAAAACATGGAGGTTCTATTTCACAGCTAATATCTGACAGTTGACCTTTTCTCCACCATTCATGTCTCTAACCCCCCTTTAAAAGCAACTAAGAGTCCCTCCAGGTGTCTTTTTAATTGCTCATTCATGATGATTTGTGCTCATGATGCTATCAGGGCAATCATATGCATCCCACTTTCAATAATACTTGCAGGTTTGCGGCAGTCACATGGCTTCATTTCCAATCAGTGCACATCTCATAATTTCCTGTTGAAATCTCATAACTTTTTAGGCCACAGATTTTCTGGTTGATTTTTCTGGTTATTTTTGTCCCACTTCTGCTTCTGAATCTGTTTCATCAGCTGATCCTCCTGAATTCTAGCATTTTGAGACGTGGAGAAACACTCTTATCCAATTCCCACACAGCATGCATCATTTCTTAAACCTCAATAATGTTTGGTGTCTTTTCAGTAGTGTTCCCACTTGTCATAGCTCTATTCGGATGCCCTTTCTTCCAGTTTCCCCACCCTTGTTGAGATACTGAAGGCTTGGGGAACCGTGGCAATCCAGATGGTGTCTCAGACTACATATCCCAGCAGCCACCAGCAGCCATCATGGTCAATGGTCAGGGATGATGGAAGTTGTAGTCCAGTAACATATGGAGGGGTACAGATTCCCCATCCTTGACAGGTCAACCACACTTGCCCATTTAGCATGTGCATGTCTGTCCCTTAGGATATCCCTTGTAAACCACAACAGAAGAAGGACACAATTCTATATTTATGCTCAAAAAGTAGCTGGAGCCCTGTACCTGTTTTCCATAATGTGAGGACTTGACCATCTTAAAAACAAAACAAAACTGATGTGGAAATGTGGGGAACTGAACTCAAGAGTGGAAAAAGGAGGAACTGAGTGAAAGTGACAGATCTGCTGATCCTTACCTGGAACACACACAACATCCTCCTGGGTCTGCAGGAAAAATGGGAGCTGTGGGCAAGCTGTTTCTCCTGAACATTTGCTCACTACTACTGATCTTCTGGCTATGATTCTATGAAAGCTGGGTCAGTGCTTCCAACCCCAGCAAGGAGGGTCAGGGATTTGGATGGCCCTCCTAGTTCTCATGGAGAAGAACAACAGCTGAGGGTCGATTACACCATTTCAGACTGCCCGGGGGGGGGGGGACGACTCCATGCAAAATAAAATTTGAATGCACAGAGAGAGAGAAAGCGGTGCCCAACCTGGTGATAACAGAATAAACTAAGCAAGGATGGAACTGCAGCCCAAGATAGAAAAAGAGATGGTAAGGGAACACCTAGCTACTTTAAATGAATTCAGATGCCCAGGGACTGATGAGCTGTACCCAAAGGTACGAAAGAGGCTTGCAGATGTAATCTCAGCTCCTGTGTCTATCATCTTTGAGATTTCTTGGAGAACAGGTGACACCCTTGTAGACTGGAGTGGGCAAATGTGAACCCCAGCTTCAGAAAGGAGAAAAAGAAGACTCAGATAACCACTGACTAAAGCTTGACATTAATACGAGGAAGGGTTCTAGAACAGATAATTAAACTGTCAGTCTGTGAGCACTTAGAAAAGTATGCTGAGATTACTAAGATCCATCATGGGTCAAAAATAAGTCATTCTTTTTTTGATAGAGTTACAAATTTGGTGTATCAGGGGAATGCTGTGGATATAGTATATCTTGATTTCAGTAAGGCTTTTGATGAAGTACCCAAATGTATTTTTTTTTGCATAGAATGGTAAAATGTTGGCTGGATGAGATAACTGTTAGCTGGTTGACTGATCAAACCCAAATAGTTCCTCATCATCCTGGGAAAAAAGAGATAAGTGCGGTGCTACAGGGTTCTGTCCTGGGCCTATTGCTGTTCAACACCTTTCTAAATGTGACAAAGGAATTCAGAGAACGCTCATCAAATCTGCAGATGACACCAAACTAGGAATAGTAGCCAATGCTGCAGAAGACTGAATCAGGATTCAGAATGACCTTAACAGACTGCAGAACTGAGCCCAAACTAACAACTTCAGATATCTAAAGGATATCTTTCTCCTGCTCTAGAGGGTAGAATGTGAACCAATGGCTTCAAGTTACAAGAACGGAGATGTCAACTAAACATCACGAAGAACTTTCTGATGGTAAGAGCTGTTTGACAGTGGAAGAGACTACCTTGGAAGGTGATGGACTCTCCTTCCTTGGAGGTTTTTAAGCAGAGATTGGATGGCCATCTGTCATGGATGCTTTAGTTGAGATTCCTGCATTTCAGAGGGTTGGACTAGATGACCCAGAGGGTCTCTTCCAACTGTACACTTCTATGATTCCAAGAGAGAGATCTACCCCGTCAGTGAGATGGATTCTAACCTAAGGGTTAAAGGTAAAGGACTCCTAGATGGTTAAGTCCAGTCAAAGACGACTATGGGCTGTGGCGCTCATCTCTCTTTCTGGCCAAGGGAGCAGGGGTTTGTCCACAGACAGCTTTCCAAGTCATGTGGCCAGCATGATTAAACCGCTTCTGGTGCAATGCAACACCGTGACGGAAACCAGAGCGCACGGAAATGCCGTTTACCTTCCCGCCACAGTGGTACCTATTTATCTACTTGCACTAGTATGCTTTCGAACTGCTAGGTAGGCAGCAGCTGGGACAGAGCAACAGGAGCTCACTCCGTTGTGCAGATTCGAACCGCCAACCTTCTGATCGGCAAGCCCAAGAGGCTCAGTAGTTTAGACCACAGCACCACCCACATCCCTTATTTAACCTAACACTGGTCACATCTACACAAAGATTCCTGGGAACTGTAGTTTGTTAAGTGTGCTGGGGATTGTAGGTCTGTGAAGGATAAACTGCAGTGCACAGGATTCTTTGGGAAGGGATGTGTTTCAAATGTGCCTTAAATATATGGTGTGCATGTGACCACTGAGCAGTAGGATTTACTTAGTAAATTGTAAGTTACAGGTGGGACAGTGTTCTGTGGCCACTCAGCACTTTCACTCCTCACTGCTCTGTCTTGGCAATCCCCCACCCACCCGCTTAAGATTCTATTTTTTTTTAAAAAAAATCTTTTTGGTTTTTTACTTCTGTTCTGCTGATTTCTTTCTCTTGTGCTTGGGATGGTGCTGTTTTGGCTCCATAATTATTGGCACTTATAGTCTGAAGTTTGGAAATCAAGGGAAAGTTCCTATTCTTCTTTAGTTGTGCTTAAAAGACATGTTAATTGAAGTGCTGGCAGATATATTTTGATGTAATCAACTGAACAACTGATTATTCTGTTAACGGGCATATTAATCAACCATTCAGCCCAGACGTTGATTGAAATTAAGCAACTTGTGCAAATCATACATTTGCTTATGTTGCTGGAGCTCCATTGACATGGATTTTGCAGGATTCCCTGCACCATCCGTTAGACTGCTTTATTTTCAGTTTCTAAACTTCAGTTCTTCATATTTCTTCATCAGTCTGCATTTTTAAAAAGTCCTCACGAAAATTCATCAGTATTTTAGTGTGGATTTCTCCTCATATGTACATGTTTGTATGCAGTTCTGCCTAATAGTCACATTCATGCAAAGCAATTACCTTAAAATAATGTTTCCTTTCAGTTACTCATTTTAATGGACACTTTTATATGCATTTTTGTACACATTACTTGCCCAGAGAACTGCGTTGCAAAATTCAGCAAAGTGTGGATTTTGAAGGATGGCTGCTTTGGAAAGGGTGAATTCAGCAGGTTCACCTTTAAATGTAAACGGAATCATATTTCTCCTCACCCCTAGTTCCAGATTACCTCTGGCCTCAACAAACCCTTACTACTTTCTCCTGACCCAGACTCCCTCTCTCCTCTTCCCAGCTCAGATCTCCAGGATCCATGCTCAAGCACCACACAGCATCATGAACTGAGCTCCCAATGTACAGTGATACCTCAGGTTACATACGCTTCAGGTTACAGACTCCGCTAACCCAGAAATAGTGCTTCAGGTTAAGAACTTTGCTTCAGGATGAGAACAGAAATCGTGCTCCGGCGGCACGGTGGCAGCAGGAGGCCCCATTAGCTAAAGTGGTGTTTCAGGTTAAGAACAGTTTCAGGTTAAGAACGGACCTCCGGAATGAATTAAGTACTTAACCCGCGGTACCACTGTATGCAATCAACAACTGCCCACCCCCCACAAAACATCCTTGGGGGGGGGGGGGCGGCAAAGCGTTAAGATAAGCGGAATGATCCAGTAAGCATGTCCTGTCATAAATAGCTGCCCAGATGAGCATTGGATAAGCCTCCCCATAGCTTCCAGCCATATAAGCCCTTTCCAGACTGTTTCTTTTTATAAAAGGGCCACAGTCAGCGCTCAGCATTTAGAGTGAGACAACTCAATCCCACCCCATCATTATAATGTCCTCTTGCCAGACTTTCAGTGTAGGTAGAGACTGCTCCTCTAATGAAGGACACATGGCCAGCCTACTGGTATTGCAGCTAACTAAAATAACACATGAGGGACGTGGGTGGCGCTGTGGTCTAAACCACTGAGCCTAGGGTTTGCCGATCGGAAGGTCGGCGGTTCGAATCCCCGTGACGGAGTGAGCTCCCGTTGCTCAGTCCCAGCTCCTGCCAACCTAGCAGTTCGAAAGCACGTCAAAGTGCAAGTAGATAAATAGGTACCTCTCCAGCAGGAAGGTAAACGGCGTTTCCGTGTGCTGCTCTGGTTTCACCAAAAGTGGCTTAGTCATGCTGGCCACATGGCCCAGAAAAACTGTCTGCGGATAAACGCCGGCTCCCTCGGCCAGTAAAGCAAGATGAGCACTGCAACCCCAGAGTCGTTCGTGACTGGACTTAACTGTCAGGGGTCCTTTACCTTTTTAAAATAACACATGCTGAAAAATTCAAGAGAGGCAAGAGAAAGCATCTATTCACACAGCACATAGTTAAACTCTGGAGTTCACTAAAAATAAGCCACTAAAAATACACACACACACACACATCTATAGCATGTTTAAAGCACTGCATCCCTGTAAAATCCTGGAAACTGTCATTTGTTAAAGTTGCTGGGAATTGTAGCTCTGTGAAGGGTAAACTAGAGTTTGCAGGCTTCTCTCAGGGAAGCCACATCATTTAAATGTATGGTGTGAATGTGATATCCAGGGTAAAGAGGCACATCTTCAGCGTATACGACAACAGCTATACAATGAAGTTGCCAGACACACCTAGGCAGGGATGATCATGGACTTCATACAGTGAGCCAGAACATCTTAACTTCAGTCTGTCGTTGTGCCACATCCTTCTGAACATGGGACAATCCCCCAACAGGAGTAGAGTTAAAGATCTCGTCAGAAAAAGCTCTTCTGAGATTTTTATAACAATTATTACAAGTTTTAATTCTTCCCAAACTCAAGAAACACACTGGACTTATCATCACCA
The DNA here is from genome assembly GCF_964106645.2 of Podarcis pityusensis. NCBI lineage: Eukaryota > Metazoa > Chordata > Lepidosauria > Squamata > Lacertidae > Podarcis > Podarcis pityusensis. The sequence continues at coordinate 6,166,016 of NC_138037.1, read as the reverse complement.
CCCTGAGGGCTAGAAGCCTAGTTACCAGCTTTTAGCAAGAAAGCTGCGGATGCCAAATCATAGAACTCCAGCTCCTCTCCATGTGTGATGGGCCCACAAACATGTGAAATGCAGCCAGATAATTTGATAACCACCTGAACTGTAAGGCTGATCACCTGAGCTAAAATATGTGTCCTTTATTGTTATCTATCTGATATGGATTTTTGAAAAGGATAGAAACAGCCTGTAGCAAAATCTTGCCATTCACGAGAGTTTTCTGTCTTCTGTCAATGCAGTTATTTCTCCCTTTGGGTCCTTTTGCAAAGATCAAATGATGAAAGTCAATGAAGTTTGGGGCATTTTGAGATAAGCACCCAAAATTATTCGGATGCTTCACTGAGAGACCAGGTCCCCAGGTGCTTTAAACTTTGGATTGGAAATTTCCAAAGAGCAACCTCTTGTGAAATTCCCTCTCTGCGGTGGCCTTGATGCTCTGCCTGCAGCTCATCTCGAGCGGCTCCCAAACTATGTCCATGATGGATACCTTGCAGGTTTTATTGTTTGAAATTAAAAGTCCTGAGTTTCAAATCTGCCTGGAAATTGGATCTTCTCCCAAGGAAACCCTTTCCCTGAATCTCACACAGGAAACTCTTCACTGGTTGTGTATCAGGATGGACAAATCTGTCAGTTTCTGTTTCTCTCAGTTTCTCATTCTTACAGTCTTAAGTTCCATGACATTTCTGCATCCGTCTGCAAATTTCCTAAACTTTGGCTTATCCACACCTCCACTTGTCCTGCTGCTTTTCCCCAGGGGAAACTACTCTTTAGCGCTCAACCGGAGAAAATGGCAGTTTGGGTTTCCCCCAGACTGCCATTTGTTCCAATCTAATGCTAAAGAGTGGGTTTTCCCATGGAAAGGAGCAGAGCAAGGGAGAAACTGCTTGGACCCATACTTTCTAGGCACAACACAAGCGGAAGTGTGGATGAACCCTTTAAAAGCATGGGCAACTGATACAACCATGCATTGCCTCCCCAATATTTACCCCTGCCTCCCCTCCCCCTCCCTCCATTTCGATGTACACCCACAACCCTGTCTCTAATTTTAGATTGTAAGCTCATCGGGAAAGAGTATTACTACTTAAAAGATTCAGGGCATGGGCTGATAGATACAAATGTGCACACAACTGGCATATGCTTATAAACACACACACACACACACACACACACACACACACATTGATAATACAGAAGCAACCCAAGTAATTTACCTCTCCAAATCAGGTAAATTCTTCAGTTCGGTTGCATCCCACCCTGATAGAATTCTTCTTCCATTCATTTACTCCCAATTAATTCCCAACAGATGCTGCCTCGATTCAATTCAATTCCTCTTCATTTCACCCCATTTCACTAGCCCCCACAAATCATCTCTTAAAAATTTCTGAAATTAAATTGATTTCCCAAATTAATATCCTCCACTCAACTCATTTCCCCATAAATTCATTACACACCCAGAAACAGCTGGGGCCCAGCTCTACAGAATGTTAGACATTATCCCTAGTGAGTTTCAGATACCTGGTCAAAACTGTTTTCTTTCAGGAGGCCTTTGCACCCTGCATGCTTCTCAGATGTTTACATTTTTAAAAATATAAAAAAAATGAGGTTTTAAATATTGAAAGTTCTATTTATGTTTTAAATTTTATATGTTGCTTATTTTATTGTTGAAAGCTGCTTTGAGGCCTACATGATGAAAAGCAGGATATGAATTTAAAAATAAATAAATAAAACAATTCGGGTTCTGTGCCCCATAGGCATATTTCTACCAACCCCTTTGTCCTCATGGACGTGTTGTATGTAAAGCACAATGAGCACGGATGGTGCTATATAAATAGTACAACAACAAGTTGCTATATAAATAGTACAACAACAACATGATTCTTTCCTCCATTGATCTTTTCCTCCCTCCCCCACTATACTTGCACCCAGTGAAGCTGAATGTTGGAAGGAACAATCAAAGAAAGTACCTATTTACATAGCGCATAATTAAACTAGGGGGTTCACCCTCACAAGAGCTATTGATGATGGCAATAAACATGGATGACTAGAGATGTAAGAAAGCAACATTTTCCATTCTGCCCTGCATTCACCACATACCTGCAGCGGGGTTTCTGTTCTCCTGCAATTCGCCTTTCATCAAAAAAACTAGGTCAATTCATTGTGCTGTCCATTGCAGCAAAATCATGTAACTTAACATTGTCATTACATTATTCCACTCCATTAGTTTCAAGGCAAGGGAAGCCCAGTGTAAATGGGGCAGAGGATGTAATCAATTACATATTGTTTGTGGGTGGAAAGCAACAACAGATTGATTTCCATTCCAGACATGGGATCAATAACCAAACACTGGCAATTTGGGCTCCTGTTTTCCTGTTTCCTCTGGAATCCTCCCTACTCAACCCTACTCATAATGGATAAAATAAAAAGTCACAATAGTGGCTGCAGTTTAAAATGTGGTGGCCTTGATTGGCCCAGCCATAACCCCCCCCCCATACACAACCACCATGGCTCAAAGAACAAAGCAGTGGTGGAGAAGATGTTGCTGGAGGTCAGCTCCCAACATCCCGGACCGCTAGCTATGCTGTCTGGGACTGGTGAGTGTGAGCTGGAGGACCACAGATCCCCCATCCCTGCCACAGAAGAGAGTCTCCATTGCAGATGAAGTATCTTGTGCAGCATTAACTACAACAGCCCAGTTTTTTACCCACCATAATTCCCCCCTGCAGCTTCTAAGAGGCCCTTCGTAGACCAGGACGGAGGCCCCCAAGCTTTGTAGTTAAGGATTTTTGCACCTGGGATGGTTGCATTTGACTCCGCGTTTGTGTTGTTGCCAGATAGGTGCAGACAGACTGGAGGGAGTTCAAGGTGCTGAAAGCAAGGCCAGAGGGGATGAGGAATTTCAAAGAGCAAAATATGTGTAGCTCGGCCAAACCATCACATGATAATAGATCACAAACATGGGTCGGGTGCAAGTTATACTCACTCTCACACACACATCGGGAGAGAGGATAAACGGGATTTAGTTCCATGTAATATAGCATTGGGGGGTGGCTTGTCTGTTGTTTACATGATCTCTGCATTGCAAGAAAATGCAGCAATGATCTCCTTGCAGAAATCTGTAAGGTAAAGGTAAAGGGACCCCTAACTATTAGGTCCAGTCGTGGCCAACTCTGGGGTTGCGGCGCTCATCTCGCTTTATTGGCCGAGGGAGCCGGCATACAGCTTCCGGGTCATGTGGCCAGCATGACTAAGCCGCTTCTGGCGAACTAGAGCAGCGCACGGAAACGCCGTTTACCTTCCCGCTGGAGTGGTACCTATTTATCTACTTGCCCTTTGACGTGCTTTCGAACTGCTAGGTTGGCAGGAGCAGGGACCAAGCAACGGGAGCTCACCCCATCGCAGGGATTCGAACCGCCGACCTTCTGATTGGCAAGTCCTAGGCTCTGTGCTTTAACCCACAGCGCCACCCGCATCCCGCAGAAATCTGTATTCAGTCCAAAAACCGATTCACAAAACAGATTCAGGATTCCCTGAAAATACATGCAGAGAAGCTATGAGGGCTGTGATTGGGAAGTTTCTGAATCTCACTTGCTGGAAACCTCAGTTCCTGCCTGCAAGCTTCCCATAATTGGCATCTGGTTGGCCACTGTGAGAACAGGATGCTAGGCTAGGTGGGACACTGGCCTGATCCAGAAGGCTCTTCTTATGTTTCCTTATGCTTACTGTAAACTTCAAAGTGTCTTGGCAATGGCTGGGATAGTCTCTGGAACCAGAGAGTGAAGTGCTTGGAAAATGAGGCTTCTGTGACCTGTGTTCCTTATTGCTCCCCAACCCCCCCCCCCCAAAAAAAAAATCTCTCAGAAGCTGCAGATATTACACAAGTTAAGGAAATGTATGTAAATTGTTTAAGCTGCAGGATGTACACATGTAGTAGAATTCGGGGACAGCCCAATCACAAAATGGGGGCCCCTTCCCACCAGGAAAGAAGGAGTGTGTGAAGATCTACATCAGGAACAATGGCAGGGGAAAATAAAAGAGATACATTAGGATCTGATGCTCCTATGGATCCTGCTGCATAAGGCAGTCAACTCATCTTGCCTCATGGGTGGCCTGGCCCTGATAGAATCCCACTTTTGGAGGGCACAGTATTTTAATTAATAACACTCGGCATCTATCTAATACTTGAGAAGGCGCGCGGGTGGTGCTGTGGGTTAAACCACAGAGCCTAGGACTTGCCGATCAGAAGGTTGGCAGTTCGAATCCCCACGACGGGGTGAGCTCCCGTTGCTCGGCCCCTGCTCCTGCCAACCTAGCAGTTTGAAAGCACGTCAAAGCGCAAGTAGATAAATAGGTACCACTCCGGCGGGAAGGTAAACAGTGTTTCCGTGCGCTGCTCTGGTTCACCAGAAGCGGCTTAGTCATGCTGGCCACGTGACCCAGAAGCTGTACGCCAGCTCCCTCGGCCAATAAAGCGAGATGAGTGCCGCAATCCCAGAGTCGGTCACAACTGGACCTGATGGTCAGAGGTCCCTTTACCTTTTACCTATCTAATACTTGAATGTTTTCAGAGCACTTCACACATATTCTTTTGGTAATCCTTACAAACACAAATCACCCTGGCAGGTCAGCCAGTAGCATACTGCAGCTGGGAGGTTGAGGCTCAGCAGTCAAGGTTGTTCTAAGACCATCTTCTGAGTCCCTGAGATTAGAATTCAGAATCTCTTAGTTTACTGTCTTTGCCACTATCTGCAGCAGCTCTAAGGAATCATACAGCTGATAGATCAGGTCTATTAAGCTTAGCCACTCAAATCCACACAACACCTCCCCTGTTCCAATCTTTTTGTCCAGATAACAGCACAGACAGCACTATAGAGGTGTTAGAAAGTGATATGGAATAGAGGGTCCATATCAGCCTTTTCTTCAACAGAGAGTCTTTGAGTTAAGGGGAAGATAGAATCCAAAGCCCAGCTATATAGAAGCAGTTTGGGGAAAGGTGGATAATCCAAGCAGGAAACAGAAGGTGGAAAGTAAGTCACTGAGGTCATGCAAGGTCACTCAAAGACCCTTGACCTCTACCAATCAAACTGGATTTTTGCCCACAGCAGATTGCTATATCTTTCATGAGACGCTTCTTTCTGGGAACATTTCATGGTTTTGGAGTGTCCTGAACACACACACACAAATTTATGCACCTGTATTATTGCACTTGTCTGGACATTAGACATCAATGAGAGTTGTTTTCGCAACATTACAATGCACTCAACTACACATAGCACTCATGGAAATTGCCCTTACACCAGTAATGTTCTAGTTTCACAATTACAATAATTAGTATAGTTCACTGATCCTCATATCCACACTTGTGTGGATTGTTCAAGCTGTAGAGGATGTTCAGCAAACCTGATGCATGAAATTGCCTAGACCAAACTTGTCTGGTTTAGTCAATTTCACCATTCCATTAACTTGCATGAGGCCATGCTTTGGAGATAACTGCACTTAGGAGGAGAGAAGCAGAAGAGATACCCTAGGTGTGGACTTCAGCTTTCCTGATGTTGCTGAATTACAACCCCCATAATCCCTGGCTGTCAATCATGTTTACTGGGGCTGATGGGAGCTGTAGTTCAGCAACATCTGAAGTCCTCCCCACCTGCATCTTCATTACATTTGTATCATTGCCACACTACCAATGTACTCGAATAGTGTTATGTTAATGATAGGGGTAAGTGTGTGTCTTCTTGTTGCTCCAGAGAACTAATGCAGCACAGTCCTGAAAAACTGGTCACTATTAAGTGCCAATGAAAGAAATGAGATATTTGTTAGGAACATAGGAAGCTGCCTTATACCATGTCAGACCATTGGTTCAGCTAGCTCACTACACTGACATGCAGTGACTCTCCAGGGTTTCAGGGAGCATTCTCCTTCAGTCCTAGTTGGAGATGTTGGGGATAGAACCTGTGACCATCGGCATTCATAGCAGATGCTCTACCACTGAGCTATGGCACCAAATCATGACTAAGTCCTCTACCCTGTCCTCAGCTCCATTCCATGGTTCATTCACACTTTGCCGGATTATGCCCAATGTCCTTACACAACTTTGGTTTCCAGTTGGTGAAAACGTTCCATAATTGCTTGCATTAAGAATATAAGCCTGCTTAATTAGGCTAATGGCCCATCAAGTCTACCATCCTGTTCTCCCAGTGACCAGCAGTGGAATCCCACAAGCAGGATCTAACCATTCTTCCCCCCTGTGGTTCCCAACAACTGTTATTCAGAAGCATTACTGCCTCTGCCAAGGAGGCAGAGCATATCCATCGTGTCTAGCAACCAGGGCCGGATTTAGATGAAGAGAGGCCCTAGGCTACTCCACTTGTGAGCCCCCCACCCCCACAACTAGAAGAAAATGGAAGTGTTATAAACAAAATTGAGTGAAGCCAAGGATGATTGTGGGTATTTAAAATTCTTCAATTCACAATTTCTCCTCTAAAGGATATTAGAAAACTTCATCAAAATTTGTCTAAGTTTGTCAGTTTCAGTGTACAGAATGCTCAGTGCGCACACCCTCTCTTGAGACATCGTGACCCTTAATTCATTTTTAATTCTTTTGAGTCTTGAAAAACTCCTCTCTCCCGAGCAGTTAGTGACCATAAAGCTAAGAAATAGCCGCAGGATTGCTTCCACATTAGGAAAGGCCACCTGAATTTTTTCCTTGTATATAATTTTATAAAGGTCTGTATGAGACAGAGAGTGCTCTGCTGTAAGCCTATGGCTTTGTCTCACGTACAGGTGAAAGTGCAAAATTAAATAAGTTTTAGGTCCATATCTTCTGGGTATGCTTCCATCAACAGTTCAACACCTTGCTAAATTTCTTGCTTAGATGCTTTCAGAGGAGCAAGAATAGAAAACAATTGTGCAACATCACCGTACACAGTACTTCTTTTTAAATTGGCTTCAAGTGCATCTAATATAGGAATATAGGAATAAAGGATTTTATCCTAAACTTATCTCTTAAAGAAAATGCATCTAAGGCCCTAGGCTTCAGCCTACTTAGCCTATACATAAATCCGGCACTGCTAGCAACCCTCGATAGCTTTCTCCTCCATGAATTTGTCCAATCCTCTTTTAAAGCCATCCAAATTCATGCCCATCACTGCTTCTTCTGGAAGCAAGTTCCATAGTTTAAAAATGCATGGCATGAAGAAATACTTTCTTTTATATGTTCTGAATCTCCCAACATTCAGCTTCTCAATCATAAATGGTGGGGTGGGTTTGGTTTCTTCATAGCATTTAATTTTTAATTTTTGTTTCTCTGCTTTGCTTCCTGGAGGGGACAGGAAGGTCCACCCACCCCGTGTGGCAAACTGCTTTGTGGAGGCCCTTAGGAAGACTAGGTCTCGGCAGCGCCAGAATGTGGAGGAAAACCCACAAATTAATGGCGTATATCAGTAGCTCGCTCCTTGGCACAGACACCTCCGTGCTGTAACTTAATATGACTTTGTTAGAGCTAAGCTGATATCATAATAGCGATGGAGGTGGCCCACTCTGTCTGCTTGCCAACATCAACTGAAGACAGCTATTAACCGCTTTTCATTCCACACTGGAAGATGATGCCAGCATTTAGCTCCACACTGTCGGAAAAGAGCAACACACAAAGCCTTCGTTGCAGTCATGCCTTTGCAGTTTCAGTTAGTGAAATGCCTGTCACTCTGATGGGCAGGACTGTGTGATGCAGACACCCCCTGGCATAGGATGCAAGGTGCCTGCTACACTCCATATTCAGAGGCAAATGGCAGCCTCTCCCCAAGGACAGGTTTTGTTCTCATTGCAATGTCCCTGCGTCTGTATGTTTGTATAGCTCCATTCTGGGCCCCATAATATGGATGTGGGGTGTTTGTGAGTGTCCTTCCTTTCATTCTACAAATCATCTCACTATTTGTCTGCCCTCAGCAGCCTTACTGGGTGCGTGTACTTCCATTAAAGAAAATGGAAAGACATTACTAAATAACTCCTACCCTGGGGCTTTTCCAGATTAGGCAGGCAGGGAGGCTGCAGAGAGCTGGCGATTCTTTTTACAGGAGGAATGGAGAACCTGTGGCCCTCCAGACATTGCTGGACCACAATTCTCATCACCCCCACCCCCCCACCATTAACCATGCTGGCTGGGCAGGTTGACCAAACAAACACATTGGGAAGGACTGTAGCTCAGTAGTAGAGCATCTGACTTCCATGCAGAAGGTCCTAGGTTCAAACCCCAGCATCTCCGGGTAGCATTTGGAGGTACCGTTGTCTGGAACTCTGAAGAGTCACTGCCACTCAGTGAAAACAATACTGAGCTAGATGGATCAATAGTCTGAATTATTATAAGGCAGCTTATACTACACACCACCGCCAGTTGCCAGGTTGCCAGGTCAGGAGCAGCCCAGACCCTCAAATTTCAGGGCACAAACATGAGACCTAGGGGCATCCCCTAATGATATTATGGGGGTGAGCTGTAATGATTCTTCCTCTGTTCTCCCTCTCACCACTGAGCCCTGGAGATGGAGGTTAATTGGGAGAGGGGAGGAGGGAGCAGAAGAGGATAGATCCCACCTCCCCGAGACGATGGAATAATTGGCTGAAGCTTGCAAGTTGTATGCATAGCCTTCTTAATGTTTTTTTTAAACTTAAAGACACTCCTGTCCACCTCGAGATTCAAGCCCTCCCTCTGCCACCTGGTGGGGGCCAGGCAAATTTGGAAGCTTCAGGTCAACTCCAGATGTCTAGCAACCCTACCCCCAATTTGCCTTTTAATGATAAGGGGAACTCAAAACCCTCTAAAGAAATTCTTAAGTGCCTGAAAAAGGAGGCCAAAAAATGGAAACCTCTTTGGGGGGAGGGAGGAAGCTTTCGACAAAACAGAAGCCAGGTTTCTGCAAAGCACAGGCCTAGCTTAAGAAACATCCCAGCGGTGTCTGTGGACGGACCATGGAATGCCATATTCTCATTCAGGTGCCCCAGCACCTGCACACCTGGTGGGAGTAAAAACCTCAGCCATCCAAACATGATGCAGTGTGACTCAGAGAGGATTTCCCCTTTGCGACACGTGCTTGTGAAATGTTTGGTAAATGCTATTATTATGGCTCATAAAGTCCTTTTCAGGTCAGCAGGCTTGTTACTCAAACCATGCATTCTAGGAACAGGAACCAATGTAGAGACATCTCCAGAAAAGATGTTGTGTTCTTTCTTTTCCTGAGGATTGCTGTTCTCCTAAGGATGTGAGGAAAGCCTTGGTGGATCAGAGCAGTGGCCCGTCTAGTCCAGGATCCTGTTCTCACAGTGACGAACCAGATGCCCATGTGAAGCCTGCAAGCAAGACATGAATGCAAGGACACACACCCACACACACCCCTCCTGCAGTTTCTTGCAACTGAAACTCAGAATTTCATTGCTGCCTCCAACAGTGGAGGCAGAACATAGCCATCACCCTTTACAAAGGTATGGCACTTTCTGTGATCCCTACCTAGCCTGTGTTTTGTGACAACATTGGAGCTCCCATAAACTTAAAAAGACATTTCCTTCCCTGACTCACATACCTGAGCACAGAGTGTGGAAGGCTTACGATGAGCTCATGCGTTCCATTCTCCCCGGGGACGTGTTTCCTACTGTAAATTCTTTAGGGCTTTGTCCTATCCAGTTTTAAATAGTTCCAGAAAGAGTGATTCTAACTCCTTCAACTTAATGCATACCTTTGATGGGAATACTTCAGGTAAGGGCCGTTCAACCTCTGGCATCTCCAGGGTGGGCTGGGAAAGACTCCTGTCCTGGGACCCTAGAGAACCGCTGCTGGTCAGTGCAGACCATACTGAGCAAGATGGACCAACATTCTGGTGGTGCAAGGCAGATCACTATGTTCCTTGTATGGAGAAGGGCTGTAGCTGAGTGGTACTGCAGCTGACTTGCATGCTGATGGTCCTGGGTTCAAGCAGTGGCATCTCCAGGTAGGGCTGCGAGAGACCCCTGTCCTGGAACCATGGAGAACCACTTCCAGTCATCTGGTTCCCTCAAGTCACCTTCATTTGCTCTTCCCCTGGCCCACAATCCGGGTCAAGGTAGAACCAGAGAAGGTTGTTTGAGGTGTCAGATCCTGGCTGCAGAGTTTCCCATGCTACAGTCAAATCTGGAGGCTTTGACAAGAGCCTCCAGCACCACCCATGAACCCAGCAATGGACTCAGTGCATGCAGCCCACACTGCTGGCTCCCTTCAAAAGGTGGTAGGTAAAGGTAAAGGGACCCCTGACCATTAGGTCCAGTCGTGGCCGACTCTGGGGTTGCAGCGCTCATCTCGCTTTATTGGCTGAGGGAGCCGGCGTACAGCTTCCGGGTCATGTGGCCAGCATGACTAAGCCGCTTCTGGCAAACCAGAGCAGCACATGTTTACCTTCCCGCTGGAGCGGTACCTATTTATCTACTTGCACTTTGACGTGCTTTCAAACTGCTAGGTTGGCAGGAGCAGGGACCGAGCAACTGGAGCTCACCCCGTCACGGGGATTCAAACTGCCAACCTTCTGATCGGCAAGTTCTAGGCTCTGTGGTTTAACCCACAGCGCCACCCGCGTCCCTTTTCAAAAGGTGGTACCCAGTTCAAATTGATAGCTTAGAAGAACTCTGTGCACTCAGAGGGGGAATTCTCTATGGATTTGTCAAGTTTTCGTTTAAAGCTACCCCAGTTGTTGGCCATCGCTTTAGCTTGTAGGAGTGAATCTAATAGATCAACTATTTAACTATTCCATGCAATAGCCCATCAACAGGGTTAACAAAATATCCATGGTGAATGGTTGGCCACTGTGAGAGCATGATACAGGACTAGATGGGCCTTTAGCCTGAAGCTACAGGACTCTTCTTATACTTGCTTTCCCTTCCCTCCATCTTTTTTGGGGGGGAGGGGGAGGGGGAGCTTCTCACAAAATTCCTCAGATATTTTGAAAGGGGAAAGTCCTCAGATTTCAATTCACAATTTTCATCTTGAGCAAAATCTCTTGACATAGCAGAGATGGCTGGTCCCTGGTGAGCTATTTGAGAAACTTGGCTACTTACTAGAACACTTGCTGGCCAATCCTAGAATCCCTCAGAGGAAAAATGTTTGAAGCTTTCTGGACAAAATGCTGGGGGGGGGGGGGCAAACCGCTGACTGCCATAACAACATCCAGTGTGTTTCCTGGATCTACTGCTGCTGGATGAATAAATATTGGGTACAAAGCAGATCTTAATTCTGCACTCAACGCTACTAATCCAGCTGTGCCAAAATAAAACCCTGTGCACAGTTGCTCTTGTCACACTGAGTTTAATGCTAGTCTAAGGCTACTCAAAAGTAACTCTTATTGAGTTCAGTGCAGCTTAAAGGTAAAGGTAAAGGGACCCCTGACCATTAGGTCCAGTCGTGGCTGACTCTGGGGTTGCGGCGCTCATCTCACTTTATTGGCCGAGGGAGCCAGCATACAGCTTCCGGGTCATGTGGCCAGCATGACTAAGCCACTTCTGGAGAACCAGAGCAGTGCACGGAAACGCCATTTACCTTCCCGCCGGAGCGGTACCTATTTATCTACTTGCACTTTGATGTGCTTTCAAACTGCTAGGTTGGCAGGAGCAGGGACCGAGCAACGGGATATCACCCCGTCGCAGGGATTCGAACCACCGACCTTCTGATCAGCAAGTCCTAGGCTCTGTGGTTTAACCCACAGCACCACCCGCGTCCCTACAAATCAGGACCTATGCAGCTTACTTCAAGGCAAAGGGGGGAAGGGCTAGGTACAGCCTTAGTCTCTAGGATTTGTGCAAAGGCCTAAGCTTTCCACCAGCGTAGAGCTGAGAAGAAGCTTCTCAGAGAAGGTATTTTTATTTCCCCCTGCCCCCCCCCCAAAAGGGCCACTTTGTGGTTTTTACTCTGAATAGTCTCAACCATGTTTTGGTGACAGAGACCATTCCCCTCCCCTCTCCATGCCAGAAATGAAGCCAGGGTCCTGGGCATTACAGATGATGCAAAATGATGTCCATGGGATGCCAACATGGTTGCAGCTGGTGTCACAGCTGGAAGGGGAACATAAGAACATAAGAATAGCCTGCTGGATAATGCCAGTGGCCTATCCAGTCCAGTACAGTGGTACATCAGGTTACATACGCTTCAGGTTACATATGCTTCAGGTTACAGACTCCGCTAACCCAGAAATAGTGCTTCAGGTTAAGAACTTTGCTTCAGGATGAGAACAGAAATTGTGCTCTGGCGGCGCGGCAGTAGCGAGAGGCCCCATTAACTAAAGTGGTGCTTCAGGTTAAGAACAGTTTCAGGTTAAGAACGGACCTCTGGAATGAATTAAGTACTTAACCTGAGGTACCACTGTATCCTGTTCTCACATTGGCCAAGCAGCTGCCCATTGTGGGAAGCCTGCAAACAGGATTTCAGCGCAAGAGCACTCTCCCCTCGTCCATGAATTTGTCTAAATCCTCTTGTAAAAGCCATTCAAGTTGGTGGCCGTCCCTGCTCCATGTGAGAGCAAGTTCCATAATTTATGTGCTCTGTAAAAAGTACTTCCTGCTAAACCCCAAAATGGAAACTGTCGGGACAGTTTCTCCTCCATTTCTGGAGAAAAATGGGGTGAACTGGTCCCCCAAGTTTCCATGCCCACAAAACAGGGTGGAGAATTCCGAGAGGCCATGCGACCTGGGCTCCAACCCAACTCGCTAAGGCAGATGTGCACACACAGAGCTGAAATGGGGAAAGGGTAAAAGAAGCTGGATTAACTAACTGTCCAGGACAGTTTGCCTATTCACACAAGCACACACACCCAAAAATAATAATTAAATGTCATTAACTATCCAGAAACTAGTTTACACAGGGAAACAAATTAGGTGTGTGGGGGTGGCTGCTCAGCAGGCAGGTGACTGCATTTTCCACAACATCCACCTCCAGACACGCCCCCCTCCGCCCTTTGCAGTTCAAATCTTGGTCTGATGGAGAAGAAATATGCACACCAAGAGATGCAAGATTTGATGGCCTTCTCTCTCTCTCTCTGTTTTTTCTATAAGAGAAAATGTCTTTGTTCTTAAAAAAAACACCCCACAATTTGTTCTTAAAAAAATAATAATTCAAAAGAGGCGTGACTCCAGATGCGTTAATAAAAATAGCACGGGTTTCTAGAGGCAGGTGCTACAGGGATTATTATATTATGATTATGAAATTAAAATTTTTCGCTTTTTTGCGGGGTGGTGGCAGTGATGGAATGGCAGCCTTGGTTTTGCTGGATTTTTCCATTCAGGCCGGTTAAAGCCAAAACAAAAAGCTGTTTGTGGATCTTGCTGCTGAAATGGTTTGGATAAGGTTCCTAAATCAAATGGAAATGGCTGGGTTTTGTGGGAGAGGAGGGTTTGGACAAAGGTGATGAGGGCTGCTAATGAGGAGTGTGACTTTTACAACCGCTTTTAGAGAATACGGAACTGGGGTACAAAAGCAGAGGATTTCTGGACTACAATCCTAGACCCGTTCAATTCAATAAGACCTTCTTCTGAGTCGCAATGCTTATGATGCTGTGTTACTTCTGAACCCAGTGGGAATAAACATGCATAGGATCAGGCTGGGTGTGAGCAAAGGTACTCTCTAAAGGGATCCCATTATTTCAATTTATAGACTAGTGGCTCACAGCAATGATGTCTACTCACAAGAAGAGTCTGCTGAATCAGACTAAGGGCCCATCTAGTCCATCACCCTCTTCTCACAGTGACCAGTCAGATGATCAGAAGTTGTTGGTTAAATTCTTGAGGTTTACTCCTGTGTAAGTGAACTAAGTGGAACTTATCATGCTTCCCCCCAAAATGGTCCCGATCACATTCCAAGAGTTTAGAATTCTTCTGAATGTGACATTTCACTGCAGATTCCAAAGGCAGACGCAGTCAGGTCTAGTGTGTGTTTACTCGAAAGTAAATCCCACTGTATTCATCCATGAGGGTTATTGACTCTCAAGGAAGTGTGCATGGCAAGGATTTTGTCCTAACTTGGAAATAAGTCTAGTAGGTTTCAATGGAGTGTAATCCTAAATGGGAACGTTTGGATCTGAACATTAAAACTGTGCCCTCCAGTCTACTTATTCCCAAGCAATCATGTTTAGGAGGATGAGGTATGAGATAAGCTCCCTGAATTTAATATGAGTGGTTACTTTACAAATCTGAGTTCCTCCCGTCCTTTGGTTTTTATTTTATTTTGAAACAGGGTTTTATTTATTACAGCAGGTCTGAGCCAGTTTTAAAAGGGGCAGACCAGACGGTAGTAAAGAAAAAACCCCGCAGTTCAATGAAATCTACTAGTCTTCTATCAAAAACAATAGCCAGGTTTCAACACCTGAAGTCTGCATTCTCACGTGCCCCCAAAAGGATATTGCCTGTTTACTACACGTGTGAATGGGATAGCACGTGATGAAAGGGAGCCTTTTCCTTCAGTCGGTCTGTAACGGAGTTGTAGAACCTTGGCTACAGTGTATAGCTTCGATACAACCACTCAGCTTTCTTCCTCGGATTAACAACATCCACACGTGCCACAAATAGCAGAGCTTCAAAGTCACTTTTAGCATAGGGTGTGAAAAGACTCTAAAATGTATGTTTTTGTTGACAATGGGTTTGCATTTGCAACGCACACGATTTTAAACAAGCAAACAGACGTCACGTGTGAAAAGGTGCAAAAGTACTAAGGCTTCCAGACACACCGTAAACTGGGGCACCTATTTCGCTGGTTTATACCTTGATGGAGAGCTTCGCCACGATACCCAAACCACCCCAGTTTGGAAGAACACTAGTTAAGATTTCAGAGCTCTCTACCCCATAAATAAAATTAATACAGTGCGTGTTTGATGGCATGGCGGAGATGCTTAATGTAAATTGTTCGCTATGTAACCTGTTTTGGACGGCGAGGAGTATAAAATAAACTTTGATTTCAGCATTTCAATCTGATTTTAGTGCCTTTGAGCATGTGCAGAGCGCTTGCCGACTAAACACTGCCATCTGATTTGCAGACTGGGAGCAAAGACAGCGAGTATCATTTCCAGGCAGGTTTGAACCTTAAGAAACAGAAGCTGCAGTTCTGAACATATTTATCTGGAAAATAAATCCCAGGATCCGAAAGATTTCCTTCTGAATAAATCTGATTAGGATTGCCCTGTAAAGATCACGCTTGCACTGAAGATTCTGGTCTTGACTTGCAAGTGCAAGTCTAGCCATGCCTACTCAGAAGTAAGCCCACTGAGTTCAATGACACTTACTCCTAGATAAATGTGTGTAGGGTCGTAACCCATATTTTTTAGGGCGGGATAGGGGGCGGGTTGAGCGAAAATATAAGGAAATTGCCCTCTTCTTCCTTGTCGCTTTCCATAGGGTTTTTTTTGGGGGGGGGCATTTATAGTGAAATTGAAGGGCTTCGCTTATTGGGGCTTTCTTCGAATTTGAATAAATGCGTAGCTACTTGCTTTCCCTCCCCCCACGTTGCTTGCAGCCCAGGTGTGCGAGGTAACCTGTCTTATCAAGGTTTTAATATTTACATTTTATTATCTTGTGCCCTCTGTCATACCTGAACTATTTGGGGAATTCTGCCGACGACGACGCCCGCCTCCCCCCCCCCGAAAGAAAATGAGAGAGAGAGAGAGAGAGAGAGAGAGAGAGAATGTATGTTCAGAGACGTGTACATTATAGGAGTCCAGACAAAACAAACGCGCTTGACAGACACAGTGGCCTTTTCCTCAACCGCGTTCCCTCTTCACACGCCCGCCTTGCTACTTTCTCCCCGCAGCGCGTTCCTTTATGGGTCTACTCAGAAGCAAGCCTTATTGGCTATAGGATTGCAGCCTTAATCGATCTTATTTTCTAAAAGGAGAGATTCTCCCTCCTTCCCCCTGCCCACCCACTTTCCTATATATTAATTAAATATCGTTCTTTAAGGAATGGAAAAAAACGAATGTTCTTTGGAATTCTTTCCGAAGGGGGGAGGGAATGTTTGTAAGCGATTTTTTAAGTACAGTATTTTGGATTTTGGGTCGAAGTCGTATTTGCAATCTCGCACATATTGCTGATCATTTAGGCTGCAATCATATGCTTACTAACCCGGGAGCAACTCCTATTGAATTGAATGGATTTACTTCTGCGTAGACATGTAAAGGATTGCATTGCTAGTAAAGGGAGCCGCTTCTTTCAAATTGCCTTATACGTGCCTCTAAAACACACACACAAAAAATGTATAAAAAGCCCTCAAAATTCTGTAACCATTTTCGGACCTGCTATAAAAGGAGCCTTTGTAAGCTGATCCTCATAAACACGGGTACTTGCAAGGAATGGTCTGTTGTTTTCAATGAAAACTGAACGTGCAAGTCAAGTGTGCTTCAATCCGCCACTGTCCTACACACATATACAGAGCTGTAGAAGCAGTAATTCATTATACACCTGAGTACTGAATTACTCTCAAGAAACTGTCTTAACTCCTTTCTGTTTCCTCTGGGAATCTGGGTGACCCTAGTTCTCCGCCCCGCATTTTGACATAAAGGCGAGTGGTGAGTACAAACACAGACACGAGCTTTTTAGGAGATGCCAGTTTTGTCCTTTCCTGTGGATTTTAAAAAGCAAGGTGGCTTAAGGAGACTACATCGGCTTTTTTTTAAAAAAGTGTGTGCAAGGGAAATTGCGTTTTTGTACACCAGCAGAAGCTCTTCCTGTATTCCCTACACAGACTTTTGCTAGGGTATCAGCTTGTTCGGCTTTATGACCGCATAAAAAAAAAGAGATTGATCGAGTGTATCTTCTTCTGTCTTTAGCTCACCCTAACGAAATGAACATCCATCCCTTATATTGTCCTGTGTTTCAGACAGCAGCCGGGCTTAATATTTTAATACGATGTGCATAGATGCTCTGCAAAAACCGTCTTCGCCAATGCTCACGCCTGCCTATATCTGACACAGGGCATCACTCATGAGATCCAAATCTAATTTAATTTTTAAAATGTCCTAAAGGTTATCCCCAGAAGCAGAACACTGAGAAACCAGGAAACCATCCATGTACGTGTAAACCAACTGCCTTTAGTTTAGACCTTTTACACACTTTTTAACATTTTAAGAAAGGGCATCTGAGCTACAAACAGGCAGGTGGATTTGCGCACAGAGGGCCTTTTTATGCGCAAGCTGCGAGCAAGTGGTGAAGCTAACCCCGGACTGCACCACTTGGGCGGTGGGGAGGTTTGCACGCTCGGTTTGCGCTCTCTCCCTCTTACACACACACACACACCCACACCCACACCCACACCCACACACCCACCCTTGTACTCCCGAAGACGGTGCTGTTTTTCGATGTGCAAGGAAATTTGCCGGCGGGACGACGGTCGTGCGGGTCCATTCCCCTTCCTCCCCATCCCCACGGCTGCCTAAAGTGTCCCAGTCCGCGAAACCTTATGCCGCTTTATTCTACCGACTGCACCAACTGCTCCAGCGGAGCCTCTGCCGGGAGCACGTGCGTGTGTGGGGCTTCTGTGTGGGGTTGCCTGCGGGGCGACTCGACACAAGACTCGGCTCTGCAGCTGGCTAGTCGGTGGCGCTCAGGCAATACCTCCGGGGATGGGGGTGGCGGAGGGCTATTAAAATTCCAGGAACGCCCCCAGCCTCTAGTAAGAACTTGCAGCGCTCGCCAAGGCCTCGATTCCCTCTGCGCTCGTGGGAATGCGCGCCCCGGCCGGCGAAGAGCGCTACCCGCCCCCCTCGAAGCCTTCTCTCGGGTTCGCTCCTGCGGCGCTCGGCTCGGGGGCGCACTTTTCGCCCGGCTGAAGCCCGCGAACGACCGCGGTGGCTTCGCCGCCGCCGCCGCCTCCTCCTTCCTCCTTCCCGACTCCCTGGAGTCTGTAATTACCGCCGATCGGGCTGATGTGCCGCAACACGCCCGCGCGCCTAACTCTCTTCTCTCTCTCTCCAAGTCTCTCTCTCCTTTAGTCCCTTCACATTTGGCCGCAAAAAGCCCCAAATCCGAGCTCTTAAAGGGGCAGGGCGCAGCGTCGCTAGCCTTTCCCAGTTACCTTTCCCAGACTTTTTATCAGAAACATTAACACCAACTGGGCGAGCGCTCTGCGCTTTGATGGAGGAAGCGAGCGTCTGACAGCCATTCATTTAAGAGTCTTGATGGTTTCTCCATTCCGAGGGCAATCCTTTCCCCCCACCAAACCCTCATCTTTGACAAACCTTTCGCCACCACCCCACAATCACATTTCCTTCTTGGTCGCGTTTCTCTTTGCTTCCAGGAATCTTTGGGAATGGTTGCGGGACGGGGGCGGGGTGGGGTGGAGAGAGGAAAAGAGGCTTTGCCTTCCGGACACCCGCGCAAGCCCGAGTCAATTTCGCCTCCCTTCCCGAAGTCTTTAGTTCGACGCTGGTCAATTTCAAACGCCGCCGCCTACAGTCTCTGTGCAGCCTGGCGCGGCTCCCCGGGACAGAAAGAGAGAAAAGGCGATCCTTTTCCAGGAGTTGAGGACTCCCCAGACTGAACCAGCGAGTCGCACAAGGCTCTCAGCCGTTTCCTTGGAAGAAGAGCCGGATCCGAAAGGCGCCTCGACCCAGGCGTAAAAGAGGGATCGAATAGCCTAAGAACCCAAGTAGGACCATCTCTGATATACCGAAGGAGAAAGGACGCCGGGTAGTTAGGGATCTAGATACAGAGTCCATATCTCTGCACTGAGTGCTTAAGAACCTTCACTGTCTCAAATCGGAATAGAGGATTTTTTTGGGGGGGGGGGTAGATGATGCCCTGTCTCCACTGAATCTGCCTGCAGCCACTATAGAGACCAAGGAAAATCTGTGTATATTTTGGCGATAGGTATCTACAGACACACACCTCTCAGTTCTACCGAAAGAGCATTGACGCAGGTCCTGGCACCCACATGTTGACAGAATTTCATCCAGGCACAATATTTAGGAATTTCGTTCCAAGTTTCAAGATCCCATGATTGTCGGTTGTTGTTTTTGTTGTTATTTAAGAAGCGGGCGGGGAGGCTCCCACCTTACCAAGGGGAAGGCAAGTCCATCTCTGTCGCCACGGAAAAAAATATATCTTTTGCGCGCTTGTACAATATTTTGCTCGTGCTTTTAAAACACACACGTACACATTATTTTGCACGTCAATCTATACATATATATATTCCTCTTGTCGGAGAGCGTTTGCTTTCCTCCTCCTCTCCTTCCACATGACTAGCTTAAAATCACCTTGAAAAACTCGTGTCGACTTGTATCATTATCTGTTTAATTCACTCAGTACCTTTTGTTCTTGGCAGGAGAGGATCAAAGCAAGTTTTTTTTAAAAAAAAACACACAACCCTGCAACTCTGATCTCTTCTCTCTCTCTCTCTCTCTCTCTCACCCCCTCCCCACCTTTTCAGGTTCTTGGGTTTTTTTTAACTTTACAGTAGGAGAACGGTAGATCAGGGCTAACACAGTCAAAATAAACATACAGCTTAAATAAATAAAAAGACTTTCGACAGGGGCTGGGGAGTGCGTTCTTTAAAAAACCCTTTTAGGAACCACAATCTCTTTTCCCTCCACATTCAACATATTCGGGAACGGGAGGGATCCAACATCTCTTTGAAAAGCGAGCGCTAGAGGGAGAAAAGGGGGTTCACCCTACCCCCCAAATAATCAATCAATAAGAAAGTCAACTTACCACCAGATGGGATAGCTTGAGAGACCTTGGGTCAACCCACAAAGAAACAGGAAATATCCCAAAAGGGCCATCTCGCCCCCCAAAAGTTGGCAAAAAAGGCCTGTTAATATCTCCCCCCTCTAAAACCAGCAAAACGTCCAACTTTCTCTTCTTGGATGCAGGGGAGGGGGGCGGAGAAAATACCCCCACCCCCCAGAAAAAAATAAAAACCAACCCAGCCCAAGCAGGTAGCTAGTTCTCCCTGTATATATCTATCTATGGATGTATATAGGTATATAGAAATATCTATATAGAAATTATCTTCTTTCTCGTCTTCTCTCTCAAAGAAGACGAAAACAATAAATAAGAAAAAAATAAATATCGGAGAGGTGGGTTTTTTAAGGGGGGGGAAATCCCTCTTCTCGCAGCCAAGAGACACTAAAGGCAAACATTTAGCAGGGGAGAGAGGAGGGAGAAGAAGAAAAAAGTTTGGAGCAGGCTTGCTTGAGCGAGAGACCCAATCAGCACTTATCGCCAAAGGGGAAATTGCCGGGGCTTCTCCAGCTCCTTCTGCGCTGTGCGTCAATCCAGCAAGCCAGGCGAAGGAATGAGCTAATTGCGAAGAGATAGTGTTTTAATACTCATTAAGGACATGTTGGCCCACCAGCCCCCGGAGGGGTGGGGAGGATGGGAAGTAGAGAGGGGGGTTGGTTTAAGAAAAGGGGGGGCGGAGAAGAAGAAAAGGGGAAAGGAAGATTTAGGGGGTTTAAATAGACAGGGGGGACCCCTGTGGCTCAGGGTAGCTATAACAACCTGTCCGGACTTCACTCCCTGGGTAGAAGGAGCCACTAAAATGCTTTAAAAGAAGAAGGGGGGGGGGGGAGGAAATCCACCTATAAAATATGGGGAAAAGTAGGATTGGGTCGTTATAAAGACCTGAGTCGCCGATCTTTTCCTTGCATGTGGGAGCGGGTGTGCATATCACTCTCCCGAAATAGATAGATAAATAAATAAATATTTATTATATGTGTTTTATCGCTCCCACACACCAGCATCAGGCTCCTGCTCAATGTTAAGAGTCGCTTTCCCGCTCTATTAATAATCATTTTCAAAGGACTTTCCCTCCTCCTCCTCCTCCGCCGCCCCCACCCCCGGCAAGCCAACCCTCTTGTTTTACATTTCAACAAAATCGGAGGAATTCAGGAACTTTCAGCCAAGGCGAGACATCCTTTGAGGAACCGGTGTGATCTGAAGGGGGGGGGGCGAATCTTTATTTCTCTCCCCCCATTTCACCCCACGCCCGCTCGCCCCCCACGGCGGAACGTTCCAGTCATAGTTCAAACGATCTCTGCTTTTACCCGACTAAATCATCGCTAGGTTGGCGTTTGGATGCAATATTTTTTATTTTATTATGTGTGAGCGGAAGGAAATACTCGCGCCCAACAGCGTTATTCCCAAGCAGCCGGCTTAAGTGTGTATGTGAGAGAGCCGCACGACCTCTTTGAGGCGGAGTACACGGGTCTCCGAAACGCAACTCTTTGCTTTCAAAGGCTCCTTTTTGGATTTGCTTCCAAGGCAGAACTTGGAGGTGACCCTCTGCCCTCTTACTCTGGAGTAAGCCCCTTTAAAAACACCAGGGAGTTACTTTGCAGCTGCGCGCGTGGTTAGGATTGGGACGGTTAAGCGGAGCAGGACCGAAGCCGTTGCGCTCCGAATTCACCGGGCAGTGAAGTTGTTGCGGCAGATTGCTTCACTGTCGAGGGATGGAGAGTCAATTTCCTTATGGCACCCGGGGCGGGGGAGAGACGCTTCTCATCCACAACACATTCAAGTTGAGGAATCTGGATTTAAACCGGTTTCATCCGGATGAATCCTCAGGAGCCCACATTCCAGACCGGGAGAGACACATTTACCTGGGATTTCCACCACACTTAATTTCCATATCCTCTAGTTCGGCGGCGCGCTTAAATCGCTGCCTAGCTGAACTCTGAACAGATCACCGCACATAAGAATCGGGATCGCCCTTGCAGCGTTAAGGGAGGTGGAGTGGAATCTCACTCCGTGATCCAGAACTCAATTAAGCCGGGCGCGGGCAAAATTGAGATAGTTCCTCGGAGGTAAGTCCTCACTGTGAGTTCAGCGGCGCTTCCTCCCAGCTCCAGTAAACATGGGGAGTAGGATCGCAGCCTTCCTTCGTCTTAGCTTTTTGAGGCTGCATTCTTACGATTACTCGAAAGTAAGCCCCATTGAGTTCAAATGGACTACCTTCTGAGGAGGCACTCTTAGAGAATTTGCTTTACACGTGTTCTATTAAACGTCTGGAACTAACGCCAATAAGGCAAACTGAGAGACAGAGAGAGGGAGGGGGATCGTTTCACAGTACAGATTCAGAGGATCGAGTGCATGTAGCCTTAGCCGTTTGGGAGAATAAAGGGTGGATCTCTTCCGCCTCCCCCACCAGCAGCGATCCTTCCCAAATCTCCTCGGTTCCTGCAAGCACCAGCGTCCATTACCCCACAGAGGAAGGAAGACCCGCTAGAAAAAGAAGTCTATCCACCCAAACAAGCGTGCCAAAACAACACCCAACATCCCCAGTTAAAACCCATCAGATCCTCTGTTTGCTATTTGCTGGGCGTTAGACAAAGAGGTGGAGACGACGGTGTGTTTTGACAGATTTCGGCCCTAATGGAGACCTTCCTTGCCACTCCCCATCGCCCCAGACTTTTCTTGACCCCTACACAGAAGGTCCCATATAGGTTTGGGGAAGGAACTTTTCAGAGCCTGGGTTTCTGTACCTTTACTTGGAAGTAAGCCCCAGTCCATCCGGTGGGATTACTCGCTCACATCCTCCATGCCTTGAAAGACGTACCAGAAATTCCACCTCATCATAAATATTGACATTAAAATTTAATTTTTTAATCATTTAAAAAAAAGATCACACACAAACGAGGCCTGGAAGGAAATTATATTTTAAAAGCCCGCCCTCGTGCGATTATATTTTGCGGGTATTTTAAAACCTTGATGTGTTAAGGAATCCGAGATATTGATATTGATAGAGACATGAATGAATGAATGAATATGTGGTGGATGTGAGTCCCTTAGTCCCCAAATCCTTCTTTTTAAAAAAACAATTGTACTCTTTCTTCCGTTTCCCAGCGTCCAGAGATCCCGATCCGCGGCCTATTTAACATTTCAGTCGTATGCATGCTTATCTATAGGAATCCGGACGCGACTGTGCGCTAATTTGTTTGAACTGAATCCACTAAAAGTTCTAATCAGCTTTAGACTCCGAATCTGGACGCATTTGCTTTGAAAACCAACCCTTTAGGCTGCAGTCCTCTACCCGGTTACCCGGGAGTAAGCCACATCGAACACAGTGGATTTACTCCTGAGTAGCCCGCGAATACGGTTGCCCTGTCAGCCACTTAAACACGCCCACTCGGAAGTAGCTTCTGTTGCAGACCAGTGTGGTTTTACACCCGAGTAGATGCATTTAACTTTGCTGTACCTAGTTCACAGCTCAACCCTATGCAAAGAAATCCCGCTGTGGCCAACGGGGCTTACGCCCATACCAGGAAAGTGTGTTTGGGATCACAGCCTAGATCTGTGCTGCGGGCAGTCCCTCACCAATCTGGAGTCAATCCGGTTTCACATCGGAAGCCCCTCTGGCGCTGAAATATGGCGGGGGGCTCTTTTTGAATGGCGTGGGATTGGCCAGCTACGTAGTCTGGTGTGTCTCAGCGATTGCGACCCCCTTAGTTTTGGACCCACACTTGCACGCCACTTGGACCCACACTTGCACGGATGATGCTCCCAGAACCCCACCCGTGCCTTCTGCTGTATGCGCTTCTGCCAAAGAGGATCTGAAGTGGTGGTTGTCGGTGGGGATAATGGAAAAAGAGCGGCGGGGGTGATGGAGAGAGAGAGAGAAGCAAAACAGCCGCGCTCTCTTCTCTTGGACTTTCCCTCTGCATTAGGTGAAAATCCCAGGCAATTATAGCATTACAGGGAAAGGAGCGAGTGCCTCCGTGTTCAAAGGCAGGGGGATTTTCACAGCCTTTTCAAGGGAAATTGCTTCTATTTCAGACTGAAATGCACACACCCAAACACGCGTCCTTCTAATACACAAGCCGAGCGAAGCAGAAAGAAAGGGACGTGGGGAGGAAGGGGAGGTAGACAGCCGGCTGGATGGCGGAGTGTGTCTCCTTCCCTCTTACAATGGGATGCTTCTTCAAACAGACACCAACCCTTGGTGGACTTATCTTCGCCACTCCTTTTTAAGCTCCTCTGAAAATTAATGATTTTTTTTAAACCTGGAAATCATAGCTGAAATTCATCACTGACGACAACCGTGCTGTGCAAGACATCAGTTCAGGTGGTTTAAGACTACCACTGCTAAACCTGAGCTGCAGATGCCCCTGTTGAAGCATAAATTGAGGCACCCGGTGCCACTGACACAAGGGTAGGATTGATTGTTCTAGCTGGGGTTTAGTAAAGGTAAAGGGACCCCTGACCATTAGGTCCAGTTGTGACCGACTCTGGGGTTGTGGCGCTCATCTTGCTTTATTGGCCGAGGGAGTCGGCGTACAGCTTCCGGGTCACGTGGCCAGCATGACTAAGCCACTTCTGGCGAACCAGAGCAGCGAACGGAAATGCCGTTTACCTTCCCGCCGGAGTGGTACCTATTTATCTACTTGCACTTGACGTGCTTTCGAACTGCTAGGTTGGCAGGAGCTGAGACCGAACAACAGGTATTCACCCCATCACGGGGATTTGAACTGCCAACCTTCTGACTGGAAAGTCCTAGGCTCTGTTGTTTAACCCACAGCGCCACCTGCGTCCCCAGCTGGGGCTTACATCTGAGCAAATATACATAGGGTTGGAGCTTTTTTTAAACAAACAAACAAACAAACAAACAAACAACAACAAAGCCCTATTTACAGAAATAGAAACATTCGATCAACTCATATTTAATGAAACTGGAATCTCCCCAATGGAAAGACATTGGCTTGCTTTGCTTTGACTTGACAAAGTTGAGAGCTATTTTTGCTACGGCTGATGTTGCTGATTCACTTTCTCTTCCTGCTTTCAGCTCTCTTCACATCTTGGTCTACAAGTTAAACCTTGCTTAGGCTGCCCAATGAGACTTGTGAGTGGGGCTCCTAACCATTTCTTGGCATAAGTGACTCTCATTTTCAATGGCATTTGCTTCCAAGAAGGGGTGTATAAGTTAACAGGCACCATTCCTATTGTTATTGGCATCCGTCTGTCTCAGGAGACAATGGAGAAGTGTGCCTTTTAGGGTGTACTCAAACCGTTAGAAGGCTGCAGTAACTGCTGTGGTAGTGGACTCCAATACATGTTTTGTTGCAGCCAGGGCAGATGAAGGCGTCTGGTTCTGCTGCTGCAGATGCACCATGGTGTTTCTTCTCTCTGCGTTCCTCCCAGCGGTCCTTCCTCCTCTGGTTACTGCTATGAAAGCACGACCTGTCTGCCTGTCTCCAGGCACTGCAGTCGTCTGCAAGGGATTCCCAAAGGGTGAAGTTGATGTTGCCAGCTTTCATGTCACATTTGCAGACATCTTTGTAATGCCTGAAGCCAGCTCACCGTAGAGCACATCCTTGGGAATCCTGCCATCTTTCATTCTGTGGACATGGCCAAGTCATTGTAGAGGCACCATTGCTAAAAACAACTAGCCGTGATAATACCTTCTGCTACCAGTGTTGGAGGCAGTATGCCTGGGAACCTCAGTTGGCGAGAGAGCATTGCTATGCTCAGGAGCTGCTTGTGGGCTTCCAATGGGCACCTGGTTGGTCACTGGATTAGATGAGCAAGAATGAGGACTCCATGGCCCTCTAGAACTTGATGCACTCCAGCTTCCATCAACACCTACAAGTATGGCCAATGGTTAGAGATAATTAAAGTTTATGGATTATTTATTATATTTATCTCTCACCTAATCAGTTAAATGAGGGACGTGGGTGGCGCTGTGGGTTAAACCACAGAGCCTAGGACTTGCTGATCAGAAGGTCGGCGGTTCGAATCCCTGCGACGGGGTGAGCTCCCGTTGCTCGGTCCTGGCTCCTACCAACCTAGTAGTTCGAAAGCACGTCAAAGTGCAAGTAGATAAATAGGTACCACTCCGGCGGGAAGGTCAACGGCGTTTCCGTGCACTGCTCTGGTTCGCCAGAAGTGGCTTAGTCATGCTGGCCACATGACCTGGAAGCTGTACGCCGGCTCCCTCGACCAATAAAGCGAGATGAGCACTGCCACCCCAGAGTCGGCCACAACTGGACCTAATGGTCAGAGGTCCCTTTATCTTTACCTTTTTTAATCAGTTAGATGCTGGCCCCTGTCCTTCAAGCAATGAAGACCAGCTTCATAACCCACCCCCAGGAAAACTGGTTCTTGGCACCTTTCTGTCTCATGTGACATTGGAGTCCACTTTCTGAGGTCAAGTCAAATCGCTGCACTAGCAGCACCAAAGTGACCTCCCTGGAGCGCAAGCCTGGGCAGTGTGTCTGGAGGTCCTGGGCTGCCCAAAGGAAAGTAAAGGAATATGTTTGGCATCAGCTTGGCTGCAGGAGTCTCCAGAAGGAGGCATACAAAGTGCCGTCCAACTGCCTTAGGCCTCCTAAGACTTTTCTTCTCCTGAAGATCCTGCAAGGAGGTTTGGGACCAGAGTTTTCCTTCTAGGTGGGCTACCTTTCCCAGGTATTTTATTACTGGTATGTTGGAGTAATAAAAAGCACTCCGGCGACTTCCAGATGGGGGCTTAATAATGTAAGGAGGTCACTGAGCTATTGCAAATGGGTCATTGGCAACAGGCTTTCTAAAAAAATGTGCATGCACAAAGAACACTGCATAAAATGTGCATGTACAAAGAGCATCCGTTCCATAATAAAACCTATCTGGAAACACCTTCCTGGCAACAAATCTTTTCCAAACGAAAGAAAAAAGCACCGGAAAGTGTGGAATAACTACCACGATAGAGATATTGTATAACCTCCTCCCAGATTTACAAATCAGGTAAAAGGTAAAGGGACCCCTGACCATTAGGTCCAGTCGTGACTGACTCTGGGGTTGCGACGCTCATCTCACTTTATTGGCCGAGGGAGCAGGTGTACAGCTTCCAGGTCATGTGGCCAGCATGACTAAACTGCTTCTGGGGAATCAGAGCAGCACACGGAAACGCCGTTTACCTTCCCACCAGAGCGGTACCTATTTATCTACTTTTGTGGGCAAAGTTTTAAACTGCTGATGCTTGGTTTTCTTCAACACAGATGACATAATATTCTGGAGGACACTCTGAGATCTGTATGTGGGTTATTATTGTTATTAATTTATTACCTGACTTTCACCTTAAGGTCCCAGGATGGGTTACAGCATCACAACACACTATTTAAAACAATTTAAAACAACTTAATTGTGAGGGTGATAAAGGCTTTGAAAGGTTCATATTATTACAATAAATCAGTATGGTGAAAGGCTATCCTCAGAGGGGTTCACCTGGCCCCCTCCTTTAACATCTTTTCAAGCCTTTAAAAACAATTATTTTATTACTGTAATGCCTGCATTTCGATGTGGTTTAAGAACTGTGGCTTTTAGCTCAGCAACTAACTTTTTCTTGTGGCTCTCTGTATCATGTATCATGTGGCTCTCTGTATCATTGCTGAAATAGTGTTAAGCTCTGCTTTGATGTGGCTGTCCTGTGTGTTTGTGCGGTTATTGACTCATGCTTTAAACTGTGGTTTTAAAGTCTTTCTCCACCTGTGTTGCACCCAGAGAACTTGGCTTATTGAGCAAGTGGTCAGCGGAATGTAAATATGTAAGAAATGTCCACTACTCTTGCTAGAAGTGGCTGAGGGGGTCATTCTCCTAACCTGATACAGTTGGGTTGTCAAATTTCAAACAGTGAAAATCCGGAGGTTGTTGAGCTTTTTTTTGGCAAAGTTGTTGAGCTCGTTGCGCATAATCGCAAAAAATGCCGTTTTTGAGTTATTTTTTATGGCAAAAATGGCACTGCCAACATGGGCTGCAATACGTCTGGATTTCCCCATATATTTTCCCGATTTCCGCTCAGGCACTGCTGCTTACTGCTGTATTCTGAATATGTCCAGGAAAATCTGGACGTATGGCATCCCTAAATCAGTTTTCTTTTTGGTGGGTGGGGAGAAGCCTCAGCCCTGGGAACCAAATGTGGCCTTCTAAACCTCTTTACTTGGTCCTCAGATATCTCCACATGACACACCTCATGTTGTACCCAGAATATCCACCCCTCCCCAAAAGCTGGAATGTGTCCCTTAACTCTGGTGATGCCTCTCTTTTGTCTGGATGGAAGAAATTAGCCCCCATGCGGGTGGCGCTGTGGGTTAAACCACAGAACCTAGGACTTGCCGATCAGAAGGTCGGCGGTTCGAATCCCCACGACGGGGAGAGCTCCCATTGCTTGGTCCCAGCTCCTGCCAACCTAGCAGTTCAAAAGCATGTCAAAGTGCAAGTAGATAAATAGGTACCGCTCTGGCGGGAAGGTAAACGGTGTTTCCGTGCGCTGTTCTGGTTCGCCAGAAGCAGCTTAGTCATGCTGGCCACATGATCTGGAAGCTGTATGCCAGCTCCCTCGGCCAATAAAGTGAGATGAGTGCCGCAACCCCAGAGTCGGCCACGACTGGACCTGATGGTCAGGGGTCCCTTTACCTTTACCTTACAAATATAACATTTACATGAATTGCACCACCTGCTTTCCCCTCTGACCTTGCCTGCCACTGGCACATAGTTGCCTAGATCAGGGTTTCCCAAACTTGGGTCTGCAGTTGTTTTGGAACTACAGTTTCCATCGTCCCTGACCATTGATCCCGCTAGCTAAGGTTGCTGGGAATTGTAGTCCGAAAACAGCTGGAGACCCAAGTTTGGGAAACCCTGGGACGATAATGTGGCCCTTGGGTTGAAAGCACGTTCCCCACCCCTGCCCTGTGTGAGGATGCTGTGGGTGGTATGCATTTACCCTTAACACAGATATGTCCCACACAGCAGATGTGTTGCCTGACAGCGAAGAAGAAGAAGAAGAAGAAGAAGAAGAAGAAGAAGAAGAAGAAGAGTTTGGATTTGATATCCCGCTTTATCACTACCCTAAGGATTCTCAAAGCGGCTAACATTCTCCTTTCCCTTCCTCCCCCACAACAAACACTCTGTGAGGTGAGTGGGGCTGAGAGACTTCAGAGAAGTGTGACTAGCCCAAGGTCACCCAGCAGCTGCATGTGGAGGAGCAGGGAAGCGAACCCGGTTCACCAGATTACGAGTCCACTGCTCTTAACCACTACACCACGCTGGCTCCCCCAAAAAGCTAAGGGAGTCCTGGATGAAAATGTTACCTTAGCTTTGAGTAGAGAAGGTGGGTTGAGACAAGCCATCACCTCTTGCCCTGTTGGTAATAGGAATACTTATCCACTAGTGAGGGCAGCCAACACAATCTCCCTCAAAGTGTTTGGACTCCCAAGTCCCTTCAAGCCCCAGCCAGATTGATCGATGTTCAGGAATGATAATGATGATTTAAGTAATATGCTACTTGTATGCCAAAATAGCCTCTTCTGAGCAGTTTACGGCATAATTATAACACACAGTAGCAAATTCACTAGGGCATTAAATCAGCCTTAATTAAAATATACAATAAAACAAACAATTAAAAAGCATAACAATTAAATCTTTTTTTTAAAAAAAAAACCAGTTAAAACAATGAAACCAGAAGTTCATTTAAGGGAAACGCTTGCCTAAACAGGTGCGTCTTCAAGAGATGGCAGAATGCCAACCCTGAGGGAGCCTTTCACATTTCAGCAGCTGGGGGGCATTCCACGTCACTGGTGCCACTGGTGCAAAAGCCTGCTTCTGTGCTGGTGCCAGCCAATAATCATCAGGCTGTGGCAAAACCAAGTGGGTTCCGTTAGCTGAGCATATTGTGCTTTCCAGACAGTGATAAGGATGACGGGAGTTGTAGTCCAACAGCATCTGAATGGCACCATGTTGGCTAATCCTCCTCTGTAGTGTTGTTGTGAAGTATTTGTTGTTGTTGTTTAGTCGTTTATTTACTACTATTTGGCATGATGCAAATAGTAGGGCCCCAGATGATTAGAATGTCATTTTTTTGCTCTGCTAATCAGCAACCTCTGAAGAGCAGAGAAGAGCAGCTCTGGGTTTTTAACCCTTTTCTTCTCAGGCAATCATCCCCGCTCCTCTGCCCCAGCTGTTGTTACTCTTGTAGGGGATAAAAGACATGGAAAATATATTTTCCTGTGGCCATTATAGATGCTGACATGGCCCTTATTAACTGAGTAGAGTAGATTAATAATATGGAACTGTTGTTCCTCTCTATAGAACTGTGCTACCAGAAGAAACAAAGAAGGCCTCTCCTGTACCACATACGGTTCCTCAATGATGAGGGAAAGGTACTCTGCATACACTCAGAGGCAATGATGATTGCAAATAGCTAGCAAAAATGGGCTCTTGTGGTTAAGGGGTTGTGCCATGCTCCCCGTTCTGAGACATTTGTGATGCTCCCCTTAATGACCCCCATACCGGTGGAAGCTCTCTTAAGAAAGCAAATGTCTTTGGAGTTGGGGTGGGAGGGATGGACAAGAAACAGGGCCTTCTCGCTGCCTGCCCCCTTGTGACAGAACACAGCTGGCCCCAGCTTTCAGAGGTGCAAAATATCTGCTGGCTTTGAAACAACTTGGAGGAAAAAACTAGCATTGATATTTTTTCCATCACATTTCACAGAGGGAACAGACCTTTGAGCATATGAAGCAATGTAACAATGTGGTTAAAAGCCTAGAGTTATGAAATAGGAAAGCCACAATTCAGGTCTTGTGGCTGACATGAAAGGGGCTTCTACATCTTTCCGATGGGACTGCATTCCTTTTAAAGGAATGCAATGATGTAATGCATGAGAAATGCTTTGAAGGCTCTGTGGCAGCCCCAACCTGGGGCTCTCCAGATGTTTTGGACTACAATTCTCATCATGCCCAAGACAGCACAGCCTAGGACCCTCGTACTTACGGGACTGCCTCTCCTGGGATGCCTCAAGGAGGACCTTAAGGTCTGCAAATAATAACACTCTGAAGATCCCAGGGAGATTAGACTGGCATCGATCAGAGCCAGGGCCTTTTTGGCAGTGGCCCTGGCCTGGTGGAACACTCTCTCACAAGAGACCAGGGCCCTGCAGGATTTGACATCTTTCCGCAGGGCCTGCAAGACAGAGCTGTTACGCCAGGCCTTTGGTCGGAGTTCAGTCTGATTCTTTTCTTTCTGTATAAGAACAAGCATTAAAGAGGTCTTCTAGCCCGCTCATAGGTCCTTTATAAGACCAGTGGTAACATTTGGCCCTGGAGAATATTAACCACTCCCAATTTTACCCATGGACTGCCATCTGTCCAGATTTTAATTTGTTCTGAACTAATTTTAAGATGTATTTTAATTAATTTATTGCCTGTTTTTATGTTCTTATGTTCTCTGTATACTGTGTTAGTTTTATGATGTTAGCCGCCCTGAGCCTGGCTCCGGCCGGGGAGAGTGGGGTACAAAAATATTATTATTAGTATTAGTATTAGTAACAGTATTAGTATTAGTATTATTAAGGATAGTTTGTAGAAACCAGCATAATGTACAAAAATAAATTTTATATTCCTTGCTCCACCCACTTTGCATATGCACATCATCATTGGCGACCACACGCTTTAGGCTGTAGATGATTTTGTCTACCTGAGTTCTACGATAAGCAGCAACCTTTCCATCAGTGCTGAGCTAGACACACGCATTTGCAAGGCAGCTATGGCAATGGTTTGCCTCTCTAAATGAGTATGAAAGAATGCGAGATGCTAACATCCGATATCAAAATGAAGGTCTACAAGGTTTGCGTGTTGAGCATGCTGCTTTATGGAAGCGAGACATGGGAAACTGGCAACTGTCAGGAGCAATGCTTCTGTGCCTTCCACATGCACCGTATTAGGAGGATTTGGGGTAACACATGGCAGGACAGAGTTTCAAACAAAGATGTGCTCTTCCAAGCCCATATTCCCAGCATGTTGGCACTCCTGTCTTGGCGCCATCTACATTGGCTTGGTCATGTCTACAGAATGGAAGACGGCAGGATCCCCAAGGAGGTGCTGTATGGGAAGCTAGGTTCAGGCACCAGATCCATTGGTGGACCAACTCTGCCAATTTACAAAGATGTCTGCAAAGATGTCTGCATAATCTGTGTCTGTGGGAATCCCTTGCAGATGATGGCAGCCCCTGGAGACAGACAGTGAGGTTGTGCATCCATAGCTGTGACCAGAGGAGGAATGACTGCTGGGAGGAGCGCAGAGAGAAGAAATGTCATGGTGCATCTGCTGCAGCACAACCGGACGCCTTCATCTGCCCCAGCTGCAACAAAACATGTCTCTCCCATATTGGTCTCTACAGCCACAGCAGAAGATGCAACCTTCCAACAGTTTGACTTCACCTCCAAAGGCGGACCCCTCCATTATCTCCCGAGACAGATGGATGCCAACAACAAACAACAATGAGCAGGG
Source organism: Podarcis pityusensis (assembly GCF_964106645.2). Lineage (NCBI taxonomy): Eukaryota > Metazoa > Chordata > Lepidosauria > Squamata > Lacertidae > Podarcis > Podarcis pityusensis. The sequence continues at coordinate 6,133,749 of NC_138037.1, read as the reverse complement.
ACAGTGGTGAAGCTGGCTAAGCAGATGTAGCTGTGTATTATCAAAAATGCCACTGAGCCCTTAGCCCAGGGAGGAGAACCTGTGGCCCTGCAGACATCTTCAGCCCCAACCAGCATGGCCAATGGTTGGGGAAGGTGGGCTACAAGTTCAGTTCCCCATCCTTACTATAGCAGAAAAGGCAGGTGATGGACCACAGGGAGAGAACAGGGATATCCCTGGAGATGATTGGGCATGTGTGTTTTTTTCCAATCAAGTGTGCCCCCTAGTGGTCATCATCTGCTTGACAAGGAAGCTTGAGCAAAGGCTTCAACTGGAGCCTTTGGTACTGGAGTAGCCAATAGGGTGCCCTCTGGATGTTACTGGACTGCAACCCCCCATCAGGCCCAGCCAGCATGGTCAAACATCAGGGATGCTGTGGGTTCCTATCAAACCACATCCAGAGGCAACCACATTGACTACCACTGCTCTGACCAGACAAGATGGTGGAAGGGAATCTTAAATCTGGGTCTGGCCCAGAGTTGGGTATCTACCTTGCGGAGGCCTCTAATCAAAGGCAGAAAGTGTGTGCCAGGTGTGTGTGTGTGTGTGCTGCTGCTTAACCCTTCCCCTGCCTTCAGCTCTACTTTTACCTCAATTAAGAACTTAAGAAGAGCCTGCTGGATAATGCCAATAACCCATCTAGACCAGCATTCTGTCCTCAAAGTGCCCAACCAGATACTTGTGGGAGACCAGCAAGTAGGAATCAAGCGCCCCGGTTTCCAGCCAAGGGTATTCAGAAGCATTGCTGCCTCCAACTGTGACGGTACAGCACAGCCATAATGGCTAGTAGCCATTGATAGTCCTCTCCTCCATGAATTGGGGTCCACAGATGTCAATGTGACTGGGGAGAAAAGTATCTATGGGGAGAGGGTTCAGCTCCCTTCACCCCCCTTTTTTGCTCTGGCAGAGGTCATATCTCAGTGTTGGGGACGTGGGTGGAGCTGTGGGTTAAACCACAGAGCCTAGGGCTTGCCGATCAGAAGGTCGGCAGTTTGAATTCCGGTGACGGGGTGAGCGCCCGTTGCTCGGTCCCAGCTCCTGCCAACCTAGCAGTTCGAAAGAACATCAAAGTGCAAGTAGATAAATAGGTACCACTGTGGCAGGAAGGTAAACGGCCTTTCCGTGCGCTGCTCTGGTTTGCCAGAAGCGGCTTAGTCATACTGGCCACATGATCCGGAAGCTATACGCCAGCTCCCTTGGCCAATAATGCGAGATGAGCGCCACAACCCCAGAGTCGGCCACGACTGGACCTAATGGTCAGGGGTCCCTTTACCTCCAGTTTTACAATGGATCTTGGATAGCAGGGCTAGGAAGACCACTCTCTAGTTAAGTTATCATAGGGAAGAGCCATAGCACAGTGGCCAAAGACATGCTGTCATTGCTGGCGCCCATAATACCCCGCTTTCATTCCACGGAGAAGCTGGGAAGGCAAGGCCTGCAGCACCATGGAGAGCTCCGTATGAGCCACTTGCTCTAGTGAAGCACCACCTACTAGTGGAACTCTGGAAAGGTCTAGCCTTCTGGCTTGAAGACCAGTATTTCTCCTGTACTCCATGGCCTCCTGCTTGGTGTGCTCCCTATGCTGCTGGTCTGGAAAGGTAGGAGGCACTCAAGCCCAGAGAAAGGTGGACCTGAAGGTGTTGTCCTTGGGTGTAAAGGCACTGGTGCAATGGGAAGTGCTTCAGAGAGTTCCTGCCTTGCTAGCCTTGAGGTCAGTGCTCCCCAGAAGTAAGCATCAGACTCAGGGTTAGGCTTGGTCCCTTAGCCAGATACCCTATGGCAGTGATGGCCAAACTTGGCCCTCCAGATGTTTTGGGACTACAATTCCCATCATCGCTGACCACTGGTTCTGTTATCTAGGGATGATGGGAGTTGTAGTCCCCAAACAGCTGGAGGGCCAAGTTTGGCCATCACTGCCCTATAGCCTCCATCTCAATGTACTGGCCACTGTTAGAGTCATGATACAGCTGGCAGGGCATTGTTGCAACAGCTGTCAGTGGCTTCCTTTCCATAAAAACAGTTGGTATCTATCCCCATGTCTCAATTTTAATTCCATGAGAACATCCATCTTTAAGGGAAGACAACCCTTTGTGGGAAATCCTTTGTAGGATATGAGTCACAGCAGTAGGAGCTCTGTTGTTGTTGTTGTTTAGTCGTTTAGTCGTGTCTGACTCTTCGTGACCCCCTGGACCAGAGCACGCCAGGCACTCCTGTCTTTCACTGCCTCCCGCAGTTTGGTCAAACTCATGCTGGTAGCTTCCAGAACACCGTCCAACCACCTCGTCCTCTGTCGTCCCCTTCTCCTTGTGCCCTCCATCTTTCCCAACATCAGGGTCTTTTCCAGGGAGTCTTCTCTTCTCATGAGGTGGCCAAAGTCTTGGAGCCTCAGCTTCAGGATCTGTCCTTCCAGTGAGCACACAGGGCTGATTTCCTTAAGAATGGAGAGGCTTGATCTTCTTGCAGTCCATGGGACTCTGAAGAGTTTCCTGCAGCAAGAAGCTCTGTTAGGACAGCAAAAAGAGCAGTGGTTGGGACATACCAGTGTTGTTGATGATATTGTAATGAACAGCAGTGGCTGGCGACCATCTGGGCTGGTAGGTGGAAGGCAGGGAGGCCAACAGCAGGTGACCCAGTGACAGGTAGAGGCAACGAATTTTAGTTTTGTCCCCATATGCCCAGGACTGTCTGTAAGAAAGCAGGCAGGTGGGGGTTGGCTGAGGGCAGACTGAGGTTGCTGGGGCCTTTCCCATTTGCCCTGATTGACAACTAGCATTGCATATGGAATATTTTGAAAATGTATGTTGGTTATTTTTCATTGAAATCACTCTGAATATTACTTTAGTAGAAAAGTGGACCTATCCCCAGGTTAGCTGAAGAGCCATACCCTCCCATTTGAACCTCCCCAAACTCTGAGATTTTCAGTGGAGGCCCTTCTCTTTATCGGGCCACCCTCAGAGGCATGTTTGGTGGGGATGCAGGAGAGGGCCTTGTTGGTGGTAGCTCCCAGGCTTTGGAACTCCCTTCCTAGAGAGGTCAGATTGATTCCTTCCTTGCTGTCCTTCTGCTGGCAGGTAAAGATTGTTTTATTCTGGCTGCTTTTAATAGTGCTGTTTTTAGTTATCTTGCTATCTGTTTCTTAATAGATTTGGTTTTTTCATCATTTCAATTCCATTATAGTTTAATTATGGTACTTTTTAGTTATTATCTTTTATGGGTTTTTAGCTTTCTGTGTTTTAGCTGTGCTTGTTTTAATTTTTGTGAGCTGCCTTGAGTCCTGGTTTTGGCAGCATATGATATAAATGAATGAATGGATGAATCTAATCTCTAAACTGCTGAAAATCCCTCTTAAAATAAGTTCTTCCCTAAGAGTAGATCCTTGACAAGAATTGTTTGAACTGTTGTTTTCACTCAGAGTGGGAAAGGAAAGCTATATTTGGAGGTACGGTATTTTTTTTAAAAAACACACACGCTTATTTCTAAAGGTGTTAAAAACGCACAAATACACACACACACACACACACAGAGCAAAGGGTTCTCTAGAACAACAGAGAGTCAAGAAGTGTCCAAGTTGCAACTTGTATTATATTTGAATTGACTTCAGATATATGTACTGATATTTTAAATTATGAGTTTTTGTGTTTTTTAATCATTTTTATATATGCAGTTTTTAAGCTGCTTATAAATGAAATTGTCCTTTTTATTGTACAGTATTATAAAATTGCTTTGGGATTTCTCATGGGAAGTAATCCATAAGTTAAATTAATAACAAGAACTTTATTTTACCTCCCAAAGGCTAACAAAAATAATAATTATTATTAATAATAAACATAATACTGGAAGAAGAAATGGAGAAGAACACAGATTCTGTAAGAGGGATGTCCGAAAAAGGGAGAAGAAAGTAGAAAGTGGGGAGGATTTACAATGCCTCTCCCCCATTTTAATCACAAAAGACAGAAAACTTTGTCAGTGAAGAAAAAGTCTTGCCTTCCGTGGCTTTCTTCCCTTTCTTCTTCATAAACAGAGAGGACAAGGGGTCACAGCCCTGGGGGTTTCAAAAGATGGCTTTCCCCTCTCCGGCGAGGGAGGATATTCTTTCCAACTGTTTACAAATTAGAGAAAAGTGAGGGCATCTTAATGTTACTGACAAATGGGCACCTGTCCTGTTTTCTGTGGTTTATTTGGGGTGTGTGTGTGTGTGTGTGTGTGTGTGAAGTTCAACATCCTTTAGTTGGGTGAGTTGTTTTTTCCACATTTCATTTCCATATTATTCATTCATTCATTTCATTTATTCTCATCGTATAGGCCTGAGGTAGGTTACAAGTCCTTATTAGACTATCAGTGCACCTGATGAATTGCAAAGTATAAGCGGTTAGCCCCCTGTCCCTAGGAGTCTACAGCCTAATATTCAACACGGGGATGTCAAGAGAACAGATCAGGTTCTCAAACTCTCCCTGTCCTACAGTGTGTAACAACCACTTCAGTATTGCTGGGGGTGTCAGCGAACTGCTTCATTTTCTTGTTCTACAAAACAAAGCACAAACCCCACTCATATTTTAATTCCAAATTCCCTTGCCTTTTGGATGCCTGTCTTTATGTACAAAGTTCTATGAAGTCGATCTTCATCTTTAGAAAAAGATTGTATTATTATTTAGAATGGCAGTTTATCAGATTTCCGTCTCATCCTTTCTCCCAACAGAGCCCAATAAAATGCAGAGCCACATACAGGTAGTCTTGTCCGTTCCACCAACATCCACCCTGAATGGACCTCATGGACCACCAATGGTCTGTGGACCAGAGCAAGAACCTCTTTCACTATATAGACTTTATAGAGGGTCAATGTGGTGCATAGGCTCAGCCATGAAGCGTCGTGAAGTCCATTGAGTGACCTTGGCCCAGTCGCTGTAGAATCATAGAATTATAGAACTGTAGAGTTGGAAGCATAGGAGTCAACTCATAGAGGTTGAGGTCCCTCAGCTTCCCAATAAAATATTTGAGGGGCCGCCTCTCAAGTTTATGAACACTGCCATTCAAATGGTGTGTATGTGTCCTCCGTATCTTGTGACCGATTATGTGGAGTGGGGCTTACCTGTCCCCTCCAATATTTTATTAAAGTTGGCACTTTTCGTTGGAAGGGACCCCATCTAGTCCAAACCCTGCAATGCCGGATTCTCAACTAAAGCATCCAGGACAGATGGTCATCTGCATAAAAACTTTCAAGGAAGGAGAGTCCACCATCTTCCACTGTTGAACAGCTCTTACTATCAGAAAGTTCCTCTTGATATTTAGTCTTATAACCTGAAGGGAACCCAAGAGTCATCTATTCCAACTGCCTACAATGCAGGAATCTCAACACACAGTCCCCTGTCCAATTTGAACCAGACCCCGCTTAGCTTTGCGAATGTGCTAGCAGTTTTATTGCTGTACCACTAGGAGGACAGCTTTTTTGAAAGAAGGTTTCCAAAACTGGAATGCATGGAATGTTTGCATTTAAAAACATAATGGGGTGGGGGGTGGGACTCAACATGAAATGGTGTTTGCAAGGGAAGATGTATATCTTGTTGTAAAGACATTTCCTTTTAGTAAGAACTTCCCTGCCATAGACAGTAGGTAAAGGTAAAGGGACCCCTGACCATTAGGTCCAGTCGTGGCCGACTCTGGGGTTGCGGCGCTCATCTCGCTTTATTGGCCGAGGGAGCCGGCATACAGCTTCCGGGTCATGTGGCCAGCATGACTAAGCCACTTCTGGCGAACCAGAGCAGCGCACGGAAACGCTGTTTACCTTCCCGCTGGAGCGGTACCTATTTATCTACTTGCACTTTGATGTGCTTTCGAACTGCTAGGTTGACAAAAGCAGGGACCGAGCAACGGGAGCTCACCCCGTCGCAGGGATTCGAACCGCCCACCTTCTGATCGGCAAGTCCTAGGCTCTGTGGTTTAACCCACAGTGCCACCCGTGTCCTACATGCCATAGACAATACAGTACTCTTATTTTTTCTTTTGTGAGTACCCCACTTACCTAATCAGGAGCATGTGTCTTCCTGCCCCACTCAGACCGGAAGGATAATTGAATTTGAAATATTTGAAATATATGCACCAGGGCTTTTAGCTTGGAATTTTTTGCTCCCAGAGATTCTTTCAAGGCAAAATATGTCATTTTGTGTGTGACCACACACACACACACACACACACAACAGAGAGAGAGAGAGAGAGAGAGAGAGAGAGAGAGAGAGGTATTACTGGTAACTATGCCAGTGATTCCACCATATTGAGAGGGACAAAGGTATGGCCTTCCGATCTGCAGGCTGGTGCCCACTAGTGGTGTTCCATGCAAGATTGGCTAGAGATTTTTCTTAACTCAGGCAAGATCTTTGTTGGGACAATTGCAGTGGCAGACCTTGGCGTCTTGAAATTCAGTTGTGCCCTGTGCAATGCCAAAACGACTATTTAAAGTGGTAAAATATTGTTTTAAAAATGTACGGTTTAAAAGCTGTCTAGGACAAATAGCCTCTCTCTGTATAAAGCTCCCTCCTGCATCCACATAGTGATGGAATAAACACACATGAATCTCTACTGCCACCTCCTGGCCAGAACTATTGAATGCCTATTTGCTCCCAGCCAGGAATTGCAGTTTTGATGAAAAGCTATAAAAATCACTTTCACAAATGATATTTATTTGGCTACAGTATTTACATTTCTCATGTATGTTTTCCTTGTGCAGGCTTACTCAAACTCGGCCCTCCAGATGCTTTGAGACTACAGTTCCCATCATCCCTGACCACTGGTCCTGCTAGCTAGGGATCATGGGAGTTGTAGGCTAAAAACATCTGGATGGCCGAGTTTGAGGAAGCCTGTCCTAGTGTAACACTGATATGGGCTGGAAAATCACACAAAAAACAGCTGACTCCCAGCCTCCGCCTCATATAGCCAACACATAATATGGGATCTAAACAATGTAATAAATGAATAGAACGGGTGGAATATTCTTACATGAGGGAATAATTTCCCCCAAAAAAACTGTGCTTTGCACCCTCTTTGAGTGTTTTTGCCTGGCTGGGATATGTCCTTGAACTCTGCTAATGCTCCTTGTTTGTCCAAATAGAGAATAAAGAGGGCTGTGTCTAGAAACTAGCCTAACTGTACAAAGGTAGAATTTACATCAGTGGCTCCTCCCACTTTTGCCTCTGGCCCTGCCCACTGCTGGGGTGTGACCCCTGGAGGACTGTCCAGAGGGGAATGCAGCCCTTGAAGAAGGGTCTTAAGCCTGCTCTTAAAGATGTTACCTGTGGGAGCAGACGGAATGTCACCCATGATGTGAGTGTCCCATAGATGTGGTGCCACCACCAAGAGTGACCTGTCTTGTGTTACCACCTCCCTAGCTTCTGCTATGGATAGAACCACAAGTAGGGAATCCCCTGCTGATCGCAACACCCAGGTCACCTGCTAGTGAGGAAGACCGCCCTCCAGGGCTTTCTGTGCCCATAGCAAAATTTAAGCTCAGTAGTTCACTGCCAGCCAGTGCAGTGTACATTCAGGATTGGGTGCTGTGATTCCTCTTGTCTGCACCCTCTGGCAGATGGGCAGCTGTATTCTCCGCCAACTGAAGCTTCTGAACAGTCTTCAAGTATAGTCCCACAGAGAGCACACTGCAGTAATCTATCCAGGATCTATCTAGGAATGGCTGTAGATCTGCCTAGGTGTCCCCTAGGCAGTGAGATCACATGAGGCTGTAGTGACAGCCTGGAAGTGAGAGGGAGGGAGGGAAGGAGGGAGGGAGAGGGAGAGGGAGAGGGAGAGATAGAGAGATTGAGAGAGAGAGAAACAGCACAATTAACTTAGACTACCTTCCATACCAAAATAAAAAAGGCAACACCAAAGCACTCCCATGGCTACAAGTTAAAAAAGAGGCACATTTTGACACTGTCTCTGGCCCAGGTGTGAAAGCAGTGCTTTCTCCCCCCTTAAAAAATGTTTTGGGGTACTCTCATTTTCCTACTCATATTGAAATACCAATGAAGCCAAACTTAGATTCACAAAATGTTTAGGGGTATGCGTCCCCCCAGAAAAAGCAGTGTATGAAAGTACGTACACACACACACACACACACACACAGCAACACAGCAACACAGCCTAGCATAAATGCATTTGCAGCCACAAGGTGGTGATAGATCTCTTTGAGCTACCCACACAAAAGTTGCAAGCATAGTTCTGATGGCCAAGTGTGCAGGAGAAAGCTGCAAAGTGACAGCAGTGTAATAAACTCGTTAGCATTTATTAAAATGTTACAAAGTAGCGAGAGAACTTGAGAGGCCCCTTGCACACTTCTCCAGGCTGAATGTGAAAGCAGGCTGATTTGGTTAGGCCAGGGGTCAGCAAACTTTTTCAGCAGGGGGCCAGTCCACTGTCCCACAGACCTTGTGGGGGGCCGGACTATATTTTGGGGAAAAAATGAATGAATTCCTATGCCCCACAAATAACCCAGAGATGCATTTTAAATAAAAGGACACATTCTACTCATGTAAAAACACACTGATTCCCGGACCATCTGCAGGCTGGATTTAGAAGGCAACTGGCTAGGATCCAGCCCCCGGGCCTTAGTTTGCCTACCCATGGGTTAGGCCATGCCTGATAAAGAGAGGAGCGCAGATCTCCCTAACAGCTGCTTCCCCCTTGAAAACATAAATGCCAGCATAACATAAATGGCTCTAGCACACACATCCCTTGCAAGGTGAAGAGCAGAAGTCAATGGGAAGGTGGTCAATCTTTATTGGGCAGAATACCAGTTTCTGGAAACTGCAGGAAGGGAGGATTCTCTTGTGCTTGGGTCCTGCTTGTAGGTTTCCACCGGGCATCTCTGTTTGGCCACTGTGAGGAGAGGATGGTGGACTGGATAGGCCACTGGCTAGACCCAGCAGGCTCTTCTTATGGTCTTACGTTTCTATACAAGCACACACACACTTCTCCACCCCAAGGAAGCAAGAGGCATGATCACAACTCAAGTACACATTCAAACCAGACAAAAACGCCTGGAGGGAAGTGAGTAGGAACACTGATGGATGTATCGCCTGGGAAGGGAGTGTCCCAAGGATCAGATATGGAAGCCTTGAGGGATGAAATTCACCTCTGGAGAAGAACAATAGCAGTGAGCTAGGTGGACCAGGCTTGGTAGAAGGCAGCTTCCTAAGTAACTTGTCCCATCTGACTGATTGTCCTCAGATCCTTTTGAAGTGTTGGTGTGTAGCTGATGCCTGGACAGCAACCTCCAGGCAAGAGCTGAGGAGGCCTTGCCCACCTTCAACACCTCACCACAGGCCATTTATTTGGACCTTGGTGGAGCTGCAGAACAGGGCCTTCTTGGTGGCTGCTCCCAGACTCAGGAACTCCCTACCTGGAGAAGCCAGACTGGCTCTCTCCTTGTAGACCTTTTGCCAGCAGGTGAAGACCTTGTTCCAATAGGTTTTTGGGAACTGACTGCTTGTAAGGAAAGGGCTGATGCGTGCTGTTTTTATTGAATTATCTGTATGTTTTAATATATTTTATATATACCTATAGTTTTTATTCTATTAATGTTTAATTGTTTTTAAAGATTATTATTTATTATTATTAATTAAATTTGTATACCACCCTTCATCTGAAGATCCCAGGGCGGTTCACAACATAAAAATACAAAATGAGAACACAAAAATGCATGACAAAAAACAAACAAAAACAAACCAATTAAAATAATTTTAGCTGTTCCTATTTTATCTGTAAGCTGCTTTGAGTCCCTTTCTGGGGAGAAGGTGGGGTATAAATGAATATATGATGATGATGATGATGATGAGGGGGATGGTGATAATTTATTTCAACTGAAACATACTTGATGAAAGCCCCAACAAATTGGGCCACACAAGGTGAGCTCCACTGAACACACCCAGCCTGAAGAAGTTCTGGTCCTTGTAGCCCCATCTGACTGAATTATTTTGACGTCGGCTGTTAGGGGAGAAGGCCAAGGCCAAACCTGGGCTATGACCTTCTCTTCCAGGCAGGGCCAACCAAGGAGGCCCACATTACAGTTTTAACTTTCCTGCCCTGCCAACAAAGTCTGCAGAATCTCACTCCTAAGGACGAGCTGAGGAAAACACGAGAGAACAGAAGGTTTCCTCAGCGGCCTGAGCTTGAACTGTTGGTAGCCGCAGGGGGAAGCGAACTCTGTCATGCTGAAGGAAGCCAGGCCCATCCTCTAAGCTTGCTCAGTCATGTTTTCAATGCTCACGTTGGGTGGCAGTGTTGCAGGGCTAACCCCATGACCAAATGGGTTGCAGGTCAACCTTGACTCAATTTCACGACTGGTCAGCACCATCTGATCAGCAAAACACTCCTCCCTGCTGAACCGAAATCAGAAAGGCTGTAAGCTTGGGCTGCCTGCCAGTGAGATTTTGCCTCAAGCCACAATCCGTGTTTGAGGTAGACCCTCTTTTGTGTTGGTGGGACCCCAGCTACAGATGGTTCTGAGGTAGTATTTTGGAATTTCCCACTCTGAGGCACTGTAGGAGATTCAAAAGGGCAGCTCACAGACCCAGCCACATGTTGTCTAGGGACAGCAGGGCTCTAAACCTGGCTGTTGTTCATAGCAATAGTAATAATAGTGATGTTTAAGGGGCAGATTGGGCTCATCCACCTAGGAAGGGAGCCCATCTAGAAGGAAAACTCTGATCCGAAACCTACACTGCCTTGAGGGTTATCTTCAGGAGCAAACCCTACACAAATCCAGAGTGGAGCTGCTGAGACTGTGGGATGGCGCTTTGTACGCCTCCTTCCAGCAACTCCTGCATCCAAGCTGGAGCTAAACCTCTTGCTGTGCTTTCCTTTGGACCACATCAGCAAGGCTGAGAGGTGGTGGTTCTTGTCATCTGGGCAACCCAGGACCTCTAGATGCACTGCCCAGGCTTGCGCCCCAGGGATGTCTGCAGAGGAGGTGGAGAAGGAGACATTTTCCTCAAGCATCAAAATGCGCTGGGCCAACCCTGTGGCAGATGTATTCAGGAGTTCCTGCTTCCAAGCCATGGAATTAGCCCTCAAGAACTTTGAACATGTTGATCTCTATGGAGAGAAGTGGCTTGGCTCTTCTGCCATTGAAGGGAGCCTGCAAGGTTTGTGGAGGGCAAGAGGGGAACATTATAGCTGCTTATGTGCTACCTGACTCAGTTTGAGATTTTGCCATTCACAAACCAAGTCCTACATGGTTTGGGACCCACGTGCTTACAGGATCACATCCTGTAAGATGTGACTGAAGAGACTGAGAGGAGATATGAGAGCCATCTTCAAATATCTCAGGGGCTGCCACATGGAAGATGGAGCAAGCTTGTTTTCTTCTGCTCTGGAGGGTAGGACTCGAACCAATGGCTTCAAGTTAAAAGCAAGGCGATTCTGATGAAACATCAGGAAGAACTTCCTAGCCGTAAGAGCTGTTTGACAGTGGAACAATCTATCTTGGGAGATTGTGGACTTTCCTTCCTTGGAGGTTTTAAAGCCGAGGTAGTCATGGATGCTTTAGCTGAGATTCTTGCATTATAGGGGGTTGGGCTAGATGACCCTCAAGGTCCCTTCCAACCCTATAATTCTATTATTCTATGAACTTCCAATACCAGCCCACCTGTGCTTTGAGTTCTGTAGGGGAGGTCCTGTTGATGGTGTTACCAATGAGCTTCTTCAAGGTGGCACCTTGTTTGTGGAATGGCCTTTGCTGTGCGTGTGTGAGAGAGAGGGAGGGAGGGAGGGAGGGAGAGAGTCTACCTCCTACATGGTTGGATTTCCAATGAAGACAAAAGACATATGGAAGCTTTTGAGACATGACGACCTGCCCCTTGCAATCTCAGCAGCTCACATTGTTTATATTTCGTATTTAAGGTTGTGTTTTAAATATGCTTTATTGTATAGATTGCATATTTGCATATTGATGGTATTCACGACCATTGGCTTATATAAAAGAAAGGGTTGCATAAAAATGGAAATGATGATCATGTAGATGATAATGATCTATAGTAACAAATTGTGGAAAGTCCAGTTTAAATCTTTTTTGAAGTCTGTGCCAGAATATAGAACCTACTTTCTGAGTTTTAGGGTTAGAGGTTGGGAACGTTTTTCAGCCCAAGAGCCACATTCCCACAGGGGCAACTTTCTGGGGGCCACCTGGCCAGGGTGGGTGGGGCCTAAGGCAAAGGTGGGTGGAGCAACCATATGACCCTTGTTGAGTAAGCTACATTCTTGCCAGGCAAAAGACAGGGATGACTATACACACAAACGTCAGCGAGAGTCATGGTCCCAGTTAAGGACACATTTCAGACAAGAGGGTGCGAAACAGGGATGTGATTGGAGAGGGGTGTGTGGCCTCAAGAATGGGGCGCTGAGGACTGGATAGAACAATCTCATCCAATTACATTTTTTTTGGGGGGGGGATCCTTTCCATTTTAAAAATGCAGATGTGTGGTTGAGTCCATCATGCTCTTCAGCTTTCCAAACATGGGACGCCTCATTTGCTAGTCCCTGACCTTTGGACCCAGGTGGGCAGGCATGTGTTGCTAGCAATGATTTACAGGCTGTTCACTGCCCGGCATATTTCTTGATTGAAATCACAGGGGGTTTTGCTACCTGGTGCACACAGTGATTGAATCCCAGGCCTTGGTTGACATGCTACTGATTGAATCGCACCGGGACCTGCCCTCCTTCCATAACCTGCAGAACCCATGAAAACAAGGAAGCACAACCAGATCTTCTGAGGGCTGCTTTTGATGCTGATATAGGGGAAGAAAGAACCCTCTTCTGGAGGAATTAATATGCCTTCTCTGTGTAAAGCAAAGCTCCGTTGCAACGAACAAGTGTCCCCAACATTGCAAATTGCCGTTATCTCCATAACCACTAGATGTCTCTCTTTATCATGCAGAAGAAGGACCAGGGTTGCAATAAACTACTGATTGTGGTTTGCAAGGTACTGTGGGCACTGGACAGTGATGATAAATCATAGGTAGGGAACTATAGCTCCAGTTGGACTCCAGCTCCCATCACCCCTAACCATTGCCTATTTTGGGTGGGGCTGATGGGAGGAGGAGTCCTAACAACATCCAAAGGACCACAGCTTCCCATTCGTGTTATAAATCCAGTGGAGCAACCCAGAATATGATTCTTTTCTCTATGGCAGGAGTAGCCATAGAGCACAATGAGTCAGTGTGTCTGGCTGAAGCCAGAAGGTTGATGGTTTGAGCCCACCCAGGAACGGTTGTGGACAGGATTCCTGCATTGCAGGGGATTGGACTAGATCAGGCATCTCCAAACTTGGCACTCCAGATGTTTTGGGAGTACAACTCCCATCATCCCTAGCTAACAGGACCAATCGTCAAGGATGATGGGAATTGTAGTCCCAAAACATCTGGAGGGCCGAGTTGGGGCATGCCTGGACTAGGTGATCCTCAGGGTCCCTTCCAACTCTGCAATTCTATGGTTCTGTGATGCCTTCTGGGTGATATTTGGCTTCAGCTTCCATCAGCCCCAGCTGGCATGGCCAATGGTGAGAGATGATGGGAGTTGTAGTTCAAAAACAGCTGAAAGGGACCATGTTAGCTATCCCTCCTAAGAGCATCAAAAGAGCCTGCTGGAGTGTGGTGGAGTCTCCTTCTTTGGAGGTCTTTAAGCAGAGGCTTGACAACCATATGTCAGGGGTGCTCTGATGGTGTTTCCTGCTTGGCAGGGGGTTGGACTCAATGGCCCTTGTGGTCTATTCCAACTCTATGATTCTATGATTCCATCAGCTCAAGTGCCTGTGTTGTACAGCATCCTCTTTGCACAGTGGCCAATCAGATGCTCCAATGGGAAGCTCGTAAGCAGGATCCAAGCACAAACGCAGCTCTCCCTCAACAAGAGGTTGTAGGAATGATTGCTGGGTGGGGAGCACACTCCCCGCCCGCAGGCAGCCTCAGCTGCCTGCACGCATGACCTTGGGGTGCGGGGCACACTCCCCCTCACAGATAAAGCCACAGCTGTCTGAACATCCTGCCCTCTGTCTAACCTTCTGCGGTCTCAATAGTCTGCGGTGTCCTGTCTGTGACCTTTGTCTCTGAGACCTTTGTCTCCTTCGTCATACATTGAGCAAGGGGAAAACGACGCGGTGGAAGCAGGTGCCAAAATAACTTTGTACCACCCCATAATCCCGGGACTGGAAGATGTGTAAAGGCCACAGCCCAAAATGTATCTGCCTGGGTTTGCATATTGTGTCAATAAAAGGAGCCTCCACAGAGCTGGCCGGCAGCTTGCTTGCAGCTCACCTGCATTACCAACTCCTGCCTCATGTCCTTCACTTCAGAGGTAATCAGAAAAATGACTGCCTTCGACTGTAGAGGCAGAGCACAGCCATCAGGGTTAGCAGACACTGATAGCCTCTTCCATAAATTTGTCCAATTCTCTTTTACAGCTGCCCAAGTTGGTGGCCCTCGCTGCCTCCTTTGGGAGCCAGTTCCATAGTTAGACTACGAACTGTGTGAATAAATAGTTTCTTTCACCTTTCCTGAATCTTCCAGCCATCAACTTCACTGGATGTCCAAGAGTTCTAGCGTATGAGAGAAGGAGAAAAACATGGGATTTGCCTTTCCCACAGCTGCTGCTACATCTTAGAAAAAGCATCTTGTTGGCCACTGCAGAAATGCCATATGGGGGACACATAATGTTGCAATGCTCTGCTTCATTGGAAGCAGAACCTACAGGGGATGGGGGTAGGCCAAGGCTTTGAAAACGGTATAAGTGCAATTTATTCAGAACAAAAGGCTAAACTAATTGTAAATAATGTGGTGACGGAAGAATTTAAGATAGAAAAAGGGACACAACAAGGTTGCCCAATCTCCCCATTGCTTTTTATATCGGTCCTGGAGGTTTTGCTGAATATGATTAGAAGGGACCAGTTGGTTAAAGGTATACAAGTCGGAGCCAAACAGTACAAATTGAGAGCATTTGCAGATGACTTAGTATTGACGTTACAGGAGCCAGAATCTAGTACCAAAAGGGTTTTAGAACTGATTCAAGAATTTGGTCAGGTTGCAGGATTTAAACTGAATAAGTTAAAAACCAAGGTTTTAGAGAAAAATTTAACACCAATTGAGAGAGAGAGGTTTCAGAAGGAGACAGGTTTAACAGTGGTTAAGAAAGTGAAATACCTGGGGATTAACATGACAGCAAAAAATGGGAATTTATTTAAAGACAACTACGAAAAATGCTGGGCTGAAGTGAAAAAAGATTTAGAAATTTGGTCAAATTTGAAGCTTTCACTGCTGGGCCGTATTGCTGCGATAAAAATGAATGTATTGCCTAGAATGTTGTTTTTGTTTCAAACATTGCAAATTGTGGACAAAATGGATTGTTTCAAGAAGTGGCAGAGAGACATTTCTAGATTTGTCTGGCAGGGCAAGAAGCCTAGAATAAAATTTAAAATACTAACAGATGCAAAGGAAAGAGGTGGATTTGCCGTGCCAGACTTTAAACTTTACTATGAATCAGCAGCTTTTTGCTGGTTGAAAGAATGACTGCTTCTTGAAAACACAGACATTTTGGATTTAGAAGGTTTTAACAATGTATTTGGATGGCATGCATATCTGTGGTATGATAAGGTCAAAGCACATAAAGCATTTAAAAACCATATTGTCAGGAAAGCATTGTTCAGTGTTTGGATAAGATATAAGGACTTACTGGAAAACAAAACCCCAAGGTGGCTGTCACCGATGGAAGCGAAAGCTCAGAAAAAGCTCAATATGGAGGTCAAATGGCCGAAATATTGGGAAATTTTGGTACAAGATGGAGATAGACTGAAACTGCAGAGTTTTGAGAAATTAAAAAACAAAGTGCAAGACTGGCTTCATTATTATCAGATAATGGAGGCATATAATTTGGACAAGAAAATTGGCTTCCAGGTGGAAAAATCAAAATTAGAAACAGAACTGTTAGAACCCAAAACTAAGATTTTGTCAAAGATGTATAACTTGCTGTTGAAATGGAATACTCAGGATGAAACGGTGAACTCTGCTATGATTAAATAGGCACAAGATGTTGGACATAACATAATGATGGCTGACTGGGAACAGTTATGGACCACAGGTATGAAGTTTACGGCATGCAATGCCTTAAGAGAGAATATTATGAAAATGATATACAGGTGGTACATGACCCCAGTCAAGCTTGCAAAAATCTATCATCTGCCCGATAATAAATGTTGGAAATGTAAAGAAACTGAAGGTACATTCTTTCACCTTTGGTGGACGTGCCCAAGGATTAAGGCTTTCTGGGAGATGATCTATAATGAATTGAAAAAGGTATTTAAATATATCTTCTTGAAGAAACCAGAGGCCTTTCTCCTGGGCAGAGTTGGCCAATTGGTGCTAAAGAAGGATAGAACTTTCTTTATGTATGCCACAACAGCAGCAAGAATGCTTATTGCAAAGTATTGGAAGACACAAGACCTACCCACTCTGGAAGAATGGCAGATGAAGGTGATGGACTACATGGAATTGGCGGAAATGACTGGCAGAATCCGAGACCAGGGAGAAGAGTTGGTGAAAGAAGATTGGAAGAAATTTAAAGACTATCTACAGAAAAATTGCAAAATTAATGAATGTTAGAATGATGTTAGAATGAAGTTAGGTGGTTTAAGCAGTAATGCTATAAAGGTGTATGTAAAAATGGATTGATAACAGGTGAAAATTTAAAGTTATAGTATATTAAGTTAAAGGATTAAGAGAAAATAAAGAGGGAAAGAAATTGCTGAATTAACTAATTGAATTGGAATACAAAAAAGGGAGGTATGAGGAGGTCAGGGAAACAAGGATATGAATGTAAGGCATGGAAAGATTGATCTATTTTTTTCCTTTTTAAGCGTTTTTTATTCTTTTATTCTGTATTTTGTATTTTGTATTTTTCTTGTATTTTTACTTCTGTCTTTTGTTTTTGCTTTTCTTGTTTTTATGTAATTCTTTTTTCTGAAATTTTAATAAATATCATTTAAAAAAAACCCATAATGTTGCAATGCTCTGAACTCTTTTGGTTTCTTTTCAGACACACTTCTGCTATTAATCTATTGAATGGATTTGATTTTTTAAAATCATTAATACCCAAAATCAGAAGCTCAAAGTGACTTGGCGATGTAAAACAGATCAAAGCCATCCATCTAGACATTGCAGAGCAAACTGAAGCAACTACTGAACTATCAAAATGTTTTCCAGGAAAATAATAATAATTCATAGATTAGATGCTCACAGGAAAGAACCTGGAGGGAATATTTTCCACCGGGGCTTGAAAACTGCTGTTCTGCAGAAGACCCTATGACTAATTTTCTTAAGCTACAAAAGTCTGCAGCATCATAATATATCATATGGTGAGCCCAGCGTTTATTGAAGAAAAATTGGAAAGACAGAGGTTTATGTTTTTTGGAATATGATACATAGAGTATGTTATTAAAAAGCATGTCCCCCCCTCACACACACACATTCCCTTTATTTAAATGGTGAAAGATTTATACAATCTGACAGTCCTTTTTTCTGGAAAAAAAAATGTTTAGGGGTACTCTTATTTCCCTACTCATATTGAAATGTTGTTGTTGTTTAGTCGTTTAGTCGTGTCCGACTCTTCATGACCCCCTGGACCAGAGCATGCCAGGCACTTCTGTCTTCCACTGCCTCCCGCAGTTTGGTCAAACTCATGTTGGTAGCTTTGAGAACACTATCCAACCATCTCATCCTCTGTCGTCCCCTTCTCCTTGTGCCCTCCATCTCTCCCAACATCAGGGTCTTTTCCAGGGAGTCTTCTCTTCTCATGAGGTGGCCAAAGTACTGGAGCCTCAGCTTCAGGATCTGTCCTTCCAGTGAGCACTCAGGGCTGATTTCCATCAGAATGGAGAGGTTTGATCTTCTTGCAGTCCATGGGACTCTCAAGAGTCTCCTCCAGCACCACAATTCAAAAGCATCCATTCTTTGGCGACCAGCCTTCTTTATGGTCCAGCTCTCACTTCCATACATCACTACTGGGAAAACCATAGCTTTAACAATACGGACCTTTGTTGGCAAGGTGATGTCTCTGCTTTTTAAGATGCTGTCTAGGTTTGTCATTGCTTGAGGCCAAACTTAGATTCACAAAATGTTTAGGGGTATGAGTACCCCTGCGTCCCCCCAGGAAAAAAAGCACTGTGAACTGAGAAGAAGCCAGAGTATAGAGAACCTTAGTAGATGATACCACGAATCTTAGAGGGTGGGTGTGTTATAAGGGAGGAAAAGGTCTTCCAGCAGCTTTTCTCATGGAGTGATCCAAAGCGACTGACTTTAAAAGCAATGAAGAACAACCAACAAAAAGCTAAAATACAGCTATACAGCTGGAAGGCCACGGTACTACCCTTCAAATAAAAAAAAAAATGGATAAATGTGGTTCCAGATGTGCCTCACTGGATTACACAAGCTAGAGACCAACACTTCAAAGGCCCGTTCTCGTCATGTTGCTGCCCTCTGAACCTCCCATGAAGGAGGCCCACAAAGAAGGACCTCAGATGATGATTGAAGTTGGTCTGGGTTGGTTCATGTGGGAAGAGGTGGTCCTTGAGGTACAAGGGTCCTCAGCCAGATGCTTTATAGGTCAAAATCTATTGTGTTTGAATTGGTGATATATGTTTGGATGGTTCTGAGCCAGTCAACAACCTGGCTGCCAATTCCTTCACCACTTGCAGTTTCTAAACTGTTTTCCAAGGCAGTCCAATGTATGATGAAATGCAGAAGTCCAGCCTAGAGGCTACCAAAGCTCAGACAACTGAAAGTAGGCTGCCCTTGTATAGATTGGGGAGCAGTTCAACCACCAGCTGAAGCTGATGGAAGGCAGTCTGTGCCATCGAGGCCACAGGAACCTTAAGTAACAGTAGCTTATCCGGAAGTGCATATCCCTAGCCTATTTACTTGACTATTATGTACTGAAGTTCTCACCCTGGGCCAGCAGGGGGATACTGTAGATAGTTTTCACTCAGGTCTACATATGCAAATAAGGGATTGAAAGTGACATTCAGTGACTGGATAGTTACAGAAAGTGTTACAGTTGCGTTGTAGTGGAGCTCTATATAAGCAGGCTGGCTGAACCCTTCAGTTCAGTTCTGTTCTGGCCTGTGAATAAACAAGAGCTGTTTGAAGAATCACTGTGTCGTCTGAGATGTTCACCCACAACTTAACACTGACCTTCAGAGGGAGTGTAACTCCATTCAGAACAGGCCACATCCCATCCATCCCTTAGAGTCTATTATAAGCCCAGCTTGTATACGTAATTGTCAGCACTTTTGAATTGTGCTTGGATACCAACACACAGCAGGTGAAAATTATATAACTCAGGTCTGTGCTCCTGGTAGACCCTGAAAAGCAGTAGGTGGTAGTAGTTTTTTGCAATAGCAACAGCTTCAAGGGCAGCTCTGCACAGAGCAGATTGCAGCAGCCAATCTTTCCAAATACACAGATGACAACAGCCAGATCCCTGCTCTCTCGGGGGTTCAAATCAAACTGCTTTGTGCTTGGGTTCACAAACCATGGAGCAACTATAATTGTGCTGGTTTTAAAGTGGTCTACGCTTTGCAAAGCCAAAATGCCTTGTAAGTAATTACAGTACTCAGAATGCTTTGCTTTGGTGCTGTAGATTGACCAAGTGCTTCCTGCTGAATGGAGGTCCCTGCGGTCTCAGCTACACTGATTAACCAGTCCACAAACCGCCCCTGAACCGAGCTGCTCGCTTTTGCGCTGCGCTAAACCGGCGCAGCGTGATGTGGCGACTCACTTCCGTGGTGCTGAAAACCGCATCTGCGCAGATGCAGACGCCGAAAATCTCCGCGGGATCCGATCCAGCCCAGGCAAGATAAACCTTGCTGACCCCTGTTTTACATTCATTGAAATGTTTAGCCCACCTTAAGCATGAACTTCTCCCTGGAAAAGACCCTGATGTTGGGAAAGATGGAGGGCACAAGGAGAAGGGGACGACAGAGGACGAGATGGTGGGATAGTGTTCTGGAAGCTACCAGCATGAGTTTGACCAAACTGCAGGAGTCAGTGGAAGACAGGAGTGCCTGGCATGCTCTGGTCCAGGGGGTCACGAAGAGTCAGACACGACTAAACGACTAAACAACAACAACAAAGCATAAACTTGGGGCAAAAACCAGAAATATATATTATCCTCTACAAACAAGATAAAATGCAGCAGGATCTAATAAAATCCAAACCGATTGTGCTGATAGCAGGCTGAACAGCTGTTCAAGCAGCAGCGGTTGGTACTCCCTTTTTCAGATGGAGGGCTACACTAACTTCTGGCAAGCAAGAGTCATTATCGGAGTTCAAAGGCACATTCTATTCAGATGGGAACACTTGAAGGGGGTGTAAAGCAGGGTCCATGAGGGGTGTGGCATGGGGACAAGAGGTGTTTCCCGGGAAGAGTTCTGAGGGCCAAATAGGGAGACCTGGAGGGCCACATTTGGGCCTGAGCTTCCCCATTCTTGCCCTGAAGATCTGTCAGTTCAAGAGAGCAGCACTCTCTGCTCTCCATTTATTAAGAATATCCAATGAAGGGTGAGGCACTGTCTCCTTTCTTCCCTAAGAACGTCAGGCAACACAGCAGCTCTGCATTCTTTCTCTGCTAGGCCCTGGCTGTACTGATTTCCAGATGTTTCCAGTGCACCAGCTGTGGGTCACCTGCAGGCTAAATCAACTTCAACTCAGGACTGACCTGCGATAAACTAGTAATGTAAACAAGCCGAGGCTGGAAGGACGTGTCGATTTATTTATTTAGGGTTTTCTTTTCTTTTCTTATATATATAAAAAGCTTGTCCGATTCCCCCAGGCTCAGGGAGGATATCGGGCTCTTTGCAGAATATAAATATAAAAATCTTCAATATGAAATATTCAAAGTCAAGATAAAGCTGCCGCGCTTGAATGTTTCCTGCCCAAAATCATGCGGCAGATTTCCGTATGGTGGACCGGTTGGCACCAGTGTCCCTTTATACAAGCTTTCTTAACCTGGTGCCCTGCAGATGTTTTTGGGACTGCAACATCCATCGGTCCTGACTCTTGATTATGCTGGCTGGGGCTAATGGGAGTTGGAGTCCACAGCATCTGGAGGGCACCAGGTTGTCTACCCTTGTCATAGACTTTGACAGTCTGTGTGGGCCCAAGGCTGATGCGAGTTGTGATCCAAAAACATCTGGAGGGTACCAGGTTGGCAAAGCTTCCTTCTGAGTTGCCTGGCTCTCTCCAGTAGGGTTGCCAGACCTCCAGGTATAACCAGGTTTGCCTGGCCATCTCCAGGAGGGTAAGAGTGCCAATAATAATAATAATAATAATAATAATAATAATAATAATAATAAATTACAAAGAATCATAGAACTGTAGTTAGAAGGGACCCCAAGGGTCATCTAGTCCTATCTCCTAGCCAAGGTGTGAACACCTTTGTGTAGGGTAAAGACATTCCCCCCATCAGTGTTTCCTGGTATGGACACCAATGGAAGACAAATTGGTCACTAATGATGCCATGCTGATGTGAGCAGCAAGTGGAGAAGGGGTGATTCAACACACTGAAACCAGCCACAAATTAGCTGCACTTGAAGGAAGTGAACACACCCCACTTGTCCAGGATATTCCTGGTTTGGTTATTCTAGTTTCAACCACGTCTCAATAAGACACCTGGTCAGTAGCATTTCACTGATGGAAGGAACCAGTGGGGCTTATCATGACCCGTAGACACCCAGAGCTTCATCTGGAGGTGGGGGTTAACTCACTTGAACCACGTGGATAGATGATTAACCATTAAAGCAATAGAGGTTGCCGACCCATTAACCAAGTAGGAAGGCTTTCTAACTGAGGTGGGGGCTACTTTGGATGCCTCCAAACTCCCAACCTAAATTGCTTTCGTTTACCACCTTCTTACTGTTATCTCTTCTCTCCCATCTGCTCAGAGGTGTTACCTCTTTCCAGCTATCATAATTTTGGCTGCATTCTCCTGAGGGCAGAGACCTGCTTTTGCGGCTGTTGCATGTGTGAAGCAACCCTACAGCCGCTTTGCACTGTTGTTGTTTAGTCGTTTAGTTGTGTCCGCCTCTTTGTGACCCCCTGGACCAGAGCACGGCAGGCACTCCTGTCTTCCACTGCCTCCCGCAGTTTGGTCAAACTCATGCTGGTAGCTTCGAGAACACTATCCAACCATCTCGTCCTCCGTCGTTCCCTTCTCCTTGTGCCCTCCATCTTTCCCAACATCAGGGTCTTTTCCAGGGAGTCTTCTCTTCTCATGAGGTGGCCAAAGTCTTGGAGCCTCAGCTTCAGGATCTGTCCTCCCAGTGAGCTTTGCACTACAATGCCAAATTGTCCCAGGTAGGTTGGCGGAAGCTGAGATAGCTTGATTGGGCAATGATAACGATGATGATATACTAAACGGTTTCTGCCGTAGGTGCTCGTTGTATCTTCAGTTGTTTTTTTGTACTATAAATAAATAAAAAAATAAAAATTGTTTTTATGGTGCATTTGTAAATCGCCTTGAGACATGGATAAAAGTTGATTCATGAATTTGTGGAATGGTTTTTTAATTTTAATTTATTTAACATAATTGTTACAAAATATAAGCAAAATATTGCAAATACATACATATTTCAAATAAGCACATATATATGAAAAAAGGAACAAAAGAGGAGAAAAAAAGAAGAAGAAATAGAGAAAAGAAGAAGAAAAGTTGGAAGAATTTCTTCCAAATTTATTCTACAAATATCTCAATATGAAAATAATAATAAAATTTCATTGATTGACTTCCATCACTTACACTGCACTTCCTATACACATTTTAAGCAAGATTGTATCTGTTACATGAATTTGTAAATAGTAATAATAGTGCTGCTGTGGCTGTCTCTACAGCTGTTTTCTGATCTGTTGCGGAGATCTCCACAGATAGCTCACATGCATGGGCATAGCCAGGAATTTTGTTGGAGGGTGGGGGCAGGCATTTGTTAGGGAGACAGAACCTCAGATTTGTATTGATTTTTACTGATTTTTACTGATTTAGGAGGGGCAGCTGCTCCACCGCCCCCCTGGCTACACCCATGCTGGCATGGGTAACTATTGACCTGATCATCCAGTCTGTGCTGAACTTGATAAGAGGGGTGTGTGTATGTATTTCCATTAACATCCATCACTGCACCTGGAACTGGATCGAGCCCATGGGAAACATACTGTAGAGTAGAAACTCCTGGGTCTGAAGGACGGTGGTTGCCAGGTTGCACACGTCTCAATCCCCAGATCTGAAGGAAAGGAAGACTCATGAGCAGGATTCATCTAATGTGCCCTGTGAGTGGAAGCCCTGTGGAAGGACTTCCACTTGTGTGATGGCGGTTCCAAGGACACTGGTGGCGCAGTGGGTTAAACCACAGAGCCTAGGACTTGCCGATCAGAAGGTTGGCGATTTGAATCCCCGCAATGGGGTGAGCTCCCGTTGCTCGGTCCCTGCTCCTGTCAACCTAGCAGTTTGAAAACACACCCCAAAGTGCAAGTAGATAAATATGTACTGCTCCAGCGGGAAGGTAAACGGCGTTTCTGTGCACTGCTCTGGTTCGCAAGAAGCGGCTTAGTCATGCTGGCCACATGACCCGGAAGCTGTACGCCGGCTCCCTCGGCCAATAAAGCGAGATGAGCACCGCAACCCCAGAGTCAGCCACGACTGGACCTAATGGTCAGGGGTCCCTTTACCTTTACCTTTACCTTACCTTTCACTTCAGAGGCCTCTCATCTCAGGAGAGGTGTCTTGCCCCATGGGAAGAGACCATTGCTGCACTGCCTCTTCTGAGATGGTGCCTGTCAGTCGCAGTAAGCTATTCATATTATTGTGGTAAGTATCTGTACTAAAAAAAAAATGAATAATTAAAAAAAATGTGCTGTCCAATTGCTTGGGATCAACCGTTTCATCTGTCAAAAAGCTTGTCTGTTCAATCAGTTTATTAGTTTTTATTTTCGTTTTCAAACCCCTCTTTTTATTCTAGATTTTTGTGGTTACAGCTTAAAATGCAAGTCCCTCTTTTTTTGGGGGGGGGGCCACAATAACAAGAATGGGTAAGTGAATGAATGCACACCAAGAAAAGCGAGAGCTACTGCCAGGGCCAGGATCACACCAGTGGAAACTCACACGGTGCAGAAATCCACATGAACCCCAAATTTCATTAGCGGGTTTCTGTCCCTCATGCCTATGGTGGTAACCTTGAGAATGTGTGGGCAATTTGAAAGTATGGCAAATTTTAGAAGCCAAGATCGTGAACTAAGGGGGTCTGCTCTTTATATCTGAGGGTGAGGTTTCATTGCCCAGCACTGCGTCATATTCCCCATGACTGACATTAAGAAACCAAGCAAATTTTTCAAAAGTAAACAGATGCATGCATGCATAGCTTGATTTGCAAATACAAGGGCTGCAATTGGGACTGATTTACTTATTATTTATTTCTTGATAGCATTTAGAACCTCACCCTTTGACTCCCGGAGTGGCTTACAAAAATTAGCATTAAAATGGTCCCTGCCCTCAGGTTTAAGATCTAGAAAGACAGGACATGCTAGGAAAATGGAATGGGTGGGTGTGTGGGGGGGGGAAGAGAGAAGAGCAAGCTCAAAGACAGGTTATGAATTTAGAGTTCTTGCACTGCAAAGAAGAGCAACAATTCCTTGCCAAGATCAGTGATGGATCTGAGTACTTCTGGCCTTACAGCCCATTTTTAATTTACAAATGTGTTTTTAAAGTATAGTTTGTTTTCTCATTGTTTGATTATTCAGGCAGATTAACTGATGAAAATCTGAAGTTCTTATCTCATAGACCTGCATCAATTACATACGCTTTTAGGTAGGGATGGACAAGTCTGTCAATTCTGGTTCTTTCAATTTCTCATTTTTCCAACCTTAAATTTACTTCTCTACATTTCCACAACAATCTGTGTTTTTCTTTTTTAAAAAAAAATATCCTCACAAAAAATTGTCAACATTTTAACACAAATGTAACCAAATATTCACATTTTGTTGATTTTTTTATTAATACACACATTCTTGCAAGTCATTTCCCCATATACAATGCATTCTGTATGTCATCCTCACTGCAATTAATCCAGAATGCGGCAGCTAGACTGGTGACTGGGAGTGGCCGCCGGGACCACATAACACCAGTCCTGAGAGATCTGCATTGGCTCCTAGTACGTTTCCGAGCACAATTCAAAGTGTTGGAATTTAAAGCCCTAAACGTCCTCGGTCCTGTATACCTGAAGGAGCGTCTCCACCCCCATCGTTCAGCCCGGACACTGAGATCCAGCGCCGAGGGCCTTCTGGCAGTTCCCTCGCTGCGAGAAGTGAGGTTACAGGGAACCAGGCAGAGGGCTTTCTCGGTGGTGGCGCCCGCCCTGTGGAACGCCCTCCCTTCAGATGTGAAGGAAATAAGCAGCTATCTTCTCTTTAAAAGACATCTAAAGGCAGCCCTGTTTAGGGAAGTTTTTAATATTTAATGCTGTATTGTTTTTAACACTTGATTGGAAGCTGCCCAGAGTGGCTGGGGAAACTCAGCCAGATGGGCAGGGTATAAATAAATGATAATAATAATAATAATAATAATAATAATAATAATAATATCTGCATTGTGCCCCATACTGTCCCCAAATATAAAGCATGATTGTACCCATTACTGAGGCGGGAGAACTGAGTTGCAAAATTTGGAGCTGTGCGAATTTCAAAGGCTGGCTTCAGCCTGGTTTGCGTATCGCTCCGAGAAGTGCGATTTAGGTCATTTCTCATTAAAACATGAACCGAATTGACTTTCCCTAGGCAATCTAGAAATGAGTACTAATGAAAAATGCCATGCATTTGCTATGGAGCCGGGGTCATGCTGATTCTGTGACCTCCCTGCTTGGATAATTCCACTCCTTCTCCTCCTTCTTGGGTCTCCCTCCTGCCTGCCTGAGTCCCTTCCATCTCTTCTAAGCTCCCCTTTGCCTTCCAAGAGCAACAAGGAAACCCAAGGGGGGCTGGGGTTGCAGAGGAGGGCAACACAAAGCCTTGGCAGCCTTCAGCGGCGTTACCCGCTTGCAGCCACGTCACATTGAGTTTCCAGAGTTTGTTGTGATTCACAGCAACTGCTGCGCACAAGATACCGTCCCTTCCTGGCCCACCCTACTGGGAGGGCACTTGAGGGCACTTCAACAGCCAAAACATAATAATCACACATGAGGATTATTATTATTATTTTCCAAAAAGGGAGAAAAGCTCTTCTGGAGAATGTATGGTATAACAATGATAACTGATTTCTGCAGGGTGGCAATATTCCTGACTGCAGTTGGTCTGGGGTGGCTCAGAGGGGTAGGAGGTGGAAGCCAGAAACTAACTCCTACACCACACTGGTTCTCAAGGTGCATTTAGGGGTTATTTATAAGGAATATGGAAGTTTGGTGATGCTCCTTTTCCTTCTCCTCCTGCACCCCTGAGGTCCAGCGCCGAGGGCCTTCTGGCGGTTCCCTCGTTGTGAGAAGTGAAGTTACAGGGAACCAGGCAGAGGGCCTTTTCCGTAGTGGCACCCACCCTGTGGAACACCCTCCCAGAAGATGTCAAGGAAATAAACAACTATCTGACTTTTAGAAGACATCTGGCAGCCCTGTTTGTTGTTGTTGTTTAGTCGTTTAGTTGTGTCCGACTCTTCGTGACCCAATGGACCAGAGCACGCCAGGCACTCCTGTCTTCCACTGCCAGCCCTGTTTAGGGAAGTTTTTAATCTTTAATGCTGTATTGTGTTTTTCATATTCGGTTGGGAGCTGCCCAGAGTGGCTGGGGAAACCCAGGCAGATGGGTGGGGTATAAATATTATTATTATTATTATTATTATTATTATTATTATTATTATTAAGACACCTGGGTCTGGCATTAAGTATCTAGTTGTGCAATGCCAGGTGAGTCTCTTAGGAGCTCTTGTCCAGCAAGTTTTTTAAAAAATAAATAAATAACAGATTTGCTTGACCAGTTCACAAGGTAACCAAAGAAAGAGTGTGTAAAATATGGCTGGTTGTAGTTTAAATAGATTCTTACTGATAATTTCACTTGAATATGATTCTTTTTAGTGTATTTTTTAAAAAAATAAATCCTAAGGGTTTGTTATATGTGTGATTTAGCAATTCTTGTATTGTTGCAATTTTTACTCAAGCGATATGAACACTTCTTGTATTATCATCTCTTGGGAGACCAAAGTTCAATTTCAACTTGGCCATAAAGCTTGCTGGGTGACCCTGGGCCTGTCACTGCCTCACAGGGCTGTTGTGGGGATTAAATGAGGAGAAGAAGACACATATGCATCACCTCGGGCCCCTTGGGAGGAAATAGTGAGACACAAATGCAATAAATAAATAAATATTATTTCTTAAGGCTAAGCCGTCATGCCAAAATATTAGTTATAGGAAGATAGCCGTGTTGGTAGTATCTGAAGAAGTGTGCATTCACACGAAAGCTCATACCAGTAACAAATTTAGTTGGTCTCTAAGGTGCTACTGGAAGGATTTTTTTTATTTTATGCCAAAATACGTTGAGCATATTTAACAATTAAAATAAACCCATTTGGGGGGGGGGGCATATTTGAGACGCATTTCTTTTTTGTTCAACATCTTTTGATACTTCCTGGAGTATGTGTGTGTGTGTGTGTCCTAAAGGCAAAACATTACCACTATGGGCGAAACTCAAGTTGTTGTGAAATATACATGATTAAATTTTCTCAGGTCTTTATTGATTAGATTTTTCAACAGCCAGTGGGAGAGTGGCAGTGGAGTAATTGAATCCCAGACACAATGTTGGGTGTGTTCTTTTATCTTTCCTCCTTCTGGGGTGGGTGGAGCCAGTTATCTAGGGAGGGGTGAGGGTAGCTAAGCAGTGTAGTCTTTCAATTTACACAGTGTCTGCCTTTGAGTAGCCACCACTGTGCTCCCAATTCACATGTGTTGTTCCTTTAATATTCCAAGTAACTGGAAAGTAAAGGTAAAGGGACCCCTGACCATTAGGTCCAGTCATGACCAACTCTGGGGTTACAGCGCTCATCTCGCTTTACTGGCCAAGGGAGCCGGCGTACAGCTTCCGGGTCATGTGGCCAGCGTGACTAAGCCCGCGTCCCTCTAACTGGAAAGTACCCTGGTGTTAATACTTCCAAAAACTGCCCCCCCTTATAAAGAACATAAGATGAACCATGCTGGATCAATCCACTATCCTCAGGGCCAGATTTAGGTTTGATGAGGCCCTAAGCTGGACACGGGTGGCGCTGTGGGTTAAACCACAAAGCCTAGGACTTGCCAATCAGAAGGTCGGTGGTTCAAATCCCCGCAATGGGGTGAGCTCCCGTTGCTTGGTCCTTGCTCCTGCCAACCTAGCAGTTCGAAAGCACGTCAAAGTGCAAGTAGATAAATCGGTACTGCTCCGGCGGGACGGTAAACGGCATTATAGTGTGCTGCTCTGGTTCACCAGAAGCGGCTTAGTCATGTTGGCCACATGACTCAGAAGCTGTACGCCGGCTCCCTTGGCCAATAAAGCGAGATGAGCGCCGCAACCCCAGAGTCGGTCACGACTGGACCTAATGGTCAGGGGTCCCTTTACATTTACGTTTAAGCTGCTGAAGGTAATGGGGCCCTTTATATATCCAGCTGTCCTTTGTCAACAACAAATTGTATCTGGTTTTTTGTGTTGAATATATGTTATATGGTAATTAAGTTTGAGAACCATTGTATATAGAAATGAGCAAACCAGTGATATTTTAGGGAGCAGGCTAGCAGGCAGGGCCCATTACTTACACCATAGGAGCCTACACAACACAACACAAAACAAAACACTGTTGCTGTATGTAGGTTTTATTTTATTTGCTTTTTATCTTACACAGTGGACACTCGGGTTGCGAACGTGATCCATGTGGGAGGCATGTCCGCAACCCACAGCGCTGCATCTGCACACATGCAGGTTGCGATTTGGCACTTCTGCGCATGAGTGACCGCCAAAACCCGGAAGTAACCTGTTCCGATACTTCTGGTTTCTGGCGCATCCGTATCCTGAAAACGCGCAAACTGAAGCATCTGTAACCCAAGGTATGACTGTATTTTGCAAATGTACATCCAGGTTTTTTTCCCTTTTAGATTTTTTGGGGGCCCCTAAGAGAGTGGGGCCCTAAGCTGTAGCTTCTTTAGCTTATACGTAAACCCTGCACTGACTATCCTCTCCTCTAACCAGATGTGGGGAGAATGCTGTTGTATTCGGGTCCTGCTTTTGGGCTAACCATTGGGGCATCTGGCTGGCAACTGTGAAAGCAGGATTCAGGACTAGATGGGCCACTGGCCCGATCCAGTTCTTATTTTTGACCTGGGATTTATACACTTTCCCCAGCATTCAACAACTATAGGACCCCCTCCACTTCCAATTCCTAGGATCTAAGCGAGCAGAGCCCTCCCACATCTCTGAATAGCATCTGTGTCCTCAGCCCTATCCACTGATGAGCTGTACGAGGACCTTATATTATTACCGTATTTTTCGCACCATAGGACGCACCGGACAATAGGACGCACTTTGTTTTAGAGGGGGGAGAACAAGAAAAAAAAAATCTCCCCCTCTCTGCCCAGCGCCTCTTCAGTGAAGTGGCAGGAGGCGCTGTGCAGAGAGGGGGAGAACTTTCCCCCTCTTGTTTTCCCGCTCTAAAACAAGGTGCCGTTTAAGGTGCGTTCAGGCGGCTACCTTGGAAGCCTGGAGAGCGAGAGGGGTCGGTGTGCACTGACCCCTCTCGCTCTCCAGGCTTCAGGTTCCTTTCGACCTGCTCTTTGGGGCTGGCGGGGGGAAGCCCACCACCAGCCCCAAAGAGCAGGTCAGGGAGCAGTGGAAAGGCGCAGCGGAGAGGCTCCTGCCATAGCCGCGCGTCACCTCTCCAGCCGGGAGAGGGTCGCGGAGCTATGGCGTCTTCGCTCCATAGGACGCACACACATTTCCCCTTCATTGTTGAAGGGAAAAAAGTGCGTCCTATAGAGCGAAAAATACGGTATTACATTTTTTATTTATACCCCGCCCATCTGGCAGGGTTGCCCCAGCCACTTTGGGAGGCTTCCAACACATAGAAAAAACACAATAAAACATCAAACAGCAACAATCTGATCCAATATAAAAAGTGTCGATAACTTTAAAATAAACAACTTTTATCAGACAAAGCAACATTCAACTACCAGAATCTAATTGTGAAGAGTAAAATTAGACACCAGCAAATAATAATTAAACGGTTTACACTTATCAGCCACAATAAAGAATTACCAATCTATAATCAATAAAAATAACAGCAAGTCACAATGCATAAAATACCACAAAACATACAAAACCACGTTAAAGGGTCAAATTGAGAAACAAGGACACACAACTTGTAAAACTATCTCCACCCCCCGAACCAGATTCAAGTCCCGGACTGGAAGATTTTACATTTAACCCAAAGTTCTTTCTTAAAATGGAGCAAGCATGGATGCCTGAAATTCCGAAACCAATTCTGTTGCAACAATGCCACAGATCAAGACATCAGCAGCCGACACACCTTTGATTTGATGATGTAGGCGTCAGGCTACCCTTTGTGGAATTTGTTGGTGGCTGATACTGGATTGCGTGGATGTTTGGTTTAAACAGGCAACCGATCAAGCTCAGCTATTGGCTGAGTGAGCCTGGCCCACGCCACTGCGTTACCTGATCAAATTAAATCCAACAAAGGGGAACCGGTGTAGACAGGCCGCTCAACACAATCTTAAGAGAAATCAGGCTGAAGTGAATTGCGCCAGCTCCAAAATCTATCAGAAGCAAGTTCAGCCCCGGTGGAGTTTGTTCAGCCCAAATCGTTAATCATTCACCCTAGGATTGCCTATGAAAGCAATCCTACAGTTAAATCAAATTAATGCGTTCAAACTGAATTACGCCTAATCATCCTAAGAGGCAAACCTCTCTCTTTTGAACACACAATAGCAAATTTCTGAAAGGTTAAATATTTGAGACCCTTTCAGTTCTTTTTGGTAAAAGAAACAAATATTTGAATTCCAGGCACACAGAGAGGGACCGCTTCCAAAAACAGGGCGATATTGTTTTCCGAAAATGAAATGTATTTTAATTTTGGGTTGCTGGCTGAGTGTACCGTCCTTTCACAACCGCATGGCATGCAGAAATTTAAAAAAATATGCATGGTCTTCTTGGAAGGAGCAAAGTCTGAAGTGCGGGGGCTGTTAAGGAAGGTGGCATTGACCTTTATTTCCTTCTCTGAAAATTTAGCCTATGGATGTAAAGTTTTGGCATGGGATTCCGCCAAGTACTGTCGGAGGCTGAATTCCTCTATAGACCAGTTGCTGGGAATCAACAACTGATTAAAGAACAGCCCACTGGATCAGGCCTATGGCCCATCCATCCAGCAACCTGTGGCCAACCAAATGCCTGTGCGAATCCAGCGAGCAGGATCTGAGCGCAAGAGCCCTCTCCCCATCTTCTCTTCTCCCTCTTTTTCAAGAGTATACCATGGAGCAAGGGACGCGGGTGGCGCTGTGGGTTAAAACCACAGAGCCTAGGACTTGCCAATCAGAAGGTCGGTGGTTCGAATCAGATGGGCAGGGTATGTATGTATGTATGTATGTATGTATGTATGTATAAGGTAAAGGTAAAGGGACCCCTGACCATTAGGTTCAGTCGTGGCCGACTCTGCGGTTGCGGTGCTCATCTCGCTTTATTGGCCGAGGGAGCCAGCGTACAGCTTCCGGGTCATGTGGCCAGCATGACTAAGCCGCTTCTGGCGAACCAGAGCAGCACACGGAAACGCCGTTTACCTTCCCGCCGGAGCGGTACCTATTTATCTACTTGCACTTTGATGTGCTTTCGAACTGCTAGGTGGGCAGGAGCAGGGACCAAGCAGTGGGAGCTCACCCTGTTGCGGGGATTCGAAGAGTCTTAGGCTCTGTGGTTTAACCCACAGCGCCACCCGCGTCTCATATGTATGTCCAGTATGTATGTATGTATGTATGTATATATGTATGTATGTATGTATGTATAAATAAATAAATATATTGTGGTTTCCAGCTACTGCTATTCAGAAGCAAGCAGCCTCTTGACTGTGGAGGAAAAGCATAGCCATTGTGGCTAGCAACCATGAATGAAACATGCTGCAAATGAAACCACTTAATGAATAAACCGGGTCCAAACTCACACCTGGCTGCAGGTGGGGGATTCCATTTCTTTCTTTTTTAAAAATTATGTTCATTAAAGATTTTATTGGTTTACATGCATTGTCTCGGGAGATTCCATTTCTGAACGGTTCCTTGCATTACCTCCTCACCCCGTAAAAACAACCCTCCCTGCAAGAAGAAATCTAGCACAGCAGGAAACAGAACTGTCCTCTTATTGGTGCAGCAATAAAACCGCTGGCACATTTACAAAGTTAAGCAGAGTCTGGTCTGGTTACAAATTGGATGGGGGAACACGTGTTGAGATTCCTGTATTGCAGGGGGTTGGACTAGATGACCCTTGGGGTCCCTTCAAACTCTTCAGTTCTATCTATGATTCTATGAACCTTAAACTGTCAAGGAGTTTTCCCGATTCCTTCTTCCGTATATATGGGGGAGCATTCAATATTTCTACCCCTTCACTCTGTTAGGTGCCCTTGCAGAGCAGGCCTAATCTAATCGTCACCCACAGCACAGTTTTTCTGCTGGCAGGTGAAGAGGTTTTTGGGAACTGGTCACTTTTAACGAGGGTCATGCTGTTTCTGTTGAGATTGTCTGCACACTTTCTTATTTTATCTTATTCTTATTTTATCTGTTCTTATTTTATCTGCAAGCTGCCTTGAGATTGCCTTTCCCCCCAACAGCCGCTGCCACACAAGATTTATGCAATATTTAATTACTATTATTCTTAATTGTTAATCGCCTTCCACATGCACGTCTCCAGGCAATGTAAAGGGTTCAAATCTGCACTTGACCATGCAGCTCATTGGGTGATCTTAGGCCAGTCACTGGCTCTCAGCCAATAGCCTGCCTCACACGGATATTAAATTGGAGAGGGGAAAAAAACCCATGTACACCACTTTGAGCTCTTTGGAGAAAAAAGGTGAGATATAAATGCCAAACAAAAGAGAACAACCTGTAATAAAAACAGCAAAGAAAATACAATATATTATTATTATTATTATTAATTGAATTTATATACCACCCTATACCCGGAGGTCTCAGTGCTTGATTAAACCCCTCCTCAAAAATATACCTCTAAGGGGGTTACATAACATGATGCAGTGTAGTGGCTAGAGCAGGCTTCCTCTATCTCGGCCCTCCAGATGTTTTGAGACTACAATTCCCATCATCCCTGACCACTGGTCCTGCTAGCTAGGGATCATGGGAGTTGTAGGCCAAAAACAGCTTGAGGGTGGAACTAGGATATGCGAGAACCAGGTTTAAATCCACGCTTGGCCATGAAGCTCACTGGGTAACTTGGGGCCAGTCACTGCCTCTCAGCCTAGCCTACCTCATGGGGTTGTTCTGGGGATTAAATGAGGTGAAGCACTTCGAGCTCCTGGGAGGAAATATATATATATATACAGTGGTACCTCTGGCTACGTCCACTTCAGGTTATGTTCTTTCAGGTTACATCCCATGGC
The DNA here is from genome assembly GCF_964106645.2 of Podarcis pityusensis. Taxonomy (NCBI): domain Eukaryota; kingdom Metazoa; phylum Chordata; class Lepidosauria; order Squamata; family Lacertidae; genus Podarcis; species Podarcis pityusensis. Next base: position 6,100,032 of record NC_138037.1, on the reverse strand, counting down.
GACCCGGAAGTACCGGAAAGGGTTACTTCCCGGTTTCGCCGCTTGCGCATACGCAGAAGCGCAAAATGACATCACGCGCATGTGCGGAGAATCACGATCCACGCGTGCACACACGCTGCTGCGGGTTGCACTCTTTTCTTTCTTTTTTTCTTTTTTAATAATTTTTTATTAAGGTTTTAAACAAACAAAAAAGAAAAACAACACACACAAAAAACAATACCTAACTTAACAATAAAAACACAAAACATAACAATTAAAAACAAACTCTCTTTTCCATTTCCAATTTTAAATTACTTATTTTCTGGACTTCCTCATACCTCCCTCTTTTGTATTCCAATCCACATTATTTGTCCAGCAGTTTCTTTTCCACTTTTTTAATCTCAATCTTTAATTTAATAAAACGTTAAGATATATAACTTCAACTTTTTTTTAAACCTAATCCTTGATCTTAATGTCATATAGCTTTAAATTTTTCCCTTTTATTATCAAATTTCCATTTCTTTAAACATCTTTAATCTTGATCTTTAATCTTAATCTATCCTAACTTTAACCTGTACAGCTGGAAACCACTTGTTTTCAGTCCAACATCACTCTAACATTCCTTAATTTTGCAGTGTTTCTGAAGATAGTCTTTGAATTTCTTCCAGTCTTCCTCCATCGACTCTTCTCCCTGGTCACGGATTCTACCAGTCATTTCCGCCAATTCCATATAGTCCATAAGTTTCATCTGCCATTCCTCCAGCGTGGGAAGTTCTTGTGTCTTCCAATACTTTGCGATGAGTATTCTTGCTGCTGTTGTTGCATACGCAGAAGCGCAAAATGACATCACGCGCATGTGCGGAGAATCACGATCCACGCGTGCACACACGCCGCTGCGGGTTGCGCTCTTTTCATGTTGTGAACGGGCCTCCGGAACGGATCCCGTTCACAGCCAGAGGTACCACTGTATACCTTCAGTAAAATAAATAAATAGATGCTGTAAGTAAATAAACAAATCTGTCACTTTAAAAAAATGGCAGGCTTTTAAAAACAGCGCACATATTAAAAGCATCAAGATATTGGCAAAATCAACTGTTGTTTTTTTAAAAAACCTCCAAATGCTTGGAAACACAGAATTGTAGAATTGGAAGGGACCCCTTCGGGTCATCTAGTCCAACCCCCTGCAATACACTAATCATTGCTGGATAATCCCTGGCAGGTGGCCCCCCGACCTCTGCTGGAAAACCTCCAACAAAGGCAAGTCCATCACCTTGCCAGGTAAGTCCATCACCTTGCCAGGTAAGTTACCATCAGAAAGTTCTTCCTGATGCGTAAGGGGAAGGGGGTTGGGGAGAAAGGAGAGTTTTTAGCAGGCTGCGAAGCCAGCAGGGCAACAGGCGGGGAGTTCCAGAGACCAGTTGCTGCTGCCCTGGCCGAAGATCGACTTTCCCCTTCTCGGATCCACCTCTCCGTGTTCAGCTCAGGACCCGAAGCTCGCCTCTCAGCCTCGCTCTAGCCCAGCGCAGCGCTGCCTCCTTTGCGCCGCTCTCCACCCGGAGCGCGGGGGAGGGGGGGAGGGAGGCGGAGCGGAGGGGGCGGGACTCCCCTCCTGGCCCCGCCCCCGGCCTTCGCCTCCCTGCTCGGGGCCCCGCCCCCGGCTCGCAGCTGGGCTCGGGACGCCGCCGGCCTCCCTATAAAGCGGCCGCCTCCAGCCGCCCGGCTGCTGATCCGGCTCCGCGGGGGAAGGAACGAGATGCTCAGCCCGAGCGCCGCAGCAAAATGCTGGATGGACACCGCCTGCTCCGCTGGCTCTTCTTCTCCTCCGCCTCCTGCGCGCTCCTAGTGCTGCTGCTCGCCGGCGCCCCGGGACCGTCCCTTGCCTACTTCGGGTAAGTCGGCGGCGGGCGCGGCTGCCTCACCTCGGGGGCTGCTTTTTATCTGACACCCCCCATATCTCCTCTCCAGAGGTAACGCGGCGGGGTCGGACTCTGCAGCCGGCGATCGCGTGGCGCTGCGACGCTTTGCTCGCGAGGAAGCGAGCCCCGGGCCGCCGCTGGCTGCTCCGGGATCGGTTGCCTTTGGATCGCGCTGCGCTTCACCCGCGCGCAAGCGACGCTGCGCTTCGTGGGAAGTAAAGCGCCGCTGGGTATTCGGGGGCCGGTAGGAGCAAGGGGATCTGGTTGCGGTGGCTGGGGCTGCAGCGCTGTGCGCGCTTCCTCGCGAGTAAAGCGCCCTCGACCTGGGAGGGGCCTGCTTCAGAGCAAACCCGCTGTCCGCTTTTTATTTGTTCGTAAAATGCTTCCCTGGAAACGGGGCTTGTCTTTTGCAAGTTCACCTTCGTGCCTTCCTCTGCCCCCACTACAACCTGCTAGCAGTGTTCGCCCTCGCAGCCGTGGCGTGCGCCCATCACCGTACCGTCGAGCCTGCCTCTTCCTCCTCCTCTCCTCAACATGCTGCTTGCAAACCCTGAGGTTTTGCAACTTTTGCATTTAAGCCAAAACCTCGACGCCCTTCCCTATTCTCTCTCCCTTCCATTTTCATATAGGGCGCCCGCTGTGCCCCCTCCCCACCCCCACCCCTGCGTGACTTGGCAGCAATCCGGCTGCCTCTGTCTCCCTTAGGTGTGCCCCATAATCCCGCTTCACCTTCCAGCAGAGAGCGGCAGGTTGCTCGCTCGCTCGCTCCGGCGGCGTCCCTGCCCGCTGGACGACCCGCGAGCGCTTCTCTCCGGCGCGTAAAACGCACCGCTCCAAAATACTGCATAAGAAAATTGCGTGCAGGCTGCTTAACCCAGCCTCTATGCAGTCTGTATTTTCCCCTTACTAAAACCCCTTTTTCAGTATTCCCCCCTCTCTCCACCCAAAGCCCACCACATCTCCCGGCAAAGTTTTTGCAGACCCCCCTCCCTGCCCTGTAGGAACGTTTAGGGATGAGGGGTGCACTTTGCACGAATCTCTTACCTGAACCACCTGTTTTCACTCTCCCTTCTCCGCATTATAGGTTGTTTAGGATGTTCTGTAGCATCCAGGGCTGTTTGCTATGTAGACCAATCCTCCCCTTCTTTATTATCCCCCTCCCCAAATTATTTGGGGTCAGGTGCATGCAACAAGTGGCAAACGATTCCTTGTTCCACGCAGTCACCCGTCTAAGAATCTGATTGCATTGAATTGGAGGGGAGGGACAGGAAGTGGAAGAGGAGTAATTTGGGGGTGCCACTTTCCCTGTAGAACCAAGTGACTCTCTTGGGGGGGGGGTGAGAAACACAAATGCACAATTTTTGTCTCCTTTCTCCTCCTTGCAAACTACCTGTGTAGCCCCTTCTGATGCTCTTTCCAAAAAAGAAGACCCTTCCTAAATGTGTGTTAGGAAATGTCCAAAGATTGTATTGTGTGTTCCTCACCCCGCAATGAAAATCTTTGGTAGATTGCATAAGAACAATATGCTGTTCCTGGGCTACCGGTGTCAAAGTGGTGGGTGTTTTGGGAGAAGTGGCAAAGCTTAAGGGGACTGGGTCTTTGCTTCTACTTTGGCACTCTAGCAATGACCCTCCCTTCCTCTGCTTTTGTGGGTGACTCATGAGCCTTGTCCTGGGCAAAGATGATGGCAATGTCAACCTGTTTAAACCCTGTGGATTTGCTTTAAGTTGGTATTAGGCTGGTCTTGAGGAATTGGCTTGAGTCTGAATGCTGCTGGTGGCGAGTTGGCTTTTCTGCTCAAGGCATGGCTCCTGGCTTGCTTGAACTGCATCCCCTTTCCGTGTTAACTTCATGTCTGAAGTTCCAGGCTGTCAGCTGGGAACAGTTTGTTGAGCTCTTTCCCCGCTCCGCTTTGCACTTTGGAAGAATATCCATTGCTTGGCTTGCCTTGAATTTCCCTGGAAGCTGAGCAGGCTTGGAAGAGTGAGGTGAGAGGGTTTTTTTTTGCTTTTGCTATAAAACATTGTGCTGATCTGGACGCCCTCTATTTATTTTTCTTTTCCGTGGCGTTTAGTGGTGGGCAACAGCCTGGGTTCTGCAAGCTGACATTGGTTTTAAATGTTTGTGGTCACTCTTCCTTTCTGTGTCTTGTGAGTTTTTTGCTGGCCGTGCAATTTACAGATGACTCTGTTAGGAAATGGCAAGATGCATTTTATTTATGGGATGGATCATGCTGGTTGTTCCTTATAGCAGTAGGCTGGCGTGGCTTGTGGAGCTGTGCTACCTTTTGAGGCTAAACTGGCTCCCTGTAGAACAAACTTAGAAGGCAACAGTCTACTTTGCCAGATGCATGCTCCTCCAGCAACCCTACAGGCCAATCAAGGATATAGCCTTCTGATTCCATATCTACCTGCAGTGGCTTACAAGAACAGGCTCCTGTAAGAAAATCCAAAGTATTTCTTTTACTTGTTGCTTACCTGGAGTTCACAGGTGGGAGGCATTTTGCATGAGAATGGTAGGTAGCTCCACTAAGGAGATGGTGGAACTTAATCACTTAGTCTGCAAGATCTTACGTTGGAAGCCAGCTGTGAGAATGAGCTTTAGTCACCAGGGGTGTACATTGATGCTGCAGAGATGGTGTGTGAGATTTCTACTGTAAGGGGCATCAGGGCTCCTGTGAATGCGTTTGTCGAGATTCAATTGCAGGGTCTGGAATGTGCATTTCTGGTGCCCTGGTGTGTGTGTGTGTGTGTGTGTGTGTGTGTGTGTGTGGCTCCTTCTCTCTCCCACCCTGCCCCAGCTATAGTGATTACTGCTGCCATGTGTTTCTAAGCTCTGGCATTTGGTGGGCAGGCAATCAAAGAGAACAGCGAGAATAAGCTGTTTCTTTTCTTCTTCCTGTATTTCATAAGACTCTGTGTCTGGGAAAGTGCCCTCCCCCCATTTTTTTTTTAAAAAAACCTCACTGGCCTGTCTTGGAAGTATGTCCCCCACCCTTCTGAGCTGGTATGTCTGAGTCCCTCCCCATCCTCCCTCCTCTGTGTGCCTGCTCTGATTTCTGCAGCTTCCTTTCTGGAAATGCAAAATGGGTGGGGAGCTGTCATAGGTCGAAAGGCTGTTCTTCTGATCTCAGATCCTTCCCACCGGAGAGGAAAAAAGGAGCAAAACTATTGCGTGCTGGGTGTCCTGTTGTGGCTGCTGTTGCTCTCTCCTTCTTACTCCCCCATCCGCCAAAAACTTGCTACGTCTTCCCCTGTTTTAATGAAGTTTGAAAGAGAAGCACAATCTGCTCCTGTTTGATCAAAAGTATCCTTGTGGCTCTGTGTTTTGCTGCCCCTACTTCTAATTAAGCCTGATGGCAATTGGAGCAATTGGATGCAGTTGTAAAAAGTTGACCTTCCTTACCACTTGTTAAAACCACTGTAGTTTGAGGGGGGTGGGGAGCGGATGGTTTTAAGTGCAGTTCTGGCTCCTGCCAGCAGAGGGGTCCATTAATCCATGAATTAAGTTTTAAAAAAAACCAAAACCACCCCCCCCCAACTACCCTCTGGTGTTAAGACTCGCAGGTGTATCCTGTTCTCTAAGAAAATAAAATATTTTCATGGGAAAGTTTCTTTTTGCACTCTCCCTCCCTCCCCTCGTCTTGTTCATTTCTATTTATTTTGTTTCTCTGGGAGGATCCATTCTCTGTAGGCTGGGATCGGAGGCAAATAGCCAGCCTCTCACCCCCCCCCCCAACCCACAAGCACCATAGCAAGATGAGGTTTCTGTTTTACTGCAGAAAGAATTAAATAAAATGCAAGGAGATTGCTTTAACCTGCTTCCCTCTGTAACTTCCACCTCTTCAACCTGCTGAGGTCCTCTCCTTGAAGCGTGGCCATTGCTTGCCTCTTCTTAAACCTCAATGCTTAATGGATGTTTTGGATTCCTGACAAGTATCATACCTGGAAAAGAAGCACTCCGAAGTGTTTGTGCGCGCAGGCACATAACAATCATGCACGGATCTCTTTCTGCATGGACAAGAGGAGTCTGGGTGCCACATATGGTGGAATAGGTATCTGCTTATCATACAATTGCAGAAGTTGGATGCTTTAGCTGAGATTCCTGCATTGCAGGGAGTTGGACTAGATGACCCTTGGGGTCCCTTCCAACTTTACCATTCCACGAAGGAACACCAAGGGTCATCCAGTCCAACCCCCTGCAGTGCAGGAATTGGTGCATGGGTACAGAGCACGGCACTTGCCCACAGAATCTTTTCTACATGCAAGACTGTTGAAAAGGCCACTTAATTCATGTGTGCGATGCCTTTAACAGGGGAAGCCAGGGCATTGCAGAGATTCCTGCAGTTTGGGCGATGTGCATGGGTGCATTGCAACCCCGCAGGGAAAGAGCGTTACTTAATACGCCAGGCATGGGCATTAATGGGTGTTCAGGGCATGCCTTTAGAGAGAGACTGTTCTGCAGAAATGTTAATGCCTATTAAGGTCTCTACTGCAGGCTGAAGGCTTGACTTGCCCAGTGTTTGTAACACAGTTGATGGGGGAGGCGGATGGTTTCAGGTGCTGCTTGTGGGGTTCCCAAATACCTCTGGTGGTTAGGCAGAAGCAGGATATTGGACTAAGCCCATCCTTCCCCAGCCTGGTGCCCTCTGGAAGTCTTGGTGTATAGCACCCATTGGCCCCAGCCACAGCACCAGGCTGTGGATGGATGGATGGACCCGGTGAACTATTAGTGTGATCTAGCTGGGCTCTGATATTGTTCTCATACACCTGTGGCTGGAGCAGAAACCTGTGGGGTCCTGATCACCTTGCGACCAAGCCTTCTTCTCTTTGCTTTGCTTCCTGCTGGGTTTTGTTCTTGGTCATCACATGGTGTGACAGAATGTCAGGCGAGAATGTTTTGAGCTGGCTTGGATATCGCAGCAGCTCCAACTGTGCAAGGTGCATTATGGAGCAGGGTAGGAAAAATAAGTGCCCAGGCAGTGAGGTAGGTGTCTTAAGAATGGAGGGGTGGGAGAAGTGGAGATATTGCCATGGGATGAATGTGAGTAAACGCTATTGCAATGCATCCTGCATCTGGTTGGCCACTGTGAGAACAGGGTGCTGGACTAGACGGGCCATTGGCCACCAGATTCTTCTTATGTTCTTCAGGCCTGGTTTTGCCGTGGGATGAAGGTTATGGAGTTAAGGCAGAGGCTTCTTGCTGGAATGAGGTCAAGCCTTTGGAATAAAAGGCCGAGGCAGTTCTAGGCTGATGGGATGGCATGGGAGAATGGGCAGAGTACTGAAGGCAGGAGGTTTTTGGGTGATGGAGCTGGAACTGGGAAAACCTTTGGCATGATGACTGTGTAGAATTCCTTGGGCAGAGCAGATCCTCATCACAACTTGGGGCAATTTACATCCTCTGTGCTTGGGAAAGGTGGTGGCTATGGCAAAGTGTGTTTTTAACACGGACTTTGCCTTTTGGAAGATGCTTTGTAAAGAAACGAGCAAGCTGCGAGGATGCTTGCGGTTTCCACCAAATCTGTCCTGGCTACAGCTGCTTGGAACACATTGCGCGGAAGTGTCCCTTGGAACCTGGTGGTAATTGTGTAGGGGACAGTCTGGCCAAACATCTGTAACTGTTGCCTCTTACGACTTTCCCAGTGTAAGCAGCTGAGGAAATCACCCTCTGTCAATTAACTTGCAAATATTAGACTGTATTGTATGAGCTTCAGTATTGACTGGATTCAACAGTCCTAGTTGGTTAGGAAGATGGTTTCTGGATTAGCCCAGGCAAGGTCACTGGGGGCCTCCAGTGTTGGCAGCAGTTCATCTCATGGTAGAAAAGGAGGGTGGCTATCATCACTATGTCTTACGCAGCTCATTTCCAGAGGCAACTGGTGCCAGATAGAAAGGGAAGGCTGGGCTAAGACAAACCTCACTCTGATGTAGAAGGCATGTGTTCCAGAGGGCACAGCAATCCGGTGCCGTTTCTGAAGCTGAATGATACGCTTTACTGCTGATAGGCGAGCAGCAGACCGCAGTTTCTGGCTGTGATACAGTTTTGCAAGAACACCTGTAGATGTTTCAGTCCACTGCTGACGTCCCAGTAGGTGCAATGGTGGAGGAGATCCATGTGCCAGGGGTCATAGGGCTGTATCTGACAGTATTCGAATCCAAAACACTCCTGCATGGCTAACTTAGGTTCATTAATTTTAGTGGGTCTTTTCTGAGTAAAATTCCCTTGGCCACAATCCACAAAATCCTGACAGAAGGGGAACTTGTTCTTTGTACTAGGGTCCAGATGCAGGAAATATGAAGAGTTCTGGAGCATGTTCCAAAATCTGTTTTCCACGCATTTCCCTTTGCCATTTATTACATCTTTATATCCCTGCCTTTTCTTCCAAGGATCTCAAGGCAGTTTGACTCAAGGCAGTTTGAAGTAGCCATAGCTGAATGGTAGAACATCTGCTTTGCATGCAAAAGGACCCAGTTTCAGTCCCTGGAATCTCCAGGGAGGGCTGGGGAGAAGACCCCAGTGTGAAACCTGGGAAGAACCTCTCCTAGCTAGTGTAGACACAGGAGGTGGATCCTGTGATCCTTCCAGGCTGGTTCAACAATGGCTTCCATCACTCTGGACCACTGCGCTTGCCGGCAAAGTCTAATGGGTGTACAAGGAAGAGTGGAGGGCTCTGGGTCCCCATCTCTGGTGGAAACAATGCTGAGCTCATTGGACTGAGTTTGTAGAAGTCAGCTTCCTAGGAGATCTGTACCGCCGAACGTCCCCAGTTCCCCTTTGGCAGTGGCAGTCAGCAGCCCGGAGCCAGCCTGGTAGCAGATTTTCCCGGGGACAGATTTGCAAATCCAGGGACTGTCTCCGGGAACCGGGGAAATCTGGTAACCCTACCTTGGTGTGATCAGCAGCAAAATATTGGACACAGCGGAAAGGAAATGCTTGGGGAAGCTGTGCTGGTTACTTGGGAGAAACCAATCAGTTCTCTGTTTCAACCATCTGGTTGGCCACTGTGTGAACAGGATGCTGGACTAGATGGGTCCAGCAGGTGGTTCTTATCTTAAGAGGGATGGTAATAGAGTTTGCCCCAGAATCTCCTGATAAAGCTTAAAGCTAGTGGAATAGGCCACCTTCCTCAGTACTGTGCAATGTGTGTGTGGTTTCGACGGCCATAATGCAGGAGCTGTCTGCAGCACCTGCCTCAGTCTTTGGCTTGGCCTGCAGCAGCAGCAGCAGCAGCTGTTGCAACGTGCTTAATGCTCTTTTCCAGTGAGTCTTGTTGGCATCTCAGCTTTCCTTAAGCCTCTGTCTGCCTGTATAGGTTGCGCCTGCTGAATCGTCCTACTTTAGACTGTGCTGTCTGGAGACCCTGCTAGCGAAACCCTGGGCTACTCATAGGGCAGTCATGGGCAGAAGGTAGATCAGGATCTGCTGGTAGATCTTCAGGGGATCTCTCTCCTCTCATGTTAGACGGTGAAACGGACAAAGATAACCAGGAGTGGACTTCTGTGTGAAAGGACTGTGTTCGGTTCTGCTGCTGAAAACAAATTTTCATACAAAGTGCTATGACTGCAGAGAGCCAAGCTTGACCTGATGCAGAAGTCTTGTGCTTGAAACTTTTGATATCTCTCTCTTTCTCCCCTCCGCCCTTTAACTGAAAGCAGGTAGTTTGGATTGGTGTTGTGGTGCTCGGAGATGCGTGTGTCTGTTAATAAGAAAACCCGCTCAGCAGTGCCACGAAGATCTTCTGCTGGTAGCTAGAAAGAGCAGGGCTGTCTCTGTGGTTGTTGTTGTTTAGTCGTGTCCGACTCTTCATGACCCCATGGACCAGAGCACACCAGGCACTCCTGTCTTCCACTGCCTTGGTCAAACTCATGCTGGTAGCTTCGAGAACACTGTCCCACCATCTCGTCCTCTGTTGTCCCCTTCTCCTTGTGCCTTCCATCTTTCCCAACATCAGGGTCTTTTCCAGGGAGTCTTCTCTTCTCATGAGGTGGCCAAAGTCTTGGAGCCTCAGCTTCAGGATCTGTCCTTCCAGGGAGCACTCAGGGCTGATTTCCTTCAGAATGGAGAGGTTTGATCTTCTTGCAGTCCATGGGACTCTCAAGAGTCTCCTCCAGCACCAGAATTCAAAAGCATCCATTCTTCAGCAATCAGCCTTCTTTATGGTCCAGCTCTCACTTCCATACATCACTGCTGGGAAAACCATAGCTTTAAATATACAGACCTTTGTTGGCAAGGTGATGTCTCTGCTTTTTTTTTTTTTTGTCTCTGTGGTGGGCCCCCACTTTGTTTAATGCAAGCCTAGTAGCATCTACTCTGACTGCAGCAGCTCAGCATTCCAGGATCTTGGGTAGGCATGTGCGGTCCCTCCTGCCCGTCTTGCCACTTTCTGCCTGGTTCTTTTTCAACGAAAGATGCCAGGGACTGAACCCTCTGCATGCAAAACACCTGCTCTAAGAGATGGGTTAAAGGAAGAGGAGGCAACCCAGGTAGCAGAGGGTGATAAAACAAAAACTCCATCCTGGTTCTTGGTAGATTGTAGTAGGAGGGGAGATATCTCAGGTGTGGTGGACTTAACCTGTCTCAGGGTGGGTAATGTGATCTGCTTGGGTGCAGCCCCGTGGTAAAATCATTCCAGATCCTACAGTGCCACTGGAATGTATTCTTTGCAGATGCTTCCTCCTTCCATCTTTTGCAGCTACCAAGAAAAGGAATTCTTTGTGGAAGTAGCACAACTCCGTTCTTAGCAGAGGAAGCCGACTTGCCACATCAGATTATTGTCGACATCAGATTATTGTTTTGGGCAGGGATTTCTCTTCCTCACCCCTACTGGGAGATTGAACCAGGTGCTCTTCTGCTTAGTCACACAGCCCTTCTTCAGACTTGCATCACAGAAAGCTGCCTTATACCAAGGCAGCCTTTTGGCCCATCTTGCACTGACTGGTGGTAGGGGCTTGTCAGACAGGGGACATTCCCAGACATTCCTGGAGATGCCATTGGGTATAGGATCTCTGCAAAGCAGGTGTTTTCCCGCTGAGCTTTAAAGCCCTTATTAACCGTGAGATTAAATGAGAGGTGCTTCAGTTTGTTGGGGCTACATCTCTACTTGCACAGAATTCCTTAGATAAGAGGAGCAGTAGTGGACCAGCAGGGAACTTTAGCAGGCCAGGGATGTAGTTTGGTGGAAGAGTATCTCTGCTTCTTAAAGTTTAACATTCCTCTTCTCCTGAGCCTTTGGCTAATTAAACAATCTATCGGTGGGTGGGTGAGGGGCATTGTTTTAGTCTGTTACAGTGGTACCTTGGGTTACATACACTTCAGGTTACATATGCTTCAGGTTACAGACTCCGCTAACCCAGAAATGGTACCTCGGGTTAAGAACTTTGCTTCAGGATGAGAACAGAAATCATGCTCCAGCGACGCGGCAGCAGCAGGAAGCCCCATTAGCTAAAGTGGTGCTTCAGGTTAAAAACAGTTTCAGGTTAAGAACAGACCTCCGGAACGAATTAAGTACTTAACTCGAGGTACCACTGTATTATGTTATGTATTTGTGTTTTTATATTGTAAACAACCCTGTGATCATCGGATGGAGGGTGGTATAGAAAATAAATAATGGTCAAAATGGGACGTGGGTGGCGCTGTGGGTTAAACTACAGAGCTAGGACTTGCTGATCAGAAGGTCGGCGGTTCGAATCCCTGCGACGGGGTGAGCTCCCGTTGCTCGGTCCGTGCTCCTGCCAACCTAGCAGTTCGAAAGCACCTCAAAGTACAAGTAGATAAATAGGCACCACTCCGGCGGGAAGGTAAACGGCGTTTCCATGCGCTGCTCTGGTTCGCCAGAACCGGCTTAGTCATGCTGGCCACATGACCCGGAAGCTGTACACTGGCTCCCTCGGCCAATAAAGCGAGATGAGCGCCACAACCCCAGAGTCGGCCACGACTGGACCTAATGGTCAAGGGTCCCTTTACCTTTTTAATGGTCAAAATAATCATAGTAGCAGGTATGTGTGTAAGTGGGCCCTGCATTCGGGACAAGGGAGGACCCTGGCTTGAGAAAGAGGTGTAGCTTAGTGGTAGAGAATCTGCATGAGTGCAGAAGGTTCCAGGTTCGATCCCCGTCATCTCCAGGTAAAGATCCTGCCTGAAATCCTGAAGAGCCACAGCCAGGGAATATAGGCAATGATGGATTGATAGCCTGACATGGTAAATGGCAGCTCTCTAATAGATTTAACACGTCAGTCATAGCCAGTGTGGTGTAGTGGTTAAGAGCAGTAGTCTCGTAATCTGGTGAACCGGGTTCGCTTCTCTGCTCCTCCACCTGCAGCTGCTGGGTGACCTTGGGCTAGACACACTTCTCTGAAGTCTCTCAGCCCCACTCACCTCACAGAGTGTTTGTTGTGGGTGAGGAAGGAAAAGGAGAATGTTAGCCGCTTTGAGACTCCTTCAGGTAGTGATAAAGCGGGATATCAAATCCAAACTCTTCTTCTTCTTCACAATCAAAGCAATCTGTCTGTGTATATATACACGCCCTGGAGATCTCTGCTGTTTTAAGCCAAACCTCCCTGCCTGTTTCACAGCATCCTGATAAACGAGTCTCCTTCCTAGTAGCAGCTATTACTGTTGCTCTTGTGCATCCAGGGCACCAGCAGCCGTGTTAAACAGATGTCACTTGGGTGAAGCGGCCTGTTTGAGCCACCGCTGCTCCGTTTCACGGTCTGCTGAAGCAATTGAGACAGCTGGGGCTAATCTCCAGCAACCCCAAACTTTTCCCCTCTCTTTTATTTCGAGCAAAGAATTTTTGGCCTTTCCAAATGTGCGGCCTATCCAGGAATTGGAGCAGCGGGACAAATCTTTCATGGTTGCCTGTTAATGAGATGGTGTCAGCCCGAAGCTATGCTGCTTGTCTGGCAACTCGGCTGTGTTGGCAACTGGGGGAGAAGCAGGCTGTGTCAGGTGGTCCTCTTTTTTTTCCTTTCCTGGGGTAGGTTGGCGGGCCTGGATAGGGTCTTCACTAGGTGATGTGCCCACTGGGATTTTCAAGGTTCTTAACCATAAACAGTTGTGTGTTTTAAAGGAGAGTGATTATGTAGGGTTAGGTATATCATGACATATAGGAATGAGCGGAACTTGTCAATTCCATTTTTGTTTTTTTCCAGTTTGAAAGATTGGTATGCTCTATTTCCCCATCAGCGTGTCATTTATTATCATTATTAAAGAAAAATCCTGTGCATTTATTTAGACACATTTGTATATGTGCCGTCTTGTCCTCAAACTTGGGCAGCAAAATGCTGGCCTGGCCTTGCGGGGATGCCCACTTAGTGGGCTTGGATGGTGCTGTCTCTGGCCTGTGTTTAGCTATATTCCACACACAAACACACCCTCCTCCGACCTGAATGGGGAGGGTGTGGTATGTTGTGTGTTAGATGCAGAGACATCATGTTTTGACACGAGTGCATTGTTGTTGTTTAGTCGTTTAGTCGTGTCCAACTCTTCGTGACCCCCTGGACCAGAGCATGCCAGGCACTCCTGTCTTCCACTGCCTCCCGCAGCTTGGTCAAACTCATGCTGGCAGCCTCAAGAACACTGTCCAACCATCTCGTCCTCTGTCGTCCCCTTCTCCTTGTGCCCTCCATCTTTCCCAGCATCAGGGTCTTTTCCAGGGAGTCTTCTCTTCTCATGAGGTGGCCCAAGTATTGGAGCCTCAGCTTCCCGATCTGTCCTTCCAGTGAGCACTCAGGGCTGATTTCCTTCAGAATGGAGAGGTTTGATCTTCTTGCAGTCCATGGGACTCTCAAGACTCTTCTCCAGCACCATAACTGACACCAATGCATAGGCCTAGCTTTAAGCATGTAAGGTCTACGTAACCTGCAATTCTGCCATAGCTGGAAGAGGATATGAGAATTTGCTTTCATTTTCGGAAGTAGCGCTGAATGGCTTGACTTGCGTTCTTTCTCCCCTTGCCCCCTGGTACTGGTAGTTGCTCCAAAGGTGTTCAACAAATGCAAGCTGAAATAGCTTCCCCATCTAAATCAAAGCACGAAATTTTGCATCGGCGAGTCGGTCGTCCTGGTGGTTTAGCCAGCTCTTGGCAAGATGCTTGAACCACAGTATCCGTAATACTCAGCAATTTGCCCGATTGTTATGCTTGGCTGGGTGTGTGGATTTCCTTTGTGAGCTTAGAGCTAGTATCTTTATTAGCAAAATTCGGCTCTTTAAAGAGTCCCCAACCCCATGCGGATTCAAGTCTGGAGGACGGTGTGATTCAGTGGATAGTGGGGTGGGACTGGGAGAGTTTTTCATCTGCCTCTGCCCTGCGTGCAAAAAGGGAGGAATCCCACATTTTGGCACAAGCATCTTCCTGGTTTCTAAATACATAAGACGTAGCTGAGCTTTATTAGATACTCTAGCTTGGGTTGGTCCTTAACCGTAAGTGCCTCTTAATTCTAAAGCCTTGCAAATGGGTTGCCCTGCCCATAAGCAGCACAAGCCCCAAATGTCCTGCAGCTGCCTCCAGTTTTACTACAGCTGCCTCCACCCAGCATGATGTCATGCCGTGACATCAGCACGGTTTTTTTTGGAAGCTAGTGGGGTTACTCCAGTTGCTGACATAACCCTTCCATGTCCACGGCAAAGCCATGCTGGGTGGTGCAGTGGTCAAAATGCAGGCGGGAAGAACTGGGGCAGAATGGCCTGTTTCGAGATTTGGGTTGTGTCTACAATGCTTTAGATCAGGGAAATATTTTCAGCCCATGGTCCATGTTGTTTGTTCATTTATTAATTAAATTTGTACACCACCACCCTTCATCTGAAGATCACAGGGCGGATAACATAAAAGTGCAAAAGGAAAACACAAAATACAGTTGTTGTTGTTGTCATTTAGTCATGTCCGACTCTTTGTGACCCCCTGGACCAGAGCACGCCAGGCACTCCTGTCTTCCACTGCCTCCCGCAGTTTGGTCAAACTCATGCTGGTAGCTTTGAGAACACTGTCCAACCATCTCATCCTCTGTCGTCCCCTTCTCCTTGTGCCCTCCATCTCTCCCAACATCAGGGTCTTTTCCAGGGAGTCTTCTCTTCTATGAGGTGGCCCAAGTATTGGAGCCTCAGCTTTAGGATCTGTCCTTCCAGTGAGCACTCAGGGCTGATTTCCTTCAGAATGGAGAGGTTTGATCTTCTTGCAGTCCATGGGACTCTCAAGAGTCTCCTCCAGCACCATAATTCAAAAGCATCCATTCTTCAGCAATCAGCCTTCTTTATGGTCCAGCTCTCACTTCCATACATCGCTACTGGGAAAACCATAGCTATACCTCGGGTTAAAGTTGCTTCAGGTTGAGCGTTTTCAGGTTGCGCTCCGCGGCGACTCGGAAGTAAAGGAATGCGTTACTTCCGGGTTTCGCTGCTCGCGCATGTGCAGACGCTCAAAATGACATGTGCATGCGCAGAAGCGGTGAATCGCGACATGCAGACGTGGGTTGCCTTCTCTTCAGGATGCGAACGGGGCTCTGGAATGGATCCCGTTCGCATCCAGAGGTACCACTGTACAGTGGAACCTCAGTTTCTGGACATCTCGGCTGCCAAACATTTCGGAAGCCGAACGTCGAAAACCTGGAAGTAAATGCTTCCATTTTTGTATGCGCCTCAGAAGTCAAATGGCTTCTGAGGCGCGGTTCTCCTTTTTCTCAATGAGATTTGCTGACCGCCCATTGCGCCTCAGTTGCTGAACGTTTCAGAAGTCGAACGGTCTTCTGGAATGGATTACATTCAACAACTGAGGTACCACTGTACATAAATAAAAAGTGAACATCCCCCCCATAGACACTCTGGCAGTGGGTGGGGCTTGCAAGCAACAAGGCTGCAGTTGTTTGGGGAAGGTTTGTGATGATGGAGGGCGGGGGGGGCATACCTGCAATGAAACGAAGTTGTGGCTGTGCAAAGAGGCAGACAGCAAGGCCAATGATTAACTTAGCCTTGTAGATGTGGCAGTGGCAGCAATGAGACTGAAGGGGTAGAGGGGAAATATGCAGACTTCCATGGTACCCCCTTAACAGGAAACCATTTCTGTTTAATCATTACTGGGCACGTGCTTTATCTCTTATTTGGACATTTCCTGTGAGCAGGTAATTTAATTGGCATTCAAGGCAGGAGGCTGAGTGTTCAGAGTGGGGGGGGGGAGAGGAAGTTAACTGCAATACATACATTTGCAGGGGGGGATAAAGCTTCTGTGTGTATTTTGTCATAGGAACATAATAAGCTGCCTTGTACTGGTTCCCTATACATTGGGCACTGACTGGCAGCAGTTGCAAAGGAACAGAAGAAGCTGCCTTATACAGAGTCAGGCCAATGGGCCATTTAGTTCAGTAGTATTTGCACTGCCTGGCAGTGACTGTCCAAGGTTTCAGATAAGAGCCTGTCTGGAGATTGAACCTGGTGCCCAGAGATTGGAGAGGAATAATAATAATAATAATAATAATAATAAAAAGAATAACAATATTTATTATTTATACCCCACCCATCTGGCTGGGTTTCTCCAACCACTCTGGGCGGCTTCCAAGAAATATTAAAATACAATAGTCCATCAAACATTAAAAGCTTCCCTAAAGAGGGCTGCCTTCAGATGTCTTCTAAAAGTCTGGTAGTTGCTTTTCTCTTTGACATCTGGTGGGAGAGCGTTCCACAAGGTTTTCTGGTCTCCAGATGGAAAAAGCAGACCAAAATCTCCTTGGTGCCACTACCTAGGAAACCAATTCAGTTTGTGTTTAAAGCTGAATATATCAAATTCACCCTTTCCAAAATGATCTGAGAACCGAAACAGGGCCATCCTTCGAAAATTGCGTGTCAAGATGTGGAGGGGGAGCCAGAAGTTGCAGGTCTTTCAGCAGAGCAGATATAGAAGCCCTGTGGTACCATGACTCTTCATCTGCTGTAGCCTGGTGGAATAGCAGCTGTGGGTGATGCTTAAAAGAGCAGCCTGATGGAGTTGGTCTTCAGCAGAGCCAATGGAGAGGGACCCTCTCCTATATAAGCTGCTGGAAGGACCACTCTGCTTCCAGTCCTCCTCAGCTCGATGTCTGGGTCTTAAGTTGCAGCCCAGATGTCCACTTCACCTGTACACATGAGCGAGGAAACCATGTGGATAAAGAAATACCGTATTTTTTGCTCTATAAGACTCACCTTTTCCCTCCTAAAAAGTAAGGGGAAATGTGTGTGTGTCTTATGGAGTGAATGCAGGCTGTGCAGCTATCCCAGAAGCCAGAACAGCAAGAGGGATCACTGCTTTCGCTGCGCAGCGATCCCTCTTGTTGTTCTGGCTTCTGAGATTCAGAATATTTTTTTTCTTGTTTTCCTCCTCCAAAAACTAGGTGTGTCTTATGGTCTGGTGCGTCTTATAGAGCGAAAAATACGGTATATGGCTGCTCCATCATGTCAAGTTTGGCCTAGCAATGGGCTGGGTTGTCACAGCCATGCATAGCGCCACCTGAACTGCTCTACTTTGAATAAGCTTCAGGAAATGACACAAAGCATGCAAGCATTCAGTGACATCATGGGGAAGGACATAGCAACCAAGCCCTGGCAGATAGCGCAGATGAGGCTATTGAGCGTCTTCCTTTTAGGGGATGAATGACCCATCTGCAGTTTGTCTGTGGAATAGGGCAACAAGCAAGCCCTCATGTTGGTTTTAAATCTTGTCTGTTCTCCAGTGAACTTTCTTTTTCCCTGTTTGCAGAAGCACAGTTGTAACTGATGGGAAGAAATACTGGACTCAACAGGCTGGCAGATGCCAAGGTTTTCTGGTCTCCGGATGGAAAAAGCAGACCAAAATCTCCTTATGGCGCTTGTTCCAAGGAGTTGAAATAACTTCATGTCTTGCATGTTGCATGTGGTTCTCAGCTTCTGTTTCTGATATTAAATCGCTCATTTTCCAGCAAGAGTTGAGGGTGGGGTAACTTCATGGCTCTGGTTTTTAAAAAAAATAAAAATAAAGAAAAACTTGGGGAGTGTGAAAGCATTTTAAGACTGAGTTACTCCCTCTGGCTTCAAAATTGGCAGCCGTCTGCAATATTAAGAGTACGCAATAGGTCCTCCACCATGTCGGTTCATGAACTTAAAGCAGATACGCTGCTGAGTTCTGAAGCGAAGCTGGGAAACTCGCTATCTGAAAAATATCAAGTCGCTGGAATTTCCTGATCTTTAAAAACATGGAGTGCACATGCACACAGAAAGCTTGATGTCAATTCAATATTGAATAAGTTTGATCTTAAAAATGCACACACCCTGTGATATTCCTTCTCCTGCAAAAGGTTTGCAACCCGTGTGGAAGGCCTGGAATTCAATCTACAGCATTCCCAGGGAAGCCTGGAAGAAATGCCTTTATTGAGACACTTAGTAGTTGCTCTTAAGGCACGGGTGAATCCATCAACTGCAGCTTCTCTTTTTTTTCAGTTATCCCCATCAGTTTGCTTCAAACCCCTCACCCCCCCCCCAAAATCCACATGAAGATTCACCAGCATTTCTGTGTGAGTTGTCCTAAAATACCCATCTTTGCAAAGTAATTTCCCTTCGAAGCTACTGGATTATATTCTTGCTGTGGCAGTTGTGACACCTTGTAATAATAATAATAATAATAATAATAATAATACTAATTTATTTATACTCCGCCCATCTGGCTGGGTTTCCCTCGCCACTCTGGGTGGCTTCCAACAAAACACTAAAATACAATAATCTATTAAACATTAAAAGCTTCCCTAAACAGGGCTGCCTTCAGATGTCTTCTAAAGGTTTGGTAGTTATTTTTCTCTTTGACATCTGGTGGGAGGGCGTTCCACAGGGCGGGTGCCACGACCAAGAAGGCTCTCTGCCTGGTTCCCTGTAACTTGGCTTCTCATAGCAAGGGAACCTCCAGAAGGCCCTCGGAGCTGGACCTCAGTGTCCAGGCTGAATGATGGTGGTGGAGATGCTTCTTCAGGTATCCTGGACTGAGGCTGTTTAGGGCTTTAAAGGTCAGCACCAACACTTTGAATAGTGCTCAGAAATGTACTTGTGCATCTATTGTCTTTGGCTCTCAGTGCTGGTCTCCTGTTGCAGTTTGTTGCTTGAGTCTTCAGGGATGAACATGCTGTAAAATTCAGTGATTGCGACTGATGCAGCCGAGAAGCTCTGTGAAGGTAGACCGGGCTTGAGCATGGATGACTGTTAGAATAGTCTTGGGTTGCCCAGGATATGGAGGGCAAAAGGAGTTAACTCCTTGAACTGTGTCAGTAACTATTGCCTCTAATTGGCCCAATCTGGGTTGATGCAAACAGGACGTAATAGAGAGTGTAGGGCTGCTATTAAACCTTGGTCATTAGAGCCTTATTTACCTTGGTTACTTGCCTCTTGGGCTGCTTTATTCTCTGAAGGAGCAAACCATGAATGAAAATAGCTTCAGCGAGGGGTGTGTGTGTGTGTGTGGCGCATTGCCACGCCACTATGTGCTGTGATTCCGCCAGGCAGCTGAGTCAAAGCAGGTCAGCGATTCTATGGGAGACCTACAATGGAGAACTGGGTATAAGCAGGTCTCCCTTTAACGCTGCTTTGAAGAGCCTCGCAGGATCAGACCAACAGTCCATTGAGTGCAGGATCTTGTCTCTGATGTTGGCAGCAAGTGATGTAGGCCTGATGGGAATTTTTGATTTGGGTTTTAAAAAAAAACACACGCAAATGATGCTAAAGTTGCAAAGAGTAATTTGCATTGGAAAGTTTTCAGTGTCCTAGACAGTGAACCTATATGGAATGTTCTGTTTTGCTTGTATTTAGCGAGCAAAGTTTAATGCTTAAGCTGTTGAACCTGCCCGATAACTGCATTTGCAATTGTGTCCATCCCTTGTCACTAATGAACTTGCAAAGCAGAATTTTCTGCAGAAAAATAATGGCCCTCTCCTGCCTGTTTTCCAGTTTCCCACTCCAAATCACTGAGAAACCAACTGCCTCTGGGAAGCCCACTTAGTGGGGTGTGAAGGCAATTTCTGTCCATTGTTTCGTATATCGAAATATAATGCCTTCTGAAGCAGAAAGTTCTGATTGGCTATCACCCACTCACTTGTCCAGCTGCCCTGGACAAGAGAGCTTGGTGGCAGAGCTGGTGCATTGTTATGCCAAAGGTTCCAGGTGCCAGGTTAAGCCTCTGGCATCACCAAGTTGGGTTGGGAAAGGACTCCTGGAGGGCTGCTGCCAGTCAGTGTAGGTAATGCTGAGCTAGGTGAGCAAATTGTCTGACACGCTCTTATATTTCTGAAAGCCACCCTTGTTGTTGTTTTGATGCTGCCTTCCAGAAACCAGGAGCTGAAAGGTACAATTAGATCTGCTTTCACTGATGCCACATGGTGACCCAGAGTTCTAATGCTTGGGTGGGTGAGGGGTTAGTAAAGGTAAAGGGACCCCTGACCATTGGGTCCAGTCTTGGCCGACTCAGGGGTTGCGGCGCTCATCTTTACTGGCCGAGGGAGCCGGCGTACAGCTTCTGGGTCATGTGGCCAGCATGACTAAGCCGCTTCTGGCAAACCAGAGCAGCGCACGGAAACGCCATTTACCTTCCCGGCGGAGCAGTACCTATTTATCTACTTGCACTTTGACGTGCTTTCGAACTGCTAGGTTGGCAGGAGCAGGGACCGAGCAACGGGATCTCACCCCATTGCGGGGATTCAAACCGCCGACCTTCTGATTGGCAAGTCCTAGACTCTGTGGTTTAACCCACAGCGCCACCCGCGTTCTAATGCTTGGGTGGGTGGGGGGTTAGTTTCTACCCCCATTTGTTCCAATGGAATCTAAAACAGCATAAACCTCAACTCTGATCTCCCCACCTCGCCCTGATGGTTTACTTTTCTGGTGCAAAATGTTGCCTGCCCCTCTAAACCATTTCAGCCTTTCCTTGTAGGGAGCATGTTTTGACCTCTGAGCATCTTGCTCGCTCTCCTCCTGAACGTTTCTCCAGCTTTGACACCCTTTTGGGCTGAGACCTATGGACTGTGTAGCTGCTGCTGAGATGAGGGACTGTCACAATCAGGAGCTGGGTGTCCTGTATTGCTCCAACTGCATCAGGCCTATGGCAAAAAAACCCCGTAACTTTTGCTCTATAAGACACACTTTTTCCCCTCCTAAAAAGGGGAAATGTGTGTGTATCTTATGGAGCGAATGCAGGCTGCGCAGCTATCCCTCTTGCTGTTCTGGCTTTAGAGATAGCCGTGCAAAGCCTCTTCAACAACATTTGATTCAGAATATTTTTTTCTTGTTTTCCTCCTCTAAAAACTAGGTGCGTCTTATGGTCAGGTGCGTCTTATAGAGCGAAAAATACGGTAAATCGTATCCTGAGCTGTTTAGATGAAGTGGGCGAAATCTGAACAATTGGCAGGTCCAAGGGTGGGGAAGCAGTGAATAGGCAGCTGGTTTATATGTCGGAAGGTTGGTATTATCCACCTTACCTGGCAGAAGCTCGTTGGTGTTATAGACAAGGGTCTCTCCCACCAATACCTGAGATCCTGGGGGTTGAACGTGGAATGTGATGCATGCAAAGACATGAGCGTTACTAGAGAGCCACAAGGCTTCCTTGTGTTCTCTGACTTGCAAGGCGAGGCCCATCTGAACTGCTTGTCAGCTGCCACCAAGCTTTTTGTTTATGTATCCTTCTGCTTGTAAAAGGGAAGAAATTTGCCTAATGCAATGGAAACCTCCAGTTCCAGGAGGGGAGGACTGTAGCTTTTTAGGCCGCAGCTTGGGAGAGGACCTCGGCTATGCGCTGCTTGCTTCTCTCTCTCTCTCTCACTCTCTCTCTCTCTCTCTCCTCTCCAGGAAGTTCAGCCAGAGAAAATATCAACAGTTCCATTAAAAAGTCTGCCGGTTTTGCTAGAGTAGTGAAATAAACATACCTGTAGGCAGAGCAGATTGAACCACACAGGAAACATTAACTAGAGAGAACACACACAGAGCCCTCCTTGCTCTCCCCTGTATAATCTGCCCGCTAGAAAACATTGCTGCATGCAGATGGCAAGGAATAAATCAAAACAGCAGCCGAGGGGATTGTGCGGGATGTGGGGAGAGAGGGGATCGGCGGGGGGGGGGGCAGAGAGGGTAGCGGCGCGGGAAGAGGAGAGACCCAGCTTGGATCGAATGCAGAAAAACTGGAGCGACGTAGCCAACAAAAAGACTTGTGCCTCTGAACTCGAGAGGCAAAGCACGAAACTGGAGCTGTGGACACGGCGAGAGCCAAATTGAGCCACTTTGTCTCTCTCTCTGCTTGTTGCAAAAGTGGGGAGTGCCTGCAGTTCAGGGGCAGAGCAGATGTTGTACAAGGCAGGGGGTGCAAGAGAGGTCAATAGCTGGCCCCTGCCATCGAGTGAAAATATTTTGATGTGGCTGCGAAAGAGGGTTCTGCCTTGGGAATCTGGAAGAGTTGCTACCCCTCTAGAGTTTTCAGTGTGATGCGTATACACCAAAGTGAAGCAAGCTGCCTTATCTTGAGCCAGAGTCAGACCATTGGCCCATCTGGCTCAGTACTGTCTACACGGACTGGCAGCAACACTCCGTGGCTGCAGGTAGCGGTCTTGCCCAGTTCTACCAAGAGATGCCCGCTTTTGAACCCAAGGCTGTCTTCATTCAGATCAGATGTTCTGCCAATGAGCTCTGACCCTTTCCTTAAAAGGTAAAGGGACCCCTGACCATTAGGTCCAGTCGTGACCCACTCTGGGGTTGCGCGCTCATCTCGCTTTAGTGGCCGAGGGAGCCGGTGTACAGCTTCCGGGTCATGTGGCCAGCATGACTAACCAGAGCAGTGCATGGAAACGCCATTTACCTTCCTGCCAGAGCGGTACCTATTTATCTACTTGCACTTTGACGTGCTTTCAAACTGCGAGGTTGGCAGGAGCAGGGACCGAGCAACAGGAGCTCACCCCGTCGCAGGGATTCGAACCACTGACCTTCTGATCGGCAAGTCCTAAGCTCTGTGGCTTAACCCACAGCACCACCCACGTCCCGACCCTTTCCTAGGTGAACACTAATTGCCTCTTTATTGTGAAACCTTTGACAATGGGTTTTGGGGCCTGGCTCCAAGGAGTCACGACCTGGAACAGTGTTGCTTTGGTTTGAAATCGGCCGGATGTTTGGGGCGCAGGCATTTTTTGTAAGAACACTTTGGGAAATGTTGTAGCAAAGGAGTGAGAAGAGATCTTCTTGAGTCTAGCAAAAATTAAATGATCTTGGCTGTAACCAGTGACTCTGATAGGCTTTCAACTTTCCCCTGAACTGTGTTGACTGGACAAATGTTTCTATAGGTGCACAAGTGTTTGTTCAAAGCTAAGGCTTCCCTTGATGGCTGCTGCTTTCTCCTTCGACGCCTCTGGAGTCCAACCCATCAGGGATCACATAAATTAGGACAAATGTTGACATGCTGCATCTGATATGCCAGTTTTGGTGACACTGAAATTGCAACAGGAGCACACGAAACTGTCTTGTACAGAGTCAGGCCATTGGTCTACCTAGCTCAGGTTGCCTACACTGAACGGCAGCAGTGCTCCAAGGGGACATTCCCAGCTGAGGAGTGCTGAAGAATTTGCCTTGAGGGAATGATATAATAGAACCTGGTATTTTGCATTAGCTGACAAGCTTTTGCAGAGAGAGAGGGGCTGGCTAAAGGCGAAATCTCACGATGCCTTTGATGCTTGATTGGATACCTTTTTGTTTTCTGTCTTAATCCAATCCGGGAGAGCTTGGATTCCACAGACTCCCAGGTCTCCCTGGAGAGAATCCTTGACTTGAAGCTGGGTTACCAATGGCGCTTGGATACATTTGATTTTGTCTTTAGTGCACTTCTCTTGGGACAGTCTTTCTTGTTAGCAGAAGTTTGGCATGAAAAATGGGAGGACCATAGCTCAGCATTGAGCATCTGCTTTGCATGCAGAAGACCCAAGATTCAATCCCAGACATCTCCAGGTAGGGCTAGGAATGTCCCCATCAGAAATGCTGGAGAGCTGCTGCCAGCCCGTGTAGGCAATACTGAACTAGATGGACCCAGTGGTCTGACTCAGTCTAAGGCAGCTTCTTATGTTCTGCCCACTCTATAAAATTTGTTCTTTGGTTGTGTGTTTGAATGTTGGATCTGTTCACCAGTAAAGGTAAAGGTAAAGGGACCCCTGACCATTAGGTCCAGTCGTGGCCGACTCTGGGGTTGCGGCGATCATCTCACTTTATTGGCCGAGGGAGCCGGCGTACAGCTTCTGGGGCATGTGGTCAGCATTTCTAAGCCACTTCTGACAAACAGTGCATGGAAACGCCGTTTACCTTCCCGTTGGAGTGGTACCTATTTATCTACTTGCACTTGATGTGCTTTCAAACTGCTAGGTTGGCAGGAGCAGGGACCGAGCAATGAGAGCTCACCCCATCGCGGGGATTTGAACAGCCGACCTTCTGACTGGCAAGTCCTAGGCTCTGTGGTTTAACCCACAGCGCCACCCGCGTCCCCGGAGCTGTTCACCAACAATGATGCTAATAATCTACCTCCAGGAGTGTGCCATTTGCACACTCATCGGCCCTGTGTCTTTATATGCATTGCTGTGATAGTTGCCCTGTTCAAAGCAGGCTCTCTTCTTCAGGAAAAACCCATCTGTTGACTCCTCGCCAAACCTTTTGGGTGTAGCAGTTTTCCCTGCCTCATAACTCCACTTTCCCCTTCTGGCATGTTGTAATCTGGCAAGAACTAATTCCATTGGAACATGCCGTGTGAAACCTGGGCAGTTCCTGTGGCCAGCCTCTCCAGTTTCATTAAATAAAAAAAAATCCCAGGCCCTCTTGGGCAGGATGATTTTACCATCCTTCTCTCCACCCCCCCCAAAACCCCCCCCTCTGCTCTCAGGGATGGATGGAGATGAGTGAAAACTTGGCTGTCAACACAGAAATGTTTGGCAAGCAAGGCTTCTTGGTTGACTCCCATCGCTCGGCTTGAAGGCTGGTGAATGGTGACGAGAGCAAAAAGATTCCAAGTTTCAACAGATTTAAAGGGGGGACGGACCCCCAGAAACTTATCACAATACTGCAATTCACAGCTCCTTTGGCCACCTTCAGTGGCTGCTGATCTTATTGAACTTTGCTTTGGGGGTGGGGTGGGAAAACCTCATTCCTTAAATTTGAGCTAGAGTAGGAAACCTGCATCACTCCAGATGTTGGGGACTACAACTCCCATGATCCTGTCTGTCGAGCATGTTGGCTGGGGCTGATGGGAGTTGGAGTCCAGCGACCTCTGGAAGGCTACAGGCAGCTGTCAAAGACATTCTTATTCAAGCAGGCATTTAAAAGGCAGTGTTTGGAGGGACTTCTGGGGTGGCGCCATCGGCAATGGCGGACTCCCTCTGATCTGGAGGGACTAGCTCCACGCGAAACGGGTCTTTTCCACTACGGCGAAGTGGGGACCCTTTCAAAAATCACAGGCGGATGAAGCCTGTGACCATGGCACTCGGCGGGCACCCTTAGCACCCCCCAACCCACAAAGGAACCCACTAACGGGCTCCGAAGCGAAGAGGGGGAAGTGGCGCGGTGCTGAGAGTCAACTGCTTCTTCCGTGGAGCGAAGCCGCATAGCCGTTGCCGGAGAGTGCTGCCTTTTTCCTGGGAAATTTGGCTTCTAAAATAATCACCCGTGAGTACTTTAATTTCGGACAATTGGACTTTAAATAAGGACTTGCGAGCAGAAAGGAATTGGACTTAAAAATTTACTTCAATTTGGCACTGAAACGGGAAGGTCTAAACAGGAAGTCAGCCTTCCGTTTCTTTGTAGACAGATTAAAGCAAAGACAAGGTAAACTAGAGCTCAGAAAATCGCTTCTAAAAGATTAACTTTCATCATTTAAAATTGTTGAACCCCCTTCGGAAGCAGGAGAAGAAGGGGGATCTTTTTCGGACTGTTTAAACCTGCAGAAGTGAGTTTAAAGTAAAGTAACTTTCCACCGTCTTGATCCTGGAGCGGGGTGTCAGGACTGATGTTTTTTTGAAGCTCATTGACCAGAGACAAACGTTTTTGACAGTGAGCTAAAAGAAGAGAAACATAGTGATTCCACTGTTCCCCTTCGCATTTTAAAGGAACAAATATTGACAAAATATCTGAAAAAGGAAACTTTGTTGCTAGATTTGTCCTTAAAAGAAAGAACAAATAGAAGTTTTCCCCCTAGAGGGAGACTGTGAAACTGTAACCAATTCCAGGGAGCTTGCAGCTGTTACAGATTACAATCGTGGGAATAGAATTCTGACCTTGAAGGACAATGTATTCAGAAGCTCTGTTGTGTGCTCTCTGTAAAACAAATGCCCTACTGGAACAATTAAATGAGAAGACGGATTTGATGACTGATGTGATCAGAATTTTTGAACAGGCAGTGGGAAACTATATGGAGCCCACCCAGGAATTAAATCAGGAGTGTGCCCTGACAGAACAGATGAGAGAAGAGGATGTTGCTGAATCTTGGGAGCCAGAGATGGAGGGAGCTGTGGCCCTGCAGGAACATGAGCTTTTGGATTTGACAAATGAACTTGGAAAAAGCCAGATTTGGAAAGATAAAGTTTGGACTGGTTTGGAAATGGGGGGTTGGATAGACCCCCCTATGCAGGGATGTTTGGACTTTTCATGTGTGGCAATGGGCCGTGAGATGTTTGGGGCTGTGGGGGCTCTTAATTTTGGAGGGATTCTGAAACATGTTTTTAAATACCACATGGAGTTTAGTCTGGACTATGGAAAAGGGGCTGATTTGTTGAAAAGGGTCAAAAACATTGCCAAGCTGGAGTTCCCACGAGGGAAAGGAGAATATGAAGAAGAGCCGCGGAAGGGACATGGAAGGGACTTAAGGGCCTCGGATATAAGGTTACCAGGTTAATGCGCTAGATCAATGGGATTAAAAGGACTGACAAAACCCAGGACCAGGCGGAAGGGACGCTGGATGAAAATTGGATTGTTTTTATTTCTTTTTTTTTTATTACTAGGATTGTTTTATAAAATTGATGAATGTTAGAAAAATGTTGGAACGAAATTACTTGGCTTTAGCAAAAATGTTTAAAGAATTAGGTAAGAATATTATGGTTATGAGAAGTTGGTAAAAATAAGATTTAAGTTTTAAGTTTTAAGGTTCTTTATAAGATAAGATGAAAATAGATTAAGGTAATGTAACGACAGAATATTATGAAATATGGAAAAGATTTGCTGCAACAATTAACAACTAGGATACGAAAAAAGGGAGGAGGAGGAGGTCAAAGAAAGAAGGTAATGAAAGTTGAGGATTCGAGAATGATGGATTTGTTTTTGTGTGTTTGTGGTGTATTTTTGTTTTTTGAATTTGTATTGTTTGATGTGGTTTGTTTTTTCTTCTTCTTTTTCTGCTTTGTTCTCTTTTGTAATTCTAAATTTTTTTCAATAAATATCATTTTAAAAAATAAATAAATAAAAGGCAGTGTTTGGCTTTCTGATTTATCCCGATCTTACTCTTTTATTCTCTGTGGTTTATTTTATTTGCGCAGCTTAGAACTGCTTATGAGGAAGCGCCATATAAATGTCTCAAATAGCGTTTTTATGGTGTTGTTTGGCTCTGTTCAAAGTGCTGTTGTAGGATGAAGTCCCATTTTGGTTCCTGTGGACTTTACCTGTGTTAACATGGCTGAATATTCAAAATATTCAGAGAAATCTCTGCATCTCTGCTAGGGATTGATGAACCTGCCGCTGTTCAGTTTCCCAGTTGCTCATTTCCCCAATATTTTAAGTTCAGTTCACCACATTTCAACCTCAAGTTTGTAATTATTTAAACAACAAAATGCCCTTCACAAAATTTGTCAGCAAAATTTGTCAGTTTTAGGGGACATTTCTTGCAATACATAGTTTTGCAAACAATTCACCCCTGAGATTTGTATGTTGTCTTCACTATGCATTTTTATTCACAATATATGCAACTTTTGCAATTGCTTTTTGGCTTGGAGGGCTGCATCACCATTCAGAAGAATGCAGATTTCTTCAAATAGCTGCATCCTGCCGATAGGGACTTACTGGCATCTCTTGTGATCTCACTTATTGGTTTGCACCTTTGGGTCTGCTGTGACTTTAGATGTCACAATGTCTACTTGATTGTTTTGAAGCCACTGCTAGCTACCAGCTTGGTTTTGGCCCAAGGTGGAAAGATGGTTCAAACATTAAAACTGAAAATTGGCTGTGCCTATTGCACTTCATGGAAAAATTCACCATCTGAGTTTTGTGGGATGCTGTAAAACCCGGAGCATTATGCAGCTGTCCGGTGGACTTTCATGGCATAGGTCAACCGTTGTTGTTGTTGTTTAGTCGTGTCCAACTCTTCGTGACCCCATGGACCAGAGCACGCCAGGCACTCCTGTCTTCCACTGCCTCCCGCAGTTTGGTCAAACTCATGCTGGTAGCTTCAAGAACACTGTCCAACCATCTCGTCCTCTGTCATCCCCTTCTCCTTGTGCCCTCCATCTTTCCCAACATCAGGGTCTTTTCCAGGGAGTCTTCTCTTCCCATGAGGTGGCCAAAGTCTTGGAGCCTCAGCTTCACGATCTGTCCTTCCAGTGAGCACTCAGGGCTGATTTCCTTCAGAATGGATTGGTTTGATCTTCTTGCAGTCCATGGGACTCTCAAGAGTCTTCTCCAGCACCACAATTCAAAAGCATCCATTCTTCGGCGATCAGCCTTCTTTATGGTCCAGCTCTCACTTCCATACATCACTACTGGGAAAACCATAGCTTTATCTATACAGACCTTTGTTGGAATGGTGATGTCTCTGCTTTACCATTGCCCACATCTTAATATGGTCCCTGCTGAGCATGAGTTTGTCTGGAAATGCCTCTAACTTTTACCCTGGCTGCTTGCCTTTTCCATACGTATCTTGGGAAATGTTTTAATCCTGTGCTAGCCTTGTTATGGACATATGCCTTCCTAGCTCAGTCGGTAGAGCATGAGACTCTTAATCTTAGGAACATGGTCCGAACCCCACATTGGACAGAAGATTCCTGTGTTACTGGGGGTTGGACTAGATGACCCTCATGGTCCCTTCCAACTCTACAATGCTGTGATTATGTTTTACACTCCTATTGTTCCAAACTCTGCACAGCTCTGTTGCTTTTATGTATACTTGCTGTACTCATGCCCTTTGGTTGCTTCATTGTTCTTGGTTATTTCCTTCTCCTTTTTCTCCGATGCCACCACATACCTGTTAAAATAAGCCATTTAAATTGTTAAGAAGAAACTTAGCTGCCCTCTGGTTCGGATATGGTTTTCGGGAAGCGTGAATTAGGTTTTCAGTATAGTGATACCTCCAGTTAAGAACTTAATTCGTTCTGGAGGTCCATTCTCAACCTGAAACTGTTCTTAACCTGAGGTACCACTTTAGCTAATGGGGTCTCCTGCCGCCGCCACACAATTTCTGTTCTCATCCTGAAGCAAAGTTCTTAACCTGAGGTACTATTTCTGGGTTAGTGGAGTCTGTAACCTGAAGCGTCTGTAACCTGAAGTGTCTGTAACCCGAGGTACCACTGTAAAGTGCAAACTGAATCAAATTTCTCCCTCACCCATAATCTCTGGACCTGGGTACTTAACAGGCTTTGGAAATGGGATAGGCTTTTGCTCCTGCGATCATGGTCTCCCTCCCTCCCTCCCTCTCTCTCTCTCTCTCTCTCTCTCTCTCTCTCTCTCCTCTCATTCCCTTCCAGTTCACTGTACAATGCATGCTGCTTTATGGCTTGTATTTGGGTCAGTCTAAATCAGGATGGTAAGTTCTGCCTAAATCTTGGATCTATTTTTAGGTGGGTAGGAAACCCTCATGGCACCCTGTGGGGGAGCCCTTTACATAACTAGATTGCTCCCAATTACTGCAGTTTGAACACAGCTTAATCGGATTGAAGTGCTTTGCCACTTTTTAAAAATATTGCTGGGTTGAGGGGCAAAGGAAGGTTGGTTTGGTCACCAAAACAGTCTGTTTCTTTCCTTTCTTTTTTCCTTTGCTAAATGTTTTATCTGATCAGCATATGTGGGACCAGGAAACAGTTCTGCCTGATCCTGTGGCATGTGAATTGCGACCATTGATAGGTCTCCTGTAACGCACATAGTAAGGGACACGGGGGGCGCTGTGGGTTAAAGCACAGAGCCTAGGGCTTGCCAATCAGAAGGTCGGCGGTTCGAATCCCCACGACGGGGTGAGCTACCATTGCTCAGTCCCTGCTCCTGCCAACCTAGCAGTTCGAAAGCACGTCAAAGTGCAAGTAGATAAATAGGTACCGCTCCAGCGGGAAGGTAAATGGTGTTTCCGTGTGTTGCTCTGGTTCGCCGGAAGTGGCTTAGTCATGCTGGCCACATGACCCAGAAGCTTTACGCCCACTCCCTTGGTCAATAAAGCGAGATGAACGCCACAACCCCCGAGTCGGCCACGACTGGACCTAATGGTCAGGGGTCCCTTTACCTTTACCTTTAACACACATAGTATTTGGTCTGGGTTCCTCTCTATTCATGTCCAGCTGGGAGGGCGAGTTGTCTTACTGCTACAATTGCTTGCCAATCCTCAGGCTTCCTTATGCAAAGACAAAGATCTCGTGTCATGAATCTGCCTGCTGATCGGGACGGCATGTGCTGCCTTCAGCTGTCGGAACGGCAGGACTGCAAACCCGATCCCAAAGTTAGAGCGTTATGTCGCTGGACTGTCCTGATCTTGGGAGGTCATGAGAACAGGCGGAGGTGAAATGGTTAACTTTTCACACCTCTGCCTTGGGTGTTGCAAATCCCCGTTTAATCAAGAGGCAAGCCACCTTCAGAAAGCAAAGCCTGCCCTGGCCAGTGTTCTGGTTTCCAGCGTTTCTCAACACTTGCTGAGGAGTGGTTTTAAGTTCTAGAAGGCAAAGATCCCAGTCTGCTGCAGCTCGGATGACAAATTGCTCCTCCAAAGGTGCTATTTGCCTTGGGAGGAAACCCCCAGGGGTAGCTGTGTGGGGTTCCCCACCCCCAAAGCAAACTGCTTCAGTAGAGGGATTTCCCTTTGAACTGTAGCCAGTTTAACACCTACCCACCCCCAACTCTGCCCTGCCACCAGCATGCTGTGGTCTCAATTTATCATTGCCCTTTCAGTGGATGCATTTTTAAAAGTACATGTTAAAATGCTAAGACGCATTTAATGTTGTGTGTATTTTGGCCAATTGTTGTTGTTTAGTCGTTTATTCGTGTACGACTTTTCGTGACCTCCTGGACCAGAGCACGCCAGGCACTCCTGTCTTCCACTGCCTCCTGCAGTTTGGTCAAACTCATGCTGTGGTAGCTTCGAGAACACTATCCAACCATCTCGTCCTCTGTCGTCCCCTTCTCCAACATCAGAGTCTTTTCCAGGGAGTCTTCTCTTCTCATGAGGCGGCCAAAGTATTGGAGCCTCAGCTTCAGAATCTGACCTTCCAGTGAGCACTCAGGGCTGATTTCCTTCAGAATGGAGAGGTTTGATCTTATTGCAGTCCATGGGACTCTCCAGAGTCTCCTCCAGCACCAGAATTCAAAAGCATCCATTTAATGGTCAAGCTCTCACTTCCATACATCTTCTTTTTGGTCAAGCTCTCACTTCCATACATCACTACTGGGAAAACCATAGCTTTAACTATACGGACCTTTGTCGGCAAGGTGATGTCTCTGCTTTTGAAGATGCTGTCTAGGTTTGTCATCGCTTTTCTCCCAAGAAGCAGGCGTCTTTTGGCCAATTACGTGGAGTCAACTGGAGGTGTGTTCAGCCTGTCCCACTTAAAGATGCACTAGATGTTGGCCTTTCAGTGGGATACCCACCATTGATCAGGCTGTTGGCAATGGAGTCCATGTTTGCCCTTGATCCGATGTGCAGCTGTTCCAGCATTGCAGGTGCAAACAAAGTGCTATCTCTGGCAAGCAAGGTGCCAACACTTTTTCCACCGGCCTCCCTCCCTTGGTGGTGCAAACAAAATCATGCCCATGCCCAAAGTGCTCAGTGGTTTCTCTCGCTGAACACGAGCCCCTTTGAATTTGCCCCTGAGCCCTGACTTCAAGTGCCGAAGTCCTCACGCAGCGCACATCGGCCGTTTTTACACAAAAAGTTATTGTGTATTGTGCTGCTTTGCTCCGTTATGCAGCTATATGTTTTAGCCAATATATATTTAACAGCTAACACAGAAGATTGACCCAGTGGTGTGTAATGCTAACAGGGAGCGAGGCTCTCATTCACCTATGGCTTATGCAAGAAATCCTGTTTACGATAACCAGTGCTGTGCCAGAATTTTACCCTATGGTTTTTGATTGTTCTCCCTTGATAAATGAGCAAAAGGCATTGCCTTCAAAAATTACCAAGGGGAGAGGAGCTTTCTCATGGGGTGGTGGTGCAAGGGTGTCATTGTACTTCTTAAGTTTTTTTTTTCCTTCCCATGCTGCAAAATCTCATCACCAGCCACCTGCGCTTTGCAGTTTTCCGGGCAGGGCCAGATTTAGGTTTGATGAGGCCCTAAGCTACTGAATGTAATGGGGCCCTTTATATGTCCAGCTGTCCATTGTCAACAACAAATTATCACTGTTTTTTGTGTTGAATATGTGCAGTATAATAATAATTTTTTAAAAAATTATTATTTATCCCCCGCCCATCTGGCTGAGTTTCCCCAGCCACTCTGGGAGGCTCCCAATTGAGTGTTAAATATCCCAATACAGCATTAAATATTAAAAACTTCCCTAAACAGGGCTGCCTTCAGATGTCTTTAAAAAATAGGATAGCTGCTTATAGGATAGCGGGTGCCACCACCGAGAAGGCCCTCTGTCTGCTTCCTTGTAACCTCACTTCTCGCAATGAGGGAACCGCCAGAAGGCCCTCGGAGCTGGACCTCAGTGTCCGGGCTGGATGATGGGGGTGGAGACGCTCCTTCAGGTATACAGGACCGAGGCCGTTTAGGGCTTTAAAAGTATGGTAATTTATGGACCTAATAGGTATCTAAAGCCATTTGCACATGTTGCCATGCAGAATGTAGGCACCCTATATATAGAAATGAGCAAGCCAGTGATATTTTAGGGAGCAGGCTAGCAGGTGGGGGCCCTGACTTACATCATAGGAGCCTACGCAACATGAAACACTGTTGGTGTATGTAGGTTTTATTTTATTTTTTATCTTGTATTTTGGAAATGTACATCCAGTTTTCCCCCCCTTTAATTCTTTTGGGTCCCCCCAAGAGAATGGGGTCCTAAGCTTATAGCTTGTTTAGCTTATACGTAAACCCGGCACTGTTCCTGGGTGCCCCTGCTTTGATTAAATCCCAAGGGAAGACTTCCTGAGCTAACTCATTTCCCACAGGCATCTAGGTGGTATGGGATAAATTTCATTTTTTTTTATAAATAATTTTTATTAAAGTTTTAAACAACAAAGAAAGAAAAGAAAAACATACACAATACATATAGCAAACACACACACACAAAAAGCAAGATTCAACAATAAAAGAACAAAAAACATAACAATTAAAAACAATATCTCTTTTCCATTTCCGTTTTTTAGTTTCTTATTTTCTGGACTTCCTCATACCTCCCTCTTTTGTATTCCAATCCAAATTGTTTGTCCAGCAATTTCTTTTCCACTTTTTTAATCCCAATCTTTAGCTTTAATAAGATATTGAAATATATAACTTCAACTTCTTTAAACCTGATCTTTGGTCTTAGTATCATATAACGTTAAAATTTTTCCTCTTAATATCAAATTTCCATTTCTTTAAACATCTTTAATCCTAATCTTTAATCTTAGTCTATCCTTAACTTTAACCTGTACAGCTGGAAACCGCTTATTTTCAGTCCAACATCACTCTAACATTCTTTAATTTTGCAATGTTTCTGAAGATAGTCTTTGAATTTCTTCCAATCTTCCTCCATCGACTCTTCTCCCTGGTCACGGATTCTACCAGTCATTTCCGCCGATTCCATATAGTCCAAGTATGGGATAAATTTCTCATACAGATTCAAGTACAGAGGCAGCTCACACCAGTTGGTCAGAGTTTATTCAGTAATGCGTTACACAACAGAGTCCATAATTCTCTGGGAGCATTCCATTATTGAACACACCATATAGGAAAACATACATCATCTTGGCTGTTTCAGTCTCTTCCCAGTCACTTTGTGCCACCCCATCACCCCACCACCTCTCATCCAACCACAGTCCTTGGAAATGCTTGCTCAACCCATTTTTCTTTACTATACACACAGAGCCCCCCTTGTACTGTATCTGGAGTCATTTCCACCTTGACAGTCAATATTAGGGTCCTTCTAAACTGGTTCTTGGACGTGGGTGGAGCTGTCGTCTAAACCAGAGTCTAGGGCTTGGCGATCAGAAGGTCAGTGGTTCAAATCCCTGCGGCGGGGTGAGCTCCCGTTGTTCGGTCCCAGCTCCTGCCCACCTAGCAGTTCAAAAGCACGTCAAAGTGCAAGTAGATAAATAGGTACTGCTCTGGCAGGAAGGTAAACGGCATTTCCGTGTGCTGCACTGGTTCTCCAGAAGTGGCTTAGTCATGCTGGCCACATGACCTGGAAACTGCATGCCGGCTCCCTCGGCCAATAAAGTGAGATGAGTGCCGCAACCCCAGAGTCTGCCATGACTGGACCCTAATGGTCAGGGGTCCCTTTACCTTTAAACTGGTTCTTACCAGTTTTGTGGTCAGACAATACTTTTTCCATACGTTACACTGGCTTCACGGATAATGGGCAACAGAAATTCCATTTCAGTGGTCATAGTGGCAGCCAGGCTCTTCTGTACTTAACTCTTCCCAAGGGACTTTTTAAAATCAGGAAGTGCGGGCAGCCAGGGAAAAAATATTGGGAAATAATATTTGGTAATATTTACTGGAAAGAAAAACATACGCCCCACTCTCATCCACCTCTCACTGGATCATGTTTAGCTTGCATTCTGCACCAGAATTTCCTAGAAATCACTAAAATACCAGGAGCCAGCTCTATGGCAACTCAGAGCAGAGCCTTCTGTGTGGCTGCCCCTGCTTTTGTGGAACAGCATCTCTACTGATGGAAGACAGCCCCTCCCCACTATATGTACTTTCTGGAAACAAACTGAAGGGGGTTGGACTACAGTAAATGATCCTCAGGGTTCTTTCCAACTCCATGATTCTATTGGTCTCTTTGCCTTGGGTGTTTTTTCCTTGTGTTTGCAAAACCCTCCTTTTAGTTGTTTTTGCCGCATGCATGCAAATTGCCTTGAGGCTTAAACGTGATGTGTCAGTTAATGGAATGCTAAAATTAGGGTTGGTGGGATAAGGGAAGCTCGAACTCCCGTAGCCGGTGAGTTTTTTTTAAAGCACCCTAAGAACGAGGCAGAAAAATGGAAGCTTCTTTTCACAGGGGGAAGGAAACTCTGGAGAAATTGAGAGGACGGATTTCTGCACAGCTCTAATGAGAATCAAATTCTGGCAGCTTTGCAGCTAAGTTGGCTTAGTTTTTCTGAGATAAAGGAAACCAGGAGAGGGGGAGGAAGAAGTGATGATGGCAGAGGAGGCTGCATTCATGCAACACTCCCGTGGGAGCCCTTCCTAGCCAAACCACATTTTCTGTGCATCTTATTCCTTAATTGCCTCCATATCCCACCTTTCTCGTAAGGTGGTGTGCAACACTCTCCGTCTTCCCACAACAGCCCAGTGAGAGGTAGGTTAGGCAAAGAGTGAGGGACTGGCCCCAGATCACTCAGGGAGTTCCCTGGAAAGCTGGGGATTTGCACCCTGATCTCCCAGGTCCTAGTCTGACACTCTAACCACTGCACCATGCTGTTGTCCAGGAAGGAAGTGCATAGTTAGTGCTGTAGGCATTCAGTCCAGAAATCTACCAGCAAAAGTATCTTGTATGAGCAGTGCTTTCTTTCCCTTCACAACGCAGATTTGTCCTTGTGAGGTGGCCTTAACAAATTTAGACTTTTTGAACCCAGGACTGTTTGTCCCGATGGGTTCTACAGTGTCTCACTACAGAGATGCATTTTCCTGTTCCACTGCCTGAAGGTGCCGGCAGTTTGAACCAGAGAATTCTTGGCATGCCAAACTCTGCTGTGGACTCTGCTTTGCCATGGAGTAAAAATGGTTCGTTTTCCTTTGTCCTGGGAAACCTCAAGGCTGGGGGCCAGGTGTGGCCCTCCACAGCTCTCTGTCTGGCCCTTGGAACTCTCCCTAAGCCACACCCCTCACTGGTCCTCCTTCTCTCCTTCCTTGACTGTTTTCCCCTGATTGGAATGTGTCTTTGAAACTCTGATGGATGCCTCTCGGCTGGATGGAAAAAGGCGTGTGAATGTGTGGAGAAGCTACTGTGCAAAGGACAAATTTGCATCCATTGCTCCACCCACTTTTGCCTCTAGCCCCACCCACCACCGGCAGGTGGCCCCTGGAGGGTTGCCTAGAAGGGAATGCGGCCCTTTCCTGCTTTATGTCATCAAGGATCATGTCTTGCAGTGGTAGCTGACCCCATGCCCTCCAAGTCTTGATGGACTCCAATTCCCATCAGCCCCAGCCAGTGTGGTCAGTAGTCAAGGATAATGGGAGCTGTAGTCCGTCAAACATCTGGGCTTCTGGAGCCTCAGCTCCCCCATGCATGGTGTCTTCCTTAGCAGAACTAGCCCAAGAAACAGCATTTGAATAAGCACCAAATGCTTCTCCTTCCCTTCTCCCCATATATCTTGGCGTCTAGTTTTCCAGCTGGGGTGTTGGTGGGCGAATCCCTCCCTTTTGCCCATTTTGTCTGTCTGCAGTGGCCTGTTTCCGACTCAGACACATAAGCGGCAAACCTTGACCGTGCTTATTGGGGCTGGTGGCAGCCTGTAGCACGACGGCCTGTCCATCATGGAACTGTTTTAAATTTAGGAGGTGAGACCGAACAAAAGGCTGGCCGTGTTAGGGAGGCAAATGGGTGGCTGATTACGAAAGTCAGCTGTGTGTGTATTGTTTGGCACTGGCAGGAGTGATCGGAGACGGACACGCACACATGGCCCGTGACGGGTGTTGCAGGAAAGCTGTCCTTAAGGCAGGAGAGAACGTCAGACGAGCCCAACTTCTGCCCCAGGTTAAAGGCCCATCTAGTCCAGCATTCTGCTTCCAATGTCCAACCAGATGCCTCTTGGAAGAAGCTCATAAGCTGGACCTGAGGGCAACAGCGGCTCCCTCCCTGCTTGGAAGCCTCAGCATCCTGTTTCCTCTCTCTCTCTCTCTCTCTATAATTTTTATTAATTTCAACATACCAATTATTATACATTCCACAGAACTTCACATGTTATACAATCTTTTTGGACTTCCATCAGCACCTCTGATGATCCACCATTTTTATCATTTCTTCTGCATTTCTTAAATTCCTATTGCCTTTAATTATCTTAACTCACAATCCACCTCTTTAACCATTTTTGCGATAATTCAAATAATTTACCTCACAAAACTTCTTGCAAACCTACAAACGTAATCTGGTCATCACAATTACTTTTCAAATAGTCCGTAAATTTACACCAGTCTTCTGTGAATCTCTGGTCCTGCAGGTTTCGAATTCTTCTGGTTAGTTTATCCAATTCTGCATAGTCCATCAATTTCATCCTCCATTCGCCCCAGCATCCTGCTTCCAACAGGGGAAGGTACCAGTGGTTAGGAGCCACAGTTAGACTCTCGTGCCATGCATTTGTCTAATCATCGTTTGAGCCATCCGAGTCAGTGGCCATCCCTACCTCCTGGCTACTCTCTGTGAAACCTGCACTGGCTCACCCCACTTCCAGATCCCAGCACTCTGCTGTGGTAATGGCTCCTTGTGGCATGTTATGAGAGTGACCCTGCTTTACTTCCATAGGGGCTGCCAGATCACAGGGCACATTTATATGCAGAGATTTCGATATAGCAACATTCATCTGCTCTGCTTAAATATGATTCAGAGCTTCTGCAGAGTAGTGGGGGGGGGGGGAGCTGTTTTTCAGGAAACTTGTAGTTCTGATACTCTTGCTTATTTGAACTGTAGATTCCCAGTTGCTGGCATCCATCTGTCTCAGGAGACAATGGAGGAGTGTGCCTTCAGGGGTGAAGTCCAACCACAGGAGAGTTACAGCGCTGCTTTGGCTGCAGAGACCGATATGGGAGAGAGATGTTTTGTTGCAGCTGGGGCAGGTTGGTTGTGCTGATGCAGATGTACCATGGCATTTCTTCTCTCCGTTGTTTAGTCGTGTCCAACTCTTCGTGACCCCATGGACCAGAGCATGCCAGGCACTTCTGTCCTCCACTGCCTCCCGCAGTTTGGTCAAACTCATGCTGGTAGCTTCGAGAACACTGTCCCACCATCTCGTCCTCTGTCGTCCCCTTCTCCTTGTGCCCTCCATCTTTCCCAGCATCAGGGTCTTTTCCAGGGAGTCTTCTCTTCTCATGAGGTGGCCAAAGTACTGGAGCCTCAGCTTCAGGATCTGTCCTTCCAGTGAGCACTCAGGGCTGATGTCCTTCAGAATGGAGAGGTTTGATCTTCTTGCAGTCCATGGGACTCTCAAGAGTCTCCTCCAGCACCATAATTCAAAAGCATCCATTCTTCAGCAATCAGCCTTCTTTATGGTCCAGCTCTCACTTCCATACATCACTACTGGGAAAACCATAGCTTTAACTATACAGACCTTTGTTGGCAAGGTGATGTCTCTGCTTTTTAAGATGCTGTCTAGGTTTTTTATTGCTTTTCTCCCAAGAAGCAGGAATCTTTTAATTTTGTGACTGCTGTCACCATCTGTTAGGCTTAATTATTGGATGTATTGGCATCAACTGTTGATGTCAAGCACTAAAAAATTATCAGTTGGGGGAAAATGCATATCTCTAAAAACACATACTTGAAATAGGTACCTCTACCTTTTGTGGTACTCAAGATGATACATTGTAGTCAGGGGCTGGGCGAATAAAGGAAGTATTTTTCTTTCAGCGGGAGGAATAGGTAGATTGCGAAATCTCTAGAATCCAGTTTTTCTCCAGGCTTTAACTGTAATATAGTAACAGAGGCCCCATCTGTACAATACGTTTAAAACAGTACCATTGCCACTTTAACCAGTCACGGTTAGGAAACCCCCTCACAGAGCTACCATTCCTGGAGGGGTTTAATAACCTATCCTCCTTTCCGGGGAACTCTGGAAATTGTTGCTTTGTGAGGGGACCAACTCCCAGCACCCTTAAACTACCGCTCCCTCGATTCATTGGGTGAAACCATTTCTGGTTAAAGTGGCATGATAGTGTTTTAAGCAGATGGAGAACAAGCAGGTAAACCGACTTTGTGGGCTAGTTGTCTCCACCACCCTCTGATCCTAGTGTTGACCCTCTTAGTTGAAACGCTTAATATCAAATGGGTTATGTTTAGGTTGAAGGATTGTTGTTGTTGTTTGTAAGTTATTACCTGCCCTTCACTCCAAGGTCCCAGGGCCTGTTACAACAACTCAAACACAATGTTAAAAAAAGTTTGGAACAGGTTGTAATTGCAGAAATAAGGCGGGTTGTAAAAAGCCCTGGTAAAGACGTGGGTCTTCCGCATTTGCTGAAAGCCATATAACAAAGCTCCCAGACACACCTCTGTGGGCAGGGAGTCCTTCTGCTCAGGTCCAGCCACAGATAATGCCCTCTCCCTGGCTGCACACACCTTGAGCTTCTGAATAACCAGTGAAGGAGGCATTTGTCAGGTATGTGGGTCGTTTCGGGCTTCAAACACTAATGTGAGCACCTTGAATTGGGCTCAGAAACGAACTGGCAAACAGCGCAGCTGTTTTAAAAGGGGGACTATATGAGATATAAATGGAAACCAGCCAGTAATCTGGAAGGCTGCATTTTGGACCAGTTGAAGTCATCTTCAAGGGCAGCCCCATGTAGAGTAAAGGTAAAGGTAACGGGACCCCTGACCATTAGGTCCAGTCGTGGACGACTCTGGGGTTGCGGCGCTCATCTTGCTTTATTGGCCGAGGGAGCCGGCGTACAGCTTTCGGGTCATGTGGCCAGCATGACTAAGCTTCTTCTGGTGAACCAGAGCAGCGCACGGAAACGCTGTTTACCTTCCCGCCGGAGCGGTACCTATTTATCTACTTGCACTTTGACGTGCTTTTGAACTGCTAGGTTGGCAGGAGCAGGGACCGAGCAACGGGAGCTCACCCAGTCGCAGGGATTCGAACCGCCGACCTTCTGATCGGCGAGCCCTAGGCTCTGTGGTTTAACAATCCAATACAATCTGGAAGTTGCTACAGCATGGGGCATACAAGGGGCTGTCGCCGGCAAACCAACTGGAGCGGGAGAAAGGCAGTCCCCACCGAGGCCACCTGAGCCTCCGGTGACTGTGTTGAACCCATGATCGCCCGTGAGCTGCAGGCCTAGCTCCTTGCGAGGAAGAACAACCCCATCGAGAGCAGCCTGGCTCCCCACCTCCCAGATGTGGGAACTTGGGACACATAATGCCTCTGTCTTTTCAGGATTCAGATTCAGTTTACTGGCCCACATCCAATGGGGGGGGGGAATTAACAGTATCTATGTTGCTGCAAAGAATCTTGGAGGTGGTTTGCATGGATCTAGCAAGTCATTAGTCGTGGGAGGGAAGGAATAAATCTTGGCAAGCGCAGTGCCAAAAAGCCGAAGCAAAGTGGGGCGAGGGGAGATACCTGAGATGAAGAGTAAGAAATTCCAGCCTTCTCCGCTCTGTGTACATTCCATTGATACTGCAAGTCATTTTGCAGCCTAGAGAACTCTTTCTTCTTTCTCTCCCCCTCCCCACCGTCGCATGACCAGCCCATGGTAGGCTTGCGATGCTGGCTCCCAGCTCCCATCGTCCCCAGGCAGCATGGCCAATGATTAGGGGTGTTGATAGTTGTAGCTCGTATTTCTATTGGCAATATGTTCGTGTATGCAACGATGGCAGCCAGAATATTAGTGGCAAGGAACTGGAAAAATGAAGCAATACCTACAATAGCAGTGTGGCAATCCCTAAGGATAGAATATCTACAGCTAGCAAAGATGACAGGGAGAGTAAGAGAGCAATCAAAACAGAATGTATATAAAGAATACTTTAAAAATTATTGTAAGAATAAGAATCTACTGGCAGAACTAGAGTGAATCTTGTAAATAAAAGGTGGAAATGATACTATGTTTGGACATAAGGAAATGATTAAGTTAATTTGAGACTGTGCATTATAAAGGAAAGAATAGATAATGTAAATGAAAATATGTGGAAATCTTTTTTAGTTAATTCACAGTAATGTTTTTGTTCTTTTTTGTGAGTTTGTAAATATGATATGGCATTTACATATATGAAACGTATAGTATTATTTTTTCTTATTTTCTTCCTTTGTGTCTGTATTAAATGTCATTGCGTTTTTATATTTTTTAATTCAAATCAATAAAGATTTATTAAATACGATAGTTGTAGCTCGACAACACCTGGAGGGGCGCCAGGATCCCCAGCCCAGTTGTTGTGTCACTTCTCTGTTTAATGCTGAGAAGATCCCTATGTTGGCCTGTTTCAACGAGTGGCGCATGGTGGGACAGGTTGTGGTCTTAAACCAAGACCATGTTCATACCATACATTTAAAGTGCTGTCATACCACTTGGTATTCTGGGAGTTACTGTTTAAGGGATCTGTTTGGAGACCTCCACCGGTCACCTCCCAGAGCTACAATTCCCAGAGTTCCCTAGGAAGATTGATGGTTAAATCGCTCTGGGTAGGGGAACAGGGCTCACCTAACAACTCACAGCACCCTTAACAAACTTCAGCTCCCAGGATACTTTGGGGGAAACAAAGACTGTTTAAAGTGGTACCATAGTGCTTTAGATGTGTGGTGTGAATGTGGGCCAAGTTGTTCTTCTATGGATTTTCTTAAAGCTTACTCTTTCGGAAGACTCCTCCAGAATGGGAGGTTTGGGACAGGAATGCAATATTTCCTCAGCATCTCATCAGGCCTGTCAGGCCAGCTGGCTGTTAAATGGGTGTTTTTGCTCTTTGATGTTTTTGGGTGGGACTTGGCACATCAAAACTCGTGTGTAATTGGGGAAGCATTCTTTTGATATCTGCAAGTGAGGGGGGTGGAATCGTCCTGTATCTTGAGTTCCCATCCTAAACCCAAAAGACTTGTTGAGGAGAGCAGACTCTGAATTTCATGTCCCAGCACAAAGGAGGTAAAAGAGGCAGACCTTGAGCATCTCTGAGATCCATGACTGCTGCTTCCTGGCACCGTGAGGAGCAGCTTTTGTAAGGGGGCTGTGGCAGGCCTGGACCTCCTGAGAACATGGAGAGAACCCTGCCCATCTAGTCCAGCACCCAGTTCTCAAGGTGGCCAAACCAGATACCTATGTGAAGCTTGCAAGCGGGACCTCAGTGCAACAACACTCTCCCCTCTTGTGATTCCTAGCAGCTGGCCTACTGAGGCATACTGATTATTGTAACTCACTCTACGTGGGGCTGCCCTTGAGACTGACCCAGAAACTCCAGCAGGTGCAGAATGTCGTGGTGAGACTCCTTACGGGGACCTCGCCGCGGGATCACATTCACCCGGTGCTATACCAGCTGCACTGGCTCCCGGTGGAGTACAGGGTCAGGTTTAAGGTGCTGGTTTTAACCTTTAAAGCCCTATATGGCCTAGGACCCTTGTACCTACGGGACCGCCTCTTCTTGTATGTCCCACGGAGGACCTTACGGTTTTCAAACAAAAACATCTTGGAGGTCCCAGGCCACAGGGAGGTTAGGCTGGCCTCAACCAGAGCCAGGGCTTTTTCGGCCGTGGCCCTGATCTGGTGGAACGCCCTTTCACAAGAGACTAGGGCCCTATGGGAATTGACATCTTTCCACAGGGCCTGCAAGACAGAGCTGTTCCACCAGGCCTTTGGCCAAGGCACAACCTGACCCCCTCCTTTGGTAATCCTCATAGAACTCTAGCCCAATGGTTGCCATGAATTTGATTCTGAATTAATTTTAGAATGAATTGATTTTAGAATGCTGTGTTACTTTTATTGTTGTTAGCCGCTCTGAGCCCGGCTTCAGGTGAGGAGGATGGGATATAAATAAAAATTTATTTATTTATTATTCTTATTCTTATTCTTATTATTTATTATTATTACACAGCCTCTGGCAATGGAGGTAGAACATAGCCATTGTGTCTATGAGCAGTGCTAGTCTTATCCTCTTTCCCCCTCCCAACCAGTCGGGTCCCCACTGCTGTTGGGGAAAGGCTGTAGCTCACGGGTAGAGTACCTGCTTTTTGCATGCGGTAGTTCTCAAGGTTAAGCCCTGGCATTTCCTGGTGAACTGCTGCCAGTCCGTGTAGACATTACTGAGCTTGATGGGCCCAGTGGTCTAAGGCAGCCTCCTATATTCCTGTTGGCAAATGATGCTTCTTGCCTGGCCTCTACCTCTAGCGATGAGGACTTGAGCCTTCCTATCTTCAGTGATTTATCAAGTAAGCTTTCAGCAGCTCTGAGTAACAACAGTTCTTGTTGTTCTCCTAGGAGTACATGGCCAAAGCTAGGAGGCATCGCACGCAGGA
This sequence comes from Podarcis pityusensis, assembly GCF_964106645.2. Classification (NCBI taxonomy): domain Eukaryota; kingdom Metazoa; phylum Chordata; class Lepidosauria; order Squamata; family Lacertidae; genus Podarcis; species Podarcis pityusensis. The sequence goes on along the minus strand of NC_138037.1, from coordinate 6,056,625 downwards.
TTCGTCTTTGGGTAAAACAGCCAAGTCCCTCACTGTAGCTGGGTCTTCTCTTTCCAGTTTGTTGGCAGGGCTGGAATGCTAATCGGTTGGATTACTGCAACCAAGAATCTCTTGCGTGATTAAAAAAAGATGCCCCTAATGACAAATTTGGTTCCCCCTCTTAAATAGGTGCATGCCACAAATTTGAATTCTATCACTCCGGCTTATGCCAGCATGGTGCCTTCCAGGTTTTTTTGACTACAGTTACTATCGGTCCTCTTGCAACATGGGTGGCACTGTGGGCTAAACCACAGAGCCTAGGGCTTGCCGATCAGAAGGTCGCAGTTCGAATCCCCGCAACGGGGTGAGCTCCCATTGCTCGGTCCCAGCTCCTGCCCACCTAGCAGTTCAAAAGCACCTCAAAGTGCAAGTAGATAAATAGGTACCACTCCGGCGGGAAGGTAAACGGCGTTTCCGTGTGCTGCTCTGGTTCACCAGAAGCAGCTTAGTCATGACCCGGAAGCTGTACGCCGGCTCCCTTGGCCAATAAAGCGAGATGAGCACCGCAACCCCAGAGTTGGCCACGACTGGACCTAATGGTCAGGGGTCCCTTTACCTTTATTACTATCTGTCCTATCCACCACGGTGAAGGCTGCCTCAATTCTGCAGAACTCCAAGACACTAGCAGGATGATGCTCCTAATCTTGCAGTAACTGTTTTACTTGTCTTGAACTCTGATGATGCCTATTGCTTCCTAGATCTACAGGCATGCTTAAGTAAATTAACACTTGCTGCTCCTCCCAGTTTTGCCTCTGGCCCCTCTCACATCTGGCATGTGGCCCTTGGAACATTGCCTGGAAGGGAAGGTGGCCCTTGGGCTGGGAAAGGTTTCCCAACCCTTTGATAGAGCAGCTCTTGTCCTTATGAATCCCTCTGACCTCTGTCTTTCTGAATCCCCTGGAACACCAAAGCAAGCTGCGTGTCGGACGCACGTTCAGGACACACTGCCACTCTTGGCATTCTAGTTGGGGACTCCGATGAGCTTGTGCCAAAGCTGGAGGGCTCAGCTGGGTCTCTTTTGACACAGTGACCGCACATGACCCCCCCACCTTTCCCCCATCCTTTTCATAAATTGCATAAAAGAGTTTTAAGGGATTATATGGGTGCCATGCAGAGGCTGCTCCTAACTAATGTCCTAAGCCCTGGGCATGGATCTGGCTTGTAATTCCTGTCCTTGCGAACACTTTCTAAAAAGGGAAAGTACCTTGGGCCACAAAATATCAAAATCCTATAGCAAAAACGTACTGCTTATGTACACAAAACCTTTGTCCACAACAACCATGGAGAGTGTTTCCCTCTCTCTCTATCTTTTGAAGGGGGAGTAATCTTTGGTTTTGATGTTTCAGATGGTGGCTCAGCTGTGTTTAAGAATTATCGGGCTTGTTTGAACCCTTTCAAGCACCACAGGATAGTTGGCACAGAACTACTTGCAATAAATTAGCCCAGAGATCAAAAAGGCGCAGATTAACCTAACGCAGGAAAACCTTTCCTATGTGGAAAGGCTGCAATGCTTTGGGGGTTTGGAGAAGTGACTACTAAAGGGGAGGTGGACATGATAAAGGTAAAGGGACCCCTGACCATTAGGTCCAGTCGTGGCCGACTCTGGGGTTGCGGCGCTCATCTCGCTTTATTGGCCGAGGGAGCTGGCGTACAGCTTCCGGGTCATGTGGCCAGCATGACTAAGCCGCTTCTGGCGAACCAGAGCAGCACACAGAAACGCCGTTTATCTTCCCGCCGGAGTGGTACCTATTTATCTACTTGCACTTTGACGTGCTTTTGAACTGCTAGGTTGGCAGGAGCAGGGACCGAGCAACAGGAGCTCACTCGGTTGCGGGGATTCGAACCGTCAACCTTCTGATCGGAAGTCCTAGGCTGTGTGGTTTAACCCACAGCGCCACCTGCATCCCTGCAGCACCACCCGTGTATTAAAATTCTGCATGAACAGGAGAAAGTGGATATTCTCCAGTGGTGCCACCCATTGAAGCGGAATGTTGGAAGATTCCGGACACTACTTCTTCATGCTGCACAGAGTTAAACTATGGAACTCCCTTCCACAAGGGGTTGTCACCAACTTTGGATGGCTTTCGAAGAGGATTGGACAGATCTGTGGAGGAGAAAGCTCTAGATGGCTACTAGCCACAATGGCGATGTTCTGTCTCTGTTGTCAGAGACATTCCGCTTCCGAATACTAGTTGCTGGAAACCCTGGGAGGGGAGAAGGCTCCTGTGCTTGGGCCACAGTTGTCAACGTTTCCTTTTTTTTTAAGGGAAATCCCCTTATTCCGAATAGGATTCCTCGCAAGAAAAGGGAAAAGTTGACAGCTATGGCTTGGGCCCAGCTTTCCCGGCTTATCACTGGGGCATCTGGTCGGCCGCTGTGAAAACAGGATGCGGGGCTAGACAGGTCTTTGGCGTGATCCACCCACCTCCTTTGTGAACATGCTTATTCACAGCCTCTTTATTGAACCAAAGACCTCGCTTGAGGACCAGAATCCAGCATGACTTCAAGATTCTTGCTCAACATCCTTAGTTCCCGGCAGTTTTAGCCAATCCCTAATTCTGGCACCAGAAGTGACTCTGTGTGTGTGTTTCCTCTTTTTAGCGCTGGGGAAAAGTACCCAAACTACTTTACGGCAGCTTTTCCTGACTCTCCAGCTTCCACCCTCCCTGGCACCTGGTTAGAGGAGAGCCTGAGCCAGGATCTTGGGTGATTGGCTAGCAATCCTGGTCGCAGTTCCAACAGATGTTTCTGCTGCTTGTGTTCACCTCTTTCCCCCACCCCCACAGCCGGTGCCAGCCTGGTCCCCATCCAGCATGTTGTCACCCGGCACTGGCAACACTGTCCTGGCTACACTTCGCTGCACGTTTTGTGAGAGAACAGCCGGGCCATGTGTTGCGAAGCAGCTCTGGGAGAAGGAACAGGGAGGGACCCATGTTCCTGGTGGGTTGGTTTGTTTGTTTTCGAAGGCTTCCTTCCCAAAAATTAGTTGGGCCCTTAAGCCGTGTCAGGATCTGGGTGGGCTGCAGGTACAGGGATATTGGGGAGGGGAGCTAGCAGGCTGCTCTCCAGAAAGGACTGCTCTGTGGGTGGAATAGATGGTTGAAATATGGTTGCTTTTTTGCGTATGTGAAATATACTCTGAGTCGAGAGTGGATTTCATGCTCTTTATTCAGCTCATAGTGGTGAGGAGGAATGAAAGTTCCCCCAAAGTATCTGCTTTATATACATTATTTACACAATGGGCTGCACGTGATTGGCTAATTCCAGGATTCTCCTGTAGGCCAATCAGGTTGTGGATTCACTTCCATCTGGAGCCGGATTGGGTGGCTCCTGCGGACCAGTCATACTGATGCATTGTTCTAGGACCAATCAGACTGCTGCATTCTGAATCCTATTGTTCTAGGACCAATCAGACTGCTGCATTTTGGGTCCTATTGTTCTAGGACCAATCAGACTGCTGCATTTTGGATCCTCTTCAACTCAGTACATAACAGTATGTGTGGCTCCTTAGCACTTCCTGCTTTAGAGAGCTTAAAAACCAGTGTTTCCCAATCTTTTTGTGGCCACTGCGAGCTTAAAAACCAGTGTTTCCCAATCTTTTTGTGGCCACTGCTCCCTTGGTTCCATGAACTCATCCCTCTACCCTATAAAGAGCATTGTTCATAATAGCAACTTACACAATTTACTAAGGAAGATAAATAAAATGCAAAACAGTAACAAGGAATTGCTCATCTATTATATCTAATTATAGCTACTTAGTTTAATTGAGTTGACAAAATGGAACTTAATCAGTGGTACCAGCTTTTCGAAGTCTGATGGTCATGTGCATTTCCAGTGCCCCCAGGTAATCTCACCACTCCCCCAGGGGATAATACTGTCCCCTTTGGGAACCACTGCCTTAAACCCTTGCATTTGACTATGAGTTTGAGGCTTCGTCAGGCTTCTCCCACCACCCAACTTGCTTCACTCCAGATGTTTTCTGCTACATTTCCCATCAGCCCCAGCAAGTGCAGCCCACGTCCAGGGATGTTATGGCCAACTACCTCTGGAGTGGGGGTGGTCACCAGCTTGGGGAAGGCTGAAGCAGACCTTTCATACTGGGCAATTGGGACTTCACTGCAAGAAGGGGCATGCAAGCTTGAAAGCCAGCTTTTAATTTTGAACGAGGTTGGTTTTGAAAATGGGGCACGCCATGCAAAACCTTAGTTACGTTAAAGTTGCAGCAAAACTCTTGTTGTGTGGAGTGCTGCTATTCAATAGTCCAACCACTCTGATCCATTCCCTAATCTTCTCCCTTTGTATCAGGTTTTTCATCCCTGCTAAGGATGCTTAGTCCTCACTCGTTCTGCCCGGACACTGAGGTCCAGCGCCGAGGGCCTTCTGGCGGTTCCCTCACTGAGAGAAGCCAAGTTACAGGGAACCAGGCAGAGGGCCTTCTCGGTGGTGGCACCCGCCCTGTGGAACGCCCTCCCTCCAGATGTCAAAGAGAAAAACAACTACCAAACTTTCAGAAGATATCTGAAGGCAGCCCTGTTTAGGGAAGCTTTTAATGTTTAATAGGTTATTGTATTTTAGTGTTCTGTTTTTTTTTTTATAAGATATTTATTAAGATTTTTTAAAATATTACAATGAAAATGAGAAAAGAAAAAAAAGAAAAAGAAAAAAGAAATGGCAAAAATACAAAATAAAAATAGTTAAAAACACACAGATTTTCCATTACTTATTTTCCTTTGACTTATTTCCCGGACCTCCTCATACCTCCCTTTTCTGTATTCCACTTCATTCTGTTGGTTCAGCAAATCCTTTAAAGGTAATAATATTAAATTTTTACCTATTTATAACCCTTTTTTTCATATTCCCTTAAAGCATTACAGCTGGAAACCACTTAATTACTATCCTACATCATTCTAACATTCATTAATTTTACAATATTTCTGTAGATAATCTTTGAATTTCTTCCAATCTTCTTCCACCGACTCTTCTCCCTGGTCTCGGATTCTGCCAGTCATTTCTGCCAGTTCCATATAGTCCATCAACTTCATCTGCCATTCTTCCACAGTGGGTAAATCTTGTGTCTTCCAATACTTTGCAATGAGTATTCTTGCTGCTGTTGTGGCATACATAAAAAAAGTTCTGTCCTTCTTTGGCACCAATTGGCCGACTATGCCTAGGAGAAAGGCCTCTGGTTTCTTCAAGAAGGTATATTTAAATACCTTTTTCAGTTCATTATATATCATTTCCCAGAAGGCCTTAATCCTTGGGCACGTCCACCAAAGGTGAAAGAATGTACCTTCAGTTTCTTTACATTTCCAGCATTTATTGTCGGGCAAATGATAGATTTTTGCAAGCTTGACTGGGGTCATGTACCACCTGTATATTATTTTCATAATATTCTCTCTTAGGACATTACATGCCGTAAACTTCATACCTGTGGTCCATAACTGTTCCCAGTCAGCAAACATAATATTATGTCCAACATCTTGTGCCCATTTAATCATAACAGATTTCACCGTTTCATCCTGAGTATTCCATTTCAACAGCAAGTTATACATTCTTGACAAATTCTTAGTTTTGGGTTCTAACAGTTCTGTTTCTGATTTTGATTTTTCCACCTGGAAGCCAATTTTCTTGTCCAAATTATATGCCTCCATTATCTGATAATAATGAAGCCAGTCTCGCACTTTATTTTTTAGTTTCTCAAAACTCTGCAGTTTCAATCTATCTCCATCTTGTTCCAAAATTTCCCAATATTTCGGCCAATTGGCCTCCATATTGAGCCTTTTCAGAGCTTTCGCTTCCATCGGTGACAGCCACCTTGGAGTTTTGTTTTCCAATAAATCCTTGTATCTTATCCAAACATTAATCAGTGCTTTCCTGACAATATGGTATTTAAATGCTTTATGCGCTTTGACCTTGTCATACCACAGATATGCATGCCATCCAAATACATTGTTAAAACCTTCTAAGTCCAAAATGTCTGTGTTTTCAAGAAGTAGCCATTCTTTCAACCAGCAAAAAGCTGCTGATTCATAGTAAAGTTTAAAGTCTGGCAGGGCAAATCCACCCCTTTCCTTTGCATCAGTTAATATCTTAAATTTTATTCTGGGCTTCTTGCCCTGCCAGACAAATCTAGAAATATCTCTCTGCCACTTCTTGAAACAGTCCATCCTGTCCACAATTTGCAATGTTTGAAACAAAAACAGCATTCTAGGCAATACATTCATTTTTATCACAGCAATACGACCCAACAGTGAAAGCTTCAAATTTGACCAGATTTCTAAATCTTTTTTCACTTCCGTCCAACATTTTTCATAATTATCTTTAAATAAGTTCCCATTTTGGCTGTCATATTAATCCCCAGGTATTTCACTTTCTTAACCACAGTCAGACCTGTCTCATTCTGAAACCTCTCTCTTTCAATCGGTGTTAAATTTTTCTCTAAAACCTTAGTTTTTAACTTATTCAGTTTAAATCCTGCCAGTTGACCAAATTCTTGAATTAGTTCTAAAACCCTTTTAGTACTAGATTCTGGCTCCTGTAACGTCAATACTAAGTCATCTGCAAATGCTCTCAGTTTGTACTGTTTGGCTCCGACCTGTATACCTTTGACCAACCGGTCCCTTCTAATCATATTCAGCAGAACCTCCAGGACCGATATAAAAAGCAGTGGGGAGATTGGGCACCCCTGTCATGTCCCTTTTTCTATCTTAAATTCTTCCGTCACCACCTTATTTACAATTAATTTAGCCTTTTGTTCAGAGTATATTGCACCTATACCATTTTCAAAACCTTGGCCTACCCCCATCCCCTGTAGGTTCTTCTTCATGAAGCTCCAAGAGATGTTGTCAAAGGCTTTCTCCGCGTCCACAAATATCAGAACTGCTTTAGTATTTATATTCACTTCTAGTTTTTCCAAAATATCAATTATATTTCTCAAATTATCAGACAAGTGTCTTCCTGGGAGAAAGCCCGCTTGGTCTTTATGGATCTCTTCCATCAATACTTTTTTCAATCTCTTGGCCAGAATGTCCGCAAAAATTTTGTAATCCACATTAAGTAACGATATAGGGCGGTAGTTCTTAAGCTGAGTCTTTTCAGTCTCTGTTTTCGGTATAAGTGTAATGTACGCCTCTTTCCACGACTCTGGTGCCCTTTTCCCTTCCAATATTTCATTACAGACTTCCTTCAAAGGTTGTAATAGCCACTCTTTCAAAGATCTATAATATCTAGAAGTCAGCCCATCCGGTCCTGGAGATTTGCCCAATTGCATATTTTGAATGGCACCTTCTACTTCCTGTTCAGATATTCTATAGTTCAACATTAATTTGCTTTCTTGGGAGATTTTTTGTAGTCCATTTGTCTTCAAAAATTTGTCTATGTCCATTTCTTTCTGTGGCCCTTGTGTGTATAATTGTTTAAAGTACCTCTGGAAACAGTTTCTAATCTCAATTGGGTTATGTATATTCTTTCCTTCCACTTCTAAGTTTGTGATAGTATTTAATTTTTGTCCTTTTTTCATTTGCCAGGCCAGCAATTTCCCACATTTATTAGCTGATTCAAATGTTTTTTGTCTCATTTGTTTAATTTTCCATTCTATTTCCCGATTTATCATTTCCATATATTGTACTTGATATAATTTTATTTCTCTCAAAATCTCCTGGTTTTGCTCTGTTTCTTCTCACTCTCTTTTATTTTCTCCAAAATTTTATCTTTCTTCTCATTTTGACTTCTCTTCTTTATTGCATTCTGTTGTGTTCTGTTGGAAGCCGCCCAGAGTGGCTGGGGAAACCCAGCCAGATGGGCGGGGTATAAATAATAAATTATTATTATTTATTACTGGGTTTTTAAAAACCCGTTTTCCCAAGGGTTTGGTTCATTTTTACTCAAACTGCTGAGTTTCCACAAGCCTGCTGCTGCCTTCCTCTTTATGCATGGATGGTGCTGTTAAGGCTATTTAAGGAATGGCACACACACACACCGTGGACATTGGAAATAGCGGAAGTGATATTACACACCCCTTGGCATTCACGGATATGGCGTACATGATGGCAGGTCGTTGCTTGAGGCCGTGTTGTGTCTGAGCCTCAAGATCACTGACGTGGGTCGCCTTCTTCTCTTCCCCAAAGGTTGACTGGGAATGAACCCCTGACCATCCTCCCTCTGACTTCAGAAATGGAGGAAGCTGCCGTCAAGGCCCATTACAAAGTCTGTGACCGCCTGAAACTAGAGAAGAAGCAGCGGAGGATGTGCCGGCGAGATCCCGGTGTGGCCGAGACCCTCATGGAGGCCATCAGTATGAGCGCCCTTGAGTGCCAGTACCAGTTCCGCTTTGAGCGGTGGAACTGCACCCTCGAGGGGCGCTATCGGGCCAGCCTTCTGAAGAGAGGTGAGCAGTCGGAGGAGGGAGGCAGTGGAATGGGAGTGGGGGGGCCTCTGGACCCCTCCAGGTATCTCTGTCTGGCTCTCAGTGCTCTCACAGCTTGGGGGTTGGTGGTGGGACAATGAGTGGTCAAAGGGAGAAGAGGGAACAGACTAGGAGGAGGAGGTAACAGAAGCTGCAGAGGCAACAGGGCTTAGTGAGCTGGGAGTCTGTGGTAGAGAGCAGTCCGGAATCAGAGGCTGAAGCTGAAGCAGGAGAGAAGGTGGCCAAGAGGCAGAGATGAGTCTGACTGGTGAGGAATCATGGGTGTCTCCCTCTCCTGCTGCAACAAGCTCCCCTCTCCCCTAATCTCGCAGGGGATTAAAGGGTTGAGGAGACATCACCTGACTCACCATGTTGAGGAAGATTGGGAGAAGCTACTCTAAGCAAAAGCTGGTTCCTGTTGCGTGCATGGAGAATACTCTTTTTTCATGATTCTGGCTTTGTCTGCCATTTAGAGGGGGGCAGAAGCTAGACAGTGCATAAATGTCTCACCTTCAGTTATTAGAAAACCTACATTAGTCAGCCTTTTCTAGCTTATGGAATTTCATTTTCAGCAAACACTGTCCTAATGCTTCCGTGCACACTCTGTGAGTCACAAGGATTATAATAATAATAATTTATTACTTATACCCTGGACCTCCCCAACCACTATGGGCAGCTCCCAACAGAATATTTAAAACACGATCAAACATTAAAAACTTCCCAAACAGGGCTGCCTTCAGATGTCTTCTAAAAGTCAGGTAGTTGTTTATTTCCTTGACATCTGATGGGAGGGCGTTCCACAGGGAGGGTGCCAAGACCAAGAAGGCCCTCTGCCTGGTTCCCTGTAACCTCACTTCTCGCAGGGAGGGAAATGCCAGAAGGTCCTCAGAACTGGACCTCAGTGTCCGGGATGAACGATGGGGGTGGAGATATACAGTGAGGATTTTAAAAGATGTAAACCCAAACCCGTGTGTGTGTGTTTGTAGCTCTGTAGGCTTAACTGGTGCCATCCTCCTCTGGGTAACGATGCCATTGTCCTTTGCAGGTTTCAAGGAGACAGCCTTCCTTTATGCCATCTCTTCGGCAGGACTCACACATGCCATGGCCAAGGCCTGCAGTGCCGGGCGGATGGAGCGATGCACCTGCGACGAGGCCCCCGACCTAGAGAACCGGGAGGCCTGGCAATGGGGTGGCTGCGGCGACAACCTCAAGTACAGCAACAAGTTTGTCAAAGAATTCCTGGGGAAGAAGTCCAACAAGGACCTGCGAGCCAGGGTGGACTTCCACAACAACCTAGTCGGCATGAAGGTGAGGCTGTGTGAGTGATGGAGGCGATAGTTGTTATTATTATTATTATTATTATTATTATTATTATTATTATTATTTCTTCTTCTTCTTCTTCTTCTTGAATGATTGGATTTATATACAGTGGTACCTCTGGTTACGTACTTAATTCGTTCCAGAGATCCGTTCTTAACCTGAAACTGTTCTTAACCTGAAGCACCACTTTAGCTAATGGGGCCTCCTGCTGCTGCTGTGCCGCCGGAGCACGATTTCTGTTCTCATCCTGAAGCAAAGTTCTTAACCCGAGGTACTATTTCTGGGTTAGCGGAGCCTGTAACCTGAAGTGTATGTAACCTGAGGTACCACTGTACCGTCCTATACCTGGAGGTCTCAGGGCAGTTCACAGAAAAGATCAACAGAAAAACTACAATATATATAATTAACATAAAAACAACAACCCAATAACAACCTTCTCCCAAGACAGAGCCACCCTTTAAAAGGGCATAGCATGTCAATCAGATCAACCAAAGGTCTGGTTCTTGCCTGACACCTAAAGGTGTATAATGAAGGCACCACGTGAACTTCCCTGGGGAGAGCATTCCACAGATGGGGAGCCACTGGAGAGAAGGCCCTGTTCTCGTGTTGCCACCTTCCAGACCTCTCGAGGAGGGGGCACATGAAGAAGGGCCTCAGAAGATGATCACAGGGTCTGGGTAGGTTCCTATGGAGAGAAGCAGTCCTTGGGTTGTTGTGGTCCTGATACTGCCAACATGGATAGCATTAAAAGAGGATTAGACAAATTCATGGAGGAGAAGGCTATCAATGGATTCTAGCCATGATGGTTTCCAAGGTCAGAAGCAGTAATGCTACTGAATTCCAGTTCCTAGGAATCACAGGTGCTCAAGTCCTGCTTGCAGGTATCTTATTGGTCAGTGTGGTTCTCCCCACTCTCTAGACCAGCGGTTCTCAACCTGTGGGTCCCCAGATGTTGTTGGACTACAACCCCCATCATCCCTGAGCTCTGGCCTTGCTAGCTATGGGTGATGGGAGTTGTAGTTCAACAACATCTGGGGACCCACAGGTTGAGAAAGGCTGCTCTAGACAGAGTTGGCAGGTCAGGTTTTGCATCAAAGGCCAATTCTCCCCTTGCCTTTGAGGTGATGCTTTGGAGAGAACTTTGTAGTGTTCCCAAATGGGACTTCTTGCAGGAAAAGAACAAGTACTATGGAAATCTGTTGCAGTTCAAGTGGGGAGAATGAAAGGGATCGCACTCCAACAACTCAAGAATCTGATCATTCACCTTATTTCCACCCCGGCCCTGCTGTCTAACCCTCCAAAAAAAGTGGTGTCCTGTGTCGGAAAGGCCTTGTTGCCACTTCGGCTTTCCCAACAAGTGCAGTTGCACCCCAAACTTAAAGGCTGCTATAAGCTGGTTGAAGTCACTGAGATTCTGTTTCAGTGCAAACAAAGAGAGCCTCCACTGGGTTGGGGGAACTGATCACGGTAAGCTGACACTAATAAGATTTGGGTTTGAGCAGTGTGTTAATCAGACCTGAGAAGATTTGCAGGAGTGTTGCTATGGGAACGGCTTTGGGGCGTGGGCATGGGTGTCTGTGCAGCTTTTCTGAGACAGAGAGCTGTCAGAAATGTTTTGTGCATGCACATTGAGCAGGGCAGATCTAGAATCTGCAGGTTCTTGCAGAACAGAAAAGCTGGCCTTTCTGACAAGGATCTTGATTGGGTTTCTGTCCTATTTCCCCCCTTCCTAGCACAGCCTTTCTTGGCTTAGTGTCCTCCTCCAGATGTTCTGGACCACTGGCTGGGATGAATGGGAATTGTGGGCCAAAGCATCTTGAGGGGTCCAGATAGGGAAGGCTGGCCTCAAAGCTCAGGACTTGTGTGGATGTGGAGCCTGTCCTATATGAGGGTAGGCTAGGTGAGAAGAGTGACCAGCCCAAGCTCACTTGGTGGGCTTCATGGATTTGAACCCTGGTCTCTCAGGACCAGTTTTGATGCTATTACCCGTATACCATGCTGGTTCCTCCCCACCTAGCTCCTTAACTGTGGAACTAGGACCCAGGTGACCCTATACCAGTAACCCCTGTCTCCCCACACTTCTGTGGGAGTATGGCAGGCGGGGGTGGGGAGCGGTAGTATGTACAGAACACTTTTCTCTGAGGATTTTGGCTCTTTGTTGGTATTAAAAAGGCAAGTTCTTAAGCTTACAGAGTGATGCTTCCAAGTGGGCTGGACTTCTCTGGGTTAAATTACCAGATGGATGTATGAATAGACTTTCCTTGGGTATCCTGCATAGCTCCCAGCCTATGACTAGCCAGAGAGACAGATAACAAGTGCTCAATAGAGTTTATTCTAAGTTTCCCTCCAGCACAATTCTCCATTCCAAATCTGTTTCCTTAGCCCTGCGGCTGCCATGCGATGGGCCCATGATGGCTTGGTGAACCATGCCCTGTTGGCGTCTTGCTCTGCTTAGTTAGTGGCCAGGCCCCATCCCACTTCAAATGTTTATCTGTTAACAGAACTTTCCCTGTTCAAAGAATACTGGGCATTGTCTCTTGAGGGGACTGAGGAATTCTCTGGCTCTGTAACTTCACACACAACTACAGTGGTACCTTGGGTTACATTCGCTTCAGGTTACAGGCTCCGCTAACCCAGAAATAGTACCTCGGGTTAAGAACTTTGCTTCAGGATGAGAACAGAAATTGCACGGCGGCGGCGCGGCAGCAGCGGGAGGCCCCATTAGCTAAAGTGGTGCCTCAGGTTAAGAACAGTTTCAGGTTAAGAATGGACCTCTGGAACAAATTAAGTACGTAACCAGAGGTACCACTGTATGACTCCCAGGTGATAATTAGGGAGTTGATGTCAATTTCTCTAAGCTTAAATTTGGTTCTCCACATTACCATGTAATTTATTTTTTAAGTCCTAAAAATTCACCAGCCTTTGGGGGCAAATTCCTCCTAGAACCACCCGTTCGTAACGTTGCCTAAAACGACCCTTTTGCAAAGCTGTTTCCTGGAATAGAATGCATTTTTTGTAAGTTTTCACTTTTTACCTCCAACATATGCATTTCTATGGATGTTACTTGGCTGGAAAGCAACATTGCAAAATTCGGAGAAGTGTGCATTTCCAAGCGTGGCTGTGGATTTTTTGGTTCTCGTATAGTTTCGGGGAGTGCAGATCTGGTAGGTTTGCCATTAAAGGTTAGCTGCATCAAATGGTCTTCCCCATCTTTGTGACGGTTGAGAAATACGCTCTAGAAATAGGCAGGTCTGTTGGGCCCTCTGAAAGTGTCTTCTCCAGTGCCCTGGCTTGGTGGTCTCTCAGCGGTCTGGAATGTTGTGTTTTCCATTACACACACACACTTGCTGCGCTTCTGATCGTAACGGCTCTCCTGAGGCTCAGTAGACGGGTTTCTCCCTCCCGACCCTTTGAGCTATTGGCAGGCGGGATTGCTTGTTGCTTTGGGGACAAGGGGAACCTTTTTCCTGACCCCGCGCCGGAGAATTTCTGAGTGACGCAAGTCTTCCAATGCCACGCTTGCCGTCCAGCCCACCCCTTTGCCGCCGCTTTAAAAATTTGCTTCCCGGTGAGGATTTCATTTCTCCCTTTTTCACACCCACCTCAGCAGTGTCTCTTTGCCCCAGAAGAGTGCAAGAATCGCCCTCTTTGACCCTCTTGCACCCATTTCATGCCTCGCTCAAGCGCTTACGATATGACCTCAATGCTGGTGACAAGGCCAGCTTGTCTGGCACGGGGGGTTGAGGTAATTAGCCAGAAGGACTTGGGCAAGCTCCTTCTTTTTCTTTCTGGGTGAGGGGAAAAAAACCCCCAAGCCTAAGAATTCTGCAGCTTATATTAAAAAAAGAAAATGAAAGCGTCCCCCCTGGCTCCTGCCACATCCATCCCAGTTCATTCAACTATTCTTGGGAATGGGATAGTGCAGAAAGAAGCAGGAGTGAGAAACCAAAGACCTCTCTCTCTCTCTCTCTCTCCCTCCCTCCCTCCCTCCCTCCCTCCCGGCCTCCCATGTTCCAAGGTTGCTAGAAGATTTTCATGTATATTAAAAACGAGCTGCTGTATAATTCCAGCAATGCCCCCCCTTCTCTTCTGCATATGGTACCTTCCCCCTCCCCTGAAAAACAACAACTCCCCTCTATTGCAATTCTCCCTTTTGTGTCCCATTAATGAAAAGTCAGAGTGTTAGCACACTTGATTTTGTTCCACCAGGCCAGAGTTAAGTGATGTTTTAATTAAATCTGCCTCTCCGCCCCCCCCCCCGGCCTCTTGCCCATGTTTCTCAGCAAAGTATCATTAAGCATAACTTTCTGACTACCTCTCCGGAGCGTTGCTAAGTTCCTTAATCCCCCAAAGGGCTGACCCCTTCTTTCTTTCTTTCTCGTTCCCTTCCACTCCACCTCCCCCCCCCCCCGGTGAGGTATGTCTGTTCAAGCGTGTCTTACAAATCTGAGGGGCACCATGAAAGGGGAGGCTGTTACCCTGGGCAGGATAATATCCATGTTTGCCCTTCCCAGTCTTGCTGGCTTCATCAGAAGAGGAGGAGGAGGAGGAGGAGGAGAGCCTTCTGGTATCAGGTCAAGGGCCCATCTAGTCCATCTTCCTGTTCTCACAGGGGCTGACCAGATGCCCCTTATGGGAAACCCACAAGCAGGATTCGACCAGAAGAGCCCTCTGCCCTCCTGCGGTTTCCATCAGCTGGTACTCAAAAGCGTTGCTGCCTCTGACCGTGGAGGAAGAGCCACTGACAGCCCTCTCCTCTATGAATTAGTTGAATTGTCTTTGAATTTCATCCAAAGTGTGGGTGCTCCCACGAAAATACTGACTTCTTACAAAAGAGGAGCAAGTATTCTAAGAGAATGGAAATCAAATGAATTATACCAGTTAAATGAATGGTCAAGACATTGGGGGCGGGATAACTTTGCAAGCCCTGCTTTTGAGCTTCCCCAGAGACATCCGGTTGGTGACCAGTGCTGGATTTACGTATACAGTGGTGCCTCGCAAGACGAAATTAATTCGTTCCGCGAGTTTTGTCGCCTTGCGATTTTTTTCGTCTTGCGAAGCACGGTGTCGGGAAAGTTTTGGAAAAGCTTCAAAAATCACCAAAGTCTTTAAAAACCTCAAAAAAGGCTACCACACCGCGTTCTATGAGTTGCTCCTCGAAGTCAAGTCGCAACTGTATTAACGGTGTTAAGAAAAAGGAAACAAACTTGCATGACGTTTCCATCTTGCGAAGCAAGCCCATAGGGAAAATCGTCTTGCGAAGCAGCTCAAAAAACAAAAAACCCTTTCGTCTAGCGAGTTTTTTGTCTTGCAAGGCATTCGTCTTGCGAGGTACCACTGTACGCTAAACAAGCTTAGGGCCCCACTCTCTTGGGACCCCCCCCCAAAAAAAATTTAAAGGAATAGAAACTGGATGTACATTTCCAAAATACAAGATAAAAAACAAATAAAAACCTACATGCAGCAACAGTGTTTTGTGTTGTGTAGGCTCCTATGATGTAAGTCAGGGCCCCCGCCTGCTAGCCTGCTCCCTAAAATATCACTGGTTTGCTCATTTCTGTATATAGGGTACCTACATTCTGCATATGCAAATGGCTTTAGGGAGTGCCTGACGTGCTCTGGTCCATGGGGTCACGAAGAGTCGGACACGACTAAACAACAACAACCACCTGTTAGGTCCATAAATTACCATATAGCATATATTCAACACAAAAAACTGTGGCAATTTGTTGTTGACGGGGACAGCTGGACATATAAAGGGCCCCATTACCTTCAGTAGCTTAGGGTATGGGTAAGCAAACTAAGGCCCAGGGGCTGGATCTGGCCCAATTGCCTTCTAAATCCAGCCCGCGGATGGTCCGGGAATCATCGTGTTTTTACATTAGAATGTGTGCTTTTATTTAAAATGCATCTCTGGGTTATTTGTGGGGCACAGGAATTCGTTCATTTCCCCCCTCCAAAATCTAGTCTGGCCCCCCACAAGGTCTGAGGGACGGTGGACTGGCCCCCTGCTGAAAATGTTTGCTGATCCCTGGCTTAGGGCCTCATCCAACCTAAATCCGGCCCTGTTGGTGACTGTGAGAATAGGATGCTAGACGTAATGGCTCATTGACGTGATCTAGCAAAGGCTATGCTCCTCTTCTCATGTGTAGAGTTCTGGGAACCTCTTGTCAATGTTAACAGAGAACACTTGTCTTCGTAGCTTTTAGAAGCGTTCTTTTTAAAAAGGAAAGAGGGCACAGTTCATTTGCCTGGAAGCCTGAACTCAGTTGCTCCCCACAGCACCATTTTGCTGCCGGCTCGCTTGCCTTGCCCATCATTAACGCTCAGTTCCTTACCTGCAGGTCATCAAAGCTGGCGTCGAGACCACCTGCAAGTGCCACGGCGTCTCTGGATCCTGCACTGTCCGGACATGCTGGCGGCAGCTCTCCCCCTTCCACGAGATTGGCAAGCAGCTGAAGCAGAGGTACGAGATGGCCCTCAAAGTGGGCAGCACGACCAACGAGGCCACGGGCGAGGGGGACATCTCCCCGCCCAAGAAGTCCATCCCGGGCCACGGCGACCAAATCCCACGGACTACGGACCTCGTCTACATTGACGACTCGCCCAGCTTCTGCCTGGTGAGCCGCTATTCGCCCGGCACGTCGGGCAGGAAGTGTTACAAGGACAAGAACTGTGAGAGCATCTGCTGCGGCCGGGGGCACAACACCCAGAGCCGCGTGGTGACCAGGCCCTGCCAGTGCCAGGTCCGCTGGTGCTGCTACGTGGAGTGCAAACAGTGTACGCAGAGGGAGGAGGTCTACACGTGCAAGGACTGATGTGGTGCACGAGAGGGGTCTTGCACACCAGCCGATTGTCTTTGCTGATGACGGGAGAGGGCCCACCCAGGGAGGTGAAACAGGGTTTGAAAGGGTGTTTTTCACGGTTGACTTGAGAAGCGATGCCGAGATGGTGTAAGCACTTTGTAGGGTACAGGTGACCCCCCCAACTCTTGCCTTCTTGTTTCCTCGACCTTCTGCCCCCTTCTCTGCAAACCCAGCTGACGCTTCTGGAGACAAGTGCCTATTGCACGGAGTCCGTGTCAATTGTGCGCTGTTGCGAAAAATGCAACAAAATAATTTGTGGTGACTGAGATGGGATCCCTAGCGGTTTTCCCTCATCACTGACCTTCACGAAACTTTGGCTACATCAGGCATTCTCTTTTGGGTAGAGAACCTTCTGGCCTGTAATCTGGATTGTCCTATTTGTTCCATGGCTGCCTTGAGATTCATGGTGAGGAACGGAAAAAAAGCACCACCCCGTTTTATGAAGAATTCGATACCGAAAGCGTATCAAGGGAAGGGGTGGTGATGTCGGACTTCAGCACCTCTTTAAAGGAGGAGAGTCAAAGTTTAAAAAGTTACATACTGGGATCTCCTAAAATAGGATGTTTCAATGTGGCCTGCTTGATGGAAGGCGGTTGTGGTTCCTCAACGTGGAGGGTTTGGTTTGACCACCTCAACTTTGAAGCAGACATTGTGAGATTTCCTTCCAGATTTCAAGACGTCCCATTGCATTGCCCCACTTCAATCCCCCTCTCACTTCTTGTCACCTTCATGATCTACTTTTGTAAATGATGAAAACCACTAGAGGCCTTCTTAAACCTTCCCAGGGACACACCAGCACTCTATAACTCCTTATTATTACTGTTTTTATTTTGTACCTCTTATTGCTCCAAAACTCACCCTGTGGATGCTGCCTTAAATTCCAGTACGTATTGAAATCCTAACTTCTGGACATGCAAGTTGCCTTCCTGGTTTTATGGAGAAACCCTGTTGCCTTATAGGCTACAATGCTGCTTTGACTTTTCCTCGTAAGCCGTTCTTGACCGGATCGCACAACCCAACTTACTCTACATCTCTTCGGATCTCATTCCAGTTACACTCAACAGCAATAGTGGTTTATACCGGCACAGATCTCTGTAATGATCTTTGTAACATTTCCCTCCTGAAGTCTCTAGATTGAGGCATCATGCATTTTAGGAATCGAGTACAACAGCAGTGCAAATATTGGGTTCTGAGTGACTGACTGGCAACCATCAAGAGGGGAAGGGAAGCCAGAAAAGAACCAACAGCAGTGACCAAAACCAAAGGGTGGTCTGGGCTACTTGCGATTCTTCCATTGCTTTTTAGAATTGGAACGTTACAAATCTGATGACTTGGCTGCGACGATTTTCCTCCTTCAACAATACTACTTGGATCAGAAGCGGCTAGCTAACTTCTTGGCAAAGTGCCCACTGTAGGCAGTGATCAGCATTTCTGATTCTCCAGTAGTAGCATTTTTTTAAAAAAACTTTTTTTTTTTTTAACCTGTTGACCTGGTTTTCAGTGGGGAGCTGGATAAGAAAAAAACCTTCTGCATGGTTTCCGTTTGTGTGCCTGGGGCTGCCCAATCTTCGAAGGATGCCCTCTCTATCTTTTTTTCCTTTACTGCCGCTTCTCTAAAATAATAATAAAAAATAGTAGCCACTCGCCTCGTATCTAAGCTATATTATTGAGCATCTACTGGGAGGGGATGGATTTGACTGGCTTTGTATACTGTCAGATTGGAAAACTGATTGAGGGTGGTCAAGAGGCAAGGACTGCTTTTGCTGGTCCAGGATTCTGCAAAATTGGAAGACGGTACTTCTTGTCCATCTTTTTGAAGGCCAGATGAGACCGGTTGCAACAGATGTTGAACCTCAAATACACCTATTCCCCTTCCTCTCTGCCCTGGTGGCTCTCCATGCAACAGACTCCTCAATCTGAACTGTCCTTGGGTGTCACACCAGATGGACCAGTCCTGAAGTTCTGTGCAAATTGGTTTAAGAAAAGGCTGAATAGAAACCTATTATTCAATGTGGATATATATAAATATATATATATATGCGCCTAAATATAAATATGGAACATTTATTTATTAAGCCTTTCAGAAGTACCTTCTTATGGTTTCAATGTGGTATTATGTCCAGTCCTCTCTTGAGCATGCTTGATCTCTCCTTCCCACCTTGTTTTGCACATACACATAACTTTATCCAAATCATTACTTCTTTGACAAAATTTAAGATGCATGCCGCATGCCACATTCTCCAGATTTTCTTCTTGTGTGTGGGATCTGGACTACTCAGCTCAGTCCTAGCTCACTGGAAGAATGGATTGCAAATAGTCAGGGAGGAAAGTTTAGGCCAGTCCACATTTTTTCAGTGAAGTGACCTGAATTTACACCCGCTGGGTTTGATGTGCGACTTGGAACATAATTTTCCTTTGGATCTTGCCCGTCTCCAAATTGGGGGAAAAAATGTATTTCCAGATGCAAAAATGGGGTAGAACCAAACAGATATAGGGACTGATTCTTAAGAATTTGATATGAGGTAGAGCAGGCACAGGCAAACTCGGCCCTCTAGATGTTTTGGGACTACAACTCCCATGATCCCTAGATAACAGGACCAGTGGTCAGGGATGGTGGGAATTGTAGTCCCAAAACATCTGGAGGGCCGAGTTTGCCTATGCCTGGGCTATGGGTACTGACTCATCCATGCCTGATCTCGCTATGGTACCTTAACTATTACAGTTATGCTCCATTCTAAACTGGGGGCAGGGCCAGACTGAGCTATTCTGCTGCCCCAGGTGAAACCTGTTTGAGTGTGTTGAGGTGTGGAGGGCCACCATTTATGTTTTTCTCCCTAGGGAGTGTTTCCCAACTTGCAATTGGCAAGAACGAGTGTATAATCTGGGAAACTTTTTGCCAAAGACACTGTGACCCCAAAGATCTGTGTTGAAGAGGAAGTGAGGGGATTTCTTCCCCCCCTTTCCGAGCCGACAACTTTGCCTGTTGCCCTGTGCAGCCCCCATGATTGGGGTAGCCTTGTGCCTTCCTGGGCCTGTCCCCCTTATCAGCTGTAGATGACCTTGCTTTCTGGATCTTTGCCCAGGCTGGCTGATGAAAGGCAGACATCCTTATACACACACACACACACACACACACACACACCAGTTTCTTGCTTTT
This sequence comes from Podarcis pityusensis, assembly GCF_964106645.2. NCBI lineage: Eukaryota > Metazoa > Chordata > Lepidosauria > Squamata > Lacertidae > Podarcis > Podarcis pityusensis. The sequence continues at coordinate 6,036,839 of NC_138037.1, read as the reverse complement.
GCTGGGGTTCCTCTCTTGTGAAACCATCCTGATTGAGACCAGCGTGCAATGAATTGGCTTTAAGTTAAGTGGAAGAAGGGGTAGCCCCACCTTGAGTGCTATTGGCTAGGTGATAGTCTTAATGGCTGTAGCTCAGTGGCAGAGCAGTTGCTTTGCCTGCACAAGATCCCAGGTTCCATCCTCAATATCTCCAGGTCAGGCTGGAAAAAGTTCCAGTCTGATACTTGGCAGACAATACTGAGCTAGTTTCACTCAATGGATTGCCGCTGGTGATAAACCTGGCTGTAAGGAATCAAACCCTTGTAATGGATGCCACTGTGGTATTTTGCCATGGAGATCTGGCTAAATGTTGTGTTCACCGGAAAACAAAAAGTGTGAATGGGCTTTTTCTTTCTTTGACATCTTGCCCGTATGGGTAGGATGGCGCTGTAGCTGACTGTAGGAACCCAGCTTTGCTGCAAATATTGATATGCCAGTTTGAACTGGAGTTGGGGGAACCCGCAAAATGCCCGCATTCTATTGCAAAAACGTTCTCAAAACGTGGGGGAAACCATCACTGGTCCTGTGCAATTTAAAAAGGAGCAAATCTCTGGGCTCACTTAGGACTTCCTGTAGAAATCTGCATAGGATCACAGCCCTAAATTATATTGCATCTCAAAGTTGGTCAGCCTCTAACTGGGTGGCAAATTTGAGTGTACCATCAAAGACAATCCTGTGAATTGTTACTCCTCAGTAAGCCCTATTGAGATACTTGCACAAGTAAGTGTGCATTGGACTGCAGCTTCAAATTAGTAATTTTACCCCCAGTAAAGGGGAAGGAGGGATTCTGCATTTTCTGCCTCCAACACCAAAATGTCTTAGGCCCCAAATCCTGGATGGATTTCCCTTGTGGGTGAAAATGTGTCAACCTTCTGAACTGAGAGCATTGCAGTAGTAAAAGGCCAACTTTTTAGGACTTCAGATAGGCAGAATAGTGAAATTGCAGGTGTACATTCTGGGAATGTGGCCCCCATTTTTTTGTACATGCTTGCCTTGTTGAAACCTTGTCCCAGATCACACATCACAGTAAACCACAGTCAGCGATTTTGCATGAACACACCTATTCTTGCGTACAGAGGAAAAGGGTCATGACTCCTTGCCTAGTGTTATGTCTAAACCAGGGACTGTGGTGTATCTCAAACAAACCATAATTGGCTACAGATCATGGTTTGCTTGGGGAGCAAAATAAATCCTATTCCTTGGTTTGAATGAATGCAAGCCAACTACCATGGTTTGTTATTCCCCAACTCTTGCAGGGAGGTGCAAAATGAACATAATTGGCTTATGCACAGTAAACCATGGCTTACCCTGATGTGTGAACATGGTCTTATGTGCAGCTGTGCAAAGAAAGGAGAAGCAGAGCATCTCTTGCAGTCTTTCCCCACCCACGTTTGCTCAGAAGTTGGTCCCGCTGAATTCTATAGGACTTCCTCCTGAGTAAGCGTGTGTAGGATTGTGGCCTTTGAGCTGAGAGGCAAAGGAGTGAGTGAACTACTGAGTGGGAGAAACTCCTCTTTGTATAATAATTCGCGCACTGAAGCCCGGGTGTTTCTGTAAGTATTTAAAAATGTATTTATGTTAATGCAAATATTATTGCTTTCATGTTATATAGATATATATATATTGTAAATAGTAAGGTTTATTCTCCTGTGGGTTTTTTAAAATATATATATATATATATAAATAGTATTGAGGCACATGCATTGAATTGTATAGGCAGGTGTAATACACATTATTATTATTATTATTATTATTATTATTCCCCTTTTGAGATTGGGCTAGCTTTTATGGGGCTTTCATCAACCCAAGGCCATATTACAAGTTGTCCTCCTCAGTAAGGTTGATGCTAGTGTGCAGTGCTTTCCTTGCCTTGAATCCTGGGAAACTAACATGGTGTCTTACATACTATGTAGGATTCAGACTGCCCTCCAGCCCTGACCATTGGCCCATGCAGACTGAGCGTGGTGAGGGTTATGAGTCTCTACACAATATGAGGACAATATGTTGGCTCCCCCTGCTATCAATGTTGGTGGAGAGACAGTTGACCAGGATCCAACACGCTACCCTTTGGAAAAGCTTCCAAAGGCTGGCTTGTGTCCAGTGAGACTTTTGATTTTGACTTAACCCCCGAGCTGGATCTCAGAACTGCTCTCGACTCTCCTTGGTTTCTGAAAAAACCTTTTTGTGTCATGGAGATGGGCGAGGGAATTTCTGTTGTTTGTGGAACTGCAAGTCGAAAGCCCGCCAGGTTCTGCGTAACTAGCTAGCCTGTTGGTTCTTTAGATGCTCCCTATGAAACAGAACAAGGGAGAGAGAGAGAGCCCTCAATCCAACCTTCACCCACCTCTCGGTGTTGTTAGACTGTAGCTCACATCAGCCACCGCTGGGCGTTGCAGTCCAACAACATCTGGAGGGTACCAGGTGGGTGAAGAGAGGCCTTAAATTCCATTAAGTTTTAATGAAAGTGTCCTCTAGTAGCTGAGGGCCAGCAGATCCCTTGTATTCTACATCTTCCAATTTTGCTTCTTTGTTGCTTAATCTCTTGCGGCTGTTTCATAAGTTAACATGTTTAGCAAATGCTCCTAATATACCTACACACAACGATATTTTGTAGTAATATATATGCAATATGGGTGCACACACTGCAGAGGATGTTTCGCTCAGCCATGGTGCCTTGTAGCAGATGCCCTTGTGACCATCTGTCTTCTGCATATTTATGGCAGTTTTGTGGAAAGCCAGGAGAGTCAGCATTAGGGTGTCTTTTTGCAAGACAAAACGAAACAAACCCAGGAGGATGTGTTTTGTTGAACCTACTGAAGTTGCAAAGAACCTGTGGCCGTCCATGCAGTCACCAATTGACTTAAATGGGCATGTTGAGACTGTTGCTCCCCTATTGAATTGTACTGGGTCATGATCATGGTGTTCATGGAGTTGGGTTTTTCATCATCTGCCAAATTCTCACTGGGTCCAAGAAATATCTGCTCTTAATGGGTTTTTTTGTTCCATGACCTAGCAGTGGGCTGTTCCTATTTGTAGCCCAAAAGTAGGTCGTTGACCCAAAGCTGAAAATGATCTTGTGTTGTTTTAACACATTGGTTATGCCTTAAGGTAGACACTTTCCTGGTGGTCTAGAACACTTTTTGCTGCTTCAATCTAAGGCATCTGGTTCTATTGTGACAATCATAAGGATTGGCTCCTTTGTGACACATGGAGCGACAGTACACTTTGACTGTCAGTCTTTTCCAGGCAAAGTGTAAATCTGACTCCACATGAAACCTAATCAAGGAAGGGGAGAGAATGGAGAAGAACCTGCCACAGCTGTGCTAGCCCAGGGCCAGCTAGGGGCAACCTAGAGAAGGCTGGAACATAGGCAAGTCATAACATAGCAAGTCATAACATTGGTCCATCTAGCTCAGCATGGTCTATCCTAACTAGTGGCCCCTTTCTAAGGTTTCAGGTGAGGCGAACATTCTCAGCTCCTCTTGGAGATGCTAGGAATTGAACCTGGAATGTTCTGCGCACAAAGCAGACTTGGTTGAGCACAGCACCAGTGGATAGTGCATGAGTTGGACTGCTGTGGTGGCCATCTTGCCTCTCACTGATTTCCTATTCCTCTCTCTCAGTCTTGATGGAAACCACATTGAGTCCTATCAGGGGAAAAGGCGGGCTATAAATAAATGTATAATAATAATAGTAATAATAATAATAATAATAGGTTCTCCTTGCCCAATCAACCTTGTCTTACCGACATTCTTCCTCTAGTGGGGTGCACCCATTATTTATATAAATTACTATTCAATAATATAGTTGCAAACTACTTTCCCCAAGCTGATGTAACTGAGACAGCTTTTGTGGTAGGTTTTCCAGTGTTACATTCAAACCCACAAAACACCACACCAGGTTCTGTCTTCTAAGACTGCCTGAGGCAGCCCTTGACTTGCTGACCTCTAGGTGGTATTGAGGCTCCGATTCCCACCAACCCTAGCAAGCTTTGCCCATTGTTAGGTACGATGGGAGCTGTAGTTCAACAGCTAGAGGTCACCAACTTGGGGAAGGCTAGGCCGAAGGTGGAGGATTTGGTAGTGTGCATAGAAAGTTGTCAACGTCCTTTCAGATGGTAAAGGCAGCCATGTGGTTGTCCTTGAGATGGACCCAGGATATGATAAGTTGATGTCAGGTGCCGTAATAAAAGGGTTATGAATAGAGGCCCTGTTAGGGTCTTACTTCCAAGACGTGTGAGGAAAGGGGGAAGTACAATGCTTCTCTTTTGAAGCTAAAAGTACAGCCAAAATGGCACCCCCATGTCAGCTGGTTTTCTCTCCCTGCCAAAAAAATCGCTAGGATCTCTTTCGCTTGCATGTCACAATTTGGAGTGGAGATTGTAGGGGTGGGGAGTCTTAAAATGATGTCGAAAGGCTGTAGCTGTGTGGTAGAGTGTCTGCTTTGTATGCATAAGCTCCCAGGTTCTGGCATCTCAGGGCAGGTTTGGGAAAGATCTCTGCCTGAAATGTTCTAGAGCTGTTGCCAGTCCGTGTAGACACCACTGTACTAGATGGGCTAAAGGTTTGAGTCTGTGTAAGAGAGCTTCTTGTTTACCTAAGCCAATGCAAGAGGGGAGGTGGAGAACTCTGCAGGAGATGTGTTCAGCAGCACTTTTCTTAAATTTCAAGGTTCATCGTTTCAGCCTCTATTTATTGCTTTGGAGAAAGACACGGAGAGGTGATCTCCTTGAATATGAAACAAACAAACAAAACCAGCCTTTGGGTATGAATGATTAAGTTTTAAAATTGCCATCTGAATTGGATCAGCATCCTCCGTTTCTGTTTTGGGTGTATCGATTTTTAGTAAAAAAAAAAAAAGTATTGTTTAGCTCATTAATGGTCTCTGATTCCATTTTTTTCATCTAGGAAGCATGAACGGGGACTTGTTGTGCAAACTGAGTTCCTTTTGGGAAGGGTTGTGAGGAGCAAATTCTGACATATGAAGGATTTGTAGTATGTATTATTATATTTTCCAGGGGGCGGGTTTGGGGTGGTTAATGTCTTATGGGAGCCTAAATTATTTTTCTCTACCTCATATGTACAGCTTTGTTTAGGTATAAATCTGATTCTTGAGTGACTGTGGAGAATGTATTTAAATTATTTAACATCTTTGTATAACAAATGAGAACAAATGAAACAATAAATGTATTTTAAATTATATCATGGAGCCTGTCTTGATATCTTGCTGAGGTGGAATGATGGCCCGGGGGGTGGGGGGAGGGAGTGTGGGTCCCATGGGTCTTCCAAGACTTCTAGAAGTCTCCAAAAACAGAGTGCTTTCCACCGGTAGAGCAGCTGTCTATGTAGTATGATGTTGTGTCCAACTCTTAATCATAGAGGAGTTGTGAGGGACCTTTAGCCTTCCAGATGTTCCTGAACTACAACTCCCAACAGCCCCAGCAAGCATAGCCAATGGCAAAGGGTGATGGGAGTTGTAGTTCAGCAACAACTGAACTACAAGGTTCCCCTCACCGCCCAGTAATAGAAGGTTGGTGTACAGTACAATCCAGATAACATGGGTTAGAAGCTTTCTATAGCCAATTCAGCTAAACTATTTGTGGAGTGCAATCACACAGTCCATGATTATGCTATGGAATTTGGAATAAAGTTCATGAAGCGATAATAAAGATTTTTTTAAAAATGGTCAACAAGAAACCAGATGCGTAATTTCTGGGATTAATAACAAATGACATCCCCATAAATAAGAAAAGGATATTCTTATACGCATCTGCTGCCGCAAGAGTTCTTATAGCAAAGAACTGGAAGGGAGACAAAATACCCACAATAATAGATTGGCAAATCAAACTTACTGAATTTGTTGAATTGGCCAAAATGACGACAGCTATCGGAGGTCAAACAAATTAAAATTTAATAAAAGAATGGAGTTGCGTGAATGAATATATGAAAAAACACTGCTCCGGTACAGAAATATTGATGTGTAAAGAAGGTTTGTAAGGGGGAAAGGTTACAAATGCAAGTAAAATCAGAATGTCAAATACAATATAACAACACAACTGTAAAGATAAGTTATAGAATTAAGGTCAAGCAACGATGGAAGGAAGTAAAATTTTAACTCACATTTCAAGTTATTTCGAAGCAATGGTGGGGGGGTGAGGTAGGGGGATGCTTTGTGTTACTAACATGTACACATGTTTAAACCTTTCTTTCTTTTATTTTGTAGAGATAAAAACTTCATTTTTTTTTTAAAAAGTATTTGCTCCTATGGCAGGTAGTGATAACCACCAACTCTGGTGTCTTAGAAAGGCAGAATAGATGAATATATGGAGGAAAAGGCCATGTTTTGCCTCTGAATACAGCTTGGTCCCTGCTCCTGCCAACTTAGCAGTTCGAAAGCACGTCAAAGTGCAAGTAGATAAATAGGTACCACTCCGGTGGGAAGGTAAACGGCGTTTCCGTGCGCTGCTCTGGTTCACCAGAAGCGGCTTAGTCATGCTGGCCACATGACCCGGAAGCTGTACACCGGCTATTCGGCCAGTAAAGCGAGATGAGCACCTCAACCCCAGAATCAAACTCAAGTGGGGAGCACTGTTGCACTCATGCCCTGCTTGCAGGTTTCCCATAGGTATCTGGTTGGCTACTGTGATAACAGGATGCTGGACTAGATGGGCCATTGGCCTGATCCAACTGCCAGGTTCCACTTATGTTCTTAGAATCATAGAATTGTAGGGTTGGAAGGGTCCTAGAGGGTCCTCTCTAGTCTATCCCTCTGCAATGCAGGAATCCCTGACAGATGGTCCATGCAAGCTCTTTTTTAAAACCTCCATAGGAGGAGATACAACCTTCTTAGGTAGACTCTTCCATAGTCAATCAGCTTCTACTGTCAGAATGTTCTTTCAGATGTTTAGTCCGAACCTCCATTCTTTGAATCAATTGGGTTGAGTCCTTCCCTGTGGAGCAGCAGAAAACAAGCTTGCTCCATCTTCCATGTGACCCCCCCTTCGGATATCAGAAGATGCCTGTCATAGCACCTCTCGGTCTCCTCTTTTCCAGGCTACACATACCCAACTCCTCCAATGGTTCCTCCTAAGGCTGGGTTTCCAGACCCTTCACCATCCTGGTCCTCCTCATCCTGTGTGTGTTCCAGTCTTTCAATATCCTCCTTAAACTGTGATGCCCAGAACTGGACTCAGTACATTTGTAGATTCTTTGTTCACTTCAAAGTTCCATTTAGCTGATGGAATTTATTCCCTTATCTATATCTCTTCAGGGTTGTTGACTTTGAACGGCTGGACATTGAGCTCCAATGGAAAATGGGTTCCACATATAAGGCAGACACTACCTGCTCTCAGAAATGTATAATGAGACTGAGTTGGGTCAAATATCCATTTATGCATTGAAAGTGAGGGCCATTTTGACCCTAAATCGAGACTTCGTTGCTGCAGTGTACTTACCCTAAGCCTTAATCCAGACCTCCTCCTGTCATTTGCTGTCTTGCCTTTATACAGGCTGATATTGCGATGCCTTTGTTTACTTTGGCTCTTTGACTAAGACGACAGACGCACAACACCCATCTCTCCCTTAATGTGGCTTTTGCCATATGGGCCTCATACTGCCGAGATGTTAAAACACCCTATTTATTTCACAAACCACAAATGTGCTTGTTTAAAACAAAACAAAAGTCTTTCCAGTGCAGGCTGGGAACAGGATCACTCAACCCTTTAATGAATTTCAGTTCCTCATGGTGGTTGGTCTCTGTAGCTGGCTACCGCCTTAGAGCAGTGATGGGGAAACCTCTGGCTGACTCCAACTCCCATCAACCTTAACCAGCACGTCAGAGAAGATGGACACTGCAGTGGAGAAACATCTGGAGGACAGCAGCTTCCCCATCCCTGATCTAGAGGGCTGTGTAGAATGCCTATGGCCTTTCTTAAGCTAGATACTTTGGACTACATCTCCCATCAACCCCTGCCAACAATGTTCAGGGATGATGGGAGTTGTAGTCCCGTAATACCTGGAGGAGTTCCGCAGCCCTGGTGCAACCATTGAGATGGTTGAGCATCTTCCACAGGCCTCATACATTGGTTGGCTGTGGATTGGCCCTAGAGCAACCTTTCTCAACCTTGGGTCCCTAGATGATGTTGGACCACAACGCCCATCATCTCTAGCTAGAAGGACCAGTAGTCAGGGGTGATGGGAGTTCTCCAAGGAGTTCTAGGTTCTTCTCATTTAATCACTACCCCAACAACTCTTTGAGGTGGGTTGGGCTGAGAGGCAGTGGCTGCCCCAATGTCACTCAGTGAGCTTAGGAAAGACTCGCCGTGTGGTATCCTGGAGAGCTACTGCCAGTCAGTGTAGAGAAACACTGAGCTAGATGACCCAATGGTCTGGCTCAGTAGGAGGCAGCTTCCTATGATTCCTACCCCATGACTGTATACTTGAACCCTGGTCTCCTAGGTCCTAGGTAAAGGTAAAGGTAAAGGTACCCCTGCCCGTACGGGCCAGTCGTGTCCGACTCTAGGGTTGTGCGCTCATCTCACTTAAGAGGCCGGGAGCCAGCGCTGTCCGGAGACACTTCCGGGTCACGTGGCCAGCGTGATGAAGCTGCTCTGGCGAGCCAGCACCAGCGCAGCACACAGAAACGCCGTTTACCTTCCAACTATAAAGCGGTACCTATTTATCTACTTGCACTTAGGGGTGCTTTCGAACTGCTAGGTGGGCAGGAGCTGGGACTGAAAGACGGGAGCTCACCCCGCTGCAGGGATTCGAACCACCGACCATACGATTGGTAAGTCCTAGGCACTGAGGTTTTACCCACAGCGCCACCCGCGTCCCTTCCTCCTAGGTCCTAGTCCTCCTCCTAGGTCCTAGTCCAACACTAATCAGGACACAACCACAGCTCTCATGCTCTCATTCTTTCACTTCTCAGTAGTGGTTGGGTTACCTGACTTTCCGTAGACTGGAGAATAAATGGCTGAAATGGGGAGCCCCCTGCAATTGCAGAGGCTCCCTGTGTCTTTTAGAAACTCACACCTTCTAAAATGCATCTTCACGAGTATGAAAAGGTCCCCACTTTGGACAGCGCCCCCTCCCCAAATCATAGAGGGTGATGAGAGTGATTGCGGCGAAGGCCGTAATCCAGTCATAGGCAAAATCCAGCCCTCCAGATGTTTGGGACTACAATTCCCATCATCCCTGACCACTGGTCCTGTTAGCTAGGGAAGATGGGAATTGTAGTTCCAAACATCTGGAGGGCTGGAGTTTGCCTATGCCTGCCGTAATCTTTCCCGTATCTTTACTGAACGTAGCATTGGAATGGCTGGGGTTTTTCATTTAAAAAGCAGCTGGAAGTTTGTACACATACACAGTGCTTTCCCCCCCTTACAAATATTAAGGGGTACTCTCATTTTCTTACTCATATTGAAACACTGCCCCTCAATGAGGCCAAATTTAGGTGCACCAAATGGTTAGGGGTATGCGTCCCCCCAGAAAAAAAGCACTACACATACGCAATATCATATGTTCATTTATAGTTCGTTTGTTGATGGAATCCATTGACATACCCTGAAATTGAGGTCAGGTGCAGTAGCTGAAACATTATTACAGTCATTCATTCATTTATATGAATTAGTCATTTTTTAAATAAAAAGATAGCTCAATGTGTCTTATATTGTTGTTTAGTCGTTTAGTCGTGTCCGACTCTTTGTGACCCCATGGACCAGAGCACGCCAGGCACTCCTGTCTTCCACTGCCTCCCGCAGTTTGGTCAGACTCATGTTTGTAGCTCCGAGAACACTGTCCCACCATCTTGTCCTCTGTCGTCCCCTTCTCCTTGTGCCCTCCATCTTTCCCAACATCAGGGTCTTTCCCAGGGAGTCTTCCCTTCTCCTGAGGTGGCCAAAGTCTTGGAGCCTCAGCTTCACGATCTGTCCTTCCAGTGAGCACTCAGGGCTGATTTCCTTCAGAATGGATTGGTTTGTTGTTCTTGCAGTCCATGGGACTCTCAAGAGTCTCCTCCAGCACCAGAATTCAAAAGCATCAATTCTTTAGCGATCAGCCTTCTTTATGCTCCAGCTCTCACTTCCATACATCACTACTGGGAAAACCATGGCTTTAACTTACCTTTGTTGGTAAGGTGATGTCTCTGCTTTTTAAGATGCTGTCTAGGTTTGCCATTGCCTTTCTCCCAAGGAGCAGGCGTCTTTTAATTTCGTGACTGCTGTCACCATCTGCAGTGATCATGGAGCCCAAGAAAGTAAAATCTCTCACTGCCTCCATTTCTTCCCCTTCTATTTGCCAGGAGGTGATGGGACCAGTGGCCATGATCTTCGTTTTTTTGATGTTGAGCTTCAGACCATATTTTGCGCTCTGCTCTTTCACCCTCATTAAAAGGATTCTTTAATTCCTCCTCACTTTCTGCCATCAAGGTTGTGTCATCTGCATATCTGAGGTTGTTGATATTTCTTCCGGCCATCTTAATTCCGGCTTGAGATTCATCCAGCCCAGCCTTTCGCATGATGAATTCTGCATATAAGTACAAAAATTACAACTAATCTAAAACTGAAACAGAATAGAAGCTAGAGCATAAGATGAGGTTGCTGGATGAGGCCAGTGGGCCATCTAGTCCAGCATCCTGTTCTCAGGTGCCTGTGGGAAACCAGCAAGCAGGATTCGAACACAAGATCCCTCTCCCCTCCAGTGGTTTCAGAAGCATTCAGAAGCTTTGCTGAATCTAATTGCAGCATTCTTATACATCAGAAGAGGCATAACACATCCCACCTGCTAAAAGGGACCACCATTTCTAAAATCCAAATCAACACTAGATTCCAGTATTGTCAGCTGAGGCCTGGGTGAACGCTTCTGGTGGAAGAAAAAGTTCTTTGCATGTAGAAATGTCCAGATGCAATTCTTACTAAATAAAATCAGTCTGAAACTCTGGAAAGCCATTGACCCTTGTTATAGATCAGGGGTATCTAAACTAGTGGCCTCTAAATCAGGCTTCCTCAAACTCGGCCCTACAGATATTTTTGGCCTACAACTCCCATGATCCCTAGCTAGCAAGACCAGTGGTCAGGGATGATGGGAATTGTAGTCTCAAAACATCTGGAGGGCTGAGTTTGAGGAAGCCTGCTCTAAATTTACTGGCTGAGGGAGCCGTTTGTCTGCGGACAATTTTCACAGGTCATGTGGCCAGCATGACTAAGCCGCTACTGGCAAAACCAGAGCAGCACACAGAAACACTGTTTACCTTCCCCTCTGGAGTGGTACCTATTTATCTACTTGCACTTTGATGTGCTTTCGAACTGCTAGGTTGGCAGAAGCTGGGACTGAACAACGGGAGCTCGCCCCGTCACAGGGATTTGAACCGCCAACCTTCTGATCAGCAAGCCCAAGAGGCTCTGTGGTTTAGACCACAGAGCCACCCGCATCCCTTGGCAGCTCTCACTGTAGCCAAAATTGAGCTACGGACCGTTGGTCTGAAGTGACCTTTGCTCCCAGATTCTGGAGGACAGCTGCTTGCCACATCTGGATCAAAAGCTCCCAACAGTTTGGTTGATTTGTCTCCTGACAGAGAAAGCCACTACCCAAGATCCTTTTCGACTGGAGATGCCAGGACTCAAACCTGGAAGCTTTGAGATGCGAGACAAATCCTCTACGATGGGCCCTTCTAATGGCATCAAAGGTTGTAAAGGTAAAGGGACCCCTGACCATTAGGTCCAGTCGTGGACGACTCTGGGGTTGCGGCGCTCATCTTGCTTTATTGGCCGAGGGAGCCGGCGTACAGCTTTCGGGTCATGTGGCCAGCATGACTAAGCTTCTTCTGGTGAACCAGAGCAGCGCACGGAAATGCTGTTTACCTTCCCGCCGGAGCGGTACCTATTTATCTACTTGCACTTTGACGTGCTTTTGAACTGCTAGGTTGGCAGGAGCAGGGACCGAGCAACGGGAGCTCACCCAGTCGCAGGGATTCGAACCGCCGACCTTCTGATTGGCAAGTCCTAGGCTCTGTGGTTTAACCCACAGCGCCACCCGTGTCCCATCAAAGGTTGTAGCTGCAGACATCTCCCTGTTTCGACAACCCCCGTTAATTGGTGTGCATACTTTCTGCAAAAAAAGAGAAAAAGCTCTTGGACCCAAACAAGGAGCCATTGATGGAGCTGCCATCTTTCCACCGGCTTTGCGACCACCGTGGGGAAGGCAAATTCAACTTGGGCGTACCTGTCATATGTCAGTCGACATTATGCCCAACTTCTCGCTGGCATGGAGCAAAGGGAGATGGAGTTTCTTCCCTTCACTCTCTCTCTCCCCCCCACCTCACCCTTCCCTCCTCAGCAGGGTTTGTTTACGCTCCACATGGCGGGTGGGTCTGCTTTGCTTGGGGCTCCCTCCCTGCTCCCAGAGATGCCACCCAGCTCCACGCAAACGTTATCCTTTTTTCCAGCCCCTCTCTCGAAAAGGCTCGGGGGGGGGGTGTACTCTGCGAGGTAGCGCAGGGTAATAAAAGCAGCTGTCGCCTCAGCGCTGGGCAAACAAGTTATGTCACACTGTTTAGTAAACCCGTTTCCCCTTCGCACTGTGGAAAGAACCTGTCCTTTTTTTCTAAACTCCTGGAAAGTATAACGTCTGCCGTTCCCTCCTTGCTCCCTCCCTCTGCTTGCCCCTTCCACATTTCAACGTGTTAGGCTTATTCCATTTGTTGGGAAGGATCCAACTTTGATTTTGTTTTGGTTTTCCTTACAGGTGTCAATTGTCACTCAAGATCCCCATCTCTGCCACACCCTGCCAGCCCCTTCTGAATTCTCCAGATAAATCTGAGGGGAGCAGTTAGCATGGGTTTTATTTTCATTGGCGACTGTCGAGACTGGGACCGCTCACTCTTTTCCGTATAGAGAAGAAGACCTATTAATCAATACTACACAGCTGACACTTCAAACGGTGGGGATACGACTTGATTAATCAATGCAGGAAATCGTAGCCCGCAAAGAATGCGTAATGGGACTTGGCTTCAAAGGACAGCTCTGGGCCAGGATTTCAAGCCTTGTGAAGATCACGCTTGTCCGTGTGTCAGAACAGAGACAGCCCAGCCATTAGGGAACTGGGGCGCAGTCTTCAGCACAAGCTCCTTAAACCTCGTTGACATCAATGGGATTTAAGGAGCCTAAATGCAGGCGGGATTTGCAGCTGTGCTTTCCAAATTTAAAAGGGGCTTAGGCCAGGCACTCGCAAGGTCTCAAAGTGGTGACCTGGGAACAGGAACGGAAGCGTGCCACCACCTGGCTCTGGTCAAACGAGGGAACGGCAAGGGACGGGTGGCCACACCAGTTGAGGGAATGGTTGTGGCTCTGTGGAAGAGAGGCCGGAGAGCCACTGTTGGTCAGTGTGGACAATGCTGAGGTAACTAGACTAGTGGTTGGAATCGATATAAGGCAGCTTTGTAGGTTCCTATATTCCTTCCCACACCAAATTCTGAATTTAAGAGAGGTAGCATTTCAGTTTTGGGGTGTGGCAATGAGGGAGCGCAAAACTTTGTCTGAGGACTCAGAACTGGCCTTTTGTATTCTATTGAAAGCCAGTGTGGTGTAGTGGTTAAGAGCAGTAGATTCGTAATCTGGGGAACCGGGTTCACATCCCTGCTCCTCCACATGCAGCTGCTGGGTGACCTTGGGCCAGTCACACTTCTTTGAAGTCTCTCAGCCTCACTCACCTCACAGAGTGTTTGTTGTGGGGGAGGAAGGGAAAGGAGAACGTTAGCCGCTTTGAGACTCCTTCGGGTAGTGATAAAGCAGGATATCAAATCCAAACTCTTCTTCTTCTTCTTCTATTGATGTTGTTAGCATATGTCTGTATCAGGAGACACTCCCCCTCTCTAGGAAACTTACAGGAAAACTCTGCACTTCACCTCCTATCTAGCAAGCATGCATTGCTGGGTTGACTGCACCGTAAACATCCGACACTCCAGGAAGGGCTGGGAATGTTCCCTGCCTGAAACCCTGAAGAATCGCTGCCATATTGTATAGACAATATAGAGCTAGATGAATGGTGGTCTGAGTGAGTGTAAGGCAACTTCCTAAGTTCCTATGATGTTTATACACCCCGATCTCCAAGTGGCAAGACACACCAGGGGTTCCAGCACTTACCCAAGGCTCAGTTTCCTTTGAATGGAAGTCAACGTGGTATCTTTAGAATATACGGTTGTATTTAAACACACACACACACACACACCCACACACACACCCTGATCATAGAATGGAGAATCTTTGAGCATTAATACCCCAGCAGATTTTGCTTCCCCTTTAGGTTTCCAGGGAAGCCCCAAGTCACAGGTTGGGTTCCATCACAGAGCAGACATATCTCAGTATCTCCAGCTTCCAGCATCAGCCCAGAGAGGACTCTGAGAGACACTCCCACTGTGCCCTGTCAGGAGGAGGGTGAAGCCATACATATAATCTCCTCACCTGGCTGGGCAAGTTCCTCTTTGCTCTTTCACCTCATTCTAGCAACGCAGAACATCTGCATGTCTGAGCTCCATAGCTCAGACACCACTTTAAGCTAAAGGATGTCTCTGTAAGTAGATTACCATTTTAAGCCTGCCTAAACAAAGCTGCTGCTATCTGTTATTCTTCAGCAAGTGTTCTAAGTAAATGTTATGTTTACCTTTTACAAGACCGTTTGTGTGATTATTGTTTTAAGGGGGAGAAAAGGGCTAAATGTCATGAGAACCCAGTCTGCCTTAAAGCATCCTGAATTACTTAAACCGAAAGTCTTAATCTAGCCTATCTAAGCTTCCCCTTTAAGCTGCAAAGGGATGCACTCTGCTGAACTCGCAAACATGAGGGAGGAAGGATAATATCTAATAAATATATTCCCACCGGAGCGATACCTATTTATCTACTTGTACTCTGACGTGCTTTCAAACTGCTAGGTTGGCAGGAGCAGGGACTGACCAACGGGAGCTCACCCCGTTGCGGGGGATTCGAACCGCTGACATTCAGATTGGCAAGCCCTAGGCTCTGTGGTTTAACCCACAGCGCCATCCACGTCCCAGGCAGAAGATATTAAAAATAAATTTAAGGAACTGCAGAAAGAGGGGGAAGGAAGTCAAGCTTTGAAATGTTAAAATGATTGTAAAATTAATAAAATGTATAAACCTGAAAAGTATAAAAATATAAAAATATCTTCCCTTAGCATCTATACACATCCCAAATGGAGAGCCCGGGGATTGAACCTGGGACCTGCTACATGCAAACCAGATGCCCTACCACTGAGCTATGCCCCTCTCTGTTTATGTGAGAAGAAGTGTTTGGAGTTGATATCCCGCTTTATCACTACCCAAAGGAGTCTCAAAGCGGCTCACAATCTCCTTTCCCTTCCTGCCCCACAACAAACACTCTGTGAGGTGAGTGAGGCTGAGAGACTTCAGAGAAGTGTGACTAGCCCAAGGTCACCCAGCAGCTGCATGTGGAGGAGCGGGGAATCCAACCCAGTTCACCAGATTACGAGTCCACTGCTCTTAACCACTACACACATCCCCCCGGCGCAGCTTCTTCTGATTCCCCGCCTGAGTTTTCTTCCACAAGAGCTACTTCTTGCGTCCACACATTTTCGCCGCGTTTCTCCCTTCTTAGCCTTGAATCATCTCTGGATCCTCAGCCAGCATCCACCGGGGAGCCAAGTCCCCCCTCCGCTCTTCGCCACGCCCAGACTCCTCCTTCCTGTTTCGTTTGAAAACTCCTCTGTAGCTAAGATTTCTCTTGGCGCCGCTTCAGGAAGTCAACGTCTTCTTTGGAAACAACAACTCACAGGGGAAACCAGGTGATGCAAAGCTCCCCATGAATAAAGCAGCCACGGTGGCCTCTGGAGAAACGCAACCCGGTTTCAGACGTCCCATCGAAATCCAGAGACCGAGCCTCAGCCGGATCCCTTCCTTCTGCTTCCCTGCTTACTCTGATCCACTTTCCCTCGCCCTCGGCCTTGCAGCCTGTGTGTTTTGGATCCGGTAGCACCCCTCGCTCTTCTGGGCGACGGGAGACGGGGACATATATTCGCCGCACGTGTTAAAAAGAGCAGATAAACTCCGGGAAGCCGCCCGCTTCCAAAAGTGAGTCATCCCGAGAACCGATCTGGACAAACAGCTGTGCTAACATTGACTAAGTTGCTTATTAAAAATATTGGCAGACGAAGAAGAATCGCTCACTATTTGATCATCCCCCCCCCTTCTCTGTCTTTCTTTTCTTTTTTTTGAAATTAGCAAAACAATCTGGGGAGATTTCAGAATAATATTTTCGGGTCAAGATAAGGCCTGTTGTTCTTCGCTGAAAAACCGCCCGCCTTTCCTTTCTCCGAGAAGTGCTTAGGGCAGAGGAAACTGATCTTTGCCAGCCGTCGCACCCTTCCCAAAGGATGGCAACTTAATCTGCTCCCTCCTGTATCCCTCCCTCAGTTTTCATAGAGCTGGAACAGGCCAGAGACCTGTTGTTGCAAAACTCAGTGAAGTAAACCTGATTTGCTACTTGTCTATTAATAGTAGATTAATTAAAGGGAGGGAGGTCTGCTTGATGTCTGTGCTAGGAAACGTTGGGGCTGGAGACCAGATGTGGCCCCCCAGGGCTTTCTGTCTGGCCCTCACATCTCTCCTCAAGTCATATCCCATGCTGGCAGTTAGGGTTGCCATCAAAGGCTGGGCAAAATAGAGGACAGTTCGGGAGTGGGAATTGGGGGAGCACACACACATTCACTACACCAAATCTTCCCGCTCCTTTGTGGAGCGGGGTCTCCAACATTAAGCCTCCCACCTCCCTTACCACCTTACCAGCCCTGTTCTTCCCCTCAACTCACATCGTCTTCTTCTTCGGCGATCCCTCGTAGCCGAGTAAGATTGTCTTCCATAAACATGGTTTTAACAGTGAGTCCGTAAGTGACTGTGGAGGCCAATTCTGGTTCCACACGTCCTTTCACAGTGGGGACATAGGTTTCCGGGTGGGAGCTGATCACGGTGAGGGTTTGCCAAGTGTGCCTTCCTCTTAGCGCATTTCTCCCTTGCGTCCTGAGTTCGAGAGTCACCAAAGCCCATGAAGAAGAAGAAGAAGAAGAGGAGGAGTTTGGATTTGATATCCCGCTTTATCACTACCCGAAGGAGTCTCAAAGTGGCTAACATTCTCCTTTCCCTTCCTCCCCCACAACAAACACTCTGTGAGGTGAGTGGGGCTGAGAGACTTCAGAGAAGTGTGACTGGCCCAAGGTCACCCAGCAGCTGCATGTGGAGGAGCGGAGACGCGAACCCGGTTCACCAGATTACAATACTACCGCTCTTAACCACTACACCACACTGGCTCACGTAGATGGGCAGGTGCCAGGGTAGATGGCTGGCTCCCATGGGTGAAGTGAGCTGCAGCTCCAGCCTCTTGCCCATGCTGATGCCAGAAGAGACTCAGGCATGGAGGGTGAGGCAAGAAGGAGGAGGAGAAATCATGTTGGGGCCATGGAGGGAGCCAAGCAGCGGTGGACCTGCACCATGCTAGACTGGCGGCATCAGCTGAGCACCAGTGAGAGGGAAGGAATGAGGGAGGGAGAAGAGGTTGCTCCTTCCCCTTTTGTTCTATTGTTGCTCATGTCGGCTTGGGCTCCTTGTCAGCCACACCAACAGAGACACAACCACTATTTTGGGCTGGCCAAGCTTCAATCTAGGGGGAAAAGGCGTCCTGTTTGAAGTGCAACCAGGCAGGGGACACTTTTGTTCAAAATGTGGGAATGTTCAGGGATGCAGGGGAGGATATGTTGTTTGATTATAGCCTTTCCAACTTGGGTAAACAAGTTCACAATTTAGCAGAGTAACATCCCCCCTTTTAAACTCACAGCGGAATTATTTGCTCAGGCTCGCTAAAGCCTCTATAATAACTGTTCTGGTATTTTCCCCTCATTCCCTCATAAAAGATAAGACACGACACAGTCTTCTATAAAAGTATAAAAAGAGTTTACTCACATTTTCTTCACAATCGGATCCCAGAAGGCAGACTTAGCTTAGAAAAGTAACATACACCTGGAAACTATCTCATAAGGAGACAGTCCCTTTGTCCTCTCTTGGCCGGAAGCCAAAAGGGCATCTTTGGCTAAGCAGATGTTGCTTCTTAGATGCATGTAGTCACAGAGAGAGAGATGGCTGCCCTGCCCTGCCCTGCCCTGTGCTTTTGTCATTACCTGCACAGGTGAGGCCACACCCACCTCTAGTCACATGCAGAGGAAGTCTGTTCCAGCCTAGAAGGAAACAGGAAGTTTATCATGGATTCTGAAAAATAAGTCATGTCAGACTAACCTGATCTCGTTTTTTGACAGAATTACAAGCCTGGTAGATGAAGGGAACGCAGTGGATGTAGCCTACCTTGATTTCAGCAAGGCATTTGACAAGGTGCCTCATGATATTCTTGTAAAGAAGCTGGTAAAATGCGGTTTTGACTATGCTACCACTCAATGGATTTGTAACTGGCTGACTGACCGAACCCATCAGTGCTCATCAGTGGTTCCTCTTCATCCTGGAGAAGAGTGACTAGTGGGGTGCCACAGGGTTCTGTCTTGGGCCTGGTCTTATTCAACATCTTCATCAATGACTTGGATGACGGACTCAAGGGCATCCTGATCAAATTTGCAGATGACACCAAACTGGGAGGGGTGGCTAACACCCCAGAGGACAGGATCACACTTCAAAATGACCTTGACATTTTGGAGAACTGGGCCAAAACAAACAAGATGAACTTTAACAGGGAGAAATGTAAAGTATTGCACTTGGGCCAAAAAAATGAGAGGCACAAATACAAGATGGGTGACACCTGGCTTGAGAGCAGTACATGTGAAAAGGATCTAGGAGTCTTGGTTGACCACAAACGTGACATGAGCCAACAGTGTGACGTGGCAGCTAAAAAAGCCAATGCAATTCTGGGCTGCATCAATAGGAGTATAGCATCTAGATCAAGGGAAGTAATAGTGCCACTGTATTCTGCTCTGGTCAGACCTCACCTGGAGTACTGTGTCCAGTTCTGGGCACCACAGTTCAAGAAGGACACTGACAAACTGGAACGTGTCCAGAGGAGGGCAACCAAAATGGTCAAAGGCCTGGAAACGATGCCTTATGAGGAACGGCTAAGGGAGCTGGGCATGTTTAGCCTGGAGAAGAGGAGGTTAAGGGGTGATATGATAGCCATGTTCAAATATATAAAAGGATGTCATATAGAGGAGGGAGAAAGGTTGTTTTCTGCTGCTCCAGAGAAGCGGACACGGAGCAATGGATCCAAACTACAAGAAAGGAGATTCCACCTAAACATTAGGAAGAACTTCCTGACAGTAAGAGCTGTTCGACAGTGGAATTTGCTGCCAAGGAGTGTGGTGGAGTCTCCTTCTTTGGAGGTCTTTAAGCAGAGGCTTGACAACCATATGTCAGGAGTGCTCTGATGGTGTTTCCTGCTTGGCAGGGGGTTGGACTCGATGGCCCTTGTGGTCTATTCCAACTCTATGATTCTATGATCTGCTGGCTGGACAAACATTCCTCCCCATGTGTAAACATGTTCACTCTAGGAGTGTTGTACTTGACTGCTCTTGTGTTTCGCATCCCACACAAAAATGGTCCCATCCCATTTTTCTAGCGACGGGTGGCAAACTTACTGGCAATACTTCTCACCCTCATTGAGGGGTTTTGCTTGGCTGAGGTGCATCCTTGGACTCTGAAGGTGCCTCTTCCTTGTGTAAATGGAGGACAGAGAGCTGAGTGCGAATGTCTGTGGAAACCAGCCTACTGTTCAAAGGCAAACATGATCTTCATTGTCCTGCCTCTGGCCCCACCAAACACTAACCTGTGGCCTCGGGAAAGTCGCCCAGAAGGGATTGTGGCCCTTGGTTTTCCGCCTCTGCCCCTAGTTAATTGGAACGTATCCATTTGCACCATGCAGTTGATTATAGCCTTCACTGGAGAGACTGTTCAGCCTTCCAGAAATGTCCCTGCAAAACATAGTTTCACAGCAAAATCCAAACCAAAGCTGATTGTCTCTCTCTGTCCTGGTTTTAATGCTTGCCTTCCTTTCCTTTCTTTTGCCCTATGTAAATTCTGCACAATGTCTGATCTGATCTTTGCCCTCACTTATATTATTTTAAATGTATTTCCCAACATGCTGTGGAATGTGGGATTATTCCTTGTAACGCAGGACTGAAAGAACCTTCCAGAGTAATAACTCAGTTCCCCAAATCAGTGGCGTTGTTTTTTGGGGTTTTTTTTAAGGCCCTGTTGCTTTTCCTAATGAAACAGGGGGATTTAAGAACAAGATCTCGAGGCCTCACAAAGGAAAACAACATCATAATAATTCAAAAAATCCCTTTCCCAATGCATTAAAACCCTTTAGTATTTGACAGAGCCGGCAATTTAGTAGCTTAATCCATTTGGCAAATGCGAGACAGTGCAGCCCTCAATGCTCCCCGGCTTGGAGGTTTTGTTTGGGAGAGTGTTTGCTAACTGAATTCAATAAGGGCAGGAAAACGCTCTGCTTGTTTTAATCAGGAGGCAAAAGAGGACCTTCTCACAATGTCCAACGTTGCCTTGGCTTTGGGAAAGCGAGAGAGCCTAGAGGTCTGAGTTGCTGGAGGGCCGTTGTCCCCGAAACACGGCCGTGCCATCTGGTGGGAATTCTCCTCTGTCCGCTGGCTGCCCCCAACTAGGCAAAATCTCTGACATTTCCCAGCAATATCCTGTTTGCAGAGGCGAGGATGCACAGAACAGGCTCACCTGCACATCTTATTTGAGATGCGAGGGGCTGTGGCGCATGCAACAGAGGCGAGGATGCACAGAACAGGCTCACCTGCACATCCTTATTTGAGATGCGAGGGGCCTGTAGCCCTCCAGATCTTGTGGGGCTCCAGATCCCATCATGCCATAGCCAATGGCCAGGGGCAGGGCCCATTAGCCTTGGTGAGGCCATCATCTCAGGTAGAAGCCTGGGAACAGTTGGGAGGGCTGGCAGATTTAAAAACGTAGATGTGTTCTGGATCACACATTGCTTTGAAAAGTGGGAATTGGGCACTGTATTTTTCGCTCCATAAGATGCACCCCACCATAAGACGCATCTAGTTTTTAGAGGGGGAATGCAAGAAAAAAAATATTCTTTAAAGG
This sequence comes from Podarcis pityusensis, assembly GCF_964106645.2. Classification (NCBI taxonomy): domain Eukaryota; kingdom Metazoa; phylum Chordata; class Lepidosauria; order Squamata; family Lacertidae; genus Podarcis; species Podarcis pityusensis. The sequence goes on along the minus strand of NC_138037.1, from coordinate 6,015,656 downwards.
GAGCACTGAACAGAGCCTGTATGCATCCCAGGCTCTGCTCAGCGCACCCTTTCATGAGCCGCGTGGAGCATGGGTGCGGCGCTTGCAGGCTTTTCCCCGAGGAGGGAGAAGGGCAGCCCGTCACTGACTGGTTGCCCTTCTCCCTCCTCGGGGAAAAGCCCCCAAGAACTGCACACACGCTCCATGCAGCTCTTTAAAGGGAGTGCGGCTCTTGCGGGCTTTTCTGGGAGGTGGGGGAAGGGACAGAGCATGACTAAGCCAGAAGCTAGAACAGCGAGAGGGAGCACAGCGATCCCTCTTGCTATTCTGGCTTCTGGGATAGCTGCGCAGCCTGCATTCACTCCATAAGATTCATTCACTCCTTACTTTTTTGGAGGGAAAAAGTGCGTCTTATAGAGTGAAAAATACCGTAGTTGCTGTCATGGACTGGCAGGATTTAGAGGAGTGGTGGGAGGCACCAGCTGGGGATCCTTTGAAGCAAAGACGGCTCAGAGCCAGAGGATTGGTTGGGGGGGGGGACGATGAGCAGTCAGAGGGAGAAGACTGGGAAGAGGTGGTGTCAGAAGTTGAAGAGGCAACCGATCGTTTTGTTTTGTTTTGTTTAAATCTTTATTTCATTTAATTATTATAACATGGAATATATGCTCTAAGGCAGCGGTTCTCAACCTGTGGGTCCCCAGATGTTGTTGGACTACAACTCCCATCATCCCTGACCACTGGTCATGCTGGCTAGGAATGATGGGAGTTGTAGTCCAACAACATCTGGGGACCCACAGGTTGAGAAACACTGCCTAAGGTATGCAGTGTAATGTATTACATTAATAAAATCTCTGTTTTCCATTCTGTATCTGTATCATTCTATTATAGTGACTTCCCTCCACCACAGCTCGACATCCTTTAATATATTTTGAAATTATCATTGTGTTATATATGTTGACTACTTTGGCCCCCCGAACAATCTTAACAGTAATTTTTCCTTATGTTTACAAACTTAATCCATGCATATCATGGTTTTGGAACGATACTTTCTAAGCAGTTCCATTCCTTCTTAGGTTTTTGATTCGACTAACGTCTAATGGCTGCTGTCATTTTAGCCAGTTCTATAAATTCACATAATTTGTTTAACCAATCCTCTATTGTGGGGACGACGTCCCCTTTCCAATTTTTAGCTATCAACAACCTGGCAGCAGCCGTGGCATATAAAAAAATATTCTTTTCTTATCATTAGGGGTGTCCTTAGTGAGCTGGGAGAGGCTGGGGCAGAGTGCAGTCTAGAATTAGAGGCAGCAGTGGAGGCTGGAGAGAAGGGAGGCTGAGAGGCAGAGATGAGTCTGGCTGGTGAGGAAGCCAGGCTGTCTCTCCCTCCTGCTGCGACCAGCTCCCCTCCCATCTGGTCTCCCAGAACACGAAGAGGTATGAAGAGAGCGGAGTAAAGGCAGGCAAGACGACGGAGGCTCAGATTAGTTGGGAAGGAACCAGGGATGGAGGGGACTTAGGCGGCTCTGGGAAGCCAGGGATCTTCTGTCCCCAGAACAGCCTCATTGGGGCAAAATTTACTTCTCTTCCCTCCCCCTCCCCTTTTATGAAGATCACCCGCTCTGAGACCCCACAGCTAATTCTCCCCTGGCCTCTTCGTTGGCCCAAGTAGGACCAATTCAGCCAGCTAGCCCTGGGGGTTTATCAAATTGATTTTTGATTTTTATTGTTATTCCTGTTTTTATACTGTATTTTATGCTGCTTTTATAATTAAGTGTTTTAAATTTGTTATTAGCCGCCCTGAGCCTGGTTTTTGAACCGGGAAGGGCGGGGTATAAATAAATTATTATTATTATTATTATTATTATTATTATTATTATTATTATTGCTGACGTACTCCAGGCACCTGCTCCCGACAGTTTCTCATGAAAATCAAATCTACCCCCATCCCTAGTTGGGGAGGTGTGGTCTAGTATACGAGAACTAGCTATGATTCCTGCATTTCAGTGGGTTGGAGAAGATGGAGGACATCTATGCTTCTACGATAAGAAGGTGCAGAATTCTGCAGACAATTGTGTGTGCACCATTCAGGGTGTGAAATAAACACAACCTCTCCTTCCCACGATGGGCTGTGTGTGCATGCACACACACGCATGCGCTTGAATTTTTTTGGCACACTTACCCCCCCAAGTTCAGATGTTACAGCCAGTTTTGCTTTACATGCATATTGGACAGGATACTAAATTGCAGAATCACTCACCAGGCTGTATCTCAACTCCCTTGATTTGATGTCAGATCTCTCCACATAACATAACTCGTCTCCCTTATAGAATTTGTTGAACAACCTTTGAGAGATCAGAGGATAGCCTGGACGCAGTCTGGAGGAGAGAGCCAAGTATGATATACAAAAGAAAATGTCTGGGCACGCTGCCATTGGAATATCATCAGATACGAACCAATCCTAAGGGCATGTTGCGAATGAAAGGTAAGAATCTGTCCTCCCCCGCCACCCCTCTTTGAAAGTATGTGGAATGGGATGAAAAAAGTAAACGAACGTTGATCGGTGTTTGATTGTCTAGCAAATTTACTATGGAAAATTGCAGGGTCTCTGATGAATAGTTGGAGGGTTTGAACACCGGCCTGTGCCAATAAAACCTAAATGTATCTTTCAGAAGTAAAGATAACAAGGAGCTCAGCTGAGATGCGAGGAACAATATGAAGGGTAAACATTGCATTTTTAAAATAAATAAATCAATCTTTTTTCTTCTTTTTTAAAAATGGAAAATAAGGATCCAATTAGCGGGAGGGATTGCATAGATTATACAAAGGAGATAAAAACAGGGAGATGTAATTGGAAACACTGACGCTCAGTATCAAACTATCCAAAGCATGTTATCTAAGCTGAAATGCTTTTCTCGGAGAACGAAAGGGTCGATGCTCCCGCAGGGGTTAGCAGCAGAGAGCAGGCAACGACAAAGTTGCTGGATTTATGCGAGGCTCTCACTTGAGATGTTGGCAGCGTAGAGGGAAGCAGAGTGCTTCTGGATCTGACCAAAGGTCCATCTAGTCTGGCAATCGGTTGCCACGGCAGTCAACCAGGCATCTCTTCAGCTGGACCTAAGTGCCACAGCACTGTGATTCCCTGTGATATTCAGGGGCAGTGGAGACATAACTTAGCCCTTGTGGCTAGTAGCTACTGATTGTCTTCTCTTCTGTGAACTTATCTATCCTCTTTCAAAGACATCCATTTTGGCCATAATAATAATAATTCTTTATTTATATCCCGCCCTCCCCAGCCGAAGCCGGGCTCAGAGCGGCTAACAACAGTAAAAATAACACAGTTTACATAAAATCACAATCAATTAATTGAAATACATTCTAAAATCAATTCATTCTAAAATCAATTCAGAGTCAAATTCATGGCAATCATTGGGCTAGAGTTCTTTGAGGATTAAAAAAGGAGAGAGGGGGTCAGACTGTGCCTTGGCCAAAGGCCTGGTGGAACAGCTCTGTCTTGCAGGCTCTGTGGAAAGATGTCAAGTCCCTCAGGGCCCTAGTCTCTTGTGACAGAGCGTTCCACCAGATTGGGGCCACGGCCGAAAAAGCCCTGGCTCTGGTTGAGGCCAGCCTAACCACTCTGTGGCCTGGGACCTCCAAGATGTTTTTATTTGAGGACCATAAGGTCCTCCGTGGGAGAGGCAGTCCCGTAGGTATGAGGGTCCTAGGCCATATAGGGCTTTAAAGGTTAAAACCAGCACCTTAAACCATCTCGCTGCTTCTTGTAGGAGCAAGTTCCAGAGTTAGGCTCTGTGCCGTGCGAATGAATATTTTCTTTTGTGGCAGCAAATGGCACATGACTTACGCCCTAAATATCTGAAAAGCTGCCTCCTTTCCTACAGACCTTCTGGGTGCTAAGACCAGCAGAAGGTGCCCTCTTGCTAGTTTTACCTTCCCTCAGAAATTCGGGTAGTGGTGGACCAGAAGAGAGCATGCTCTGCGGCAGTCCCTAAATTGTGGAAATCCTTCCTCATTGTACAGGTTTCACTGAATGCTAAGAATGCACCTGACCTGGGACACCTGAGATGTTTGATTCCAGTGCCGCCTTATTACCGTGACTCTGCTTAACTGTTTTTTAATTCTGAAGTGCACCACAAGGAAAACATGAGTCTACAGTGTGATGCAGCAGCAAAACCCCCCAAACCCTAATGCTATTCTAGGCTTCATCAGCAGAAGTATAGTGTCCAGATCAAGGGAAGTAATTGTTGTTGTTGTTTAGTCATTTAGTCGTGTCTGACTCTTCGTGACCCCCTGGACCAGAGCATGCCAGGCACTCCTGTCTTCCACTGCCTCCCGCAGTTTGGTCAAACTCATGCTGGTAGCTTCGAGAACACTGTCCAGCCATCTCGTCCTCTGTCGTCCCCTTCTCCTTGTGCCCTCCATCTTTCCCAACTTCAGGGTCTTTTCCAGGGAGTCTTCTCTTCTCATGAGGTGGCCAAAGTCTTGGAGCCTCAGCTTCAGGTTCTGTCCTTCCAGTGAGCACTCAGGGCTGATTTCCTTCAGAATGGAGAGTTTGATCTTCTTGCAGTCCATGGGACTCTCAAGAGTCTCGTCCAGCACCAGAATTCAAAAGCATCCATTCTTCGGTGATCAGCCTTCTTTATGGTCCAGCTTTCACTTCCATAGGGAAGTAATAGGCCCTCTCTATTCTGTTTTAGTCAGGACACACCTGGAATACTGTGTCCAATTCTGGGCACCACAATTTAAGAAGGATATTGACGAGTCGGAAGGTGTGCAGAGGATAACAGCCTAGATGATCAAGGGTCTGGAAACCAAGCCTTAGGAGGCAAGGTTGAAGGAGTTCAGTCTAGGAAAGAGGAGAGGATATACGCTAGCCATTTTCAAATGACCACTGGGAGGAATGTAGAGAGAAGGAAGGGCATGAGAAGCCTTCTTATTAGGTATTTTAGGTCAAGACATACCGAAAGAAAAGAGGACTTTATTTATGTATGCCACTACAGCAGCAAGAATGTTGATTGCACAAAATTGGAAGACTGGAGAAATACCAACCAAAGAACAATGGCAAGAGAAGTTGATGAACTATGCAGAACTGGCAAAAATGACAGAAAGACTAATAGAAAATGACAACAGCGACTTTGAAAAAGAATGGGGACCATTTATATTATAGCTGCAGAAACAAAGAAAGTTGATAGACTTGATGGCAGGATTTAAATAAACATTCACACTATTGTTGTTGTTTAGTCGTGTCCGACTCTTTGTGACCCCCTGGACGAGAGCACGCCAGGAACTCCTGTCTTCCACTGCCTCCCGCAATTTGGTCAAACTCATGCTGGTACCTTCGAGAACACTGTCCAACCATCTCGTCCTCTGCCGTCCCCTTCTCCTTGTGCTCTCAATCTTTCCCAACATCAGATTCTTTTCCAGGGAGTCTTCTCTTCTCATGAGGTGGCCAAAGTATTGGCGCCTCAGCTTCATGATCTGTTCTCCCAGTGAGCACTCAGGGCTGATTTCCTTCAGAATGGAGAGGTTTGATCTTCTTGCAGTCCATGGGACTCTCAAGAGTCTCCTCCAGCACCATAATTCAAAAGCATCCATTCTTCAGCGATCAGCCTTCTTTATGGTCCAGCTCTCACTTCCATACATCACTACTGGGAAAAACATAGCTTAGAAATTGTTTAGAAGATAGAGAAGTATTATGGTGTATTTACTTTTCTTTTTATGTTTTTAAGTTTAATGTTATGTTGTTAATAACGTTTACTGTTAAGAGGTAGCAAAGTGGTTGAAAAGAGAAACAAACCAGTTGGGGGAAGCCTAGGAGGGGAGGGAGGAAGGAATATATAGTAAATGTTAAGATTTTCAGATGTATGTAATGAATGAAAAGAAAAAAATGAATAATAAAAAGAAGAAGAAGAAGAGTTTGGATTTGATATCCCGCTTTATCACTACCCGAAGGAGTCTCAAAGCGGCTCACAATCTCCTTTCCCTTCCTCCCCCACAACAAACACTCTGTGAGGTGAGTGGGGCTGAGAGACTTCAGAGAAGTGTGACTAGCCCAAGGTCACTCAGCAGCTGCATGTGGAGGAGCGGGGAATCGAACCCGGTTCACCAGATTACGAGTCCACCACTCTTAACCACTACACCACACTGGCTCTCAGTGACAGAAGAGACAGAAGAAAGGACGTGGTCAGAAAGGACAGAAAGGACAGATGAGACAGAAGAAAGAGACAGAAGAAAGGACATGGTGCAACTTAAGTAGCACAACCAGATGCCTTCATCTGCTCCCGCTGCAACAAAACATGTCTCTCCCACATTGGGCTCTACTGCCACAGCAGGCGCTGCAACCCTCCAAGAGCTTGACCTCACCCACAAAGGCACACTTTCCCATTGTCTCCTGAGACAGATGGATGCCAAGCAAAGGGCTGTCTCATGGAAGATGCAGCAAGCCTGTTTTCTCCTGTCCTGGAGGGTAGCACCCGAACCAATGGATTCAAGTTACAAGAAAGGAGATTCCGACTAAACATTAGGAAGGGCTTTCTGACAATAAGAGCTGTTTGACAGTGGAACAGTCTCCCTTGGGAGGTTGTGGACTCTCCTTCCTTGGAGGTTTTTAAGCAGACGTTGGATGGCCATCTGTCATGGATGCTTGAGCTGAGATTTGAAAGCCTTGCCAGGCCGTGGTCATTCACGCCTGCTCGGCCCTCCAACCACGCCTGCTTCCAGCCTCCCAACTTCACGTTTGTGCCAGCCTTGGTGTGACGCCTGTGGCGTTTGCTCTCCTAGGTGACATCATGCTGGGTCATAAGGAAAGGGTTAAATGAGTGTGAAGTGATTGGCAGTGGGAACCCAAGGGGAGGAGTTAGAGTTGTTGAGGAGTCAGTCGGGTGTTAGAGAAGAGAGAGGGAGGATAAGTCTGTGGGTTGGGATAGTTTGATATGAGAGAGTGAGAGAATCTGTTAAGAGGAGTCAGATAGACAGTTGGGATAATCAGTTAGAAGTTATTAGGAAGGTATAGGCCGGTAAAGAAACTAAGATTAAGAAACTGACAAGAAAAATTATCCGAAACCATAAACTTGTTAATGCTTATAAAATAAACTTGTTTACAGTGGTACCTCGGGTTAAGTCTTAATTCGTTCCAGAGGTCCGTTCTTAACCTGAAACTGTTCTTAACCTGAAGCACCACTTTAGCTAATGGGGCCTCCTGCTGCCTCCGCGCTGCCAGAGCACAATTTCTGTTCTCATCCTGAAGCAAAGTTCTTAACCCGAGGTACTATTTCTGGGTTAGCTGTAACCTGAAGCGTCTGTAACCTGAAGCGTATGTAACCTGAGGTACCACTGTATTTGGATTAATGTTAAAACTGTCTGGACTCCGTGTGTACCCAAGAGAAACGGGTTGGTGGCAGCGGGGAAGCGATCACAGCAGTGGCACAGGGATCAATAGACAGTCAATTGTCCGGGGACCCTGTGTGATCCGTCCATGTAGCCGTCTCAGCCTTGCCTGGGTAACAGCTGCAATCCTGACCCCACTTACCCAGGAGGAAGCCTCATTGGATTCAGTAGGCCTTCTGATTAGACATCTTAGGCTTACGCTGCGAGTCACAGCAGCCTCCCCCTCTCTCTGAAGCACAGAGCAGTAAAGAACTCTAATTAAAGATTATCCAATATTGCTTGCAAGGCGAGGGTTCTCTGGAAAGAGGGGGGGGGGGGGAGGTCCGGGAACGAAGCAGCCAGCAGCGCAAACACTTGTGATGGGCTGGCAAAGTGCCCTACATACCAAGCAATCCTGTCTGACTAGCCCAAATCCTCTGAGGATGGGAAACCCTAGTTCCATTCAGATTCGGAACAACTGCAGAGAGATGAATCAGCGCGGTGATATCACTCCTGCCTTGATGCTAAGGCACCAGTTGCATTTCGAGCCCCCAAGAACGCTCAGGGGCAGCCCAAGACCGGGGGGGGTGGGGGAGAGAGAAGGGAATAAAATGAAATAGACTTTCCACTTGCGCGCCTGGTTTATTGTTCTCCTGTCCCTTGAACTGCCTGCCAAACTTGCCTCCTACTCCATCCCTTCGGCACGTCGGTAATGGCAGACTTCTCCCCCAAAGAGATTTCCAGCCCATTCTCCCTTTGTGGAGAATGCCTCTGCTAAAGACCATGGAATATTTTGCACCTCCTGGAGCAGGTGGGAGGACAGACGCCAGGAGACGGAGGGAGGCTCCATATCTCCCGACGTGACGTGACTTTTTCCAAAGAGGTCCTCCTCGCTTGAGTCAAGATGGATATTTTTTTCCACCTGGGATCCTCCTTCGAGATCTTTCGCAGGTGAAAGGAAATAAAGAAGGGTCATACTCCTTAAATGCAAGGCCGTACATATTGCAATTAGGGACGCGGGTGGCGCTGTGGGTTAAACCACAGAGCCTAGGGCTTGCTGATCAGAGGGTCAGCGGTTCGAATCCCCGTGATGGGGTGAGCTCCCGTTGCTCAGTCCCTGCTCCTGCCAACCTAGCAGTTCGAAAGCACGTCAAAGTGGAAGTAGATAAATAGGTACCACTCTGGCGGGAAGGTAAAAAGCATTTCCGTGCGCTGCTCTGGTTCTCCAGAAGCAGCTTAGTCCTGCTGGCCACATGACCCGGAAGCTCTACGCCGGCTCCTTCGGCCAATAAAGCAAGATGAGCGCAGCAAGCCCAGAATCGGCCACGACTGGACCTAGTGGTCAGGGGCCACTTTACTTTTACTCTTTGCAATTAGAAAGAGGCAAAATTCTCAAAGAATTGGGTTTAAAAAACAAAACAGAAACCCACTTGCTTTGAAACAAACTGTCAGAGTTGCTTCCAGATCCTAGCTCACAGAGGATCACGCTAGCCAGCGATCATTAAATAAAAGTCTTTATTGAGTTACAGTTTCCATTCTCAAGCTGCTGCGTGCAACCCTACGTCTAATGGTTAGATCGGCGAAGCTCCATCTGAGTCTCCGCCCCTTGTACACCAACTTAATATCCTAGCCTTGCTCCACCTTTTCCGCCTGACTGTTCTTCTCTGGGTCCCTCTGCCCCCCGGGGTCTCTTCCTTCCGGGATTCCTCTGACGCTGACGCTGACCCCCCGACTCTTCTCCCTCCTTTCGGCGGGCTTTAGGACCTGGCTCCCTTTCCGGGCTGCCTACTGCGCCACTTTCCTGTGCATTTGAACTTGGCGCGCGCGCCCAACCTTCCACCTTCCGTCTGACCGTTTCTTCGCTCCCCGATGGAGGTGTGGCCACTCCTGACTCGTGCCCTCCCCCCTGTTGTGAGCTGCCAGCGCTTGATCCCTGGCGCCCTTCCTCTTCCCTGCTCTCTGGCGGTGACGCTGGTCCCGATTTCCAACTGCTCCCCTCTGAGTCCCCTCTGGCTCTATCTTCCTGGGGTGTCCCCCTAGGCTCCCCCCTTGCCCTGGCCACTGGTGCTCCTTTCTGTGAATCTTCTGATTCACTGGAAAGACTCGGAGATCTCGGGTCGTCGTCATCACTCATCTTTTCTTCTGCCTCCTCCCCCTCGCTCTCTGTTTCCTCCCTTGCCCTTGCCTCTGCTCCTGAACCCCTGACACAAACGAATTTCAGTTTTAAAAATGTTCACCATTTTTGTCTATATAGGTGCACAGTTTCAATTTCCTGCCTGCCTTTTCCCTCATGAAAAGTCTGTCTGTTTCCTGCTGGGTATTATGGGACACTGGGTGGTGAAGGATGTGCCATCTGAGGTAAATTTTGGGGCCTTTGGAGAGGCAGAGGAGGAGGAGAGCTTTCTCAGGGTTCACCAAAGGCTCAACAAGCCTTGAGCCACTTCTAGGTGAATCTGTAGAGTTATTACCCATCTCTGCTTTAGATTCCCTAGATGGCATAGGCCCAGATTATCTAAAGGACAGACTTCTTCCAGATGGACTTCTTCCAGTTGAGATTGGCTTCAGAGGCCTTTGTCTGATGAGTCTGTCTGCCTCTGGAAGTTAGCCTGGCTGGCACCAGTGGGGAGACCACTGCCAGTAGCTTGTTGTATATTAATTTTTTTATTAGTTTTTTAACATATCATTTTCAACAGTAATTAAGCATACTTTTACATCTTATTCATTTTTTTTGACTTCTATCAGTCCTGTCTGAAAATTTTCCAGTCTAATCTCTTAGTATGCATTTCTTATTTTCCCTATTACTTTTCAAACTCATAACCAATATCTCTATCTTTTTCCACTTTGTAACACTTCGTATATTTCTCCTTACAAAACTTCTTGTAGTCCTACTAGCGTAATTTGTTGATTACAGTTGCTCTTCAAATAATTCATATACTTCTTCCAATCTTCTGTAAATTTCTGGTCCCGCAGCTTTTGAATCCTTCCTGTCATTTTGTCCAATTCTGCATAGTCCATTAATTTCGTCTGCCATTCTTCTTTCGTTGGAATTTCTTCTTGTTTCCATTTCTGGGCTAACAATACTCTTGCCGCAGTTGTTGCATATAAAAACAATTTAACATCTTGCCTATTAATGTCCTGACCTATAATACCAAGTAAAAATGCTTCTGGTTTTTAAAAAAATGTGTATTTCAACATCTTTTTCATCTCATTATATATCATTTCCAAGAAGTTCTTTACTTTTTTACATTCCCACCACATATGACAAAATGTTCCTTCTTTTTCTTTACATTTCCAACATTTATTATTTGTCTTATACATTTTAGCTAATTTCACTGGTGTAATATACCATCTATACATCATTTTCATCATATTCTCTTTCAAAGCATTACAGACTGTAAATTTTATCCTTTCATTCCACAGCCTTTCCCATTCCTCAAGCTGTATATTATATCCAAAGTCTTTTGCCCAATGTATCACACTGCCAATAGCTTGTGTCCAGGCACAGTTTGGTTAGGTACGTTGAGGTTCTCATCGGTAGCAGAGATCACCTAGAAGTGGAGGCCAGAAGCACCAAGAAAGGCTGGCTGGCTGGAGGCAGGGCGATTGCACCATTGTTGTTTAGTCATTTAGTCGTGTCCCCATGGACCAGAGCATGCCAGGCACTCCTGTCTTCCACTGCCTCCCGCGGTTTGGTCAAACTCATGCTGGTAGCTTCGAGAACACTATCCAACCATCTCATCCTCTGTCGTCCCCTTCTCCTTGTGCCCTCCATCTTTCCCAACATCAGGGTCTTTTCCAGGGAGTCTTCTCTTCTCATGAGGTGGCCAAAGTCTTGGAGCCTCAGCTTCAGGATCTGTCCTTCCAGTGAGCACTCAGGGCTGATTTCCTTCAGAATGGATAGGTTTGATCTTCTTGCAGTCCATGGGACTCTCAAGAGTCTCCTCCAGCACCATTGCACTGTATATAATTGCAATACATAAAATAATAAAGTGACAAAGTGAATTCTGAGAAATTTCGGGAGCAAACCCATTTCCTTTCCCACCCCCTCTTCTTAAGCAGAGACTATATGTGACCCTGACTGTTCTGCGTGCCCACACTTTCCTCTCCCCCGCCCTATCGAGGGAGGTCCAAAAATTGTATCAAAGGGAGCATTCCAACTCCCTCAAATTGTAGGCGATGGCTTTGGGATGACATCAAGCGAGTTGCTGCAATTGCCCCACCAACTTCTCACCCGGCCTCAGGCTGTTTTATTAAAACCTGATGGGACAAATTTATCCCCATCTTCTCTTTCCTAGTTCTTTCCCACTCCACTAGTCTTGGCAAAGAGTGCAGAAACCTGCTCCAAGCCATTGACAACCCTCATTACCTAATTATCCTAAAGCATACCCAGATCTTAGGAAGGAAGGAAAGAGAGAGAGAGAGAGAGAGAGAGAGAGAGAGAGAGAGAGAGAGAGAGAGAGAAGAGCCTTGGCATAGAGAAGAAATGGAAGGCAAATCTATCCAATTGGCATCTTCCAAAACAATATGTGAACCCAAACACCCCTGTTCTATGAAATCTGCACTTCTCTGAATTTTGCAATGCCATTCTCTAGCTAATGTGTAAAGGTAAAGGTAAAGGGACCCCTGGCCATTAGGTCCAGTCGTGGCCGACTCTGGGGTTGCGGTGCTCATCTCGCTTTACTGGCCGAGGGAGCCGGTGTACAGCTTCCGGGTCATGTGGACAGCAGGACTAAGCCGCTTCTGGCAAACCAGAGCAGCGCACGGAAACGCCGTTTACCTTCCTGCTGGAGCGGTACCTATTTATCTACTTGCACTTTGACGTGCTTTTGAACTGCTAGGTGGGCAGGAGCAGGGACCGAGCAACGGGAACTCCTCCCATCGCGGGGATTCGAACCGCCGACCTTCTGATCGGCAAGTCCTAGGCTCTGTGGTTTAACCCACAGCGCCACCCACGTCCCTTGTCCTTTGTATAACCATAAACAAATAAACCCTCCTGTTTATACAATTCTCATTGTCTGTCTGTATTCATTTACAACTACTGTTAGTTAGATTAATCTCCTTATACATTTTGCTTCTTATTATATTCATTATCCATCACTTTTCTTAATCTATCCCGTTGGAAGATAAGTCCATGTTCTGCTGCTGAATGCTAGGTGGAACCACAAGTGGGGAAAGTAGCTGTTATTCTTATGTCCTATTTGTTAGCCTCCTATAGGTATCTGGCTGGCCACTGTGGGAACAGGATGCTGGACAAGAAGGGCCATTGGTCCTGATCCAACAGCCAGGCTCTTCTTATCTTCTTAGAATCATAGAATTGTAGGGTAGGATGGGTCCCAGAGGGTCCAACCCCCTGAAATGCAGGAATCTCAACTGAAGCATCCATGACAGATGGCCATTCAACCTCTGCTTAGAAACCTCCAAGGAGGAGAGTCCACAACCTCCCGAGGGAAACTGTTCCACGTTGAACAGCTCTTGCTGGCAAAAAGTTCCCCCTAATGTTCACTTGGAATCTCCTTTCTTGTAATTTGAATCCATCACAAAATATCCAAAGCTCAGCTCCACATCCTGTGCAAATCATGCAATTTAAGAATATTTGCATCTCCATAGTTGGCATCCCTTAATTCTGCTAGCCCTGGGAAGAGACAAGGCCAAGTAATGAGAACACAGATTGCATTGAACTGGGGTCAAGCGTGCACGAACAGCGAATATACTTTGTGACATTGACTGAGAAAAATGTATTGCACCCGGGGAAATCGCTTTACAAAAAACGCACGTTATTTAGCTTTTGCATCTATATCCCAGCTTTTTCTTCAAGGAGCTCAAGTTCTCCTTCAGTCCCCACAACCCTGTGAAGCAGGTTCGGATGACAGAAGGAGTGACTGGCCCAAGGTCACCCAATGGCCAAATGGGGATTTCAACCCTGGTCTCTTAGGTCCTAGTGCAACACTCTAACCACTATGCTACCCTGGAAAAAAATAGTGTATGCAGTGGTACCTCGGGTTACATATGCTTCAGGTTACATCGCTTCAGGTTACAGACTCAACTAACCCAGAAATAGTACCTTGGGTTAAGAACTTTGCTTCAGGATGAGAACAGAAATCGTGCTCCGGCGGTGTGGTGGCAGCGGGAGGCCCCATTAGCTAAAGTGGTGCTTCAGGTTAAGAACAGTTTCAGGTTAAGAACGGACCTCTGGAACGAATTAAGTACTTAACCCGAGGTACCACTGTATTGGGGAAAACTCGCACTATGATGTTGACGAACTTTCACAAGGACTTTAAAAAAAAACGAATGGAATGAGAAGAAGCGACCGACCGGCTGCTCTTGTTGTTGCAGATTGCACTACATTTATAAGCAACAAAATACATTTATTAAAAAATGAATGGCTAAAAAACTGACGTGGCAACGTGAAGGACCTAATTTAAGATCTGAAAAACGAGAAACTGGGTGAAATCGAAACGGGGAATTTCGCCCCTTCCTACTTGGGAGCAGAAGCTTCTTTGGCCACCACTTCCCTAAAGGGGCTTCTGTGACAGGGTTCTCCCTCGACTGCCACCGCCTCCGACGTCTTGGGGTTAAAGGGGATAATCCTTCACATTATCCAGCCTATTAACTACCGCGCCTATAAAAACACCCGAGCCTGTCACAGTTACTGCTGGCAGGGTTCCCTTCTGCCCATCAAGTGGACGGGAGATCATTTGTAACGGGATAGCCCCGGGGCCGTGTGCTGTTGACACTGAGGAAGAAAGAATTCGGGCTCGGAGTGCCACTCGGGTTACTGATGATTTGGAAAATCCGCCCACTCGTACGGGTGTTGACAGCGTTGTATACAAACTCTCTCTCGCTGCTCGGGATATGGAAACAGCAGCCGGATGGAGGCTATAAGGAACTTGATAGACAAGGCCGATGGGGGAGGTCAAAGGAGTCATCTCTTTTTAAAGCGATGATGCTATTAGATGGGGTGGGGTCTCTGCACTTCACATGCTCCAGTGGCCCCTATTTTCCAGGAACTGTCCCTACTATTTAAGAACATGAAAGGGCCCCCTGGATCAGTCTTTGCACAGTGGCCAACCAGATAACCCAGTGGAAACCGGTAAGCAGGAGCTGAGGAGCAACTGGGATTCAGAAGCCTTGCAACCTCCAGCAATGGGGAATCCATGGCAGAGGGCCATCCCTGGTCCTGAATGGGGTGACTGTGCCCCTGAAGGACCAGGAGCGCAGCATGAGAGTCATTCTGGACTCACAGCTGTCCATGGAGGTGCAGGTCAATTCTGTGTCCAGGGCAGCTGCCTACCAGCTTCATCTGGTACGCAGGATGAGACCCTCCCTGTCCGCAGACTGTCTTGCCAGAGTTGTGCATGCTCTGGTTATCTCCCATTTGGACTACTGCAGTGTTCTCTACGTGGGGCTACCTTTGAAGGTGACCCGGAAACTACAACTAATACAGAATGTGGCAGCTAGACTGGTGACTGGGAGCGGCTGCCAAGATAACATAACACCGGTCTTGAAAGACCTGCACTGGCTCCCAGTACGTTTCCGAGCACAATTCAAAGTGTTGGTGCTGACCTTTAAGGCCCTAAATGGCCTCGGTCCAGTATACCTGAAGGAGCATCTCCACCCCCATTGTTCTGCCCGGAAACTGAGGTCCAGCTCCGAGGGCCTTCTGGTGGTTCCCTCCCTGTGAGAAGTGAGGCTACAGGGAACCAGGCAGAGGGCCTTCTCGGTAGTGGCACCCACCCTGTGGAATGCCCTCCCACCAGATGTCAAAGAGAACAACAACTATCAGACTTTTAGAAGACATCTGAAGGCAGCCCTGTTTAGGGAAGCTTTTAATGTTTAATAGGTTATTGCATTTTAATATTCTGTTGTAAACAACCCAGAGTTGCTGGGGAAACCCAGCCAGCTGGGCGGGGTATAAATAATAAATAAATTATTATTATTATTATTATTATTATTATTATTATTATTATTATCCAACCTCTGCTTAAAAACTTCTGAGGGAATCCCTTCCACTGTCAAACAGCTTCTACACCTGGATGAGAGATCGATCACCAGTTCTGTGAGAACGCCACCCACGCAAAAATTAACTAAAATGACAGTTTTGCACTCAGCTGATCCAAAGGGTGCGCCGCGTAAAATAGGATTTTTCAACCTACACAATGCATGCCATTTATTTAACCTGTGAACCGATGGCTATAACAACTAAAACACATCTACTTGCAACTTAACAGGCCATTGGGAGTGTAATCCCAAGCCTCTAATCCAGGCTTCCGCAACCTCAGCCCTCCAGATGTTTTGAGACTACAGTTCCCATCATCCCTGACCACTGGTCCTGCTAGCTAGGGATCATGGGAGTTGTAGGCCAAAAACATCTGGAGGGCTGAGGTTGAGGAAGCCTGCTCTAATCATTTCCCCACTCCACATGCCTTTGGAGTGCATACTTTTTATCCATTGAAAGAGAGTGCTATTTGGATGACGGGGTCTAAATATTCATTATTTACACAATAATACACACAGTTTGAGGTCCATTGTGTTGCATGTACAATAGCCTCCAAAGGTGGACATTTCTGCCCCCAATTCACTTTTTTCTTTGCATAGAAAAGCAGACTTCAAATTCATCGTGTCTGATACATAGCAAGTTGCGGATTAAGTTTAGAAATTATGAATACAGACTTGAATAGAGCTACTTGTATTAAGTTCTGGCTGCAATCCTGTGCACATTTTCCCTGTGAGAAAGCCTCCCTGAACTCAGCAGGTCTTACACCTGAGTAAACAACGCACAGGCTTGCTCTGTCAGATACCATTTTAAACCAGCTGGACTTAAAGGGTCGCTTACAGCACCACCGTATCCATATGACTTCAGAGGTAAATCCACTGAGTCCGATACGATTCACTGTAAGGTAACTGTATGCACTCAGGATTGCACTCAGGCATGTAGATACAGTGGTACCTCTGAGACGCGGGTGGCGCTGTGGGTTAAACCACAGAGCCTAGGACTTGCCAATCAGAAGGTCGGCGCTTCGAATCCCTGCGACGGGGTGAGCTCCCGTTGCTCGGTCCCTGCTCCTGCCCACCTAGCAGTTCGAAAGCATGTCAAAGTGCAAGTAGATAAATAGGTACTGCTCCGGCGGGAAGGTAAATGGCATTTCCGTGCGCTGCTCTGGTTCGCCAGAAGCGGCTTAGTCATGCTGGCCACATGACCCGGAAGTTGTACGCCGGCTCCCTCGGCCAATGAAGCGAGATGAGTGCCGTAACCCCAGAGTCGGTCACGACTGGACCTAATGGTCAGGGGTCCCTTTACCTATACTAATTGTATGCACTCCGGATTGCAGCCTTAGGCATGTAGATACAGTGGTACCTTTGGTTGCGAACGGGATCTGTTCCGGAGCCCCGTTCACAACATGAGCAGAACACAACCCGTGTCTGCGAGTCGCGATTCGCTGCTTCTGCGCATGCGAACAACGTCCATTTTGAGCGTCTGCGCATGCGCGAGCAGCAAAACCTGGAAGTAACCCTTTCCGGTACTTCCGGGTTGCCGCGGGACCTGAAAATGCTCATTCTGAAGCAAACGCAACACGAGGTATGACTGTACTGTATAAGGAACTGCTTTTTAAAAAAACTCTCAAAAACCCAAAATATAATTAAGACAACACCTGATTGTGTTGTTGTTGTTAAAACAAAGTCAATCCATGCTGTGAACAAGGACTGCTTTCAGTTTGGGCAGCATAAGAATCCCCTGCCATGGCCATAGTTCCTTGGCTTTAGTGATCCCCATCTGTAAAATGGGCCTAATGGGCACAAAGGAGAACTAAGCATTCCTTTGCTGCCCTGGGGCAAGGTGCTTCTCTCCGTCCCTCAGTGTCCCCCAGCATAGAATTTCTATTCTTGCCGGTCTGGTGAAACGAGCTCAGATAATAGATATACAACCCCACTGGTACAATGCAAGCTAAATAGTTGGGACTTTCTCTCTCTCTCTCTCTCTCTCTCCCCCCCCCCCCCCGGCCTCCTTTCCACTGCCTGCCCACCCTTGCAAGAAGCTCTGCTATGAGTAACTCCATCTGGGCCATTAAACCCAAAACCTCTCTCTGGTGTCCATCCGGGAGGAAGTTCAACATCTCCGCTGAACATTTCCCAAAGAGCAGATCATCGCTAGCATGCCCAGAGCTGATGTTTCCTCACTCAACAAGAGGCAGGTCAAATGTCCAGGGATGCGTCCCAAACAAATTCCGCGCAGCCCTCAGACTCTGTGCCTAAAGAAAGCGAGCAAATACCCAGCAGGCCTCAGGTCTGACGTGGCGCATTTTCTCTCCACAGCTGTCTCTGTCCGTAGCAAAGTCCGAAGGCTCCTTCCAGATGACAGCTTGCTGTGGGGTGGGATGACTGGCGACAGGGGGCACTGTTGGGCTGCCTGCGAGCTCGGAGGAATCTGCTTTCCGTGTGGGGAACGCACGAAGGGTACAGAGTCAGGCCACATGCCCATCCCAGGTAGCTTCATCTGGACTGACTAGGGGTGTGCATTTGCAGAAGCACAGAGGTGGAAGGGACCGGGAAATTCTGAGAAATTCACTGCTGCAAAGTCCCTGATGGACGCCTGTTGAGGGTCTCCTTAAAAACATCTGAAGCGAAGGTAGAATTGAGCCATAAGGCACCCCTTTTGGTCCACTTTTCTTTTTTATAATTTTAAAATTAATTTTCAACATATCACTTTCAACAATAATTAAACGTACTTTAACATCTTATACAATTATTTTTTTACGTCCATCAATCACATCTGAAAATTTTCCAATCTATTTACTTGATTTACATTTCTTATTTTCCCTATTACATTTAAATCTCTCTCTTCTCTCTCTTCTTTGCAATATTTAAAATATTTCACCTTACAAAACTTCTTGTAGTCCTACTAGCGTAATTTGTCGATTACAGTTGCTCTTCAAATTGTTCATATATTTCTTCCAATCTTCTGTAAATCTCTGGTCCCGCAGGTTTCGAATCCTTCCTGTCATTTTATCCAATTCTGTATAGTCCATTAATTTTGTCTGCCATTCTTCTTTCATCGGTATTTCTTCTTGCTTCCCCTTTTGGTCCACTTTTCATCTGTCCCAAAAAGATTGTGCAGATGAATGAATAGGCATTTCTGAACTCCCATTCAAGATACCCATTTGTTTTATTTCGTGCCATTGGGTGCTGGCAGGGGGGGGGTCTTTTGTCTCCCTAGCAGTGGGAGCTGCAGCAGAGATAAGTTCTGTGGCTCCTTCAGAAGGCCACCATTTTATTTACCCACAATGCCTTGGTCGTTGTATCTTTCCAGGGTTTTGTAGGGAAAACTATCGCCACCATCACCATTGAGGTGGCACACGCGGTCCTCCTCCTCCTCCTTTAATTCTTTCAATGACCCTGTCAGGTGGGTTAAGCTGGGAGAAGGCAGTGACTGGCCCAAGGCCACTCAGTGAGCGTCATGTCCGAGAGGGGATTCGAACCCTGGTCTCACGAGTCCTAGTCTAACACTCAACCCACTCTGCCACACTGACTGCCATAAAATGGCAGCCAATTTTGAGAGCATCCTCTGTTCTAAGGTTTGTCTGGTTTAATGGTAAAGAACAGGGGTCGGCAAGGTTTGCCTCACCTGGGCCAGTTCACTCCTGCGGAGATTGCTTTGTTGGCCAAATCGCATCTGCGCAGATGCGTTTTCCGGTGTCTGCGCAGATGCAATTTCCGGTGGATGCACAGATGCAATTTTCAGTGCTGCGGAAGTGAGTCCCCGCTCTGCGCTGCACCGGTTTAGCGCAGCATGTGGGGACTCGCCAAGCAGGCAGCACGGTTCAGCGGTGGCTAGTGGGCCATTTAAACAACCCCTGTGGGCCGCTTGTGGCCCATGGGCCACAGGTTGCTGACCCCTGGTAAAGAACCGTAAGAGAGGAGACTCTGAAGTTACTTGCCAACAGTTAGCAAAGTGACTGGACAAGCTGATGGGACAGCAGGGTATCAATGGCTACCAGCCACATTGGCTATGCTAAGCCTCCAGAGTCAGAGGCAGCAGTGCTTCTGAAGACCAGTTGTGGAAACCTCAGGAGGGGAGAGGGCTCTTCTGCCCAGGTCTTGCTTGCATGTTTCTCTTTAGGGAATCTGGTTTCCTAGTGTGGGAACAGGAAGTTGGACTAGATGGGCCACTGGCCTCATCCCTCAGGCTCTTCTGACATTCTTATGTTCAGTGCATGAACTACAGTCATACCTCAAGTTACAGACGCTTCAGGTTGCGTTTTTTCGGGTTGCAGACCGCCAAAACCCGGAAGTACTGGAATGGGTTACTTCCGGGTTTCGGCGGTTGCGCATGCGCTGAAACGCTAAATCACGCTTTGCGCATGCACAGAAGCGCCGAATCGCAACCCGCACGGATCACATTTGCAACCTAAGCGTCCACTGTACATGGATCCATGCAGCATATTGTCGGAGACCAGTTCCATACTCTTGTCCTGAAGCCATCCTGAGAGGCATGTCCCTGCAGAAAGACCCTCTGCCCATTCCCCCTTCGCCTTGGTTCCAGGTCCTTCCCAAAGTCTCGGGAGCCCCGGCGAACTTGCCATAGCGGTCAACTTACAGATTTGAAAATAAGGGACCAGCAGCCTTGAAAATAAGGGACCAGCAGCCTTGAAAATAAGGGACCTGCAGCCTCACCTGTTCCAGGCACTCCAGTCTTCGTGTCCTCCTGCAGTCTGAACACTGTCCAACCAACTTTGTAACCAGAGGTTCAACTGAATAGAATCTGAATCACATGCATCACAAGGCCTATGCAGCCTCAACTTAAGATGGCTCCCCGGCCTGGCTTTGCACTGCAAAGTTTGCAGCAGCACATGCAACAAAATGGCGTCAGGCATTCAAAAAACCCCTCAGCTTGCATTAACTAGCCACACACACACAGCCTCCCCCCCCACACGAGATCTCCTTTCCTTTTCCCCCACCATGTGCCCCCACTTCAGACAGACCTTTTCGCTGGCAAGGGTGAGTGGGCCGTCAATGACGTATCCATCCGATTCCGATCCGAGCACTCAGCACAGGTATGCTCAACTTCTGAGCCCCTCTGAGCCAAAGGCCGAAAGCCCAGCCAGCAGCCGAACGAAGCCTCAAGTCAACAAAACCACTGTCACCTCTCCGCTGGGAAGCGCTGAGCAAAGGCGAGTCCCCAGGGAATGCAGCTGATTTGATCAGCACAAGGCATGCAAGCTCCACCACCCAGTCATTCTTAGACTTCTTATTGGGTGAGCAACACAGCCAAGCAACACAGTTGGAGCCTCCCTCCCCCCTGGCCAGCAGGGAGGGAGGGAGAGGAGCTGCTTCCTTTGAAATTTAAGGGACATCCATCAATAAGGGACAGCAGCGGGACATGGTGCTGGAATAAGGAACTGTCCCTTCAAATAAGGGGCACTTGACAGCTATGGAACTTGCTCTGAAGTCGACAGGATACGTGCCAAGCGCAAACAAATATGATTATTGCAGCTGGCTGAAGGGAGCTATTTGTTCTCAGAGCTCGGCTTTTGCAAACAAGCGCAGGCCGAAAGCGTTTAATTTCTGCTCTGCCGTCCTCTGCGGAGAGAGGGGCGTGGATCATCTATGGGATGCCGGGAGCGTCAAGGAGAAGCGGACGCTGGCTCTTCCACTAACCACAGAATAAACAAAAGAGGGAAAGGAGGGATTGAATTCTCACCGCAAGATGATGTTGGGGTTGCGATTTGATACGAGGGAGATTTTTTTCTTCTTCGTTTTTTTTAAAAAAGCAAAAAGCTCTAACGAAATGGAAGGGGTCGCCATGCCAAGAAAGTGCAAGGGAATGCCAAGGGAAGGCGTTTTCTCAGGGTGATGCGGGAGCTGGCAGCGCAAGCGTGAAGAATTGGTCGGAGTGATTGTGGAATCGCCGGCCTTCGGCCAACGTCTGCATTACACACAGATCTGTAAGAGGAACAAAGGGGGGGGGATCTCCTCCCCAGGGCATTTTTCAGCAGTGATTTCTGACATTGCAACACACGTTGCCTTGCATTGAGTCAGACCATGGCTCTGTCTAGCTCAGTACTGTCTACACTGGCTGGCAGCAGCCTCCAGGGTTGCAGGCAGGGCTTTCTCAGTCCAAACTGGAGATGCCAAAGATTGCACCTGAGACCTTCTGCATGCAAAGCAGGTGTTCTGCCACTGAGCTATGGTCCTTCCTAACGTAAAGGTAAAAAGGTGAAGGACCCTTGGACAGTCACCGTATTTTTCACTCCATAAGACGCACTTTTTTCTTCCTAAAAAGTAAGGGGAAATATCTGTGTGTCTTAAGGAGCAAATGTGAGGTCCCTGGAGCCAAATTGCCTAGGGGCAAAAAGCAGATCATGCTTTTTTTTTTTTTTTAAAGAGGGAAGTGGGTGTTGAAACAAAGCCGCTGATCGTTTGCCGATCGGGGAGTGAGATAAGGGATGCTAGAGATAAAGGAGGCTGCCTGGGAGGGGGGAGGTAAAGACAGTAAACTTGCAAAGGGGGAAAACAGGAAGACTAAAGCAATAAGGAGAGAAATTAGAAGAAAAGGAGGAGCAAAAAACTGCTCCAGCTAAGGAAAAGACACTAAAGGGAAAGACACTAAGAGGGATGGGACTGTTGAAAGGAAACAGCTGATCAGTGGGATCGGAAGAGAGATAAGGGACGCTAGTGGAGGCTGCCTGGGAGGGGGGGAGGTAAAAGCCCATGGATCCTCAGGATTTTTACATTGGGTCACCCCAAATTCACCATCAGGTCACATGTCTGTGGCTACAGCATGAACCACAAAAATCGTACAACCACTGTTTCGTTCATTTTCCTCCTCTAAAAACTAGGTGCGCCTTATGGTCAGGTGCGTCTTACGGAGCGAAAAATACGGTAAGTCCAGTCAAAGGTGACTATGGGGTTGCAGCGCTCATCTCGCTTTCAGGCCAAGGTAGCTGGCATTTGTCACTGTGAGAACAGGATGCTGGACTAGATGGGCCCCTGGCCTGATCCAGCAGGCTCTTCCTATGTTCAGAAGCCCCTACACCAGAGAAGGCCCTCCTGTATTGCATTTTTCAAGCAACTCAAGAGAATGTAACTAGCAGCCCCCACAAACACACTCCTTATCCTCTTTGACCTCTCCTTGACACACCTGAGAAGACAGGCTGCATGGCTCTGTTTGACCTCCATGACCTGGTAGCAGCATCTGATACCAATGTAGGTTGACAGAGTCTCAAAGGCATCATTGGGGCAGCAGGCCTGCTTGTTTAAACCTGAATATGCCCCGATCACAAGTAATAATAATAATAATAATAATAATAATTTATTTATATCCTGCCCTCCCCAGCCAAGACCGGGCTCAGGGAGGCTAACACCAGGTATAAAAACAATTGATTGAAATACAACTTAAAAACAAGATTAAAATGCAGCCTCATTTCAGTAGAAACTCAAATCAAAAACTTTTTGAGGATGAAAACGTCAAGTCTTCACCAAGGCCAACTATCCAGACTGGTCCTACGTGGGCCATAAAAAAGCCAGGGAAGTCCCTAAATAGTAGTTCCATCACAGAAGGAGAAAGGGAAAAGGAAAGAGGGGGAGGGGATCAAGTTGATTCTAAGCCAAAGGCCAGGCGGAAAAGTAAAGCAAAGGGTGAGTATTCTGACTTTTAGAGCATAAGGGGAGCTGATAAACCCTCCTCACACAATCGCTGAGCAACCTATAACTAAAAGATAGCGATCGCAGACCCTCCAAGTGTCCCTATTTTCCAGGACACCCTGGATTTAGAGAAGCTGTCCCAGTTTTTTATTTGACCCCGGAATGTCCCGCTTTTCCTTAGGATGCACCTATTTTCATTGGAGAAATGTTGGAGAGTATGGAGTTATTCGACTCCCAAGCTGTCTGAAGGCAATCCCATATAGGGAAGGTTTTTTAAAATGTTTACTATTTTATTATGTTTTAATATACAGTTGTACCTCGGCTCCTGAATGCCTTGAGAGTCGAATGTTCCGGTTCCCGAATGATCGAAAACCGGAGGTGAGGGTTCCGGTTTTTGAAGGTTCTTTCGGAAGCTGAACATCCGACAGGGCTTCCACGGCTTCTGATTGGCTGCAGGAGCTTCCTGCAGCCAATCAGAAGCCGCACTTCAGTTTCTGAACGTTTTGGAAGTCGAACGGGCTTCCGGAACGGATTCTGTTCAACTTCCGAGGTACGGCTGTACAATGGTACCTCGGGTTAAGAAATTAATTCGTTCCAGAGATCCGTTCTTAACCTGAAACAGTTCTTAACCTGAGGCGTGCTTTCACTAATGGGGCCTCCTGCTGCCACTGAGCTGCTGGCGCAAGATTTCTGTTCTTATCCTGGGGCAAAGTTCTTAACCTGGAGCAACCACTTCCTGGTTAGTGGAGTTCGTAACCTGAAGTGTCTGTAACCCAAGGTACCACTGTATGTTGGAAGCTGCCCAGAGCGGCTGGGGTAACCCAGTAAGATGTGTGGGGTATAAATAGTAAAATTATCATTATGGAGTGGGATGTCCCTATTTTCATTGAAGAAATGTTGGAAGGTATGCTCTCGTCGGTGTCCTTAGAGCCTCCCACCATCAAAGAGGCTTCTGACCAGGCCTTGAGTGTGATGTTCTTACAATCCAGACCAGGCATCCCCAAACTCAGCCCTCCAGATGTTTTGGGACTACAACTTCCATCATCCCTAGCTAACAGAACCAGTAGTCAGGGATGATGGGAATTGTAGTCCCAAAACATCTGGAGGGCCGAGTTTGGGGGTGCCTGACCTAGACGCTCAGGGATCCTTTTGCTTCTGATGGAGCCTGATATCGGAAGCTCATCCTGAAATTCTGCAAAAGACACAGGTGAAGTGCTCTGATCCACTGGAAGTTAACTTCACCAGCAACTGTTATGGAGCGGGGAGCCGAACTTGCAAACATGGATAGATCAGGCACATGGTGCAAATCTGTAAAATATTGGTTCATTTGGGACAAGTTATTCTGCTTCTTTTCCTGAGAAATGAATAAAAGCGGATTGTGGAAATTCTGTTCTGCCTCCACGTGAAACTGTCTCTGCTTGCACAGTTCCAAAATAACCCCCACAGCTTTAAGGGCTAAAAACTTACTTTTAAAAAATAAAAAAATAAAAAAATGAAGGAACAATGAGAGGCGAACTTCTCAAGATGCTGCCAGATTCCCCGATGTGACTTCGGAATGCCTCCCCTCATAAGGCACCAGCGTGGAATTCTCCTTTTCCTTCAGACAGACAGCTGCATTCTTTGGAGCCACGGCCGGGCCTACCCAGTAAACAAAAACAAAATTTGCTTCTGGATGGGAGTCGTCGCATGAAACAAGAAGCTAATTTCCCCCGCTCTGGTGTTTGCCATCTGCATTAGACTTGGTCTCAGGGGAAAGTGAATGGAGCCATTCTTCCTAGGGTAGTCTTGGCCGTATAATTCCGACGGTGGTGAAACTGTAGACCGCGAGAGGAAAAACATAATACTTGTGTGACCGGCTTGCCATCGGCCGCCTGAGCTGGTGTCTACCTTGTTTTGCGAACCGAGGAGTCGGGCGGGCAGCTTAAGGGGTGATAGACTTCAGTGTCCAAAATGCGCGGGAGGCAGCGAGTAATTAAAGTGCTACGTTGGGGTGGATAGCTGAGCTAGGAGGCAGTGCAAGGCTCTCTATTGATTTCTCGAGGCTTCTCAGTGACGGGGCCACGAACCGTGGAAAAATCAGTGTGGGACCTCCTGGAAAGGCATTCATATGCCTCTCAGAACGTCTCAACCCCCTCCGCCTTTGCCGTATTTCCTTCGGCTTAGGAATGCAGGAAATCTGGAAGCAGAGCACTTCGGTGACGCCATGCTTTCTCCCTGGCCTTACCGGCACAAAACCACCCCACTGGTCTCCACCATAAGTTCTACCCAGGTGTTGGTATCCATGCGGACGGCTAATGTGTAGAGGGGGAGAAAGTGTATTTTATCATATGTGGTGGGATTGTAAGATTACAGTGGTACCTCGCTTCAGGTTACAGACTCCGCTAACCCAGAAATAGTACCTTGAGGTAAGAACTTTGCTTCAGGATGAGAACAGAAATCGCATGGCGGCGGCGGAAGTGGCGGGAGGCCCCATTAGCTAAAGTGGTACCACAGGTTAAGAACAGTTTCAGGTTAAGAACGGACCTCCAGAACGAATTAAGTTCTTAACCCGAGGTACCACTGTATATTTTTTTTTAAAGGGAAATGATATATAACGAATTGAAAAATATGTTTAAAATAACGTTTGTGAAAAAACCAGAAGCCTTTTCGTTAGGTATTTTAGGACAAGAAATGCCGAAGAAAAATCAGGCGTTATTTATGTACGCTACTACAGCAGCAAGAACTCTAATAGCACAAAATTGGAAGATTGGAGAAATACCATCTAAAGAACAGTGGCAAGAAAAATGGATGAACTATGCAGAATTGGCAAAGTTAACGGACAAACTGTGTGAAAAGAACAATAGTGACTTTGGGAAAGAATGGGAACCTTTTACAACACGCTTGCAGAAACAAAACGAAAAATGGACTCGTTGGCAGGATTTAAATAAACATTTGCAGCTTTATTTACAGAGAACAAGAAACATAATTAGTGATAACAGAACATTATGTATAAACAGCAGAATGTAACATTTGGTGTAATAAACCAGAAATGGAAGTTGGGGGAAGTCGACGGGGAGTGGGGAAACAAGAAAATGGATGTTAAATGATGATATTGAATGTTTGTTATGAGAAAAGAAAATCAATAAAAATTATTTTTTAAAAAGAAAGAAAGTGCATTGCTCAGTGTGCAACCCTGGCGAGCCCTGCCCCAATGGCCCTTCTGGCCCAGCTTCCTGATCTTACAGTGAGCGGCCAAATGCCTGCGGTAAACCCACAAACAGGATCTAAGCACAAGAGGCACCATCGCCTTCTGTGGTTTCCAGAAACTGATATTCCAAAAGCGTCACTGCCTCTAACCATGGTGGTGGAGCGTGGCCCCCACCATGGCTAGTAGCCACTATCAAACTTATCCTCCAATAATTTGCCCAGCCCTCTTTTAAGACCACCCAAGTTGGTGGCCATCATTGCCTGGTGTGGGAGTGAGTTCCACAATTTAATTTTGGCAGGGATTTCACTGAGGTTTTCTTCCTCCTTTGATGACTTCTGAATGGAATTTCTGTTCTCGTGGACTGTCTCGCCAGAGTGGTGCATGCTCTAGTTATCTCCCACTTGGACTACTGCAATGTGCTCTACATGGGGCTACCTCTGAAGGTGACCCGGAAACTACAACTAATCCAAAATGCGGCAGCTAGACTGGTGACTGGGAGCGGCCACCAAGACCACATAACGCCGGTCTTGAAAGACCTACATTGACTCCCAGTATGTTTCCGAGCACAGTTCAAAGTGTTGGTGTTGACCTTTAAAGCCCTAAAGGGCCTTGGCCCAGTATATCTGAAGGAGCGTCTCCACCCCCATCATTCTGCCCAGACACTGAGGTCCAGCCCTGAGGGCCTTCTGGCTGTTCCCTCACTGTGAGAAGCAAAGCTACAGGGAACCAGGCAGAGGGCCTTCTCGGTGGTGGCGCCCGCCCTGTGGAACACCCTCCCATCAGATGTCAAAGAGATAAACAACTACCTGACATTAAGAAGACATCTGAAGTCAGCCCTGTTCAGGGGCTGTGACATTTTGATGTATTTTTAATCTTTGTTGGAAGCCACCAAGAGTGGCTGGGGAAACCCAGCCAGATGGGCGGGGTACAAATAATAAATTATTATCATAAAGGTAAAGGGACACCTGACCATTAGGTCCAGTCATGGCTGACTCTGGGGTTGCGGCGCTCATCTCGCTTTCCTGGCCGAGGGAGCCGGCATACAGTTTCCGGGTCATGTGGCCAGCGTGACTAAGTTGCTTCTGGCGAACCAGAGCAGCACACGGAAACGCCGTTTACCTTCCCACCCGAGCGGTACCTATTTATCTACTTGCTCTTTGACATGCCTACGAACTGCTAGGTTGGCAGGAGCAGCGACCAAGCAACCGGAGCTCACCACGTCGTGGGGATTTGAACCACCAACCTTCTGATCGGCAAGTCCTAGGCTCTGTGGTTTAACCCACAGTGCCACCCGCGTCCCATAAAATAATAATAATAATTATTATTATTATCATTACCTGACATATTATGGAACATAGAGATGGGGTCGGTGGGAGGGATGCAGAATAAAATTTCCACCCAGCACTATTTTCCGTTGTCAAGTCTCCATGTCGGCCCCTCCACTGACCGCTGTCTTCCGAACGTCTGTCAAAAACTGCTGGACGTTGAAGTTCTCTTGCATGTCCACCCAACGCCTTGAGGGTGCCCATGGCAGGAGCAAAAGGGCATTGAGTGTCAGAGGAATGCCCTCTCCTGCAGCCAACTGCCTTCCCCACACCCGGTGTTGAAAGCTACGGAGGCATTTCTAGTGGAAATGCAGCAGCCCTGCTCCCCGGTGGCATGGGTCATAGTCAAAACATGGATTCCGGGCCAGTCAAAACACCGCCAGGTTACTAATCCCGGTCTAACACCCTCCCCAACATCAACGCCACATTCCCATCAAATCCGCTGGCATCCAGTTCTGCTCAGAAGCCAAGAGGCTATTCCACTCCCTGGTACTGAGAATTCTCTGCGGACTCATATGTAATATCCTTCTTCCACGGGTTCTCTTTCCCCCACCATCCATCACCGATTCTGGTGAGGATTTTGTTCTCTGTTTTTCAGGGTGTCCTGTTCACACAGCTGCTTATGCAAAACATCCAGGGCAGGTTTATATATTTAGCAGTTGTTTGTTTGTCGGAAAGGTTTCTTTCTTCAGGTCATGAAATTGGTGCCAAATTTGGTTCAAACCAAAACCTAAAAGCGGTTTGCAAAAAAATATACAAGGCAATAAAATAAAAAGACAGGGCACAGTGCCACCCAAAAGACCAGGTGCAGAGAGGACGCTTCGGAGCAGCAGTTTGAGAGCGTTGACCAGCTTGTCCTTCAGTGGTAAGACCACGGCCTTGAAAGGAGGGTCAGTCAAAAAACATCCCAGAGCATTCAGGAATCCTTCTGATTCCGCAGGCAGACCACCCATAGACATTTCGTATTTGTAAGAGCTCGATCATTAACTCTGACAGTGTCTGCACTTTGGAACTCCCTGCCTATTCGATTTCAGGCAGGTGCATTCACTGTACTCTTTTTGGCGCCTGCTGAGAACATATTTTGTTTAGGGAAGACTACCCAGATGTTTATGGGACGCAGGTGGCGCTGTGGGTTAAACCACAGAGCCTAGGACTTGCCGATCAGAAGGTCGGCGGTTTGAATCCCCGTGACAGGGTGAGCTCCTGTTGCTCAGTCCCTGCTCCTGCCAACCTAGCAGTTCCAAAGCACGTCAAAGTACAAGTAGATAAATAGGTACCACTCCGGCGGGAAGGTAAACGGCGTTTCCGTGCGCTGCTCTGGTTCGCCAGAAGCGGCTTAGTCATGCTGGCCACATGACCCAGAAGCTGTACGCCGGCTCCCTCGGCCAATAAAGTGAGATGAGCGCCGCAACCAAACAAACAAATCCCAATTTGTCCTCCGCTTCAGCTAAGCCAGGGATCAGCAAATGTTTTCAGGAGGGGGCCTGTGCACTGTCCCTCAGACCTTGTGGGGGCTGGACTATATTTTGAAAAACACACACCAAAAAACCCGAACGAATTTCACCTGCCCACAAAGAGGCCTGAAGATGCTTCGCTTTACCTGTCCCATTGTCGTCTTGATAGCCTCAGTTGGGCTTCTCCAGCCAGCTGGACCTCAGTGTCCAAGCTGAACAATGGGGGTGGAGACACTCCTTCAGGTATACTGGGCCGAGGCCGTTAAGGGCCTTAAAGGTCAGCACCAACCCTTTGAATTGTGTCTGGAAATGTACCGGGAGCCAATGTAGGTCTTTCAAGACCGGTGTTATGTGGTCTCCTAGTCACCAGTCTAGCTGCTGCCTTCTGGATTAGTTGTAGTTTCTGGGTCACCTTCAAAGGTAGTCCCACGTAGAGCGCACTGCAGTAGTCCAAGCGAGAGATAACCAGAGCATGCACCACTCTGGCGAGACAGTCCGCAGGCAGGTAGGGTCTCATCCTGTGTACCAGATGGAACTGGTAAACAGCTGCCCTGGACACAGAATTGACCTGCGCCTCCATGGACAGCTGTGAGTCCAAAATCACTCCTAGGCTGTGCTCCCAGGATGAACTTTCTGACAGTAAGAGCTGTTCGACAGGGGAACTCTCAGAAGGTGGCAGCTTCTTTTTGATGGAGGTTTTCAAACAGAGCTTGGGTGAGCTTGGTCTAGAAGTCCTTAAACTGTGATTCTGTCATTGCAGGGGGTTGGACTAAATGCCTCTTGGGGTTTACCTTCCAACTTTCCAATTCTATGACACAATCTCAAGGAGGAAGGCACACCTAACATCTGGCCATTTCGCTCGCTCTGTTCCGGTATGATAATCTTTATTGTCATTGACCCATACAGAACAACAAAATTGAAAAAATCTACACCAGACATTCAAAAGCCAACAAGCCTGCTATCCCAACTATTGATGCCTGGTTAACCCCCTAGAAACTCTGATACCCCATAACTAAATACAATATACTCCTGTAGAGACTCCTTACACTGTGTTTAAAACCAAAATCACATTTTGGTAGAAACTGTTTCTCAGGCGGCTAGTCCTAGTCTTTATAACCCTTTACCTTCTTCCAGAAGGCAGAAGCTGAAAGAGATCGTTTCCAGGGTGCACACTATCCTGCACTATCTCTGCCGCTTTCTTGTGACACCTGGCAGCATAGATTTGATCCAAGGTGGGAAGAGTGCACCCAATTATTCCCTCCGCAGTCTTTCCAGCTCTATGGTGTCCTTTTTGAGATGGAGGCAGCGGTCCGAAGCATCCAGGATATCCCAGGAGGTGTTTGCACCACAGATTTATCTCTACACCCAATCTGGAAGAGGCATCACTCAACGGGTGGGGCTGCCGGGACAATATTTCTGCTGACCGTGACAAGGATGATGAAACCCTGCAGACGGCGAGGAGAGAAGGAGCAGCCATTATGCAGACAAGCTGGCAACCTCACGGAGCACTTGGCATGGCACGATAGTTTAATAACCACCTCGTAATTTTTTATTTTTTTTAATTTTTCAGCTGGCTTCCAGCATCCATCCAGCAAATTCCCTCCCTGTTCAGGATGCTGATCCTTTGCAAAACGGCTGGCATTTCTGAAGGCTTACCAGGATAATGAGCTGGCTTGGAGAGTCTGTGATTTCACCAGCTCCGAGCCAGATGGCGGATGGAGCTGCTCGCTGATGACGAGCGATCTAGCCTGGGAATGACACACGCAAAAGGTTTGCTGGGTTTGTGACTCAAGAATATATTTATACACCACTTTTACG
This sequence comes from Podarcis pityusensis, assembly GCF_964106645.2. Lineage (NCBI taxonomy): Eukaryota > Metazoa > Chordata > Lepidosauria > Squamata > Lacertidae > Podarcis > Podarcis pityusensis. The sequence continues at coordinate 5,984,874 of NC_138037.1, read as the reverse complement.
TCCAAGTGACATTGTCAGGCAGCTGCTGGGGCTTCCAGTGCCGCGGCAGGGCTTATCATCGATCCGGTTGACACAGTGCATTTGGATTTTTACAAAGCTTCGGACAAAGCACCTCACCCGCGACTCCTGAGTAAGCTTAGCAGTCAAGGAATAAGAGCAGAGGCCCTCGTGTGGATCGGGAATTGGTTAATTTGCAGGAGGCAAAGAGCAGGAATAAACAGTTGTTGTTTAGTTGTTTAGTCATGTCCGCCTCTTCGTGACCCCCTGGACCAGAGCACATGCGCAGAAGCGGTGAATTGCAACCTGCGCGTGGGCAGACGCGCCGCTGTCGGTTACGCTCTTTTCATGTTGTGAACAGGCCTCTGGAACAGATCCCATTCTCAACCAGAGGTACCACTGTACTTAGAGAGCCTCTCCAGGCCACGTTGCCCCTCTGAGTGAGTCAGCAGCCAAACCATCACCTCCCCTCCAGCCTCAGAGCTCCCTGGTTTCTCCCACAGCTCTTCACCCATCATGGCACAGAGATTGTGCGTAGAGAAAAGTCCCCCCTCCTCTCTCATACATTGTTGTTGTTGTTTAGTTGCTTAGTCGTGTCCGACTCTTCGTGACCCCCTGGACCAGAGCACGCCAGGCACTCCTGTCATCCACTGCCTCCCACAGTTTGGTCAAACTCATGCTGGTAGCTTTGAGAACACTGTCCCACCACCTCGTCCTCTGTCGTTCCCTTCTCCTTGTGCCCTCCATCTTTCCCAACATCAGGGTCTTTTCCAGGGAGTCTTCTCTTCTCGTGACGTGGCCAAAGTATTGTAGCCTCAGCTTCAGTATCTGTCCTTCCAGTGAGCACTATGTCCCTGTGGAGATGGCAGTCCCGAATCGGTGGTGAATGCCCTTCTGGCTCGCACTCTTTATAAAAACTTGAGGAATGAGATTATCACCTCTCTTTTATTGTCCATTCTGGGTTGCCCAACCACTGCCACAGTGTCCTTTCTCTTGGCAGATCAAGATGAGCAGGTGACAGCAAAGGCATAGCTGTCAACGCTTCCCCCTTTTAAAGGGAAATTCCCTTATTCCGAATAGGGTTCCTCGCAAGAAAAGGGAAAAGTTGACAGCTATGAGCAAAGGTTGCAAGGTTTTTAGCCAGGGCAATCAGAGTAAGATCCACTATTTGACTATTGACTCGAAACCCTAAAATGTATTTTATATAATTGACATTTTATTTCTATTCTTTGTACATCGTATTGTTGTTTTATTGCTGTGGCTGATGGCTGATGCAAATAAAGATTCATTCATTCATATGCCGAGAAGAAAAGTAGCAAAAACAGATGGGCTTGATGACCCCCTTTTTTGACCACTGACTAAGACAGTGACATTTACGTTTTGGGTCTCCCTTTTCTGTGCGTTCCCACAAACTCCAAGACTTGGCTCTTGACTGCTGGAGAAAAGAGTGCCACCTCGTGAACGACCCCACAAAGCACTTCCTGAAGCCAGGAAGGTTCAATGTCAAGAATTCCCATCTGGGTTGCGACCTCTGTTGACCCTAATTAGCACGTGAAATCAGATAGGATCACAGAACAAGGTGGTACGGTATGTGTTTAGCATATCGCCGGGATGCCAGAGCCAGCGGATGACCTGGTAAAAGATCTTAAATGTCTCTGGAGATGCTTTTCCGTCCCCTCCTCCTGCTATGCTGAGTTTCATATATTTTCCACAGGATCTAATTTTTTTTAAAAAGAAAATCCTATTGCACATCTGTTTGCTGACGAAAGAATGCCCGTTACTATGAGATGGGCACCTTAGCGGTAAAATCATTTTTTCCTTTCAGCAAGCTTACCCAGGTGTGTAGTTTTAACATGTGATTATATTAGGGTTAATTGTAAATTATTATTATTATTATTATTATTATTATTAAAATGTATTGGTTGCTTTTTTTATATATACCAAGATTACACAAAGCTACTTACAATATGGAACGCGGGTGGTGCTGTGGTCTAAACATTCTACTCATGTAAAAACACACTGATTCCCAGACCGCCTGCGGGCCGGATTGAGAAGGCGATTGGGCCGGATCTAGCCCCCCGGGCCTTAGTTTGCCTACCCATGAGCTAGAGATTGAAGCGTGAGTCCACCTTCCCTCATGCCCCCTCGGTTGCCATAGGAACAGGTCTCACCTTAGCATAGCTATGGGGGGCGACATCTGGAGTGCCTACAGATTGCGTTCACCCCCCTTCCTTTATGGCGACACAAAACACCTTCCCCTCCATAACTGATTTTGGGCCCACTTACAGGCTAGCAAAATGGGACCCTCACAAACGGGTGGTCTTTGGCCATCTCCCCACCCCTCCACCCCCATCCCAGGTGCATTTTTGATTAAAAATAAACAGAGAGAACCATAAGGAATACCTATAAAGGTGAAGAGGGAGATCAACGAAGAAACCTGCCTTTATGGCCAGGGCTTACAGAATCAGGACAATGGGGAATTTGGGGCAGGAGGTGTTTGCAGTCAGCGAGGGAATCGCTGCGAGCACTTGCCACGGGGATATAGAGACTCCCTTGGGCAAAAAGGAAAAGGAAAAGGAAAAGATTGCATTGTTTTTGTTTCTGCAAAATGGCTCCCCCCCCATTTTTTTTTAATTAAACTGAAGTTCATGTGGGGGGCATTTTGCAGAAACAAAAACAATTGTTCTCTCTCTCTCCCCAGGAGCTGAGAAAATGGCAATGATGATGATAATTGCACTGTTGATATACATCTGGAGGAGTGGCTTGTAAAGCTATTTGAATATATTGAGCTAGGTAAAGCGACAGAGGCAATTAGGAACAGAACAAGCCAAAAGTTCAATAAGGAATGGGAGTGTTATAAAAATTACCTAGAAAAACATTGTTCTCAGTTAAAACCTTTATTATGCTTTGATTAATTTTTGCAAAGGACAAAACAGTTATCATAATTAAATAAACCAATACCAAGAAATGGGAAACATTTAAAGAAGGCAGTTAAGGAAAGAAAAGAATGACTCAAATTGAGGTGGTGGACAGAAGTCAATCCAAAAGATTGGAATATTAAGGTTTGACAATTTTAAAGTTATGTTTTATTATCGCATTTTCGTATTGTATTAGATCATTTTAAGATGTACATTTTTTGATTCTTCAGCTTGTAAACCGCCTCAAGTATTGTAAGATAGAAAGACGGTATACAAATTAAAAATGATGATGATGATGATAACACTCAAACTTGTGGACAAGTGGGAAGATTGAGGAAACAGAAACAGAAATCCTTCTTCATGCAGCACGGAGATAAATTATGGAACTTCTTGCCACAGGAGGAAGTGGTCTCCATCAACCTAGATGGCTTCAAAACAGGATTAGACAAATTTGAGGGTGAGAAGGCTACCAATGACTACTAGTCAGGATGGTTCTGCTCTGCCCCACGGTTGGAGACAGCAATGTTTCTGAATGCCAGAAGCTGGAATTTGCAAGAGCAGAGAGTGGCCTCTTGTGCATGAATCAGTTCAACACAATTCAAAGTGTTGGTGTTGACCTTGAAAGCCCTAAACGGCCTCGGCCCAGTAAACCTGAAGGAGCATCTCCACCTCCATTGTTCTGCCCAGACGCTGAGGTCCAGTGCCCAGGGCCTTCTGGCGGTTCCCTCATTGCAAGAAGCAAAGCTACAGGGAACCAGTCACAGGGCCTTCTCGGTGGTGGCCCCCGCCCTGTGGAACGCCCTCCCATCACATGTCAAAGAGATAAACAACTACCTGACATTTAGAAGACATCTGAAGGCAGCCCTGTTCAGGGAAGTTTTTAATGTGTGACATTTTGATGTATTTTAAATCCTTGTTGGAAGCCGCCCAGAGTGGCTGGGGAAACCCAGCCAGATGGGCGGGATACAAACAATAAATTATTATTATTATTATTATTATTATTATTATTATTATTATTATTAAATCCTGCTTGCCAGATTTGATGGCCCATTGGCCCTGATCCAGCAGACTCTCATGATGTTCTCATGCGCTTGCATTTAAGCCCAAGGCCTAGGCTAGCTAGCCTTGAACCTGTCATCGCTAACAAACAGTTAACGCTCAATCCATTCCCTTTGCAGGGTTTGGATGGTGGGGAGGTTTTTTTTTGGGTGGGGGGGGGAGAGAGAGAGAAAGAGGAACCGAGCGACTGGGACTGCAAGCCAAGATCGGGAGCCACAGCCAGTTCCCAAAAAAATCCACCGGCCGTCTAGGATTTCAGAGTCTTGTCCGCAAGGATCCACAATTAAAATTTCTACTGCTAAAGTTTCACGGGGGAAACAAAAGCTCTGATATTCCCTGCCTTCACCCCCCCCCCACAACCTCACTGTGTGACCCCCCCCTCCCTCCCCAGCCACTCAGTTAAATGGAAGCAATGGGAAGCCTCCTGTTTCTTGGCAGACACAATTGCCCTGTTTTGGATAGCTCAGTTCCATCCTATAGCAATCCCCACCCTAGAGTTCGGTTAGCAGCGTAATTGCTGCCATCGTCTTGCTCTTCCTCTCTGCCTTGGCGGATGCCAATGGGACAATTTGGGGTGGGGATTGCGGCCGCTTTTTCTAGTTAGAGCTGTGCGGATTTATTTAGCTGACCTTCCCCCCATCCCCCACCCCAGTTCCCCTGGTTATGGTCTACCGCAACCTGCAGATGTTTATGATACGATACAATACGATAATCTTTATTATCGTAAACGAAATTGAAAAATCTACATCAGACATTCCAAAACCAACAAGCCTGCTATCCCAGCTATCCCAGCCTGATTAACCCCCTAAAAACTCTGATACCCCATAATTAAATACAATATATTCACAAAGAGACTACCTTGTTGTTGTTTAGTTGTTTAGTTGTGTCCGACTCTTCGTGACCCCATGGACTAGAGCACGCCAGGCACTCCTGTCTTCCACTGCCTCCCGCAGTTTGATGTATGGAAGTGAGAGTTGGATGATAAAGAAGGCTGATCGCCGAAGAATTGATGCTTTTGAATTCTGGTGCTGGAGGAGACTCTTGAGAGTCCCATGGACTGCAGGAAGATCCAACCTCTCCATTCTGAAGGAAATAAGGCCTGAGTGCTCACTGGAAGGACAGATCCTGAAGCTGAGGCTCCAGTACTTTGGCCACCTCATGAGAAGAGAAGACTCCCTGGAAAAGACCCTGATGTTGGGAAAGATGGAGGGCACAAGGAGAAGGGGACGACAGAGGACGAGATGGTTGGACAGTGTTCTCAAAGCTACCAGCATGAGTTTGACCAAACACTCCATTTGCCACTCCATTTGCCATTCCTCCTTTGCAGGGACATCATTTTCTTGCCATCTTTGGGTGTATAATATTCTCGCAGTGGTAGCTGCATGAAGAATGAATTCTGGTGATGGCTGAGCCAGCTGTTCTTACTCAGCATACGATAAAAGTGGACACTAGACCACGAAGGCTTCTGCCATCATAAATCTGTTGGGATGCTCCCAGACCTGTTTTCGTTTTTAAACTGAGAATTTGTCCTGATTTGTTTGCAGGGAGGTTAGACTGTGTTGCATCAAGGATCTTTCCAGTGCATCATTCTTTTTGTTGCAAAATGTCTGATCTTTTACAGAAGTAGGTTTGTCGTGTGAGAGCTCCCAATCAATTGTAATAGTGCAACGTATTTATTTATTTCATGAAATTTATATACTGCTTGATTAAAAAAAACCCAAAATGTCAAAGTGGCTTACAAAAAAGAAGAAAAAAAATAAAATTTCTAAGTAAAATAAAATAATTTAGCAAAATAAATCAAAAAATTAAAACCAGCAGTAAACTAGAAATACATGTAATAGTGCCAGTTTTGGGATGAATTTTCTGGTACGTGATTGACTCTCACTTGAAAACAGCAGCATTCTGGAAGCAAACAGAGTGCCTCTCCTCATATGAACCAAGACAGACCTGGCAATCATCATCTAAGGCCTTCTTCATGTACCCCCTCCACGAGAAGTCCAGAGAGTGGCAACACAAGAACAGGGCCTTTTCTGTGGTGGCTCCCTGCTTGTGGAATGCTCTTTCCCAGGTGAAAACATACCTATGGGACCGCCTCTCCTGGTATGCCCCACGGAGGTCCACAAATGATAACATCTTGGAGGTCCCAGGTCGCAAGTGGTTAGATTGGTCTCAACTAGGGCCAGGGCCTTTTCAGTACTGGCCCCAACTTGGTGGAACGCTCTGTCACAAGAGGCTAGGGCCCTACGGGACTTGACATCTTTCCGCAGGGCCTGCAAGACAGAGCTGTTCTGCCTGGCCTTTGGTTTGGACTCAGTCTGACCCTTATATCTCCCTCCCCTTATGGTTTTGATCTATGGGCTACTTTTAAAATGAGGCTGCATTTTAAATTGCATTTTAACCTGTATTTTAAATTGGTCCCCCCCATTATGTTTTTACTGTAATTTTACTGGTGTTAGCTGCCCTGAGCCTAGCTCTGGCTAGGGAGGGCAGGGTATAAATAATTTATTATTATTATTATTATTATTATTATTATTATTATTATCCCAATCCCTTCAGTGAAATAAACAATCTATGGCACTTTAAACTGTTGAGGGTGGGCATTGCTTTTGTTTATTATGGCATGTTCTTTGTGTTTTTATACTGCAAACCACCCTGTGGTCCTTGAATGAAGGGTGGTATAAAGGTAAAGGTAAAGGGACCCCTGACCATTAGGTCCAGTCGTGACCGACTCTGGGGTTGCGGCGCTCATCTCGCTTTATTGGCCGAGGGAGCCGGCGTACAGCTTCCGGGTCATGTGGCCAGCATGACTAAGCCGCTTCTGGCGAACCAGAGCAGTGCACGGAAACGCTGTTTACCTTCCCGCTGGAGCGGTACCTATTTATCTACTTGCACTTTGACGTGCTTTCGAAATGCTAGGTTGGCAGGAGCTGGAACTGAGCAACGGGAGGTCACCCCGTCGTGGGGATTCGAACCGCAACCTTCTGATCGGCAAGTCCTAGGCTCTGTGGTTTAACCCACAGCGCCACCCGCATCCCAGAAGGGCGGTATATAAATTTAATAAATAAAATAATAATAATTTGGTAACATTGATGCATCAAAAGTGGGACAAAAAGTAAAGCAGAACGTTTGTGGGATATAAAGTGACAGGATTCCATCGGGAAGTTTCAGGTTCACACTCTGACTGGAACCGAAGCAGGATATTCTCCCCGAAACCTTCGCAGGCTCAAATGCTACTGAAAGCAGGACTGTGCATCGCTAACTCAATACCATTGCAGGACATCTGGAGGGGGAAAGCTAGCGAGAGCGCAAAGGAAAATATGAAAGTGAGTGGTAAACCAGCGGAGGGCAAAGGTCTAACCCATGGGGAGATTGGGAGGGAAGTAGTCATAGAGCGGATATTAATTTTTAGTGTGGCGGAGGTGATGAAGTAATATATTCTCAGCTCTCTGGGACGTGCCAATGCCCTACTGTGAAAAAAAAATATCATGAGGCAGTTTTATCTGCACAGGGCAGTTGTCTGAAGTGCTAGCTAGGTAAAGGAATTGGCTGCTTAGATCCCTCAGGTAAAGCCAGAACAAACTTGAAGGTTCAATGGAGTATGCCATGAGTGCATGAATTGGAGACCGTATTACCAAGACCATATAACACCGGTCCTGAAAGACCTACATTGGCTTCCAGTACGTTTCTGAGCGGGACACGGGTGGCGCTGTGGGTTAAACCACAGAGCCTAGGACTTGCCGATCAGAAGGTTGCGGTTCGAATCGCCGTGACGGGGTGAGCTCCCGTTGCTCGGTCCCTGCTCCTGCCAACCTAGCAGTTCGAAGGCATGTCAAAGAGCAAGTAGCTAAATAGGTACCGCTCTGGCGGGACGGTAAGTGGCGTTTCCATGCGCTGCTCTGGTTCGCCAGAAGTGGCTTAGTCTGCGGACAAAAGCCGGCTCCCTTGGCCAATAAAGCGAGATGAGCACCACAACCCCAGAGTCGGTCACGACTGGACCTAATCGTCAGGGGTCCCTTTACCTTTACCTTTACGTTGCTGAGTGTTGGTGCTGACTTTTAAAGCCCTAAAAGGCCTCGGCCCTGTATACCTGAAGGAGCGTCTTCACCCCCATCATTCTACCTGGACACTCAGGTCTAGCTCCGAGGGCCTTCTGGGAGTTCCCTCACTGTGAGCTACAGGGAACCAGGCACAGGGCCTTCTCGGTAGTGGCGCTTGCCCTGTGGAACGCTCTCCCATCAAGGAATTAACGATAACGATAACGATATCTTTATTGTCATTGTCCCTTGTGGAACAATGAAATTGACAAACTACATAAAACTACATAAAAACTACATAAAACTACCACAAAACTACATAAAACTACATAAAAAACTACATAAAACTACATAAAAACTACATAAAACATTCAAAACCCCCTAAAAACTCTAAAACCCCATTTTAAAATACACTATACTACAGAGACCCCTTATGCTGCGTTTAGAACCAGAATTGCATTAGCGTAGAAACTGTTTCTCAGGCGGCTAGTCCTGGCCTTTATAACCCTATACCTTCTTCCAGAAGGCAGAAGCTGAAAGAGATCATTTCTGGGGTGCGTACTATCATGTGCTATCTCTGCCGCTTTCTTATGGCACCTGGCAGCATAGATTTGATCCAAGGTGGGAAGAGGGCACCCAATTATTCTCTCCGCAGTCTTTACAACCCTGGACAGCATTGTTTTTTCCCTGGCCGTGCAGCTCCCAAACCACACACACAGACCATAAGTTAGTACGCTCTCCACAGTGCAATGGTAAAATGCCATCAACAGGTCCTTTGAGAGATTGTTTTTCCGGAGGATTCTCAGAAAATATAACCTCTGCTGTGCTCTCTTCATCAGGTCTTTGCTGTTTTCTCCCCAGGTTAGGTCGTCTCTCAACTCCATTCCCAGAAATCGAAACACCGAGACCTGTTCCACACACTTCCCCTCAATAATAAGTGCCTGAATATTCAATTTACACTTCCTAAAGTCCACAATGATCTCTTTTGTTTTCTTTAAGTTAAGGAGTAAGTTGTTTTTCCTGCACCACTCCCCCAACTGCTCAACTTCCTTCCTACAGGCCGCCTCCCCCTCTCCAGCCGTAATTAAACCAACCACCATTGTATCATCTGCAAACTTAATGATCTTATTACTGGGGTATTTGGGGGCACAGTCAGCTGTATAGAGCGTGTATAAAAGCGGGCTCAACACACACCCCTGTGGCGTCCCCGTATTCGTGATGAGATCCCCAGAGACGTGGGAACCCAACTTGACCCTTTGGGAACGGTTTGATAGAAAGTCTAATATCCACCTGCACAAACATGGTGGAAGTCCCAGGTCTAATCATTTGGGCACCAATCTATGCGGAAGAATAGTATTAAATGCAGAACTAAAGTCTACAAATAACAGTCTTGCATAGTTCCCTTGCTTCTCCAAATGAGTCAGGACAGCATGTAAAGCTATTGCCACAGCATCCTCTGGGGATCTCTTTGCCTTGTACGCAAACTGGTAAGGGTCAAGTCCCACTGGCAGACAAGATAAGATGTGCTTCCTCACCAGTTTTTCGAAACATTTCATTATAATGGGTGTCAACGCCACAGAGCGAAAATCATTCAGACTGTCTATCTTTGATGTTTTTGGCAGGGGTATAATGGTAGCGGATTTCAGACAGGGTGGAACAGTGGCTTGGGCCAGAGACTGGTTAAAGATCTTCGTAAAGATTCATGCCAGTTGGTCCAAACAATCTCTTAGCACCCTGCCAGCCACCCCATCCGGGCCCATAGCCTTCCTCGTGTTTACCTCCTTTAATATTCGCCCCACTTCTCCCTCTTCCACCCTGGCAGCATTTCCTGTAGGTAGTGACGCCAATAGCTCTGGCATCCCTGTTGGAGTCACTGTTGGTGTCACCTCAAATCGGGCAAAGAAGGTATTCAACTCTCCCGCCAAGGAAGCAGTACTCTCTACCACTGATGAATTCCTTGATTTATAACCAGTCAGATTATAACTACCTGGCTTTTAGAAGACATCTGAAGGCAGCCCTGTTTAAGGAAGTTTTTAATGTTTGATGTTTTATTGTGTTTTTATTATTCTGTTGGGAGCTGCCCAGAGTGGCTGGGGAAACCCAGCCAGATGGGCGGGATATAAATAATGAATTATTATTATTATTATTATTATTATTATTATTAATCCCAAGAGAGAATCTGGTCCCCCCCTCACCCTACAATGACCAGCCAAGCAGAGCACCTCTTCCTCAGATGCTGCTGCCACTGCGTGATCTTGGATTCTCAGGGCTTTCCAACATGGTGTCCACCACGCAGAAGACAATTTGGGGAGCAACCGGAAAACTCCTGCTTACGCGAATGGGTTTCTAAGAAACGCTACAACAGAGGCTCTTCTCTCTAAGAAAGAAGCTCTGTTTGAGGCTTGCAAGGGTACATGTCCGACCGCAGGTAAGGTAAAGGACCCCTGACCATTAGGTCCAGTCGTGACCGACTCTGGGGTTGCGGTGCTCATCTCGCTTTATTAGCCGAGGGAGCCAGCATACAGCTTCCAGGTCATGTGGCCAGCATGACTAAGCCGCTTCTGGCAAACCAGAGAAGCGCACGGAAACGCTGTTTACCTTCCCACCAGAGCGGTACCTATTTATCTACTTGCACTTTGACGTGCTTTCTAACTGCTAGGTGGGCAGGAACAGGGACCGAGCAACGGGAGCTCATCCGGGCGCGGGGATTCAAACCGCCGACCTTCTGATCGGCAAGTCCTAGGCTCTGTGCTTTAACCCACAGCGCCACCACCAAAGGCACAACTAGAGGATTCTAGAATGATATTGGGGTCCAAGAATACACAAAAGCTATGAACAAGTGATCATGCGTCTCCTGCCAGCTTCTGAAGGTGAGGCGCATTGGAAAAGCCAGATGCAAATATTAAATCAAATCAGTATCATCCAGTTCCTCACATAATTGCTCGGCTGGTGCCTGGAGTTGTGGGCTGGAGTGATCGTTCCCAGGTTGCTAATGCTAGGAGAAGCGAGAATGTGTTTGCATGGTGCAGGCAGGAGTTCAAGGCGTCAGGCAACTGGTTCTATCGAATGCACTCACCTAACAACCTTCAGGCTCCAGCCAATGCCACCCAGGCCACCCAGCCGGGAACTGGCATGGGCAGTCAATAGCGCTGTGGAGCAGAATAGCGTAGCCGGCACCCGTGGGGGCTGCTGGGGTCATTTGCTGCACAGCGGTCTCTCTTCACGCCTGCAGAAGTCTTTTGAAAAGGAGTTTGAGAAAGGGGAGGGGAAATTGGCCTTCTGCTCACCTCCTGCGAGGAGAGCACACACACGCACAGGGCCTTATTGGCACGGCCATTCAGACTGTGGTGCCTCCACACACACACACACACACAGAGAGAGAGAGAGAGAGAGAGAGAGAGAGAGAGAGGCTTGCATTCATTGAGCATTGCCCCAAACCGCTTGGTGTTGCCTTTGCAACGCTGAGGAATGAAGCCCAAACCCAGCAAGAGGCTTAAGAGAATGTTGCCTTTCATGGAAGCCACCTTAGAAATGGCTGAGTGTTGCTTTATGCTGGACAATCCTCCTTACCTCATGCTCTCTTCCCATCTTTCACTGCTCTGCTGGTCTAGCTGCAGACCCATAAATAGAGGTGGATTGAGGACAGCATGACCGGTTGACCTGCACAGGGTGCCGAGCAGAGAGGGTCCCTTCCTGTCTTCTTCCCAAAGCCTAGTAAGGTGGCATGAGGGCTCTGACAGGGCCCTAGAGTCCTCCTTCCTCCTTCCCAAAGCCTAGTGTTTGCCCAGGGTTTGGAAGGAGACAAGAGGGCTCTAGGACAGACATAGACAAACTTGGCCCTCCAGATGTTTTGGGACTACAACTCCCATCATCCCTAGCTAACAGGCCCAGTGGTCAATGATGAAGAGTCTCACCCTGTACAGAAAAGCAAGTGATGGTCATGCTTTGTTCTGAGCAAAGCCATATTTAAGCTCTGTAAATTGGACATGGGTATTGTTGAACTTCAGCTGGAACATCAGATAAGGCAAGAAGAGGCGAGGAACTTTCAAGGTCCACACAAGGGCCATTGGAAGTCCAGTAGAAGACCAATGTAGGTTTCATGAAGCTCTGCCTGCCTGTTTTAGTAGAGTCACAGAATTATATTTGGAAGGAACCCCAAGAAGCAATTCTTGCCTTTCATACTCTCTTGCCTTAAATACTTGTCTCCACAACCATAACTCATACACTCTCCATGTGCTGTCTTTGTGGAGTCCTCAGAAACCTTAATTGGTCTAAAGAACGCTATATCCAGACTTCTATTTGGACGTGTTGCATGGAACACACCAGTCCAATTTTCTACCCAACGAGGCATCCTCCTGAAGCTAGTGGACTACAACTCCCATCATTCCCAGCCTCTCCTGCCTTCTCCTTACAGCTGAAGATATTTGTGCAACAGTGAGCGACAGGAAGGGGGCAGGTCGAAGAGGAACCTCCGCAAACCTGGCAGAGGCTTGGCATACCCTCTCTTGAATGTGCCAAGGTCTTCCTCTTAGACCAGCCTTTCTCAAGCTGTGGGTCCCCAGATGTTGTTGGAACTACAACTCCCATCACCCCTAGCTAGCAAGGCCAGAGCTAGCTAGCAAGGCTGAGACCATATAACACCGGTCTTGAAAGACCTACATTGGCTCCCAGTACGTTTCCGAGCACAATTCAAAGTGTTGGTGCTGACCTTTAAAGCCCTCAACGGCCTCGGCCCAGTATACCTGAAGGAGCGTCTCCACCCCCATCGTTCTGCCCGGACGCTGAGGTCCAGCGCCGAGGGCCTTCTGGCGGTTCCCTCATTGCGAGAAGCAAAGCTACAGGGAACCAGGCAGAGGGCCTTCTCGGCTGTGGCGCCTGCCCTGTGGAACGCCCTCCCACCAGATGTCAAAGCGATAAACAACTACCTGACATTCAGAAGACATCTTCAGGGAAGTTTTTAACGTGTGATATTTTACTGTATTTTTTGTTTCTATGGAAGCCGCCCAGAGTGGCTGGGGAGGCCCAGCCAGATGGGCGGGGTATAAATAATAAATTATTATTATTATTATAGTCCAACAACATCTTGGGGACCCACAGGTTGAGAACCTCTGTCCTTAGACCAACATGCTGAACAACTGGCCTCAAACATTGGCCAAGGTCTATGAGAAGTGCTTGGAATGTGAAGGGTCATTAGGTCACTGAATCTACCGGACTGTCCAGTAACCACAGCTGTGGCTCAGATCCTGATCTTGCCAACGAAGCTGAGGAGCTGTCCAGTAGGTCAGGAGCCAGGGTTTTCAAGGCAGCAGGGGAGCTGTCCAGCTAAGGATGAGCCGGGTGAGGTCTTGCATCAGCAACAGCTAGGTACCACCTGGCAACCAGCTAAGCATTCACTTTGGTGATTAGAGAGTCAGACTGGGACCTGCAAGACCAGGGTTCGAATCCCCACTTGCCCATGAAGCTCACTGGGCAAACTTTTTTTTTTATAAAAAAAATATTTTCCAATTAGGATGAATTATCAATCATCCATTAGGATGAATAAAACAAACATTGAATAAAACCAAGTTATATTGACTTCCCGTTTGTGGTTTCTCTTGCATTCATTTTCAAAACTGTATCTCCCGCACACTTTCTTTCCATTAGTTACTCTCTAATTCTTCTATAAGTTATCTCTTTAACTGCTTGATTTTAAGTGCATCCTGCTAATATGGTTAAATGTTTACATTATTTTTTTCATACACTCCACATATTTCCCTCACTCTTTATTAAAAGTTCTGTCTTCTTGATTTCTTATTCTTCCTGCACTTTTTGCCATTTCTGCATAAACCATTCGTTTTACCTGCTAAGTTTTCTTTCCATGCCTGTACAAAAAGCAGTCTGACAGCCGTGGTTGCATACATAAAACAACCCCCCCTCAGTCTTTAGGTATCTCCTGTCCTATTATCCCTAAAAGAAAGGATTCTGGGATGGTTTTTCTTTTTGTTTTGGTAAAAGTTACCTTCAACATATTTTCCAATTCATTATACATCATCTCCCACAAGTCTTTTGCTATCTTACAAGACCACCTCGCTGGGCAATCTTGAGCCACTCAGTGCCTCCCAGCCTAACCTGTGGGATGTGATCCATGAGAGGCAGTCAAGTACAAAGTTCCTTGAAATGCTAGAGAAGACATGTGAGGGAATGTTTGGTCCAGTCAGTTGAAACTTCCTGTTCCTCATGGCTGGAGCATCCTTCCTATTGCATGTGATAGAAGGTGGGCGTGACCTAACCTATCCAGGTAACAAAAGGACGAATCACACAGCACCCTCCCTTTCTTTTTGACTTCCTTCTTCATTTGACCAGCTTTTAGCTAGGACTGCTCTGCTAGCTCTCAGCTAGCAGAAGCACTGGGATTATTCCCACATATGGGGTAGATCCACATGTACATATTTGTAATTAAGTCTGCCTTCAGGAATCCAACTGTGAACTGATGTGAGTAAACTTCTTTTATTGACTTTGAATAAGATTGTGGCGTCTTTATTCTTTTCAGAGGGATTCAAGGGAACTTACCAGGAACGTACAATGCAATCTGAAGATAGACTGAATTGTATAATAGTGGGAGGCTCACACGAGCCTGCAACCAGCTATCTGCTGTGCATGTAAGAAAGGGGGACGTAACTCTGTTAAGTAAATGAACTTGCTAACGAAAGTTAGGAAGGATATTAATAAACAATATATCCTCTCCTGCAACCCTGAACATTCCCACATAACCTACCTTTCAGGGTTGTTGTGGGGATTGAATAAGGAGGGGCATGGGAGGTCTCCTTCATTAGAGGTCAGATGGCTATTTGTCGGGGATTCTCGGGCTGGTATTCCAGCATTGCAAGGGGTTGGACTAGATGACCATTGGGTCAACTCTGCAATTCTATGACTCTCCATTCTACCTTCCCAGTTTGCGCTCACACATACTGGAGGGAAATGGCTATCCTGGGAGCAGGATGCAGACCTCATCCAAATGGACGGCCACCACCTCAAATGTCATCTCAGGAACCTGTTTTCTGATCCTCAGCCCGATCGACTGGGCTGAGGACAGGCTATGGAGAATTCCGCAGGCTCGTCGCAGTCCATGCCAAGCTCTGAAAACAATTCAGCCTTGCGAATGCTGAAGCGAGACCCAGGCAACACGAGGAAGAATGTCGATGCAGAACGGCCGCCCTCCTCCCCCTCCAGCCATGGAAACAGCCAACTTCCATCCAGATCGAATTAATTGCAGAGCCCAACTTTGGTCTTCCACCTCCTGGACCTATCCGTAAGTTCTTCCTTTGGTAGCCGCCGAAAGTCAGATCCTTTTGCTGATGTGATACGACTGATCCCTCTCTAATGAGGAAGTAGGGTAGCTGAGATGAAAGGCCAGACCCCCGCTGGGTAAAGATACGAACTAATAAACCGAGCTCAAGGAATATGGAGAGCCTCATATTTTTCTTTTCTTTTCCCAGAGAGGATTTGGGCTTTGGGTGTTTTTGATCAAGCTCCTCGCCAGGAACTTGTTATTAAAGGTTTCAGGAAATAAAGCAGTACCTCCAGCCTGTCGCCTCCCGGCTCCGAGAATTACCCCCTACCACTCCACTTGCCTGCTAGTTTAGTTCATTCATAATTGTATTAACAATTTTGGCCAGGGTAAAACAACCAGCGTGGCAGTGGAGAAAAAAAAGTGGGCTACGAAAAGACGGACGGTATGCCAGACATTATTAAAGTCTAAGGCAGTGATGGCCAAACTTGGCCCTCCAAATACATTTTTAAAAAAGTTATTAGTCCTCATGGTGGCTTAGTGTGTGTGTGTGTGTTTTGGGACTACAATTCCCATCATCCCTGAGCACTGGTCCTGTTAGCTAGGGATGATGGGAGTTGTAGTCCCAAAACAGCTGGAGGGCCATGTTTGGCCAACACTGGTCTAAGGGATTCAAGGGGTTACTTAACTCACTCACACATGAAAACAAAGATCACCACAGCCAATCACAAACAAACAGCCACACCCTAGGCCAACCTATCTCACCACCAGAGGAACACAAGTGAATAGCAGAGAACCTGCAATGCTGACACAAAACCCCACATATATTAAGTAAAATAGAAACATAGCCACCCGACCCCACCCCCACTCACCTTTCCCCCCTCCACCTCTTTCCCCCTTTTCTTCCTAATGCCTCAACAAATGAAACTGATATGTAAAAAATGGTACCTGAAAAAAAGAGACATTGCACATACTTTTGTAAACCAAGAAAATCTTTAATAAAAATACATTTAAAAAAGCTTACTAGTCCTCATGGTGGCTTAGAATGTGTGTGTGTGTGTGTGTGTGTGTGTGTGTATTCTGTGTGTATTTGCAGGGAAACCAAAATGCTTTTTTACAAAGCTATTGTACTACCAACCTTACTATATGCTTGTGAAACCTGGACCACTTATAACCGTCATCTCCAACTCCTCAAAAGATTCCATCAACAGTGTCTCCGAAAAATTTTATACATCACTTTGGAAGACAGGCAAACTAATATCAGTGTACTGGAAGACACAAAGATCACCAGTGTTGAAGCAATGATTCTTCAACATCAACTTCGTTGGACTGGTCATGTTGTACGGATGCCTGATCATCGTCTTCCAAAGCAACTGCTCTATTCCGAACTTAAAAATGGAAAGCGTAACGCTGGTGGTCAACAAAAGAGGTTTAAAGACTGTCTCAAGGCAAATCTAAAAAAATGTAGTATAAACACTGACAACTGGGAAACACTGGCCTGCGAGTGCCCCAGTTGGAGAACAGCCTTTACCAAAGGTGTCATGGGCTTTGAAGATACTCAAACTCAGGACGCAAGGGAGAAATGTGCTAGGAGGAAGGAACAGTTTGGCAAACCCTCACCATGATCAACTCCTGCCTGGAAACCATTGTCCCCACTGTGGAAGGACATGTGGATCCAGAATTGGCCTCCACAGTCACTTACGGGCTCATTGTTAAAACCGTGTTTATGGAAGACAATCTTACTCGGTTACGAGGGATCACCAAAGAAGAAGAAGTATTCTGTGCACTCCTGTCTTTACATCATCTACATTTGTTTGGTCATGTCCAAAGAATAGAAGATGTCAGGATTCCCAAAGATGTGTTCCACAGGGAACTGGCTTCAGGCACCAGAAGACCAACTCAAGTGTTACAAAGGTGTCTGCAAATGCTACATGAAGGCTGGCAACATCAGCCTCACCCTGTGGGAATCCCTTGCAGACGACCGCAGTGCCTGGAGACAGGCAGACAGGTCATGCATCCAGAGCAGTGACCAGAAGAGGAATGACCACAGGGAGGAGCATTGAGAGAAGAAACGCCATGGTGCATCTGCAGCAGAACAACTGGACGCCTTCATCTGCCCAAGCTGCAACGAAACATGTCTCTCTCTTGCATTGGTCTCTACAACCACAGCAGGCACTGTGCAACCTGCCAACAGTTTGGCTTACTGGCAGACCACCTAATGATTTTTCTGCCTGTTGTTTAATGGAAATATGCTGGGCTAGATGCAAAAGTCACCACCGCAGACCACCTGAATGAAGCTCATGGACCACTGGTGGCCAAGGGACCACACTTTGGAAACCCTGTACTAGAGATAATGAGATATAGGGCTTGGTTTCCACCATGGCATGTTGCTGAGGGCATTCATGACCAAGGGAAGATTTCACTGGCAACTTCTAGGAATGTAAGAATGGATTAGAGCAGGACCCATCTAGTCCATCATCCTGGTTCTCGAAGAAGAAGAAGAAGAAGAAGAAGAAGAAGAAGAAGAAGAACCATCATCCTGGTTCTCAAAGAAGAAGAAGAAGAAGAGGAGTAGGAGTAGGAGTAGGAGTAGGAGTTTGGGTTTGATATCCTGCTTTATCACTACCCGAAGGAGTCTCGGGTAGTGGCTAACATTCTCCTTTCCCTTCCTCCCCCACAACAAACACTTTGTGAAGTGAGTGGGGCTGAGAGACTTCAGAGAAGTGTGTCTAGCCCAAGGTCACCCAGCAGCTGATGTGGAGGAGCGGGGAAGTGAACCTGGTTCACCAGATTACGAGTCCACCACTCTTAACCACTACAGCACACTGGCTCTCTGTGTACAATGGCACTCTCTCCAACATAGCTGTTAAGTGTCTCTTATTTGAAGGGACAGTCCCTTATTCCAGCGCCATGTCCCGCTGCTGTCCCTTATTGATAGATGTCCCTTAAATGTCCCTTAAATGATGTCCCTTAAATTTCAAAGGAAGCAGCTCCTCTCCCTCCCTCCCTCCCGGCCAGGGAGGAGGGAGGCTCCAACTGTGTTGCTTGGCTGTGTTGCTCACCCAATAAGAAGTCTAAGAAAGACTGGAAGGGTGGAGCTTGCATGCCTTGTGTGTGGCTCGTTAATGCAAGCTGAGGAGGTTTTTGAATGCTGGACACCATTTTGTTGCACGTGCTGCTGCAAACTTTGCAGTGCAAAGCCAGACCGGGGAGCCATCTTAAGTTGAGGCTGCATAGGCCTTGTGGTGCATGTGATTCAGATTCTATTCAGTTGAACCTCTGGTTACAAAGTTGGTTGGACAGTGTTCTGGAAGCTACCAGCATGAGTTTGACCAGACTGCAGGAGGACAGGAAGACTGGAGTGCCTGGAACAGGTGAGGCTGCAGGTCCCTTATTTTGGCTGCTGGTCCCTTATTTTCAAGGCTGCTGGTCCCTTATTTTCAAATCTGTAAGTTGACAGCTATGCTCTCCAACTGCAATTCCTTGCCACAGATACTCTGAGACGTGCTGCCTCCCTACAGCAGAAGCAGAACATAGCCATTGTGGATAGGGGCCACTGACAGCATGACCCACCATGAATTTGCCTTCTCCTCTTTCATTGCCATCAGTGCTGGTAGTCATCACTACCTCTTGTTCCTCAGTGAACCTCCAACATTCAGCTTCGGTCTACAATTTTGTGACACATATACTTAGTCTCACCAAATGTTTTCATATGTAGTAGCAGCAATTCCTTTGGGGAAAGCTGTCGTTATTGTGGAATATTTGGTTTGGAAGCAGCTTCTACCTTTAACCCATTCCCCACCCCTTTTAAAAAATGAATATTATAGGGAAAAGTCACTTTACAGTGATTTTCCACCTAAGATATGAGCCTGTGAGCCGGCCCTGAACACTTCCGCATCTCAATGGGGTTATAAATGGTGGCCGCTAAAGCCCATTGGTTCATCTCTTGGCTGTTTCCCAGCATGCCTAGGTGAGGTCTGCGGAGGCTGCAGTTCATTGGCTGCCCACTAGAGGTCTCTGGTTGCTCTCTGAACTCTGAGTCAGGACTATGGCTCGGGGCACCAAGGAAGAGCAAGATGGAATCCTAGATATATAAATTCTAGAGCCGGGCACCATCACCAATATAGTGTCTTCAGCCACAGTCAAATATAGCCAGTTCTTCACAATGCTGGATATTGGTTCTCTAGGTATCCTTTAAAAAAATTGCATCCATGGTGATTTCCCTTCCTTAATTTGGGAACTTTTCTGCTTGGACTATGTTGATTTGGTTAATTGGTTCAATCTGGTTATTTGGCTTCTGTAAAAACAACAACAACAACAACAACAACAACAACAACAACAACAACAACAACAACTTATTTCTTGCACCCTGCCCATCTGACTGGGTTGTCCCAGCCACTCTGGGCAGCTTCCAACATAATATAAAAGAATACAATGGAACATCAAACATTAAAAACTTCCAGTTACAGGGCAGAGGGACCCTAGAAGCAATTTTACTCCAATTTTTGGGTCTATTAGGTCCAAACTGAGTCACACAACTTGCTGTTTAATCAACCACCACTTCCCCCCTTGCTACTAGGGAGGGTCTCTGCCATCAGGCCCACACAATTTCTTTCCTGGGGGGCTCCTGCAGGCATTTGGGTGTGGGGGAAGTTCCGTAGCACCAAGAGACCCCCTTTGGCTTCTGCACATTGTTTCCAAAACAAGCCTTGACTTTAATATTCTGTTTATTAACTTGTGATTAAATGTGGGGATTTTGTTCTGATCCGGGGCTTAGAATGTAAGGCAGGGCTCAAGCCGGGAGCCTGCTCTGAATGCCTCTGCTTGGGCCCTGAATATGTGAAGGTTTCATTAAGCAGGAGAAGAAAACCCTCCCTCTGGCTGCATGGACAGCGCAGACACCACATGCCCCCTCCTGCCCGCAATATTTGGAATTGGGAGAGATGCTTCTGGGCGCGGGTGATCTTCAAGCAAGGTTGCTTCCAGACTGACCTGCTGTGGAACAGCCTTGTTGTTGTTTAGTCGTTTAGTCGTGTCCGACTCTTCGTGACCCCATAGACCAGAGCACGCCAGGCACTCCTGTCTTCCACTGCCTCCCTCAGTTTGGTCAAACTCATGCTGGTAGCTTCGAGAACACTGTCCACCCATCTCATCCTCTGTCGTCCCCTTCTCCTTGTGCCCTCCATCTTTCCCAACATCAGGGTCTTTTCCAGGGAGTCTTCTCTTCTCATGAGGTGGCCAAAGTCTTGGAGCCTCAGCTTCAGGATCTGTCCTTCCAGTGAGCACTCAGGGCTGATTTCTTTCAGAATGGATAGGTTTGATCTTCTTGAAGTCCATGGGACTCTCAAGAGTCTCCTCCAGCACCAGAATTCAAAAGCGTCAATTCTTCGGCGATCAGCCTTCTTTATGGTCCAGCTCTCACTTCCATACATCAGTACTGGGAAAACCATAGCTTTAACTATACGGACCTTTTTTGGCAAGGTGATGTCTCTGCTTTTTAAGATGCTGTCTTAGGAACCCCCATTCCAGTCCCAATCCTGCTCGTCAGGTCTCCATGGGTTTGGATGACCACCTTGTAGATCAGCCCTGCAGGAGGAGGGTCCTTGCTGCTTGCTAGAGCACCAGGATTGCACACAAATAATCCCACTTCCAGTTCCTTGCATTGCACCTGAAGTTGGGAAAGACCCCCCCAGTCAAGCTTGCAAAAATCTATCATTTGCCCGATAATAAATGTTGGAAATGTAAAGAAACTGAAGGCACATTTTTTCACCTTTGGTGGACGTGCCCAAGAATTAAGGCTTTCTGGGAAATGATATATAATGAAATAGAAAAGGTATTTAAATATACCTTTCTGAAGAAACCAGAGGCCTTTCTCCTGGGCATAGTCGGCCAAACGGTGTTAAAAAAGGGTAGAACTTTCTTTATGTACGCAACAACAGCAGCAAGAATACTCATCGCAAAGTATTGGAAGACACAAGAACTACCCACACTGGAGGAATGGCAGATGAAACTGATGGACTATATGGAACTGGCGGAAATGACTGGTAGAATCCGTGACCAGGGAGAAGAGTCGGTGGAGGAAGATTGGAAGAAATTCAAAGATTATTTGCAGAAACATTGCAAAATTAAAGAATGTTAGAGTGATGTTGGACTGAAAATAAGTGGCTTCTAGCTATACAGGTTTTAAAGTTATATATAGATCAAGATTAAGGATTAGGATTAAAAAGATAAAGGAAATGGAAATTTGGCTTTTAAGAGGTAAAAATGTAATGTTATGTTATATTAAGATTTAGGATTGGGATTAAAAAAGAGGGAAAGAAATTGCTGGACATATAAATTGAACTGGAATACAAAAATAGGAAGGTATGAGGAGGTCCAGAAAATAAGTAAATTTAAAAAATGGAGATGAAAAGGTGGTATTGCTTTTAAATGTTTTCTTTTTTGTCTTTTGCTTTTTGTTTCTTTTCTTTTTTTCTTTTTGGATTATGTATTGTGTATTTCTGAACTGTGTATTTTTCTTTTCTACTTTTAATTTTTAGTTTGGAAACTCTAATAAATATCATTTAAAAAACAAAAATGAAGTTGGGAAAGACCCCTGTCTTAAGACTCTGGAGAGCTGCTACAAGTCAATGTAGACGACACGACTGAGCCAGCAGTAAATTACACCGAGCAAGTGGAGTTAACTCTTTATTAGCAAAACCAGGATCTGCACAGGAGTGTCAGAACTAATGAGCGCAGCAACTCACCTCCGGCAGATCTTGCCCCTATTAAGCTGTTGCTGAGACTGAAGGTCCTCACCTCCCCACAACTGCTTAAGTAATCTCCTCTCCAGGGTTTTCCCCAAGCAATCTGAGACTGCTTGTGTCAAGCTAACTTGTGCTCCACCCTCTTCATGCCTCTTCTGGTTCTGGGAAACTAGTGGGGAGGGGAGCTTGTCCCAGCAGGAGAGGGACAAACCCATGACTCTTCACAAGACTGGCCCATCTCTGCTTCTTGGCCTCCCTACTGCTTCAGTTTCTGCCTCTGATTCTGGACTTCTATCTGCCACAGACTCTCCCAGATCACTAAACCTTGTCACCTCTCCAGCTTCCGACACCTTCTCTTCCCGGTCTTCTCCCTCTGACCACTCATCATCAGCCCACGCCCACTCCTCAGGCCCTGAGCCTTCTTCCCCTGGGGATTCTCCAGCTGGTTCCTCCCATCATCGATCTGTGTCAAACCAGTCCATGAGAGTAGACCAAATTTCTTCACGTTGGTGCCCTCCTCCAGCTAAGCTGACTAGATATGATGAAAGTTGTAGTCTGCAGGGCATCCAGTTGGAGAATACTGAGGTAGGTTGCCCAATGGTCTTACGTGGTATAAGGCAGCTTGCTATGGTCCCACAAACTCCACTCTGGTCATGATCCGCATTCAGCTCTCAGTATGCTTGGATGCCTGTCAAGAATACATCATGGCTGAGAGGTGATTTGAATGTAGCCACTACACCAATATGATGAGTATGATTTAAACCAAGGTGACTCATCTCAGGCCCTCTAGATGTTTCTTGGACCACAACTTGTGGTGCTCATCTCGCTTTCAGGCCAAGGGAGCTGGCATTTATCCATAGACAGTTTTCCAGGTCATGTGGCGAGCAGGACTAAACCACTTCTGGCACAACAGAACACCATGATGTAAACCAGAGTGCACAGAAATGCCATTTACCTTCCCGCCGGAGTGGTACCTATTTATCTACTTGCACTGGTGTGCTTTCGAACTGCTAAGTTGGCAGGAGCTGGGACAGAGCAACAGGAGCTCACCCCGTCGCGGGGATTCGAACCGCTGACCTTCTGATCAGCAAGCCCAAGAGGCTCAGTGGTTTAGACCACAGCGCTGCCCACATCCCAAACAGCCAGCTGAGTCTGGCTGCAGGAGAGAAATGGTGCAGGATTGATTGCAATGCCCTATCTGGTGTGAGGCCTCTCTGATTTTGCAGTTGCCTGCTCTTTAATCTGAATATTATTATTATTTGTCTGTGTTGGTGAGTTTTTAAATTATTTTTGCTGTTATTGTGCTATGGCATACTACTTTATGGGGAAACAGATTAAGTCAAATGGTATATGATCTCAACTAGGATAAGCCAGATATTAACTCCCTGCCCTTTCATATCTGAGATGTCGCTCGAAATGCAAAGCCGTATCTTTCGTGCCTTTTTACAGCCTTGAATGGCAAGGCAGTCATAACAGCTGCAGGAAGATTGACAGGTGCTTGGAAGATTCTGTGCGTGATTGTGCCTGGGAACTCCCTCAATATTCTAGAACTGAAGGACAGCTATACTGTTCATAGAAACCCACAATGGCAGCAGGCAGAACTGTCTCTTGGTGGGGTGCTGGCCTGATATCCTGGATTCCTAAGTGTAGGGAGTTTTGTAGCTGAAAATGCACTGAAACGCTCGGAAAGGAATTATTTGTCTGGATATGCATGCCTGGGCCCTGTTCTGTCTTCTAATTTGCTATTCTTTTGATATTATTTATCTGGCATTGCTATTGCTTTCTGTCTGCCACTTTGATGTTCCTGTATGTACTGTACTTTTCTGTGTATAACACGCCCCCTTGTATTTTGGGGGACTCAGAATTCAGAAAATATTGAGCTTTTTTGGGGGGGAGGATGACCCAAAGTTGCTGAACTTTTTTGGGGGGGGGATTGACAAAGGTTTTTTGGGGGGGGTTGGGGGCTTTTTTTGGGGGGGGGAATGCAGTAAATCACTGATCTGACCGTTACAATCACTCGTGTCGCTCACTAACAATCACTCGCGACTGCAGAACGCATCTGCCCAATTGCCAGCGGTGGAAGGAAAATGAAAGCCCAATTGCCACAGTGGCAGCAAATCAACAACTGCCCTTGACACAGCAACCAATCACGCACACATTGAACGCAGCATCAGCCAATACAAAGCAGCCTTTGCCACAGCCACCAATCATACACCAAATTGCAAATGACAATCTGCAGCTTGAGACTGCAACCAATCACCCATCATCACTACCCACTACCTGTGTATAAGACACCCCCAGTTTTTTTACACTATTTTTCAGTAAAAACAGCAACACTTATACGCGGAAAAATATGGTGTATGTCTGTGCGCGCACATACTACTTTTTACTTTTTACCCTAAATCATCTTGAAGCCGTTTGGTGATTGCGGTGGTATACTTATAACTGTCTCAAGGCAAATCTGAAAAAATGTAGTATAAAGACTGACAACTGGGAAATACTGGCCTGTGAGTGCTCCAGTTGGAGAACAGCCTTTCCCAAAGGTGTCATGGGCTTTGAAGACACTCGAACTCAGGACGCAAGGGAGAAACGTGCTAAGAGGAAGGCACGCTTGGCAAATCCACACCGGGATCAACTCCCGCCCCGAAACCAATGTCCCCATGGTGGAAGGATGTGTGGATTCAGAATCGGCCTCCACAGACACTTATGGACTCACTGTTAAAACAGTGTTTATGGAAGACAATCTTACTCGGCTACGAGTGAACGCCAAAGAAGAAGAAGAAGAAGATACTTATAACATTTATTAGAAGGGAAGGGGACTGAAGGGCCACGTAATACAAATGAGGTTGGAATCCTGTGCCCACTTACCAGGACAAAAGCTCCACCAATCTCAGTGGAACTTTCCTTCCTTTGCAGGTTTGCGGTGCTATCCTGCTTTTGCTAAAAATAGGAAGGGGGTTCTCTAAAGGGCCCTGACCTCTAAACACTAGAAATCTTGCTTGTGCACCCCTTTGGCTTCCACAGTTTCAGCTGGAGTGGCCCATACATGTTGAAGCATATCCTTACGTCAATGAGGTCTAGAAGCTTGTTTCTTATTCCCGAAAGCAAAGATCCTTGGGGAACAGAACTCTGCATCCAGTTTCACATCCTGTTCTTCCTGTAGAAAAAGCAGCATAAAGGAAATATTGCTTACATCACGTCGCTCCTGTTATTTTCTCTTCATTTCTTTGCACAGCACACGATCGGCTTCCAAGGTGTTCATAAGAGGCCATAAAAATGAAAAATTAGAGTTCTCTTCACGGTCCCAACACAACCGTAATAAATTTGATTGTCTGTGTTCCAGTGGTGGGTCCTTTGGCCTTCTCTCCGAACAGCCTACGTACGTTAACAGGCTGGATTTCTGCATCTGAGCTTTGCACAGAAGTTACGCAACGTCCCTGGGCAGTGCTTAAAGCTGGAAGAATGAGGTGATGATAAATGTCGGGAATGACAGGATGGGGAGGGAAATGGCGCTTTGGTGTGGGAGCCATTGGAACGTCCACAGGCTAATTACATTTAGGACACAATCCTCTCCTGAAGAGCTGGACGGCCGAAAGGGGCTCTGGGACTCATCAGTAGCCACAGATCTCATGCTACACCGCATGTGGATATTGAAATACTTTATTGTCTCTTGTACAACTTGTATACAGTGAGATTACACGAGCACCCCCCCCACTCAGCTCTCTTAGTCTTAATTCCCCTCATTTACTGACACACGCACACCAAACCCGAAAGTCAGTTGCCCTGTTGTTATCTTTTCATTCAGCAGCCTAACAGCCCAGGGATAGAAGCTGTTCTTTACCCTGTTGGTGCGACTAATCCTGCTTCTATATCTTCTGCCCGAGGGCAGGAGATCAAGAAAGTGCCGGCCAGGGTGTGAATCATCCCTGAGAATTTTCCTCACTCTCCTGAGGCAACGTTCTTCTGCTATTTCATCCAGCGGATTCACGGGACAGCCCATAATATCTTGTGCTGTATTCACCACCCTCTGTAGGCACTTCCTATCAGATGATGTCAAACCTGCGTCCCACACCGTGATGCAGTAGGAAAGGACACTTTCTATTGTGGACCGGTAGAAGGAGATCATCAGATGTTGATTGATGTCGTTCTTCCTCAATACTCTGAGAAGATGGAGTCTCTGATGGGCTTTCTTAACTACCTGGGTTGTATTTATTTTCCAAGTAAGGTCTTCACTGAGATAAACTCCTAGGAATTTAAAGGAAGAGACTCTCTCCACACAGCCCTCCCTGATGTACAGCGGGGCTAGTCCTCCTCTTTTCCTCCGAAAGTCCAACACCATCTCCTTTGTCTTGCTGATATTCAGGCGCAAGTTGTTCCCTAGGCACCATGTAGATATTTTTTGGACCTCCCCTCTATATGCTGATTTGTCTCCACCTTGACATGACACAGATTTCAGCAGAAGTCTTCCGATAAGCCAATACTCTCCTTTGGTGGGGCCATTCGTCAGATAAAAATATGAGCCCCGATTGTGGGTTGTGGAGGTACTTCCAAGGATACTGTGGGAACACCAGGCATTTGGGCCTGAATTTCTGTACTTTCTGTGACTTTCCTCATTCGCCTCCCAGACTACGACTGCCAGGCCATAAGCATCCCTCACCCTTTCAGGGCCTGAAACTGTGACTTAGGGGTGGCCCCTGTTGATGTCATGGGAGAGGTGCTGTGGGAGGGCCCTAGAGACGGAGGCTAATGTCAGGTCAGCAATAAAACAATAAAGCATCCGATGCCAGTGAAGTTAACTCTTTATTCAAGGAAACAAAACAACGTAGTCCTCGTGGTCGCAGAAACCCTTCCTAGTACAGTGGTACCTTGGTTCTCAAATGCCTTGGTTCCCAAACACCAAAAACCCAGACGTAAGTGTTCCAGTTTTCAAACATTTTTTTGGAAGCTGAACGTCCAATGTGGCTGTCAGCTATTGTTTCCAGGGCACCTGCACCAATCAGAAGCTGCATCTTGGTTTTCGAACATTTGGGAAGTCAAACAGATTTCTGGAACGGATTAAGTTTGGCACTTTTGCTATTTATTTTGCGTTTTTGAGGGGTTTTTGGGTTAATTTGTTTTTGTGACTGTGTGGAACCCAGTTCAGCTACTGATCGATTGATTGTGTGACTGTGGAAATGGATAAAAGCCCCCCATCCAAACAAGGGTCATCATCAGCGCAGGTAAGAAATTTTATTTTTTATTTTTTATCATCTACAATACTGTCTTATTTATTTTCTAGTACAGTCCATTGCTTATTGCTTTCATTTTATGGACCAGTGGTCTCGTTAGATGGTAAAATTCATGTTAAACTGCTGCTTTAGGGGTTGTTTTTAAAAGTCTGGAATGGATTAATCCGTTTTGCATTACTTTCTATGGGAAAGCTCACCTTGGTTTGGGAACACTTTGGTTTCGGAATGGACTTCCGGAACGGATTAAGTTTGAGAACCAAGGGACCACTGTAAGTCTTGCCCTAAGGAGGTACTTGCAAAGACTTCCCACCACTCTCTAAGGCTCCTCCTTGGTTCCTTCCCCAGCAGCCTAAGGTTTCATCATCTTGTCTCTCATTGCTCCACCCTCTTCATACCTCTTCTGGTCCTGGGAGACTATGGTGGAAAGGAGCTGGTTGCAGCAGGAGGGGAGACTCCCTGGACTCTTCATCAGCCCACCTCCTCTCCTGCCTCTGGTTCTGAATTGCCCTCTGCCACAGCCTCTTCCTGCTCACTAAACCCTGTTGCCTCTTCAGCTTCCAATACCTCCTCCTTCCAGTTTGCTCCCGCTTCTCCCTCTGACCACTCACTGTTGTCTCACCACCACTCCCCTGGCTCTGAGACATCTTCCACTGGTGGTTCCTTGGGGTTTCCCCAGCTGATGCCTCCTACCATTCCTCTGCATCCAGCCTGTCCATGATAGTTAATTGAGAGAGGGCGAGCAGAGGATTCCCTGCTGTGTCTGTGCTATATTTTGCAGCCAGCTCATGCCGGGATGAAGCTTGCAAGCTACATGCGCAGTCTTCTTAAGAATGTTTCTATTCAAGGCACTGTTGCCCACCTTCAGCTGCCACCTGGACGGGGGCCAGCAAACCAGGAGACCTTAGGCCAGACCTGGAAGGCTGGCAACCCTATCCCAGACCACTCACAATTTGGATATGGCAGCTGTCCTGCCAGGGTGGGAACTAGTGGAGGCTAGTCCATTGCGGCAAATGGGGTCATCATCCCACCAACCTTGCTCTGCCCTCATCTGTCTACCTCCGCTGCTGGTTCTCCCCTACTGTGGGTCTCCTTGCACTGAGCATCACAAGTAGCAACAACATCTCTCAGACACTGGTGAGCTGCAGGTACAGGATTTCTCTGCCCAGGGAGAAGCGAAATGCGCAAAAAAATAAGGTCCATTGCATAACAAATGATGATTTTGCAGCTTGCCGAAGTACATCCCAGGTCTTTCAGAGGCAAAGGGGGTGGGGAGATGAAGTGAAAAACAAAAATTATTGCTGACATCCACTCGAAATATGTGAGATACCAAACTAATTGTGGCCAGATGTTGCATGGGAGAGAGCAAGAATATGGGAGAGAGCAAGAGAGAGAGAGGGGGGCTATTTTCTCTTCCAAAAGCTTCCAATGATGGGAGAAGACCATAGCTCAGTGGTAGAGCATCTGTCTTGCATGTAGAATGTCTTGGGTTCAAATAATAATAATAATAATAATAATAATAATAATAATAATATTTATACCCCGCCCATCTGGCTGGGCTTCCCCGGCCACTCTGGGCGGCTTCCAAAAAATATATTAAAATACTGTAATACATCAAACATGAAAAGCTTCCCTAAACAGGGCTGCCTTCAGATGTCTTCTAAAAGTCTGGTAGTTGTTGTTCTCTTTGACATCTGGTGGGAGGGCGTTCCACAGGGCGGGTGCCACTACCGAGAAGGCCCTCTGCCTGGTTCCCTGTAGCTTGGCTTCTCACAGGGAGGGAACCGCCAGAAGGCCCTCGGAGCTGGACCTCAGTTTCCGGGTAGAATGATGGAGGTGGAGATGCTCCTTCAGATATACTGGACCGAGGTCGTTTAGGGCTTTAAAGGTCAGCACCAACACTTTGAATTCCGAGCATCTCCAGGTTGGCTGAGGAAAGACTTCTTGTGTGAAACCCTAGGGGTATCAGTGTAGACCAGGGCCCCCAACTTTTTCAGGCCAATGGGCTCATTTGGATATTTGAACGAATGTTGTGGCCACACCCCCCCAATCATTTCTCTCTCTCCTGGATCAGCCACCCCCTTTCCCGAGACACAGAAAGTGCGCATGCACAGACATCATTTGTCGAAGGAATACGGGTATACTTCAGATCTAGCAGAATTAACCTGAGCCTTGAGAAGCACATAGAGATGGAAGAGGAAGTGGGAATAGAGCGTCATTTTTCTAACTTCCCCTTTCAGCTCCATGTGCTTTTCAAGGGAGACGTTCTCACCACCTCTTAACCAAGAGGGTAGTGAGTATGTGTTTGTGCTCAGAGGTTTTGCAAGAGACCATGGCAAGATCTCCTGGGCACCACTGAACCCATAGGTGCCAAGCTGGCCAAGCCTGGTACAGACATTACTGAACAGATGGAGGAACGGTCTGACTCAGTATAAGGCAACTGACTAATGGCAAAGCGGGCGAGGCGGTGTGGTTGCTTGCAGAATGCTCTGGAGGTGTTGCCGGGAATCTTTGTTCTCGCTTGTGGGCTGCGTCGCCGCAAAAAGCTTCCTCCATCCTCTTTTCTTCTCCCCATTCAGCTTACTCATCTGCAGAGCTGGCACTTATTTTATTTGCTTATTTATTTTGATTTATAGGAGAGCTGAAACCAATTTGGGAACATAATACGCTCGGGCAAATCCTCCCCAAATTGAATCGGCTGGCAATGTTTCAAGCTTTTAGATTCCTCCGAAACTCGCCTGAGGCCTGCGGTGGCTCTACCAATTTAGGCAGCCGTCGAGGGGTTATGGAATTGCATATATATTATCCCCACCTATAGAAACCTAGCACTTCAGGATTCCAGCATAGCCGTCTCTCTGATGCACTAGCGGCTATTAAAAAAATAAACAGAGGAGCTCTGTGATGTGCTATCTGTCACCATAAGTTTGAAATCATTCCAGAACTGCTTATACAATTCACAGCTTCAAGGTGTCAGTAGAAACCCAATACATTTATCTCCTCCTTCTCCTCATCCTCTTCGTCCTCCTCCTCTTTAGACCCCTCATTTGCCCCAAGGAGTTCAAGGTGGTGTACTTGGTTTTCCCCACCTTCATTCTATCATCAGAACAACCCTGTGTGATAGGTTAGGCTGAGAGGCAGTGTCTGGTCCAAGGTCACTCAGAGAAGCTGCATGGCCAAGTAGGGATTCAAACCCTGGTCTCCCAACTGTTGCTCCAAAGCCACTTCCGCCCTGCAGAGGAGGTGGCGTTTCGGGCTTCACGCCCCCACCATGTGCGCGTGGCTGGAGCCCAGCCCCTGCGCGATTGGGGGAATCCCGGTCGCTTCACCCCCAGGGCCAGCCAATCGACTGGCTCTGGAAGCGTGGTCTGCCCTATTTAAGACAGGACGCAGCCGGGGATCTCCCTCTTTTGCCGCCCGCCAGCTGTTCCGGTTTTTCCCACCCTCCCGCCCTATAAGCTTTTCGTTCCTTGACCTTGCTATGGAACTTGGTTGGTCGCCATTGAGGGGCCTGGTAGGAATTTTTCCACTTGGCAAATTGGCACCAGCCACTTAGTTTTTGCCTACCTCGTAGCAAATCATCACAACTTCCTCGGTATTGGCGGTTAGGCATTGCTATTGTTTTGTAGATGGAAGAGGGGAGGAAGCGCCATCACCTGCCCCGCATATTGAAGGGTAGTCCGATAAAGGATTCCAGGGGGTGTGGCCCTGTCCAAAGCCTATGGAGGTGAGGGCCTAAGGCACGCCCCCTAGCGGTGACCCTGCGGGAGTTCCTAGTTGATGTGCATCAGCAGGACTCCCCCTACTGGTGGTTAGCCCTTCCCGGACTTCAAGCAGACAGGCTGAAGCCAGATATAGTCGGTTAGGACCAATGCCTAAGTCAATACTGCTCATCACCTGTAACCAATAAAGTTGTGGCTTTATTTAGTCCATTAACCTTAATAATTGTATCATGTGTCTTTATTTCCATGGGGGGGGGGGAACTCGCCATGCAACACTTTAATTGCTGCACCACACTCACTTATTTGGATAAGGTTAAGGCTACAGATGGTTACTAGGCATTATGGCTATGTTCTGCCTCAACCGCTAGAGGCAGCGAATCACACGTGGGGAGAGGGCTGTTCTGCTCATGTCCCACTTGTGAGCTTCCAATAGGCATCAGGTTCCTTGGAGGTTTTAAAACAGAGGTTGGAGGGCCATGTGTCATGGCTGCTTTAGCTGAGATTCCTGCATTGCAGGGGGTTGGACTAGATGACCCTTGGGGTGCCTTCCAACTTGACAATTCAATAATAATAATAATAATAATAATAATAATAATAATACTTTTTTATTTATACCCCACTCTTCTCGGTTCAAAAACCGGGCTCAGGGCGGCTAACAACAAATTTAAAACACTTAATTATAAAAGCAGCATAAAATACAGTATAAAAACATGAATAACAATAAAATTCAAAATTCAAAAAATCTATTCGATAATCCCCAGGGCTAGCTGGCTGAATTGGTCCTACTTGGGCCAGTGAGGAGGACAGGGGAGAATTAGCTGTGGGGTCTCAGAGCGGGTGATCGTCATAAAAGGGGAGGGGGAGGGAAGAGAAGGGAAATAAAAGATCAGGCTGAATTCAAATTAAAGGCCAGGCGGAATAGCTCTGTCTTACAGGCCCGACGGAAGGAGGTTAAGTCCTGAAGGGCCCTGGTCTCCTGGGACAGAGCATTCCACCAGGTCGGAGCCATCACTGAGAAGGCCCTGGCCCTGGTGGAGGATAGTCTGACTTCCTTAGGGCCGGGACCTCTAAACTATGGTTAGCCACTGTATGGTTGGCCACTGTGGGAACAGGATGCTGGACTAGACGGCTCCCTTTTCGCCTGATCCAGAACTGATTTTCTTATGATGGACCAGGACCTGGGAGACCAGGGTTCAAATGCCTACTTGGCCATGAAGCTCTCTAGGTGATTTGGTGCCTTGAAATACGCTGGAGAAAATTTGCAATAAATGCAATGCAGTGGATGGATGAAAGCAGAATGGAAAATTTTCCATCCGATTCCTCTCCAAATTAATGCAGATGCTTACAGGGTTACAGTTGGAAATAATCAAGGACAAAATAATAACGATCAAGAAAACGTTCCAGGATTTTCCAAGGTTTTCAAGGAAGATTTTATTATTATTATTATTATTGTCCCCCACCCTCCTTGGCAAAGGGGCACAGATATGCACAGACCCCAAATAAAAACAGAAGTTGTGGGAAAATGTGAATCGCTGACAGGCACGACTCAGCTATCAGTACCCAACCTAATCATGTCCTTGGCCCCAGGAATAATATGTAAAGCAGATGGGCTCTGACATGATCATGTTTGCAGGCCGGCAGCTGGGAAAGTAATATATTGAAGCTCATATCCAAAGTGCTGGCAGCAGTACTGCCAGACTTCATTTGGAGCAGAGGCTGAACAAAAAAGACTCATTGGAGGCAGAAACTAGCCGTGTTGTAAACTGATATTGCAATGAATTTCTGAAAAGGCAGAAAAGAAGCCATCAGAGGAACAGAAGCAAACCATAAGAGTGTCTGGATCAGGCCAATAGCCCTTTTAAGTCCAGCATCCTGTTCTCACAGATGCCCCCAAGGGAAATTTGTGCACAAGGGGCATTCTAGCTATCTGTGGTTTTAAGTCAAATTATTGTGGCGCCATCATCATATCATCTCTATGCCACGAATTCATATCTGTCTGTCTGTCTGTCTATCTATCGATCTGTGCAGTGCCGAGGGCCTTCTGGTGGTTCCCTCCCTGCGAGAAGCGAGGTTACAGGGAACCAGGCAGAGGGCCTTCTTGGTAGTGGCACCCACCTTGTGGAACATCCTCCCACCAGATGTCAAAGAGAAAAACAACTACCAGACTTTTAGAAGACATCTGAAGGCAGCCCTGTTTAGGGAAGCTTTTAATGTTTAATAGGTTATTGTATTTTAGTATTCTGTTGGAAGCTGCCCAGAGTGGCTGGGTACAGAATCTCAACTGAGACAGAAACACACACCCCAAGATCGTACCATCCAACTTTTTATTTTCAAAAACTGGGATGCACATCTTCTGCGACATGCTCCTAGGCAAGTCACGTGACCCACAACACGCTCCCCCCTGCCCCGAGAATTTTTTTCAGGGTACAGTCTCATGCAGCAGATTGTAAACTGCCTTGAATCCCTGTCAGGGAAAAAGTAATGGGTGGTACATGATGATGATAGAAACTCTGAACATACCAGAGAGTAGTGTATTTTTCCATGTATAACATGCCCCCATGTATAAAATGACCCCTATTTTTTGGGACCCCAAATTAAGGAGATGGGGGGATATTGCCCAGAATTAAGCTTTTTTGGGGGGGGGGATTGCCTACAATCGCTCACCTGCCTGACCGCTGCTGCCAATCGCACACCTCGCCAAAGCCACCAATCGTCTGCCCACACGCCGCCAGCAGCAGCCACCAATTGCCCACCCAATTGCCGCAGCAGCAGCCAATCGCCAGCAGGCCTTGCCACAGCAGCCAATCACTCGCCCAATAGCCGCTGACAATCTCCTGCTCACTGCCACCAATCGTCTGTCCCCCCCCTCTGCACTATCCATGTATAAGACAACCCCCAATTTTTTACATTTTTTATAATAAAAAAAGTCGTCTTATACACAGAAAAATACAGTAAATCCTATTGGAATTCATTCTGAGTAAAAATGATTATGATTGCTGTGTAAGGCTGCACAGTCTTTACCCAGTTACCTGGGAGTAAGCTCCATTGAATACAGTGGGACTTCCTTCTCAGTAGACAGTGTAAGGCTCCATTTACAATAAAGGAATAAACACACCTTGAGTTTCCTAAGAAATGGCTGGCTGTTGAAACATTGCAATTACAAAAATTAGATTGGTGAGCTTTTCCTTCAAAATCATAGGAAGGGCTTCACCAGTTCCTTCATTTGGTGCAGGTATTTGATTTTCAACATAAACAGGACTCCATTTTTGCATACACCCACCTCAATTTTCATTGTTCTCCAAGATGTGGAGGGGAAGAAGAAGGAAAAATTAGAAATTAGAAACCGGGACAGCTTTTGTAATTCCAAGAATATTCCTGGAAAATTGGGGCGCTTGGAGGGTATGTCAAGCTAAAATATCTACACAGCTTGAGCTGTTGTGTGTGTGAACACAAACGCAGCAAAAATGAATGTCAACCACAAAGCATAGATGATGCAATTTCCGCAAATGATTAATGAAACAAATGCTATTTAGCAAATGAATAATGAAACAGAAGACATC
Source organism: Podarcis pityusensis (assembly GCF_964106645.2). Lineage (NCBI taxonomy): Eukaryota > Metazoa > Chordata > Lepidosauria > Squamata > Lacertidae > Podarcis > Podarcis pityusensis. Next base: position 5,950,349 of record NC_138037.1, on the reverse strand, counting down.
TTCAACAGCTGAAGCAAACGACGAAAAATGAGGCGAAGGTGGGTCTTTCAAGCTTCTGCTTATACACATGCCTGACTTACTAGATTTCAGTGTGGATGGTCTTAAGCGTTGCTTTTATTAAATTAAATTCCAACTTTTAAAATTATCTGTTTGATCTCTCCCCATCCTTCCACGTATCACTGTGGCCATCTTCCAAAGACCAGGTTGCAAAGTCCAGCTGGTTTTGAATGATCCGTCTGGTTAAAAATTAAAACGGGGAGCCGTAATCTTTGTTTTACTAATGAGAGTAAACTTGATCCGCCTCCTCTTCCTGCCTCCCCTCCTCTCAGCGGTGCATAAATCAGGAAAAGTGGATTTGTTTCCTGCAAGATTTTCCAGGATGCCTTTCAACTGAGACCAAACTTGGACCGTTTCGGCCCCTAAAGTAGTTGATTGAGAAGGTCAAAGGTGGTAAAACGCTAAGTGATTTATGCCCTCAGTTACCGTCAGATGCTCAAATGATGTAGCTGTTTTAAGAGTCTAATACACGACGTGTTTAAATGAAAATACTTGGATTTGAGTCAGTGATGGCTTGCCGCAGCCCCAGGTTATTCGCACTTCCGAGCTGTTGATCTCGATGTGACATAGAGCTTCAGGAGCTATAAGATGTTGTCTTTTACGAATGAGTGCAATCTCACATATTCAGGGCTGGGCTACATCTTACACTTAGCCATGTGACAATCAATTTGGCCCTGATTGTTTAGCATATAAAAAACCCCTTCCTGCTACAGATACAGGAACTATACAATACACCATCCACTTAGGAATCCCAGTACATTTCCGGGCACAATTCAAAGTGTTGGTCCTGACCTTTAAAGCCCTAAATGGCCTCAGTCCTGTAAACCTGAAAGAGCATCTCCACCCCCATCGTCCAGCCCGGACACTGAGGTCCAGTGCCGAGGGCCTTCTGGCGGTTTCCTCTGTGTGAGAAGTGAGGTTACAGGGAACCAGGCAGAGGGCCTTCTCGGTAGTGGCGCCCGCCCTGTGGAACGCCCTCCCAGCAGATGACATGGCAATAAACAACTATTTTACTTTTAAAAGACAACTGAAGGCGGCCCTGATTAGGGAAGTTTTTAAAGTCTGACACTGTATTGTTTTTAATATTCAGTTGAAAGCCGCCCAGAGTGGCTGGGGAAACCCAGCCGGATTGGTGGGGTATAAATAATAAATCATCCTCATCATCATTATTATTATTAGGAACAGGAACACAGGAAGCTGTCTTATGCTGAGTCAGATCATTGTGTGCATCTTACTCAGCAGTTTCTGCAGTGACTGGCAGTGGATCTGCAGGATTTTGGACAGGAAGACTCTCCCAGCCCTGCCTGGAGACGCCAGGAATCGAACCTGTGACCTTCTGCATGCAGAGCAAATGCTCTACCATTGAGCTACAGTCCAGATACTTATATCTCACACCTCTAATCTTCCTTAACTGTTGAGATAGGAAGGTGCAAGCAGTGCCGGATTTACGTATAAACTAAACAATCTATGGCTTACGTCCCCACTCTTTTGGGGGCCGCAAAAAAAAAGAAATTAAAGGAAAAAACCAACTGGATGTACATTTCCAAAATATAAGTTAGAGCTTAATAATTATTTCACTGCTAATATACTGTTTCTTAATTGTATTTCACTATTAATATCCTTCTTTGTATTTCAGTTCAACAATTACTTGGATAAAATACGTATTTTGTTATGTGCAAATGGCTTTAGATACCTAAGGTAAAGGTAAAAGGCCCCCTGACCATTAGGTTCAGTCGTGACTGACTCTGGGGTTGCGGCGCTCATCTCGCTTTACTGGCCGAGGGAGTCGGCGTACAGCTTCCGAGTCATGTGGCCAGCATGACTAAGCCACTTCTGGCAAACCAGAGCAGGGCACGGAAACGCCGTTTACCTTCCCGCTGGAGTGGTACCTATTTATCTACTTGCACTTGTCGTGCTTTCGAACTGCTAGTTGGGCAGGAGCAGGGACCGAGCAACAGGAGCTCACCCCATCGCAGGGATTCAAACTGCCGACCTTCTGATCGGCAAGTCCTAGGCTCTGTGGTTTAACCCACAGCGCCACCCGTGTCCCCTATTAGGTACCTATTAGGTACCTATTAGGTACCGTGTTCCCTATTAGATACCTATTAGGTCCATAAATTACCATATAACATATATTCAACACAAAAAAACAGTGGCAATTTGTTGTTGACAAAGGACAGCTGGACATATAAAGGGCCCCATTGCCTTCAGTAGCTCAGGGCCGCATCAAACCTAAATCCGGCCCTGGGTTCAAGGAAGATTAGCTTGTGACCGTTTCTGCTTTCCTTGCCTGAGGGGAGGGTGCCATTGAGGAGACTTCAGGGTCTCCAAAAAGCCAGGCTCCTTTCCACTCAATGGGCTGAATCTGCAGCCCATCTCTGAGCGTCATGAAATAATGAACATCTCTCTCACACACCAGAGACTTGCATTTATCATTTCTCAAGGAGCTATGTAGCACAGCATTGCATTTTGATTAGGGACAGCCTGGTTCAGTTCCCCAGCCAACTATAAGAACATCAGCAGAGTTCTTCTGGATAAGAGCAAAGGTCCATCTAGTCTGATGCTGTGCTGAAAATGTTTACATTCAATATTTAGCAAATGGGAGAAAAAAAGTTAGGATGATGTCCATCTGGAGATGGAAGAATCTGCCAATTTCAGTTTCTTCCAGTTTCTCATTTTTTCATTCTTCAATTCTCCTCATTCACACACTAGTTTCTGATCTTTTTTTCAAATTCCCATCAGAATTTTTGTGAAAATTTATCCCAATATACCATTTTTTGGGGTACAGTTTTGTCCAATATACACACTTTTGCAAATCCAATGCATATTTTTTGGGTATGTTGTTTTCATGATGATTTGCCCCATGTTTTTATGCATGCTGCTTGACTGGAGAACTGCCTTGCAAAGTTCAGAGATGTGCGAATTTCAAAGGACAACTGCGTTTTGGTTTGCTTCCTGTTTCCAGAAGTGCATACCAGGTAGCTTTGCCTTTAAATGCAAACGGAGTCAAATTTCTCCTCCATCTTTATCCGCATCCCACATCACCACCTACTTTTTAGGGCTGCTGGGAGAATAAAAGTTCACAAGCTGAGCCTTGTTTGTCCATCGCATCTCTTATTTCGGGGTAGACATCCTCTGAACATGGAAGTTCAACTTAGCTTTTAGGGCTAATAGCTAATACATACATACATACATACATACATACATACATACATACATTTCATTTACAATATATCCCACCCTTTTCCCCAAGAAGCTCAATGTGGCGTATATGGTTCTCTTCTGCCTCATTTAACCCCTTCTTGGTAGTGGTGCCCTCCCTGTGGAACACCCTCCCTTCAGATGTCAAGGAAACAAACAACTAAGGCAGCCCTGTTTAGGGAAGTTTTTAAGGACTGATGTTTTTATTGTGTTTTTAGATATGCTGCCAGATGGGCAGGGTATAAATAATAAAATGATTATTGTTGTTGTTTAGTCGTTTAGTCCTGTCCGCCTCTTCGTGACCCCATGGACCAGAGCACGCCAGGCACTCCTGTCTTCCACTGCCTCCCGCAGTTTGGTCAAACTCATGTTGGTAGCTGCGAGAACACTGTCCATCCACCTTGTCCTCTGTCGTCCCCTTCTCCTTGTGCCCTCCATCTTTCCCAGCATCAGGGTCTTTTCCAGGGAGTCTTCTCTTCTCATGAGGTGGCCAAAGGATTGAAGCCTCAGCTTCAGGATCTGTCCTTCCAGTGAGCACTCAGGGCTGATTTCCTTAAGAATGGATACGTTTGATCTTCTTGCAGTCCATGGGACTCTCAAGAGTCTCCTCCAGCACCATAATTCAAAAGCATCAATTATTATTCTTAATATTATTAATCAACTCTGTGAGGTAGGTTATGCTGAGAGGCAATGGCTGGCTCGAGTTCAGCCCACTAACATCATGGCCCACTGGGAATTTGAACCCTGGTCTCCTAGGTCCTAGATCCTGGTTCCGACACTCAAACCACACTTCTCTTCCATGAGTTGGAGAGAACTTCATTTCCTGCTGCATAGGTCCTTGTGAGCAAATCTCATTCATCGCAGATCGGCTTGCGTCCGGCCTGCGTTTAACACCCCTGGTGATTTGTGCCTTCTGCTTTGCCATAGCCTCCCCCCGAAGGTGATTGGAGGAGCACGCAGAGCCGAGAGGGGAGCAAATTGTGTTGAATTTTTCCGGCACGTTGTGTTGGAAAGGTCAGCAAAGGGGCTAATTCATTTCCTTGTTACATAACCCTGTTGACTGATTTAATGACGGCTGGCTAAAATAATAAAAGATTTATGTCCATAAACATTCAAACACGAGCGCCGCTCTTGATTCCGTTCCTGGGGCTTTCCCTGGCGTGCTTTTCCAGCATCTGTCTCATTCATTTCCTCATTGAAGGGAGGAAAAATGCACACACAAACACACACCTCGGTGCCACGAAAACAAAAATGTCAGGTGAAATTAATGCGAGCAGAAAGTGGATGGGTTTTTCCCCCCTTTTCCTCCAGCAAGTTAGAACCAAAGGGATGAAGCTGATGAGCCTGAAAGTCTCCCTGAAAGAAAGGAACCTCTTCGGATTGAATGCTGAAAGATTCAGGGAAGATAAGAGAAAGCACTTCTTCAGTCAGCGCACAGTTAAATTATGAAACTCACTCCCAGATGAGGCAACGATGGGCACAATCTTGGATGGCTTCCAAAGAGGGTTAGACAAACTCATGGAGGAGAGAGCTATCAATGGCTATTATTATTATTATTATTATCCACAATGGCTCTGCTGTGCTGCCATAGTTGATGCAGCAATGCTTCTGAAAACCAGTTGGTGGAAATCACAAGAGGAGAGAGGGTTCTTGAGCTCAGGTCCTGTCTGAAGGTTTCCCACAGGTTGACCAGTGTGAGAAGAAGACTTCTTTGGCGATCACTCGTAGCCAAGTAAGATTGTTTTCCATAAACACGGTTTTAACAGTGAGCCCGTAAGTGACTGTGGAGTCCAATTCTGGATCCACACGTCCTTCCACAGTGGGGACATAGGTTTCCGGGTGGGAGTTGATCATGGTGAGGGTTTGCCAAGCGTGCCTTCCTCTTAGCACGTTTCTCCCTTGCGTCCTGAGTTCAAGTGTCTTCAAAGCCCATGACACCTTTGGTGAAGGCTGTTCTCCAACTGGAAAACTCACAGGCCAGTGTTTCCCAGTTGTCGGTGTTTATACTACATTTTTTTTAGATTTGCCTTGAGACAGTCTTTAAACCTCTTTTGTTGACCACCAGCATTACACTTTCCATTTTTAAGTTCGGAATAGTTGCTTTGGAAGACGATAATCAGGCATCTGAACAACATGTCCAGTCCAACGAAGTTGATGTTGAAGAATCATTGCTTCCACACTGGTGGTCTTTGCTTCTTTCAGTAGACTGGCATTAGTTTGCATGTCTTCCCAAGTGATGTGTAAAAAAAATTCGGAGACACCGTTGATGGAATCTTTTGAGGAGTTGGAGAAGAAGACAAGGACGAGATGGACCACAGGCCTGATCCAGCAGACTCTCCTTATGTTCTTAGGTTTCTGGAGGGCCACATTTGGCCCTGGGCCTGATATTCCCCATCCCCATGTTAAACAAATAAAGCAACAAATGGGTGGCAAACTTTCTTGAAAGAGCAGGAACTCAGGTTGCAGAGGCATCGCTTGATCCGTTGGCTAATAGCAGGAACAGGGCCTCGGGCAGGGCCTGGGGTGCCTTGGCAGAAGCAGGTCAAGGTGCAAATGGAGCTACCACCTGCACGGCTCCCTTCTCCCAGCCTCCCTCCTCCTGGCACTGTTTCATGGAGGAGAGGTGCCTCTCTCAGAGTGGAGAGCCACCAAATGTAAATCAAGGCAGAGCTCGGGACGCAGGATGCCAACATATACAGCCCTTAATTCCCATCACTTTCTCAGATTATAAGCCTGCTGTAGGTTTGGCAAGAGCTCGCATGGAGAAAAAAGAAGACGGAGAAGAAGGAGCATGCTCACTCAACATACTCGTTTGCCTCCAACTCTCATACTGTGCTTTCACGAAAGGGCTCTATTTTATTTTATTTTTAAGAATGATCTAGTGGTCCCTCTTGGGCACATTTTTCAAAGCCGTATGCAGTGGATTAGCACCGTATTAGGATACATTCGGTGGAGGAAAAAGTGGGACGGGAACCTTCAAAGAGATGGGGCAGCCATGTTTACAGTAGCATTATGCGCCTCCTGCCAGGCACTGGGAGTTCCAGGCTTTTGAAGTTGCAAGGACTGGGGGGTTCCCCCCCCCGCCTCTTGCTGAAATTGGCTGGGACAGTTGTGAAAAAAAGGGGGGAAAGGCAGTCTGGGCCTGGAGCTGGTAGCACTGCGGGAGGCTAGGCCAAAAAGGGGAGACCCATCCCTGGATGGAAAGAATCACACAAACCTGTCTTACTTTCCAGAGGAGGAGCTGAGTTATAGCAGCAGAAACAAGGGCAGGGGGAAAGGACTCATGGTGCCTTAAAAGCAAACCATTTGTTCTTATGGCATCAGTTTCCATGGACCAGCCGCCATTGCTATGCTCTTTCTTCAGTGTTGGAGGTCCCTGGAAGACAATTGCTGGGAATCACAAACGAGGAGAATTGCTGTTGTTCTCAGGTCCTGCTTCTGGGCTTCCCATTGAGGAGGCATCTGGGTGAGCATTGTGAAAGCAGGATGTTGATGTGGGATGTGATACATAGACAGCAGTCAAGTCCAACATTCCTAGAGTGGACATGTGGCGGGAAGTTTGGTCCAGCCAGTGAGAACTTCCTGTTTCCTCCTGGGCTGGGACAAACTTCCTTTGCATGTGACTAGAGGTGGGTGTGACCTTACATGCCCAGGTAACGAAAGGGCAAGGCACGCAGCACATTCCTCTTCTTCTCCATCTTTCTTTCGTCGTGTGAGCTGCAGTTACTGCTAGGTTGTAGTCACTGGGATTATTTCCCCATATGGGGTAGATACACATCTAGATATAGTGGTACCTCGGGTTAAGAACTTAATTCGTTCCAGTGGTCCGTTCTCTCCTCTTTCACCCTCATTAAGAGGTTCTTTAATTCCGCCTCACTTTCTGCCATCAAAGTTGTGTCATCTGCATTTCTGAGGTTGTTGATATTTCTTCCGGCAATCTTAATTCTGGCTTGGGAATCATCCAGTCCAGCCTTTCTCATGATGAATTCTGCATATAAGTTAAATAAGCAGGGAGACAATATACAGCCTTGCCGTACTCCTTTCCCAATTTTGAACCAATCAGTTGTTCCATATCCAGTTCTAACTGTAGCTTCTTGTCCCACATAGAGATTTCTCAGGAGACAGATGAGGTGATCAGGCACTCCCATTTCTTTAAGAACTTGCCATAGTTTGCTGTGGTCGACACAGTCAAAGGCTTTTGCATAGTCAATGAAGCAGAAGTAGATGTCTTTCTGGAACTCTCTAGCTTTCTCCAGCGCATGTTTGCAATTTGGTCTCTGGTTCTTCTGCCTCTTCTAAATCCAGCTTGCACTTCTGGGTGTTCTCGGTCCACATACTGCTTAAGCCTGCCTTGTAGAATTTTAAGCATAACCTTGCTAGCGTGTGAAATGAGGGCAATTGTGCAGTAGTTGGAGCATTCTTTAGCACTGGCCTTCTTTGGGATTGGGATGTAGACTGATCTTCTCTAATTCTCTGGCCACTGCTGAGTTTTCCAAACTTGCTGGCATATTGAGTGCAGCACCTTAAGAGCATCATCTTTTAAAAATTTTAATAGTTCCGCTGGAATGTCATCACTTGTTATTTGAAGGTTGTTTTCACTGATATATGCAGTTTTGTTCACACTTTATATGCAGTTTTAATTTGGTTGGGGAACTACGTCACGAAATTTGGAGGAGTGTGAATTTTGAAGTATACCCGTGTTCTGGTTTGCATTGGTTCAAGAAGGACAAATTAAGGAGTTAGTTGTTAAAACGCAAACAATGTTTTGTTCTTCCTCCATGTCTCGCTGGAGTGGAAGAGGCTCAGTCAGAAAGGTGAAAATTGTAAGAGTTGCTCTCTGAAGTTAATAAGCCACCCCCTTCCAAATCTGCCTTACACCACCACCCACAAATTTCACCCCAAAGTTCCTACAAATAACTCACGGAGGCACAGGGTACGAGGATCAAAGCTTTCTCTTCCCTCCTTGCTTCTCTTAGAAATGTCATTCTCTCTGCCAAATTCAATCATTCATATATATGTGTGTACACACACACACACACACACACACACTCACACTCATCGGAAATCTACAAAGGGTTTGTGTGAGAGACAGGAACTGAAAGCTGTTCTGCTCCTGACCTTGATACATTTGTATAGAATTATTATTGACAACGTTGCTTGAATCACCATCTCACTGGGATATCCTAGGTGTTAGGGGCCTTCCCCCTGACCTAGAACAGAGATATAAGTCATGTGGAGCCTTGTTGTTGGACCCCAACTTCCATCATCCCTCTCATTGGCCATGCTGATTTGTGTTGGTGGAGTTCATAGGTGAACCCCGAAGAATTAGAAACAGGAGATTGGGTGTACATTTGGTCTCATATACCTTGATTCCTAGTAGAGCCTGGAAATGGGAGGTCTCTAAATATCTCTCTCAGATGGGGTGGGGATGCCCAAATAGTTAATGTACTTCCATACTGGCAAGTCTAAGGCACCAGGGTTATGAAATACATTTGTCCCTCCAACAGAGACTCCAGTCCCAAAGGAGTCTCAAAGCGGCCAACATTCTCCTTTCCCTTCCTCCCCCACAACAAACACTCTGTGAGGTGAGTGAGGCTGAGAGACTTCAAAGAAGTGAGACTAGCCCAAGGTCACCCAGCAGCTGCATGTGGAGGAGCGGAGACGCGAACCC